>NW_026535998.1:0-600000 GCF_028551555.1 Melozone crissalis | reverse complement strand
ACTGTCTGGCAAGGAGAAACTTTACCAGCACAGAAAACATCTCCCATCGAGTTCTAGAAGCTGCACGGAGGTCTGCAGAGTGTTTTGCAAGAAGAGAAAGAAAGTTGTCCAAAACAGCTTGCAATCGAATGTTCATGTGAATAGAAAAGGCAGGAGAGTGGTCAGGTACTGTTTTCTCTCAGTTGGCAAGCTGCGCACACAATCGCAGTGTTGTACAGCTTGTTTCATCACCTTTGCCAAGTTGCCGCTCTCTCCGGCTCCCGGAGACGAAGTAGCTGCTTCTTCGCGCAAAGACGATTCTGCCGCTCACAGTGCTCTGCAGTGTGTGTCTTCTGCCGAAAGAGGCCCGGGAGCTGTGCTTAGCTCTGCAGAGCACCGTACCTTCGTCTTTAGCCTCTCTTCTCGTCTACATCTTAGGAAAAAGCTTTTCCACTCTGTCTGGCGAGGAGAAACTGTGCCAGCACAGAAAACATCTCCCATCGTGTTCTAGAGGCTGCACGGAGGTCTGCCGAGTGTTTTGCAAGAAGAGAAAGAAAGTTGTCCAAAACAGCTTGCAATCGAATGTTCATGTGAATAGAAAAGGCAGGAGAGTGGTCAGGTACTGTTTTCTCTCAGTTGGCAAGCTGCGCACACAATCGCAGTGTTGTACAGCTTGTTTCATCACCTTTGCCAAGTTGCCGCTCTCTCCGGCTCCCGGAGACGAAGAAGCTGCTTCTTCGCGCAAAGACGATTCTGCCGCTCACAGTGCTCTGCGGTGTGCGCCTTCTGCCGAAAGAGGCACGGGAGCTGTGCTTAGCTCTGCAGAGCACCGTACCTTCGTCTTTAGCCTCTCTTCTCGTCTACATCTTAGCAAAAAGCTTTTCCACTCTGTCTGGCAAGGAGAAACTGTGCCAGCACAAAAAACATCTCCCATCGTGTTCTAGAGGCTGCACTGAGTTCTGCCGAGTGTTTTGCAAGAAGAGAAAGAAAGTTGTCCAAAACAGCTTCCAATCGAATGTTCATGCGAATAGAAAAGGCAGGAGAGTGGTCAGGTACTGTTTTCTCTCAGTTGGCAAGCTGCGCACACAATCGCAGTGTTGTACAGCTTGTTTCATCACCTTTGCCAAGTTGCCGCTCTCTCCGGCTCCCGGAGACGAAGAAGCTGCTTCTTCGCGCAAAGACGATTGTGCCGCTCACAGTGCTCTGCGGTGTGCGCCTTCTGCCGAAAGAGGCACGGGAGCTGTGCTTAGCTCTGCAGAGCACCGTACCTTCGTCTTTAGCCTCTCTTCTCGTCTACATCTTAGCAAAATCTTTTCCACTCTGTTTGGCGAGGAGAAACTGTGCCAGCACAGAAAACATCTCCCATCGTGTTCTAGAGGCTGCACGGAGGTCTGCCGAGTGTTTTGCAAGAAGAGAAAGAAAGTTGTCCAAAACAGCTTGCAATCGAATGTTCATGTGTATTAAAAAAGGCAGGAGAGTGGTCAGGTACTGTTTTCTCTCCGTTGGTAAGCTGCGCACACAATCGCAGTTTTGTACAGCTTGTTTCATCACCTTTGCGAAGTTGCCGCCCTCTCCGGCTCCCGGAGACGAAGAAGCTGCTTCTTTGCGCAAAGACGATTCTGCCGCTCACAGTGCTCTGCGGTGTGTGTCTTCTGCCGAAAGAGGCACGGGAGCTGTGCTTAGCTCTACAGAGCACCGTACCTTCATCTTTAGCCTCTCTTCTAGTCTACATCTTAGCAAAAAGCTTTTCCACTCTGTCTGGCAAGGAGAAACTTTACCAGCACAGAAAACATCTCCCATCGTTTTCTAGAAGCTGCAGGGAGGTCTGCAGAGTGTTTTGCAAGAAGAGAAAGAAAGTTGTCCAAAACAGCTTGCAATCGAATGTTCATGTGAATAGAAAAGGCAGGAGAGTGGTCAGGTACTGTTTTCTCTCAGTTGGCAAGCTGCGCACACAATCGCAGTGTTGTACAGCTTGTTTCATCACCTTTGCGAAGCTGCCGCTCTCTCCGGCTCCCGGAGACGAAGAAGCTGCTTCTTCGCGCAAAGACGATTCTGCCGCTCACAGTGCTCTGCGGTGTGTGCCTTCTGCCGAAAGAGATCCGGGAGCGGTGCTTAGCTCTGCAGAACACCGTACCTTCGTCTTTAGCCTCTCTTCTCGTCTACATCTTAGCAAAAAGCTTTTCCACTCTGTCTGGCAAGGAGAAACTGTGCCAGCACAGAAAACATCTCCCATCGTGTTCTAGAGGCTGCACGCTGGTCTGCCGAGTGTTTTGCAAGAAGAGCAAGAAAGTTGTCCAAAACAGCTTGCAATCGAATGTTCATGTGAATAGAAAAGGCAGGAGAGTGGTCAGGTACTGTTTTCTCTCAGTTGGTAAGCTGCGCACACAATCGCAGTTTTGTACAGCTTGTTTCATCACCTTTGCGAAGTTGCCGCTCTCTCCGGCTCCCGGAGACGAAGAAGCTGCTTCTTCGCGCAAAGACGATTCTGCCGCTCACAGTGCTCTGCGGTGTGTGCCTTCTGCCGAAAGAGGCCCGGGAGCGGTGCTTAGCTCTGCAGAGCACCGTACCTTCGTCTTTAGCCTCTCTTCTCGTCTACATCTTAGCAAAAAGCTTTTCCACTCTGTCTGGCAAGGAGAAACTTTGCCAGCACAAAAAACATCTCCCATCGTGTTCTAGAAGCTGCACTGAGTTCTGCCGAGTGTTTTGCAAGAAGAGAAAGAAAGTTGTCCAAAACAGCTTGCAATCGAATGTTCAAGTGAATAGAAAAGGCGGGAGAGTGGTCAGGTACTGTTTTCTCTCAGTTGGCAAACTGCGCACACAATCGCAGTGTTGTACAGCTTGTTTCATCACCTTTGCCAAGTTGCCGCTCTCTCCGGCTCCCGGAGACGAAGAAGCTGCTTCTTCGCGCAAAGACGATTCTGCCGCTCACAGTGCTCTGCAGAGCACCGTACCTTCGTCTTTAGCCTCTCTTCTCGTCTACATCTTAGCAAAAAGCTTTTCCACTCTGTCTGGCAAGGAGAAACTGTGCCAGCACAAAAAACATCTCCCATCGTGTTCTAGAGGCTGCACGGAGGTCTGCCGAGTGTTTTGCAAGAAGAGCAAGAAAGTTGTCCAAAACAGCTTGCAATTGAATGTTCATGTGAATAGAAAAGGCAGGAGAGTGGTCAGGTACTGTTTTCTCTCAGTTGGCAAGCTGCGCACACAATCGCAGTGTTGTACCGCTTGTTTCATCACCTTTGCCAAGTTGCCGCTCTCTCCGGCTCCCGGAGACGAAGCTGCTTCTTCGCGCAAAGACGATTCTGCCGCTCACAGTGCTCTGCAGTGTGTGTCTTCTGCCGAAAGAGGCCCGGGAGCTGTGCTTAGCTCTGCAGAGCACCGTACCTTCGTCTTTAGCCTCTCTTCTGGTCTACATCCTAGCAAAAAGCTTTTCCACTGTGTCTGGCAAGGAGAAACTGTGCCAGCACAAAAAACATCTCCCATCGTGTTCTAGAGGCTGCACTGAGTTCTGCCGAGTGTTTTGCAAGAAGAGAAAGAAAGTTGTCCAAAACAGCTTCCAATCCAATGTTCATGTGAATAGAAAAGGCAGGAGAGTGGTCAGGTACTGTTTTCTCCCACTTGGCAAGCTGCGCACACAATCGCAGTGTTGTACAGCTTGTTTCATCACCTTTGCGAAGTTGCCGCTCTCTCCGGCTCCCGGAGACGAAGAAGCTGCTTCTTCGCGCAAAGACGATTCTGCCGCTCACAGTGCTCTGCGGTGTGTGTCTTCTGCCGAAAGAGCTCCGGGAGCTGTGCTTAGCTCTGCAGAGCACCGTACCTTCGTCTTTAGCCTCTCTTCTCGTCTACATCTTTGCAAAAAGCTTTTCCACTCTGTCTGGCAAGGAGAAACTGTGCCAGCACAGAAAACATCTCCCATCGTGTTCTAGAAGCTGCACTGAGGTCTGCCGAGTGTTTTGCAAGAAGAGCAAGAAAGTTGTCCAAAACAGCTTGCAATCGAATGTTCATGTGAATAGAAAAGGCAGGAGAGTGGTCAGGTACTGTTTTCTCTCAGTTGGCAAACTGCGCACACAATCGCAGTTTTGTACAGCTTGTTTCATCACCTTTGCGAAGTTGCCGCTCTCTCCGGCTCCCGGAGACGAAGAAGCTGCTTCTTCGCGCAAAGACGATTCTCCCGCTCACAGTGCTCTGCAGAGCACCGTACCTTCGTCTTTAGCCTCTCTTCTCGTCTACATCTTAGCAAAAAGCTTTTCCACTCTGTCTGGCGAGGAGAAACTGTGCCAGCACAAAAAACATCTCCCATCGTGTTCTGGATGCTGCACTGAGTTCTGCCGAGTGTTTAGCAAGAAGAGAAAGAAAGTTGTCCAAAACAGCTTCCAATCCAATGTTCAAGTGAATAGAAAAGGCAGGAGAGTGGTCAGGTACTGTTTTCTCTCAGTTGGCAAGCTGCGCACACAATCGCAGTGCTGTACAGCTTGTTTCATCACCTTTGCGAAGTTGCCGCTCTCTCCGGCTCCCTGAGACGAAGAAGCTGCTTCTTCGCGCAAAGACGATTCTGCCCCTCACAGTGCTCTGCGGTGTGCATCTTCTGCCGAAAGAGGCACGGGAGCTGTGCTTAGCTCTACAGAGCACCGTACCTTCGTCTTTAGCCTCTCTTCTCGTCTACATCTTAGCAAAAAGCTTTTCCACTCTGTCTGGCAAGGAGAAACTGTGCCAGGACAAAATCATCTCCCATCGTGTTCTAGAAGCTGCACGGAGGTCTGCCGAGTGTTTTGCAAGAAGAGAAAGAAAGTTGTCCAAAACAGCTTGCAATCGAATGTTCATGTGAATAGAAAAGGCAGGAGAGTGGTCATGTACTGTTTTCTCTCAGTTGGCAAGCTGCGCACACAATCGCAGTGTTGTACAGCTTGTTTCATCACCTTTGCCAAGTTGCCGCTCTCTCCGGCTCCCGGAGACGAAGAAGCTGCTTCTTCGCGCAAAGACGATTCTGCCCCTCACAGTGCTCTTCTGTGTGCGTCTTCTGCCGAAAGAGGCACGGGAGCTGTGCTTAGCTCTGCAGAGCACCGTACCTTCGTCTTTAGCCTCTCTTCTCGTCTACATCTTAGCAAAAAGCTTTTCCACTCTGTCTGGCAAGGAGAAACTGTGCCAGCACAAAAAACATCTCCCATCGTGTTCTAGAGGCTGCACGGAGGTCTGCCGAGTGTTTTGCAAGAAGAGAAAGAAAGTTGTCCAAAACAGCTTGCAAACGAATGTTCATGTGACTAGAAAAGGCAGGAGAGTGGTCAGGTACTGTTTTCTCTCAGTTGGCAAGCTGCGCACACAATCGCAGTGTTGTACAGCTTGTTTCATCACCTTTGCCAAGTTGCCGCTCTCTCCGGCTCCCGGAGACGAAGAAGCTGCTTCTTCGCGCAAAGACGATTCTGCCGCTCACAGTGCTCTGCGGTGTGTGTCTTCCTACGAAAGAGGTCCGGGAGCTGTGCTTAGCTCTGCAGAGCACCGTACCTTCGTCTTTAGCCTCTCTTCTCGTCTACATCTTAGCAAAAAGCTTTTCCACTCTGTCTGGCAAGGAGAAACTGTGCCAGCACAGAAAACATCTCCCATCGTGTTCTAGAGGCTGCACGGAGGTCTGCCGAGTGTTTTGCAAGAAGAGAAAGAAAGTTGTCCAAAACAGCTTGCAATCGAATGTTCATGTGAATAGAAAAGGCAGGAGAGTGGTCAGGTACTGTTTTCTCTCAGTTGGTAAGCTGCGCACACAATCGCAGTTTTGTACAGCTTGTTTCATCACCTTTGCGAAGTTGCCGCTCTCTCCGGCTCCCGGAGACGAAGAAGCTGCTTCTTCGCGCAAAGACGATTCTGCCGCTCACAGTGCTCTGCAGAGCACCGTACCTTCGTCTTTAGCCTCTCTTCTCGTCTACATCTTAGCAAAAAGCTTTTCCACTCTGTCTGGCAAGGAGAAACTGTGCCAGCACAAAAAACATCTCCCATCGTGTTCTAGAGGCTGCACTGAGTTCTGCGGAGTGTTTTGCAAGAAGAGAAAGAAAGTTGTCCAAAACAGCTTCCAATCGAATGTTCATGTGAATAGAAAAGGCAGGAGAGTGGTCAGGTACTGTTTTCTCTCAGTTGGCAAGCTGCGCCCACAATCGCAGTGTTGTACAGCTTGTTTCATCACCTTTGCCAAGTTGCCGCTCTCTCCGGCTCCCGGAGACGAAGAAGCTGCTTCTTCGCGCAAAGACGATTCTGCCGCTCACAGTGCTCTGCGGTGTGCGCCTTCTGCCGAAAGAGGCACGGGAGCTGTGCTTACCTCTGCAGAGCACCGTACCTTCGTCTTTAGCCTCTCTTCTCGTCTACATCTTAGCAAAAAGCTTTTCCACTCTGTCTGGCAAGGAGAAACTGTGCCAGCAAAAAAACATCTCCCATCGTGTTCTAGAGGCTGCACTGAGTTCTGCCGAGTGTTTGGCAAGAAGAGAAAGAAAGTTGTCCAAAACAGCTTCCAATCGAATGTTCATGTGAATAGAAAAGGCAGGAGAGTGGTCAGGTACTGTTTTCTCTCAGTTGGCAAGCTGCGCACACAATCGCAGTGTTGTACAGCTTGTTTCATCACCTTTGCCAAGTTGCCGCTCTCTCCGGTCCCGGAGACGAAGAAGCTGCTTCTTCGCGCAAAGACGATTCTGCCGCTCACAGTGCTCTGCGGTGTGCGCCTTCTGCCGAAAGAGGCACGGGAGCTGTGCTTAGCTCTGCAGAGCACCGTACCTTCGTCTTTAGCCTCTCTTCTCGTCTACATCTTAGCAAAAAGCTTTTCCACTCTGTTTGGCGAGGAGAAACTGTGCCAGCACAGAAAACATCTCCCATCGTGTTCTAGAGGCTGCACGGAGGTCTGCCGAGTGTTTTGCAAGAAGAGAAAGAAAGTTGTCCAAAACAGCTTGCAATCGAATGTTCATTTGTATTAAAAAAGGCAGGAGAGTGGTCAGGTACTGTTTTCTCTCAGTTGGTAAGCTGCGCACACAATCGCAGTTTTGTACAGCTTGTTTCATCACCTTTGCGAATTTGCCGCCCTCTCCGGCTCCCGGAGACGAAGAAGCTGCTTCTTCGCGCAAAGAGGATTCTGCCGCTCACAGTGCTCTGCGGTGTGCGCCTTCTGCCGAAAGAGGCACGGGAGCTGTGCTTAGCTCTGCAGAGCACCGTACCTTCATCTTTAGCCTCTCTTCTCGTCTACATCTTAGCAAAAAGCTTTTCCACTCTGTCTGGCAAGGAGAAACTGTGCCAGCACAGAAAACATCTCCCATCGTGTTCTAGAGGCTGCACGCTGGTCTGCCGAGTGTTTTGCAAGAAGAGCAAGAAAGTTGTCCAAAACAGCTTGCAATCGAATGTTCATGTGAATAGAAAAGGCAGGAGAGTGGTCAGGTACTGTTTTCTCTCAGTTGGTAAGCTGCGCACACAATCGCAGTGTTGTACAGCTTGTTTCATCACCTTTGCCAAGTTGCCGCTCTCTCCGGCTCCCGGAGACGAAGAAGCTGCTTCTTCGCGCAAAGACGATTCTGCCGCTCACAGTGCTCTGCGGTGTGTGTCTTCTGCCGAAAGAGGCCCGGGAGCGGTGCTTAGCTCTGCAGAGCACCGTATCTTCGTCTTTAGCCTCTCTTCTCGTCTACATCTTAGCAAAAAGCTTTTCCACTCTGTCTGGCGAGGAGAAACTGTGCCAGCACAGAAAACATCTCCCATCGTGTTCTAGAGGCTGCACGGAGGTCTGCCGAGTGTTTTGCAAGAAGAGAAAGAAACTTGTTTAAAACAGCTTGCAATCGAATGTTCATGTGAATAGAAAAGGCAGGAGAGTGGTCATGTACTGTTTTCTCTCAGTTGGCAAGCTGCGCACACAATCGCAGTGTTGTACAGCTTGTTTCATCACCTTTGCGAAGTTGCCGCTCTCTCCGGCTCCCGGAGACGAAGAAGCTGCTTCTTTGCGCAAAGACGATTCTGCCGCTCACAGTGCTCTGCAGAGCACCGTACCTTCGTCTTTAGCCTCTCTTCTCGTCTACATCTTAGCAAAAAGCTTTTCCACTCTGTCTGGCGAGGAGAAACTGTGCCAGCACAAAAAACATCTCCCATCGTGTTCTAGAGGCTGCACGGAGGTCTGCCGAGTGTTTTGCAAGAAGAGAAACAAAGTTGTCCAAAACAGCTTGCAATCGAATGTTCATGTGAATAGAAAAGGCAGGAGAGTGGTCAGGTACTGTTTTCTCTCAGTTGGCAAGCTGCGCACACAATCGCAGTGTTGTACAGTTTGTTTCATCACCTTTGCGAAGTTGCCGCTCGCTCCGGCTCCCGGAGACGAAGAAGCTGCTTCTTCGCGCAAAGACGATTCTGCCGCTCACAGTGCTCTGCGGTGTGCGCCTTCTGCCGAAAGAGATCCGGGAGCGGTGCTTAGCTCTGCAGAGCACCGTACCTTCGTCTTTAGCCTCTCTTCTCGTCTACATCTTAGCAAAAAGCTTTTCCACTCTGTCTGGCAAGGAGAAACTGTGCCAGCACAGAAAACATCTCCCATCGTGTTCTAGAAGCTGCACGGAGGTCTGCCGAGTGTTTTGCAAGAAGAGAAAGAAAGTTGTCCAAAACAGCTTGCAATCGAATGTTCATGTGAATAAAAAAGGCAGGAGAGTGGTAAGGTAATGTTTTCTCTCAGTTGGCAAACTGCGCACATAATCGCAGTGTTGTACAGCTTGTTTCATCACCTTTGCGAAGTTGCCGCTCTCTCCGGCTCCCGGAGACGAAGAAGCTGCTTCTTCGCGCAAAGACGATTCTGCCGCTCACAGTGCTCTGCGGTGTGCGCCTTCTGCCGACAGAGGTCCGGGAGCGGTGCTTAGCTCTGCAGAGCACCGTACCTTCGTCTTTAGCCTCTCTTCTCGTCTACATCTTAGCAAAAAGCTTTTCCACTCTGTCTGGCAAGGAGAAACTGTGCCAGCACAGAAAACATCTCCCATCGTGTTCTAGAGGCTGCACGGAGGTCTGCCGAGTGTTTTGCAAGAAGAGAAAGAAAGTTGTCCAAAACAGCTTGCAATCGAATGTTCATGTGAATAGAAAGGGAAGGAGAGTGGTCAGGTACTGTTTTCTCTCAGTTGGCAAAATGCGCACACAATAGCAGTGTTGTACAGCTTGTTTCATCACCTTTGCGGAGTTGCCGCTCTGTCCGGCTCCCGGAGACGAAGAAGCTGCTTCTTCGCGCAAAGACGATTCTGCCGCTCACAGTGCTCTGCGGTGTGCGCCTTCTGCCGAAAGAGGTCCGGGAGCGGTGCTTAGCTCTGCAGAGCACCGTACCTTCGTCTTTAGCCTCTCTTCTCGTCTACATCTTAGCAAAAGGCTTTTCCACTCTGTCTGGCAAGGAGAAACTGTGCCAAAACGGAAAACATCTCCCATCGTGTTCTAGAGGCTGCACGGAGGTCTGCCGAGTGTTTTGCAAGAAGAGAAAGAAAGTTGTCCAAAACAGCTTGCAATCGAATTTTCATGTGAATAGAAAGGGAAGGAGAGTGGTCAGGTACTGTTTTCTCTCAGTTGGCAAAATGCGCACACAATCGCAGTGTTGTACAGCTTGTTTCATCACCTTTGAGGAGTTGCCGCTCTCTCCGGCTCCCGGAGACGAAGAAGCTGCTTCTTCGCGCAAAGACGATTCTGCCGCTCACAGTGCTCTGCGGTGTGCGCCTTCTGCCGAAAGAGATCCGGGAGCGGTGCTTAGCTCTGCAGAGCACCGTACCTTCGTCTTTAGCCTCTCTTCTCGTCTACATCTTAGCAAAAGGCTTTTCCACTCTGTCTGGCAAGGAGAAACTGTGCCAAAACGGAAACCATCTCCCATCGTGTTCTAGAAGCTGCACGGAGGTCTGCCGAGTGTTTTGCAAGAAGAGAAATAAAGTTGTCCAAAACAGCTTCCAATCGAATGTTAACGTGAATAGAAAAGGCAGGAGAGTGGTCATGTACTGTTTTCTCTCAGTTGGCAAGATGCGCACACAATCGCAGTGTTGTACAGCTTGTTTCATCACCTTTGCCAAGTTGCCGCTCTCTCCGGCTCCCGGAGACGAAGAAGCTGCTTCTTCGCGCAAAGACGATTCTGCCGCTCACAGTGCTCTGCGGTGTGCGTCTTCTGCCGAAAGAGGCACGGGAGCTGTGCTTAGCTCTGCAGAGCACCGTACCTTCGTCTTTAGCCTCTCTTCTCGTCTACATCTTAGCAAAAAGCTTTTCGACTCTGTCTGGCAAGGAGAAACTGTGCCAGCACAGAAAACATCTCCCATCGTGTTCTAGAGGCTGCACGGAGGTCTGCCGAGTGTTTTGCAAGAAGAGAAAGAAAGTTGTCCAAAACAGCTTCCAAACGAATTTTCATGTGACTAGAAAAGGCAGGAGAGTGGTCAGGTACTGTTTTCTCTCACTTGGCAACCTGCGCACACTATCGCAGTTTTGTACAGCTTGTTTCATCACCTTTGCCAAGTTGCCGCTCTCTCCGGCTCCCGGAGACGAAGAAGCTGCTTCTTCACGCAAAGACGATTCTGCCGCTCACAGTGCTCTGCGGTGTGTGTCTTCTGCCGAAAGAGGCCCGGGAGCTGTGCTTAGCTCTGCAGAGCACCGTACCTTCGTCTTTAGCCTCTCTTCTCGTCTACATCTTAGCAAAAAGCTTTTCCACTCTGTCTGGCAAGGAGAAACTGTGCCAGCACAGAAAACATCTCCCATCGTGTTCTAGAAGCTGCACGGTCGTCTGCAGTGTTTTGCAAGAAGAGAAAGAAAGTTGTCCAAAACAGCTTGCAATCGAATGTTCATGTGAATAGAAAAGGCAGGAGAGTGGTCAGGTACTGTTTTCTCTCAGTTGGCAAGCTGCGCACACAATTGCAGTGTTGTACAGCTTGTTTCATCACCTTTGCGAAGTTGCCGCTCTCTCCGGCTCCCGGAGACGAAGAAGCTGCTTCTTCGCGCAAAGACGATTCTGCCGCTCACAGTGCTCTGCAGAGTGTGTCTTCTGCCGAAAGAGGCCCGGGAGCTGTACTTAGCTCTGCAGAGCACCGTACCTTCGTCTTTAGCCTCTCTTCTCGTCTACATCTTAGCAAAAAGCTTTTCCACTCTGTCTGGCAAGGAGAAACTGTGCCAGCACAGAAAACATCTCCCATCGTGTTCTAGAGGCTGCACGGAGGTCTGCCGAGTGTTTTGCAAGAAGAGAAAGAAAGTTGTCCAAAACAGCTTGCAATCGAATGTTCATGTGAATAGAAAAGGCAGGAGAGTGGTCAGGTACTGTTTTCTCTCAGTTGGTAATCTGCACACACAATCGCAGTTTTGTACAGCTTTTTTCATCACCTTTGCGAAGTTGCCGCTCTCTCCGGCTCCAGGAGACGAAGAAGCTGCTTCTTCGCGCAAAGAGGATTCTGCCGCTCACAGTGCTCTGCAGAGCACCGTACCTTCGTCTTTAGCCTCTCTTCTCGTCTACATCTTAGCAAAAAGTTTTCCACTCTGTCTGGCAAGGAGAAACTGTGCCAGCACAAAAAACATCTCCCATCGTGTTCTAGAGGCTGCAATGTGTTCTGCCGAGTGTTTTGCAAGAAGAGAAAGAAAGTTGTCCAAAACAGCTTGCAATCCAATGTTCATGTGAATAGAAAAGGCAGGAGAGTGGTCAGGTACTGTTTTCTCTCAGTTGGCAAACTGCGCACACAATCGCAGTGTTGTACAGCTTGTTTCACCACCTTTGCCAAGTTGCCGCTCTCTCCGGCTCCCGGAGACGAAGAAGCTGCTTCTTCGCGCAAAGACGATTCTGCCGCTCACAGTGCTCTGCGGTGTGTGTCTTCTGCCGGAAGAGGTCCGGGAGCTGTGCTTAGCTCTGCAGAGCACCGTACCTTCGTCTTTAGCCTCTCTTCTCGTCTACATCTTAGCAAAAAGCTTTTCCACTCTGTCTGGCAAGGAGAAACTGTGCCAGCACAGAAAACATCTCCCATCGTGTTCTAGAGGCTGCACGCTGGTCTGCCGAGTGTTTTGCAAGAAGAGAAAGAAAGTTGTCCAAAACAGCTTGCAATCGAATGTTCATGTGAATAGAAAAGGCAGGAGAGTGGTCAGGTACTGTTTTCTCTCAGTTGGCAAGCTGCGCACACAATCGCAGTGTTGTACAGCTTGTTTCATCACCTTTGCGAAGTTGCCGCTCTCTCCGGCTCCCGGAGACGAAGAAGCTGCTTCTTCGCGCAAAGACGATTCTGCCGCTCACAGTGCTCTGCAGAGCACCGTACCTTCGTCTTTAGACTCTCTTCTCGTCTACATCTTAGCAAAAAGCTTTTCCACTCTGTCTGGCAAGGAGAAACTGTGCCAGCACAAAAAACATCTCCCATCGTGTTCTAGAGGCTGCACGGAGGTCTGCCGAGTGTTTTGCAAGAAGAGAAAGAAAGTTGTCCAAAACAGCTTGCAATCGAATGTTCATGTGAATAGAAAAGGCAGGAGAGTGGTCAGGTACTGTTTTCTCTCAGTTGGCAAGCTGCGCACACAATCGCAGTGTTGTACAGCTTGTTTCATCACCTTTGCCAAGTTGCCGCTCTCTCCGGCTCCCGGAGACGAAGAAGATGCTTCTTCGCGCAAAGACGATTCTGCCGCTCACAGTGCTCTGCAGAGCACCGTACCTTCGTCTTTAGCCTCTCTTCTCGTCTACATCTTAGCAAAAAGTTTTCCACTCTGTCTGGCAAGGAGAAACTGTGCCAGCACAAAAAACATCTCCCATCGTGTTCTAGAGGCTGCACTGTGTTCTGCCGAGTGTTTTGCAAGAAGAGAAAGAAAGTTGTCCAAAACAGCTTGCAATCCAATGTTCATGTGAATAGAAAAGGCAGGAGAGTGGTCAGGTACTGTTTTCTCTCAGTTGGCAAACTGCGCACACAATCGCAGTGTTGTACAGCTTGTTTCACCACCTTTGCCAAGTTGCCGCTCTCTCCGGCTCCCGGAGACGAAGAAGCTGCTTCTTCGCGCAAAGACGATTCTGCCGCTCACAGTGGTCTGCGGTGTGTGTCTTCTGCCGAAAGAGGTCCGGGAGCTGTGCTTAGCTCTGCAGAGCACCGTACCTTCGTCTTTAGCCTCTCTTCTCGTCTACATCTTAGCAAAAAGCTTTTCCACTCTGTCTGGCAAGGAGAAACTGTGCCAGCACAGAAAACATCTCCCATCGTGTTCTAGAGGCTGCACGGAGGTCTGCAGAGTGTTTTGCAAGAAGAGAAAGAAAGTTGTCCAAAACAGCTTGCAATCCAATGTTCATGTGAATAGAAAAGGCAGGAGAGTGGTCAGGTACTGTTTTCTCTCAGTTGGCAAGCTGCGCACACAATCGCAGTGTTGTACAGCTTGTTTCATCACCTTTGCCAAGTTGCCGCTCTCTCCGGCTCTCGGAGACGAAGAAGCTGCTTCTTCGCGCAAAGACGATTCTGCCGCTCACAGTGTTCTGCAGTGTGTGTCTTCTGCCGAAAGAGGCCAGGGAGCTGTGCTTAGTTCTGCAGAGCACCATACCTGCTTCTTTAGCCTCTCTTCTCGTCTACATCTTAGCAAAAAGATTTTCCACTCTGTCTGGCAAGGAGAAACTGTGCCAGCACAAAAAACATCTCCCATCGTGTTCTAGAGGCTGCACGGATGTCTGCCGAGTGTTTTGCAAGAAGAGAAAGAAAGTTGTCCAAAACAGCTTCCAATCGAATGTTCAAGTGAATAGAAAAGGCAGGATAGTGGTAAGGTACTGTTTACTGCCAGTTGGCAAGCTGCGCACACTATCGCAATGTTGTACAGCTTGTTTCATCACATTTGCGAAGTTGCCGCTCTCTCCGGCTCCCGGAGACGAAGAAGCTGCTTCTTCGCGCAAAGACGATTCTGCCGCTCACAGTGCTCTGCGGTGTGCGCCTTCTGCCGAAAGACGCCCGGGAGCGGTGCTTAGCTCTGCAGAGCACCGTACCTTCGTCTTTAGCCTCTCTTCTCGTCTACATCTTAGCAAAAAGCTTTTCCACTCTGTCTGGCGAGGAGAAACTGTGCCAGCACAAAAAACATCTCCCATCGTGTTCTAGAGGCTGCACTGAGTTCTGCCGAGTGTTTTGCAAGAAGAGAAAGAAAGTTGTCCAAAACAGCTTGCAATCCAATGTTCATGTGACTAGAAAAGGCAGGAGAGTGGTCAGGTACTGTTTTCTCTCAGTTGGCAAGCTGCGCACACAATCGCAGTGTTGTACAGCTTGTTTCATCACCTTTGCCAAGTTGCCGCTCTCTCTGGCTCCCGGAGACGAAGAAGCTGCTTCTTCGCGCAAAGACGATTCTGCCGCTCACAGTGCTCTGCGGTGTGTGTCTTCTGCCGAAAGAGGCCCGGGAGCTGTGCTTAGCTCTGCAGAGCACCGTATCTTCGTCTTTAGCCTCTCTTCTCGTCTACATCTTAGCAAAAAGCTTTTCCACTCTGTCTGGCGAGGAGAAACTGTGCCAGAACAGAAAATATCTCCCATCGTGTTCTAGAGGCTGCACGGAGGTCTGCCGAGTGTTTTGCAAGAAGAGAAAGAAAGTTGTCCAAAACAGCTTGCAATCGAATGTTCATGTGAATAGAAAAGGCAGGAGAGTGGTCAGGTACTGTTTTCTCTCAGTTGGCAAGCTGCGCACACAATCGCAGTGTTGTACAGCTTGTTTCATCACCTTTGCGAAGTTGCCGCTCTCTCCGGCTCCCGGAGACGAAGAAGCTGCTTCTTCGCGCAAAGACGATTCTGCCCCTCACAGTGCTCTGCTGTGTGCGTCTTCTGCCGAAAGAGGCACGGGAGCTGTGCTTAGCTCTGCAGAGCACCGTACCTTCGTCTTTATCCTCTCTTCTCGTCTACATCTTAGCAAAAAGCTTTTCCACTCTGTCTGGCAAGGAGAAACTGTGCCAGCACAAAAAACATCTCCCATCGTGTTCTAGAGGCTGCACGGAGGTCTGCCGAGTGTTTTGCAAGAAGAGAAAGAAAGTTGTCCAAAACAGCTTCCAAACGAATGTTCATGTGACTAGAAAAGGCAGGAGAGTGGTCAGGTACTGTTTTCTCTCACTTGGCAAGCTGTGCACACAATCGCAGTGTTGTACAGCTTGTTTCATCACCTTTGCCAAGTTGCCGCTCTCTCCGGCTCCCGGAGACGAAGAAGCTGCTTCTTCGCGCAAAGACGATTCTGCCGCTCACAGTGCTCTGCAGTGTGTGTCTTCTGCCGAAAGAGGCACGGGAGCTGTGCTTAGCTCTGCAGAGCACCGTACCTTCGTCTTTAGCCTCTCTTCTCGTCTACATCTTAGGAAAAAGCTTTTCCACTCTGTCTGGCGAGGAGAAACTGTGCCAGCACAGAAAACATCTCCCATCGTGTTCTAGAGGCTGCACGGAGGTCTGCCGAGTGTTTTGCAAGAAGAGCAAGAAAGTTGTCCAAAACAGCTTGCAATCGAATGTTCATGTGAATAGAAAAGGCAGGAGAGTGGTCAGGTACTGTTTTCTCTGAGTTGGTAAGCTGCGCACACAATCGCAGTTTTGTACAGCTTGTTTCATCACCTTTGCGAAGTTGCCGCTCTCTCCGGCTCCCGGAGACGAAGAAGCTGCTTCTTCGCGCAAAGACGATTCTGCCGCTCACAGTGCTCTGCAGTGTGTGTCTTCTGCCGAAAGAGGCACGGGAGCTGTGCTTAGCTCTGCAGAGCACCGTATCTTCGTCTTTAGCCTCTCTTCTCGTCTACATCTTAGCAAAAAGCTTTTCCACTCTGTCTGGCAAGGAGAAACTGTGCCAGCACAGAAAACATCTCCCATCGTGTTCTAGAGGCTGCACGGAGGTCTGCCGAGTGTTTTGCAAGAAGAGAAAGAAAGTTGTCCAAAACAGCTTGCAATTGAATGTTCATGTGAATAGAAAAGGCAGGAGAGTGGTCAGGTACTGTTTTCTCTCAGTTGGTAAGCTGCGCACACAATCGCAGTTTTGTACAGCTTGTTTCATCACCTTTGCGAAGTTGCCGCTCTCTCCGGCTCCCGGAGACGAAGAAGCTGCTTCTTCGCGCAAAGACGATTCTGCCGCTCACAGTGCTCTGCGGTGTGCGCCTTCTGCCGAAAGAGATCCGGGAGCGGTGCTTAGCTCTGCAGAGCACCGTACCTTCGTCTTTAGCCTCTCTTCTCGTCTACATCTTAGCAAAAAGCTTTTCGACTCTGTCTGGCAAGGAGAAACTGTGCCAGCACAAAAAACATCTCCCATCGTGTTCTAGAAGCTGCACGGAGGTCTGCCGAGTGTTTTGCAAGAAGAGAAAGAAAGTTGTCCAAAACAGCTTGCAATCGAATGTTCATGTGAATAAAAAAGGCAGGAGAGTGGTAAGGTAATGTTTTCTCTCAGTTGGCAAGCTGCGCACACAATCGCAGTGTTGTACAGCTTGTTTCATCACCTTTGCGAAGTTGCCGCTCTCTCCGGCTCCCGGAGACGAAGAAGCTGCTTCTTCGCGCAAAGACGATTCTGCCGCTCACAGTGCTCTGCGGTGTGCGCCTTCTGCCGACAGAGTTCCGGGAGCGGTGCTAAGCTCTGCAGAGCACCGTACCTTCGTCTTTAGCCTCTCTTCTCGTCTACATCTTAGCAAAAAGCTTTTTCACTCTGTCTGGCAAGGAGAAACTGTGCCAGCACAGAAAACATCTCCCATCGTGTTCTAGAGGCTGCACGGAGGTCTGCCGAGTGTTTTGCAAGAAGAGAAAGAAAGTTGTCCAAAACAGCTTGCAATCGAATGTTCATGTGAATAGAAAGGGAAGGAGAGTGGTCAGGTACTGTTTTCTCTCAGTTGGCAAAATGCGCACACAATCGCAGTGTTGTACAGCTTGTTTCATCACCTTTGCGGAGTTGCCGCTCTCTCCGGCTCCCGGAGACGAAGAAGCTGCTTCTTCGCGCAAAGACGATTCTGCCGCTCACAGTGCTCTGCGGTGTGTGTCTTCTGCCGAAAGAGGCCCGGGAGGGGTGCTTAGCTCTGCAGAGCACCGTACCTTCGTCTTTAGCCTCTCTTCTCGTCTACATCTTAGCAAAAGGCTTTTCCACTCTGTCTGGCAAGGAGAAACTGTGCCAAAACGGAAACCATCTCCCATCGTGTTCTAGAGGCTGCACGGAGGTCTGCCGAGTGTTTTGCAAGAAGAGAAATAAAGTTGTCCAAAACAGCTTCCAATCGAATGTTAACGTGAATAGAAAAGGCAGGAGAGTGGTCATGTACTGTTTTCTCTCAGTTGGCAAGCTGCGCACACAATCGCAGTGTTGTACAGCTTGTTTCATCACCTTTGCCAAGTTGCCGCTCTCTGCGGCTCCCGGAGACGAAGAAGCTGCTTCTTCGCGCAAAGACGATTCTGCCCCTCACAGTGCTCTGCGGTGTGCGTCTTCGGCCGAAAGAGGCACGGGAGCTGTGCTTAGCTCTGCAGAGCACCGTACCTTCGTCTTTAGCCTCTCTTCTCGTCTACATCTTAGCAAAAAGCTTTTCCACTCTGTCTGGCAAGGAGAAACTGTGCCAGCACAAAAAACATCTCCCATCGTGTTCTAGAGGCTGCACGGAGGTCTGCCGAGTGTTTTGCAAGAAGAGAAAGAAAGTTGTCCAAAACAGCTTCCAATCGAATGTTCATGTGACTAGAAAAGGCAGGAGAGTGGTCAGGTACTGTTTTCTCTCACTTGGCAAGCTGCGCACACTATCGCAGTGTTGTACAGCTTGTTTCATCACCTTTGCCAAGTTGCCGCTCTCTCCGGCTCCCGGAGACGAAGAAGCTGCTTCTTCGCGCAAAGACGATTCTGCCGCTCACAGTGCTCTGCAGAGCACCGTACCTTCGTCTTTAGCCTCTCTTCTCGTCTACATCTTAGAAAAAAGCTTTTCCACTCTGTCTGGCAAGGAGAAACTGTGCCAGCACAAAAAACATCTCCCATCGTGTTCTAGAGGCTGCACGGAGGTCTGCCGAGTGTTTTGCAAGAAGAGAAAGAAAGTTGTCCAAAACAGCTTGCAATCGAAAGTTCATGTGAATAAAAAAGGCAGGAGAGTGGTCAGGTACTGTTTTCTCTCAGTTGGCAAGCTGCGCACACAATCGCAGTGTTGTACAGCTTGTTTCATCACCTTTGCCAAGTTGCCGCTCTCTCCGGCTCCCGGAGACGAAGAAGCTGCTTCTTCGCGCAAAGACGATTCTGCCGCTCACAGTGCTCTGCAGAGCACCGTACCTTCGTCTTTAGCCTCTCTTCTCCTCTACATCTTAGCAAAAAGCTTTTCCACTCTGTCTGGCAAGGAGAAACTGTGCCAGAACAAAAAACATCTCCCATCGTGTTCTAGAGGCTGCACGGAGGTCTGCAGAGTGTTTTGCAAGAAGAGAAAGAAAGTTGTCCAAAACAGCTTCCAATCGAATGTTCATGTGAATAGAAAAGGCAGGAGAGTGGTCATGTACTGTTTTCTCTCAGTTGGCAAACTGCGCACACAATCGCAGTGTTGTACCGCTTGTTTCATCACCTTTGCGAAGTTGCCGCTCTCTCCGGCTCCCGGAGACGAAGAAGCTGCTTCTTCGCGCAAAGACGATTCTGCCGCTCACAGTGCTCTGCAGTGTGTGTCTTCTGCCGAAAGAGGCACGGGAGCTGTGCTTAGCTCTGCAGAGCACCGTATCTTCGTCTTTAGCCTCTCTTCTCGTCTACATCTTAGCAAAAAGCTTTTCCACTCTGTCTGGCAAGGAGAAACTGTGCCAGCACAGAAAACATCTCCCATCGTGTTCTAGAGGATGCACGGAGGTCTGCCGAGTGTTTTGCAAGAAGAGAAAGAAAGTTGTCCAAAACAGCTTGCAATCGAATGTTCATGTGAATAGAAAAGGCAGGAGAGTGGTCAGGTACTGTTTTCTCTCAGTTGGCAAGCTGCGCACACAATCGCAGTGTTGTACAGCTTGTTTCATCACCTTTGCGAAGTTGCCGCTCTCTCCGGCTCCCGGAGACGAAGAAGCTGCTTCTTCGCGCAAAGACGATTCTGCCCCTCACAGTGCTCTGCTGTGTGCGTCTTCTGCCGAAAGAGGCACGGGAGCTGTGCTTAGCTCTGCAGAGCACCGTACCTTCGTCTTTAGCCTCTCTTCTCGTCTACATCTTAGCAAAAAGCTTTTCTACTCTGTCTGGCAAGGAGAAACTGTGCCAGCACAAAAAACATCTCCCATCGTGTTCTAGAGGCTGCACGGAGGTCTGCCGAGTGTTTTGCAAGAAGAGAAAGAAAGTTGTCCAAAACAGCTTCCAAACGAATGTTCATGTGACTAGAAAAGGCAGGAGAGTGGTCAGGTACTGTTTTCTCTCACTTGGCAAGCTGTGCACACAATCGCAGTGTTGTACAGCTTGTTTCATCACCTTTGCCAAGTTGCCGCTCTCTCCGGCTCCCGGAGACGAAGAAGCTGCTTCTTCGCGCAAAGACGATTCTGCCGCTCACAGTGCTCTGCAGTGTGTGTCTTCTGCCGAAAGAGGCCCGGGAGCTGTGCTTAGCTCTGCAGAGCACCGTACCTTCGTCTTTAGCCTCTCTTCTCGTCTACATCTTAGGAAAAAGCTTTTCCACTCTGTCTGGCGAGGAGAAACTGTGCCAGCACAGAAAACATCTCCCATCGTGTTCTAGAGGCTGCACGGAGGTCTGCCGAGTGTTTTGCAAGAAGAGCAAGAAAGTTGTCCAAAACAGCTTCCAATCGAATGTTCATGTGAATAGAAAAGGCAGGAGAGTGGTCAGGTACTGTTTTCTCTCAGTTGGTAAGCTGCGCACACAATCGCAGTTTTGTACAGCTTGTTTCATCACCTTTGCGAAGTTGCCGCTCTCTCCGGCTCCCGGAGACGAAGAAGATGCTTCTTCGCGCAAAGACGATTCTGCCGCTCACAGTGCTCTGCAGAGCACCGTACCTTCGTCTTTAGCCTCTCTTCTCCTCTACATCTTAGCAAAAAGCTTTTCCACTCTGTCTGGCAAGGAGAAACTGTGCCAGAACAAAAAACATCTCCCATCGTGTTCTAGAGGCTGCACGGAGGTCTGCAGAGTGTTTTGCAAGAAGAGA
This sequence comes from Melozone crissalis, assembly GCF_028551555.1. Taxonomy (NCBI): domain Eukaryota; kingdom Metazoa; phylum Chordata; class Aves; order Passeriformes; family Passerellidae; genus Melozone; species Melozone crissalis. Next base: position 580,051 of record NW_026535998.1, on the reverse strand, counting down.
AAGAAAGTTGTCCAAAACAGCTTCCAATCGAATGTTCATGTGAATAGAAAAGGCAGGAGAGTGGTCAGGTACTGTTTTCTCTCAGTTGGCAAGCTGCGCACACAATCGCAGTGTTGTACCGCTTGTTTCATCACCTTTGCGAAGTTGCCGCTCTCTCCGGCTCCCGGAGACGAAGAAGCTGCTTCTTCGCGCAAAGACGATTCTGCCGCTCACAGTGCTCTGCAGTGTGTGTCTTCTGCCGAAAGAGGCACGGGAGCTGTGCTTAGCTCTGCAGAGCACCGTATCTTCGTCTTTAGCCTCTCTTCTCGTCTACATCTTAGCAAAAAGCTTTTCCACTCTGTCTGGCAAGGAGAAACTGTGCCAGCACAGAAAACATCTCCCATCGTGTTCTAGAGGCTGCACGGAGGTCTGCCGAGTGTTTTGCAAGAAGAGAAAGAAAGTTGTCCAAAACAGCTTGCAATCGAATGTTCATGTGAATAGAAAAGGCAGGAGAGTGGTCAGGTACTGTTTTCTCTCAGTTGGTAAGCTGCGCACACAATCGCAGTTTTGTACAGCTTGTTTCATCACCTTTGCGAAGTTGCCGCTCTCTCCGGCTCCCGGAGACGAAGAAGCTGCTTCTTCGCGCAAAGACGATTCTGCCGCTCACAGTGCTCTGCGGTGTGCGCCTTCTGCCGAAAGAGATCCGGGAGCGGTGCTTAGCTCTGCAGAGCACCGTACCTTCGTCTTTAGCCTCTCTTCTCGTCTACATCTTAGCAAAAAGCTTTTCGACTCTGTCTGGCAAGGAGAAACTGTGCCAGCACAAAAAACATCTCCCATCGTGTTCTAGAAGCTGCACGGAGGTCTGCCGAGTGTTTTGCAAGAAGAGAAAGAAAGTTGTCCAAAACAGCTTCCAATCGAATGTTCATGTGAATAGAAAAGGCAGGAGAGTGGTCAGGTACTGTTTTCTCTCAGTTGGCAAGCTGCGCACACAATCGCAGTGTTGTACAGCTTGTTTCATCACCTTTGCCAAGTTGCCGCTCTCTCCGGCTCCCGGAGACGAAGAAGCTGCTTCTTCGCGCAAAGACGATTCTGCCGCTCACAGTGCTCTGCGGTGTGCGCCTTCTGCCGACAGAGTTCCGGGAGCGGTGCTAAGCTCTGCAGAGCACCGTACCTTCGTCTTTAGCCTCTCTTCTCGTCTACATCTTAGCAAAAAGCTTTTCCACTCTGTCTGGCAAGGAGAAACTGTGCCAGCACAGAAAACATCTCCCATCGTGTTCTAGAGGCTGCACGGAGGTCTGCCGAGTGTTTTGCAAGAAGAGAAAGAAAGTTGTCCAAAACAGCTTGCAATCGAATGTTCATGTGAATAGAAAGGGAAGGAGAGTGGTCAGGTACTGTTTTCTCTCAGTTGGCAAAATGCGCACACAATCGCAGTGTTGTACAGCTTGTTTCATCACCTTTGCGGAGTTGCCGCTCTCTCCGGCTCCCGGAGACGAAGAAGCTGCTTCTTCGCGCAAAAACGATTCTGCCGCTCACAGTGCTCTGCGGTGTGCGCCTTCTGCCGAAAGACGCCCGGGAGCGGTGCTTAGCTCTGCAGAGCACCGTACCTTCGTCTTTAGCCTCTCTTCTCGTCTACATCTTAGCAAAAGGCTTTTCCACTCTGTCTGGCAAGGAGAAACTGTGCCAAAACGGAAACCATCTCCCATCGTGTTCTAGAGGCTGCACGGAGGTCTGCCGAGTGTTTTGCAAGAAGAGAAATAAAGTTGTCCAAAACAGCTTCCAATCGAATGTTAACGTGAATAGAAAAGGCAGGAGAGTGGTCATGTACTGTTTTCTCTCAGTTGGCAAGCTGCGCACACAATCGCAGTGTTGTACAGCTTGTTTCATCACCTTTGCCAAGTTGCCGCTCTCTGCGGCTCCCGGAGACGAAGAAGAGGCTTCTTCGCGCAAAGACGATTCTGCCCCTCACAGTGCTCTGCGGTGTGCGTCTTCTGCCGAAAGAGGCACGGGAGCTGTGCTTAGCTCTGCAGAGCACCGTACCTTCGTCTTTAGCCTCTCTTCTCGTCTACATCTTAGCAAAAAGCTTTTCCACTCTGTCTGGCAAGGAGAAACTGTGCCAGCACAAAAAACATCTCCCATCGTGTTCTAGAGGCTGCACGGAGGTCTGCCGAGTGTTTTGCAAGAAGAGAAAGAAAGTTGTCCAAAACAGCTTCCAAACGAATGTTCATGTGACTAGAAAAGGCAGGAGAGTGGTCAGGTACTGTTTTCTCTCACTTGGCAAGCTGCGCACACAATCGCAGTGTTGTACAGCTTGTTTCATCACCTTTGCCAAGTTGCCGCTCCCTCCGGCTCCCGGAGACGAAGAAGCTGCTTCTTCGCGCAAAGACGATTCTGCCGCTCACAGTGCTCTGCAGAGCACCGTACCTTCGTCTTTAGCCTCTCTTCTCGTCTACATCTTAGAAAAAAGCTTTTCCACTCTGTCTGGCAAGGAGAAACTGTGCCAGCACAAAAAACATCTCCCATCGTGTTCTAGAGGCTGCACGGAGGTCTGCCGAGTGTTTTGCAAGAAGAGAAAGAAAGTTGTCCAAAACAGCTTGCAATCGAATGTTCATGTGAATAAAAAAGGCAGGAGAGTGGTCAGGTACTGTTTTCTCTCAGTTGGCAAGCTGCGCACACAATCGCAGTGTTGTACAGCTTGTTTCATCACCTTTGCCAAGTTGCCGCTCTCTCCGGCTCCCGGAGACGAAGAAGCTGCTTCTTCGCGCAAAGACGATTCTGCCGCTCACAGTGCTCTGCAGAGCACCGTACCTTCGTCTTTAGCCTCTCTTCTCCTCTACATCTTAGCAAAAAGCTTTTCCACTCTGTCTGGCAAGGAGAAACTGTGCCAGAACAAAAAACATCTCCCATCGTGTTCTAGAGGCTGCACGGAGGTCTGCCGAGTGTTTTGCAAGAAGAGAAAGAAAGTTGTCCAAAACAGCTTGCAATCGAATGTTCATGTGAATAGAAAAGGCAGGAGAGTGGTCAGGTACTGTTTTCTCTCAGTTGGCAAACTGCGCACACAATCGCAGTGTTGTACCGCTTGTTTCATCACCTTTGCGAAGTTGCCGCTCTCTCCGGCTCCCGGAGACGAAGAAGCTGCTTCTTCGCGCAAAGACGATTCTGCCGCTCACAGTGCTCTGCAGTGTGTGTCTTCTGCCGAAAGAGGCACGGGAGCTGTGCTTAGCTCTGCAGAGCACCGTATCTTCCTCTTTAGCCTCTCTTCTCGTCTACATCTTAGCAAAAAGCTTTTCCACTCTGTCTGGCAAGGAGAAACTGTGCCAGCACAGAAAACATCTCCCATCGTGTTCTAGAGGATGCACGGAGGTCTGCCGAGTGTTTTGCAAGAAGAGAAAGAAAGTTGTCCAAAACAGCTTGCAATCGAATGTTCATGTGAATAGAAAAGGCAGGAGAGTGGTCAGGTACTGTTTTCTCTCAGTTGGTAAGCTGCGCACACAATCGCAGTTTTGTACAGCTTGTTTCATCACCTTTGCGAAGTTGCCGCTCTCTCCGGCTCCCGGAGACGAAGAAGCTGCTTCTTCGCGCAAAGACGATTCTGCCGCTCACAGTGCTCTGCGGTGTGCGCCTTCTGCCGACAGAGTTCCGGGAGCGGTGCTAAGCTCTGCAGAGCACCGTACCTTCGTCTTTAGCCTCTCTTCTCGTCTACATCTTAGCAAAAAGCTTTTCCACTCTGTCTGGCAAGGAGAAACTGTGCCAGCACAGAAAACATCTCCCATCGTGTTCTAGAGGCTGCACGGAGGTCTGCCGAGTGTTTTGCAAGAAGAGAAAGAAAGTTGTCCAAAACAGCTTGCAATCGAATGTTCATGTGAATAGAAAGGGAAGGAGAGTGGTCAGGTACTGTTTTCTCTCAGTTGGCAAAATGCGCACACAATCGCAGTGTTGTACAGCTTGTTTCATCACCTTTGCGGAGTTGCCGCTCTCTCCGGCTCCCGGAGACGAAGAAGCTGCTTCTTCGCGCAAAAACGATTCTGCCGCTCACAGTGCTCTGCGGTGTGCGCCTTCTGCCGAAAGACGCCCGGGAGCGGTGCTTAGCTCTGCAGAGCACCGTACCTTCGTCTTTAGCCTCTCTTCTCGTCTACATCTTAGCAAAAGGCTTTTCCACTCTGTCTGGCAAGGAGAAACTGTGCCAAAACGGAAACCATCTCCCATCGTGTTCTAGAGGCTGCACGGAGGTCTGCCGAGTGTTTTGCAAGAAGAGAAATAAAGTTGTCCAAAACAGCTTCCAATCGAATGTTAACGTGAATAGAAAAGGCAGGAGAGTGGTCATGTACTGTTTTCTCTCAGTTGGCAAGCTGCGCACACAATCGCAGTGTTGTACAGCTTGTTTCATCACCTTTGCCAAGTTGCCGCTCTCTGCGGCTCCCGGAGACGAAGAAGAGGCTTCTTCGCGCAAAGACGATTCTGCCCCTCACAGTGCTCTGCGGTGTGCGTCTTCTGCCGAAAGAGGCACGGGAGCTGTGCTTAGCTCTGCAGAGCACCGTACCTTCGTCTTTAGCCTCTCTTCTCGTCTACATCTTAGCAAAAAGCTTTTCCACTCTGTCTGGCAAGGAGAAACTGTGCCAGCACAAAAAACATCTCCCATCGTGTTCTAGAGGCTGCACGGAGGTCTGCCGAGTGTTTTGCAAGAAGAGAAAGAAAGTTGTCCAAAACAGCTTCCAAACGAATGTTCATGTGACTAGAAAAGGCAGGAGAGTGGTCAGGTACTGTTTTCTCTCACTTGGCAAGCTGCGCACACAATCGCAGTGTTGTACAGCTTGTTTCATCACCTTTGCCAAGTTGCCGCTCCCTCCGGCTCCCGGAGACGAAGAAGCTGCTTCTTCGCGCAAAGACGATTCTGCCGCTCACAGTGCTCTGCAGAGCACCGTACCTTCGTCTTTAGCCTCTCTTCTCGTCTACATCTTAGAAAAAAGCTTTTCCACTCTGTCTGGCAAGGAGAAACTGTGCCAGCACAAAAAACATCTCCCATCGTGTTCTAGAGGCTGCACGGAGGTCTGCCGAGTGTTTTGCAAGAAGAGAAAGAAAGTTGTCCAAAACAGCTTGCAATCGAATGTTCATGTGAATAAAAAAGGCAGGAGAGTGGTCAGGTACTGTTTTCTCTCAGTTGGCAAGCTGCGCACACAATCGCAGTGTTGTACAGCTTGTTTCATCACCTTTGCCAAGTTGCCGCTCTCTCCGGCTCCCGGAGACGAAGAAGCTGCTTCTTCGCGCAAAGACGATTCTGCCGCTCACAGTGCTCTGCAGAGCACCGTACCTTCGTCTTTAGCCTCTCTTCTCCTCTACATCTTAGCAAAAAGCTTTTCCACTCTGTCTGGCAAGGAGAAACTGTGCCAGAACAAAAAACATCTCCCATCGTGTTCTAGAGGCTGCACGGAGGTCTGCCGAGTGTTTTGCAAGAAGAGAAAGAAAGTTGTCCAAAACAGCTTCCAATCGAATGTTCATGTGAATAGAAAAGGCAGGAGAGTGGTCAGGTACTGTTTTCTCTCAGTTGGCAAACTGCGCACACAATCGCAGTGTTGTACCGCTTGTTTCATCACCTTTGCGAAGTTGCCGCTCTCTCCGGCTCCCGGAGACGAAGAAGCTGCTTCTTCGCGCAAAGACGATTCTGCCGCTCACAGTGCTCTGCAGTGTGTGTCTTCTGCCGAAAGAGGCACGGGAGCTGTGCTTAGCTCTGCAGAGCACCGTATCTTCCTCTTTAGCCTCTCTTCTCGTCTACATCTTAGCAAAAAGCTTTTCCACTCTGTCTGGCAAGGAGAAACTGTGCCAGCACAGAAAACATCTCCCATCGTGTTCTAGAGGATGCACGGAGGTCTGCCGAGTGTTTTGCAAGAAGAGAAAGAAAGTTGTCCAAAACAGCTTGCAATCGAATGTTCATGTGAATAGAAAAGGCAGGAGAGTGGTCAGGTACTGTTTTCTCTCAGTTGGTAAGCTGCGCACACAATCGCAGTTTTGTACAGCTTGTTTCATCACCTTTGCGAAGTTGCCGCTCTCTCCGGCTCCCGGAGACGAAGAAGCTGCTTCTTCGCGCAAAGACGATTCTGCCGCTCACAGTGCTCTGCGGTGTGCGCCTTCTGCCGAAAGTGATCCGGGAGCGGTGCTTAGCTCTGCAGAGCACCGTACCTTCGTCTTTAGCCTCTCTTCTCGTCTACATCTTAGCAAAAAGCTTTTCGACTCTGTCTGGCAAGGAGAAACTGTGCCAGCACAAAAAACATCTCCCATCGTGTTCTAGAAGCTGCACGGAGGTCTGCCGAGTGTTTTGCAAGAAGAGAAAGAAAGTTGTCCAAAACAGCTTGCAATCGAATGTTCATGTGAATAAAAAAGGCAGGAGAGTGGTAAGGTAATGTTTTCTCTCAGTTGGCAAACTGCGCACACAATCGCAGTGTTGTACAGCTTGTTTCATCACCTTTGCGAAGTTGCCGCTCTCTCCGGCTCCCGGAGACGAAGAAGCTGCTTCTTCGCGCAAAGACGATTCTGCCGCTCACAGTGCTCTGCGGTGTGCGCCTTCTGCCGACAGAGGTCCGGGAGCGGTGCTAAGCTCTGCAGAGCACCGTACCTTCGTCTTTAGCCTCTCTTCTCGTCTACATCTTAGCAAAAAGCTTTTCCACTCTGTCTGGCAAGGAGAAACTGTGCCAGCACAGAAAACATCTCCCATCGTGTTCTAGAGGCTGCACGGAGGTCTGCCGAGTGTTTTGCAAGAAGAGAAAGAAAGTTGTCCAAAACAGCTTGCAATCGAATGTTCATGTGAATAGAAAGGGAAAGAGAGTGGTCAGGTACTGTTTTCTCTCAGTTGGCAAAATGCGCACACAATCGCAGTGTTGTACAGCTTGTTTCATCACCTTTGCGGAGTTGCCGCTCTCTCCGGCTCCCGGAGACGAAGAAGCTGCTTCTTCGCGCAAAGACGATTCTGCCGCTCACAGTGCTCTGCGGTGTGCGCCTTCTGCCGAAAGACGCCCGGGAGCGGTGCTTAGCTCTGCAGAGCACCGTATCTTCGTCTTTAGCCTCTCTTCTCGTCTACATCTTAGCAAAAGGCTTTTCCACTCTGTCTGGCAAGGAGAAACTGTGCCAAAACGGAAACCATCTCCCATCGTGTTCTAGAGGCTGCACGGAGGTCTGCCGAGTGTTTTGCAAGAAGAGAAATAAAGTTGTCCAAAACAGCTTCCAATCGAATGTTAACGTGAATAGAAAAGGCAGGAGAGTGGTCATGTACTGTTTTCTCTCAGTTGGCAAGCTGCGCACACAATCGCAGTGTTGTACAGCTTGTTTCATCACCTTTGCCAAGTTGCCGCTCTCTCCGGCTCCCGGAGACGAAGAAGCTGCTTCTTCGCGCAAAGACGATTCTGCCCCTCACAGTGCTCTGCGGTGTGCGTCTTCTGCCGAAAGAGGTCCGGGAGCGGTGCTTAGCTCTGCAGAGCACCGTACCTTCGTCTTTAGCCTCTCTTCTCGTCTACATCTTAGCAAAAAGCTTTTCCACTCTGTCTGGCAAGGAGAAACTGTGCCAGCACAAAAAACATCTCCCATCGTGTTCTAGAGGCTGCACGGAGGTCTGCCGAGTGTTTTGCAAGAAGAGAAACAAAGTTGTCCAAAACAGCTTCCAAACGAATGTTCATGTGACTAGAAAAGGCAGGAGTGTGGTCAGGTACTGTTTTCTCTCACTTGGCAAGCTGCGCACACTATCGCAGTGTTGTACAGCTTGTTTCATCACCTTTGCCAAGTTGCCGCTCTCTCCGGCTCCCGGAGACGAAGAAGCTGCTTCTTCGCGCAAAGACGATTCTGCCGCTCACAGTGCTCTGCGGTGTGTGTCTTCTGCCGAAAGAGGCCCGGGAGCTGTGCTTAGCTCTGCAGAGCACCGTACCTTCGTCTTTAGCCTCTCTTCTCGTCTACATCTTAGCAAAAAGCTATTCCACTCTGTCTGGCAAGGAGAAACTTTACCAGCACAGAAAACATCTCCCATCGTGTTCTAGAAGCTGCACGGAGGTCTGCCGAGTGTTTTGCAAGAAGAGAAAAAAAGTTGTCCAAAACAGCTTGCAATCGAATGTTCATGTGAATAGAAAAGGCAGGAGAGTGGTCAGGTACTGTTTTCTCTCAGTTGGCTAGCTGCGCACACAATCGCAGTGTTGTACAGCTTGTTTCATCACCTTTGCGAAGTTGCCGCTCTCTCCGGCTCCCGGAGACGAAGAAGCTGCTTCTTCGCGCAAAGACGATTCTGCCGCTCACAGTGCTCTGCAGAGTGTGTCTTCTGCCGAAAGAGGCCCGGGAGCTGTGCTTAGCTCTGCAGAGCACCGTACCTTCGTCTTTAGCCTCTCTTCTCGTCTACATCTTAGCAAAAAGCTTTTCCACTCTGTCTGGCAAGGAGAAACTGTGCCAGCACAGAAAACATCTCCCATCGTGTTCTAGAGGCTGCACGGAGGTCTGCCGAGTGTTTTGCAAGAAGAGAAAGAAAGTTGTCCAAAACAGCTTGCAATCGAATGTTCATGTGAATAGAAAAGGCAGGAGAGTGGTCAGGTACTGTTTTCTCTCAGTTGGTAATCTGCGCACACAATCGCAGTTTGTTACAGCTTGTTTCATCACCTTTGCGAAGTTGCCGCTCTCTCCGGTTCCAGGAGACGAAGAAGCTGCTTCTTCGCGCAAAGAGGATTCTGCCGCTCACAGTGCTCTGCAGAGCACCGTACCTTCGTCTTTAGCCTCTCTTCTCGTCTACATCTTAGAAAAAAGCTTTTCCACTCTGTCTGGCAAGGAGAAACTGTGCCAGCACAAAAAACATCTCCCATCGTGTTCTAGAGGCTGCACGGAGGTCTGCCGAGTGTTTTGCAAGAAGAGAAAGAAAGTTGTCCAAAACAGATTCCAATCGAATGTTCATGTGAATAGAAAAGGCAGGAGAGTGGTCAGGTACTGTTTTCTCTCAGTTGGCAAGCTGCGCACACAATCGCAGTGTTGTACAGCTTGTTTCATCACCTTTACCAAGTTGCCGCTCTCTCCGGCTCCCGGAGACGAAGAAGCTGCTTCTTCGCGCAAAGACGATTCTGCCGCTCACAGTGCTCTGCGGTGTGCGCCTTCTGCCGAAAGAGGCACGGGAGCTGTGCTTAGCTCTGCAGAGCACCGTACCTTCGTCTTTAGCCTCTCTTCTCGTCTACATCTTAGCAAAAAGCTTTTCCACTCTGTCTGGCGAGGAGAAACTGTGCCAGCACAGAAAACATCTCCCATCGTGTTCTAGAGGCTGCACGGAGGTCTGCCGAGTGTTTTGCAAGAAGAGAAAGAAAGTTGTCCAAAACAGCTTGCAATCGAATGTTCATGTGAATTAAAAACGCAGGAGAGTGGTCAGGTACTGTTTTCTCTCAGTTGATAAGCTGCGCACACAATCGCAGTTTTGTACAGCTTGTTTCATCACCTTTGCGAAGTTGCCGCTCTCTCCGGCTCCCGGAGACGAAGAAGCTGCTTCTTCGCGCAAAGACGATTCTGCCGCTCACAGTGCTCTGCGGTGTGTGTCTTCTGCCAAAAGAGGCACGGGAGCTGTGCTTAGCTCTGCAGAGCACCGTACCTTCATCTTTAGCCTCTCTTCTCGTCTACATCTTAGCAAAAAGCTTTTCCACTCTGTCTGGCAAGGAGAAACTTTACCAGCACAGAAAACATCTCCCATCGTGTTCTAGAGGCTGCACGGAGGTCTGCCGAGTGTTTTGCAAGAAGAGAAAGAAAGTTGTCCAAAACAGCTTGCAATCGAATGTTCATGTGAATAGAAAAGGCAGGAGAGTGGTCAGGTACTGTTTTCTCTCAGTTGGCAAGCTGCGCACACAATCGCAGTGTTGTACCGCTTGTTTCATCACCTTTGCGAAGTTGCCGCTCTCTCCGGCTCCCGGAGACGAAGAAGCTGCTTCTTCGCGCAAAGACGATTCTGCCGCTCACAGTGCTCTGCAGTGTGTGTCTTCTGCCGAAAGAGGCACGGGAGCTGTGCTTAGCTCTGCAGAGCACCGTATCTTCGTCTTTAGCCTCTCTTCTCGTCTACATCTTAGCAAAAAGCTTTTCCACTCTGTCTGGCAAGGAGAAACTGTGCCAGCACAGAAAACATCTCCCATCGTGTTCTAGAGGCTGCACGGAGGTCTGCCGAGTGTTTTGCAAGAAGAGAAAGAAAGTTGTCCAAAACAGCTTGCAATCGAATGTTCATGTGAATAGAAAAGGCAGGAGAGTGGTCAGGTACTGTTTTCTCTCAGTTGGTAAGCTGCGCACACAATCGCAGTTTTGTACAGCTTGTTTCATCACCTTTGCGAAGTTGCCGCTCTCTCCGGCTCCCGGAGACGAAGAAGCTGCTTCTTCGCGCAAAGACGATTCTGCCGCTCACAGTGCTCTGCGGTGTGCGCCTTCTGCCGAAAGAGATCCGGGAGTGGTGCTTAGCTCTGCAGAGCACCGTACCTTCGTCTTTAGCCTCTCTTCTCGTCTACATCTTAGCAAAAATCTTTTCGACTCTGTCTGGCAAGGAGAAACTGTGCCAGCACAAAAAACATCTCCCATCGTGTTCTAGAAGCTGCACGGAGGTCTGCCGAGTGTTTTGCAAGAAGAGAAAGAAAGTTGTCCAAAACAGCTTCCAATCGAATGTTCATGTGAATAGAAAAGGCAGGAGAGTGGTCAGGTATTGTTTTCTCTCAGTTGGCAAGCTGCGCACACAATCGCAGTGTTGTACCGCTTGTTTCATCACCTTTGCCAAGTTGCCGCTCTCTCCGGCTCCCGGAGACGAAGAAGCTGCTTCTTCGCGCAAAGACGATTCTGCCGCTCACAGTGCTCTGCGGTGTGCGCCTTCTGCCGACAGAGTTCCGGGAGCGGTGCTAAGCTCTGCAGAGCACCGTACCTTCGTCTTTAGCCTCTCTTCTCGTCTACATCTTAGCAAAAAGCTTTTCCACTCTGTCTGGCGAGGAGAAACTGTGCCAGCACAGAAAACATCTCCCATCGTGTTCTAGAGGCTGCACGGAGGTCTGCCGAGTGTTTTGCAAGAAGAGAAAGAAAGTTGTCCAAAACAGCTTGCAATCGAATGTTCATGTGAATAGAAAGGGAAGGAGAGTGGTCAGGTACTGTTTTCTCTCAGTTGGCAAAATGCGCACACAATCGCAGTGTTGTACAGCTTGTTTCATCACCTTTGCGGAGTTGCCGCTCTCTCCGGCTCCCGGAGACGAAGAAGCTGCTTCTTCGCGCAAAGACGATTCTGCCGCTCACAGTGCTCTGCGGTGTGCGCCTTCTGCCGAAAGACGCCCGGGAGCGGTGCTTAGCTCTGCAGAGCACCGTACCTTCGTCTTTAGCCTCTCTTCTCGTCTACATCTTAGCAAAAGGCTTTTCCACTCTGTCTGGCAAGGAGAAACTGTGCCAAAACGGAAACCATCTCCCATCGTGTTCTAGAGGCTGCACGGAGGTCTGCCGAGTGTTTTGCAAGAAGAGAAATAAAGTTGTCCAAAACAGCTTCCAATCGAATGTTAACGTGAATAGAAAAGGCAGGAGAGTGGTCATGTACTGTTTTCTCTCAGTTGGCAAGCTGCGCACACAATCGCAGTGTTGTACAGCTTGTTTCATCACCTTTGCCAAGTTGCCGCTCTCTGCGGCTCCCGGAGACGAAGAAGATGCTTCTTCGCGCAAAGACGATTCTGCCCCTCACAGTGCTCTGCGGTGTGCGTCTTCTGCCGAAAGAGGCACGGGAGCTGTGCTTAGCTCTGCAGAGCACCGTACCTTCGTCTTTAGCCTCTCTTCTCGTCTACATCTTAGCAAAAAGCTTTTCCACTCTGTCTGGCAAGGAGAAACTGTGCCAGCACAAAAAACATCTCCCATCGTGTTCTAGAGGCTGCACGGAGGTCTGCCGAGTGTTTTGCAAGAAGAGAAAGAAAGTTGTCCAAAACAGCTTCCAAACGAATGTTCATGTGACTAGAAAAGGCAGGAGAGTGGTCAGGTACTGTTTTCTCTCACTTGGCAAGCTGTGCACACTATCGCAGTGTTGTACAGCTTGTTTCATCACCTTTGCCAAGTTGCCGCTCTCTCCGGCTCCCGGAGACGAAGAAGCTGCTTCTTCGCGCAAAGACGATTCTGCCGCTCACAGTGCTCTGCAGAGCACCGTACCTTCGTCTTTAGCCTCTCTTCTCGTCTACATCTTAGAAAAAAGCTTTTCCACTCTGTCTGGCAAGGAGAAACTGTGCCAGCACAAAAAACATCTCCCATCGTGTTCTAGAGGCTGCACGGAGGTCTGCCGAGTGTTTTGCAAGAAGAGAAAGAAAGTTGTCCAAAGCAGCTTGCAATCGAATGTTCATGTGAATAAAAAAGGCAGGAGAGTGGTCAGGTACTGTTTTCTCTCACTTGGCAAGCTGCGCACACAATCGCAGTGTTGTACAGCTTGTTTCATCACCTTTGCCAAGTTGCCGCTCTCTCCGGCTCCCGGAGACGAAGAAGCTGCTTCTTCGCGCAAAGACGATTCTGCCGCTCACAGTGCTCTGCAGAGCACCGTACCTTCGTCTTTAGCCTCTCTTCTCCTCTACATCTTAGCAAAAAGCTTTTCCACTCTGTCTGGCAAGGAGAAACTGTGCCAGAACAAAAAACATCTCCCATCGTGTTCTAGAGGCTGCACGGAGGTCTGCCGAGTGTTTTGCAAGAAGAGAAAGAAAGTTGTCCAAAACAGCTTCCAATCGAATGTTCATGTGAATAGAAAAGGCAGGAGAGTGGTCAGGTACTGTTTTCTCTCAGTTGGCAAACTGCGCACACAATCGCAGTGTTTTACCGCTTGTTTCATCACCTTTGCGAAGTTGCCGCTCTCTCCGGCTCCCGGAGACGAAGAAGCTGCTTCTTCGCGCAAAGACGATTCTGCCGCTCACAGTGCTCTGCAGTGTGTGTCTTCTGCCGAAAGAGGCACGGGAGCTGTGCTTAGCTCTGCAGAGCACCGTATCTTCGTCTTTAGCCTCTCTTCTCCTCTACATCTTAGCAAAAAGCTTTTCCACTCTGTCTGGCAAGGAGAAACTGTGCCAGCACAGAAAACATCTCCCATCGTGTTCTAGAGGATGCACGGAGGTCTGCCGAGTGTTTTGCAAGAAGAGAAAGAAAGTTGTCCAAAACAGCTTGCAATCGAATGTTCATGTGAATAGAAAAGGCAGGAGAGTGGTCAGGTACTGTTTTCTCTCAGTTGGTAAGCTGCGCACACAATCGCAGTTTTGTACAGCTTGTTTCATCACCTTTGCGAAGTTGCCGCTCTCTCCGGCTCCCGGAGACGAAGAAGCTGCTTCTTCGCGCAAAGACGATTCTGCCGCTCACAGTGCTCTGCGGTGTGCGCCTTCTGCCGAAAGTGATCCGGGAGCGGTGCTTAGCTCTGCAGAGCACCGTACCTTCGTCTTTAGCCTCTCTTCTCGTCTACATCTTAGCAAAAAGCTTTTCGACTCTGTCTGTCAAGGAGAAACTGTGCCAGCACAAAAAACATCTCCCATCGTGTTCTAGAAGCTGCACGGAGGTCTGCCGAGTGTTTTGCAAGAAGAGAAAGAAAGTTGTCCAAAACAGCTTGCAATCGAATGTTCATGTGAATAAAAAAGGCAGGAGAGTGGTAAGGTAATGTTTTCTCTCAGTTGGCAAACTGCGCACACAATCGCAGTGTTGTACAGCTTGTTTCATCACCTTTGCGAAGTTGCCGCTCTCTCCGGCTCCCGGAGACGAAGAAGCTGCTTCTTCGCGCAAAGACGATTCTGCCGCTCACAGTGCTCTGCGGTGTGCGCCTTCTGCCGACAGAGGTCCGGGAGCGGTGCTAAGCTCTGCAGAGCACCGTACCTTCGTCTTTAGCCTCTCTTCTCGTCTACATCTTAGCAAAAAGCTTTTCCACTCTGTCTGGCAAGGAGAAACTGTGCCAGCACAGAAAACATCTCCCATCGTGTTCTAGAGGCTGCACGGAGGTCTGCCGAGTGTTTTGCAAGAAGAGAAAGAAAGTTGTCCAAAACAGCTTGCAATCGAATGTTCATGTGAATAGAAAGGGAAAGAGAGTGGTCAGGTACTGTTTTCTCTCAGTTGGCAAAATGCGCACACAATCGCAGTGTTGTACAGCTTGTTTCATCACCTTTGCGGAGTTGCCGCTCTCTCCGGCTCCCGGAGACGAAGAAGCTGCTTCTTCGCGCAAAGACGATTCTGCCGCTCACAGTGCTCTGCGGTGTGCGCCTTCTGCCGAAAGACGCCCGGGAGCGGTGCTTAGCTCTGCAGAGCACCGTATCTTCGTCTTTAGCCTCTCTTCTCGTCTACATCTTAGCAAAAGGCTTTTCCACTCTGTCTGGCAAGGAGAAACTGTGCCAAAACGGAAACCATCTCCCATCGTGTTCTAGAGGCTGCACGGAGGTCTGCCGAGTGTTTTGCAAGAAGAGAAATAAAGTTGTCCAAAACAGCTTCCAATCGAATGTTAACGTGAATAGAAAAGGCAGGAGAGTGGTCATGTACTGTTTTCTCTCACTTGGCAAGCTGCGCACACAATCGCAGTGTTGTACAGCTTGTTTCATCACCTTTGCCAAGTTGCCGCTCTCTCCGGCTCCCGGAGACGAAGAAGCTGCTTCTTCGCGCAAAGACGATTCTGCCCCTCACAGTGCTCTGCGGTGTGCGTCTTCTGCCGAAAGAGGTCCGGGAGCGGTGCTTAGCTCTGCAGAGCACCGTACCTTCGTCTTTAGCCTCTCTTCTCGTCTACATCTTAGCAAAAAGCTTTTCCACTCTGTCTGGCAAGGAGAAACTGTGCCAGCACAAAAAACATCTCCCATCGTGTTCTAGAGGCTGCACGGAGGTCTGCCGAGTGTTTTGCAAGAAGAGAAAGAAAGTTGTCCAAAACAGCTTGCAATCGAATGTTCATGTGACTAGAAAAGGCAGGAGTGTGGTCAGGTACTGTTTTCTCTCACTTGGCAAGCTGCGCACACTATCGCAGTGTTGTACAGCTTGTTTCATCACCTTTGCCAAGTTGCCGCTCTCTCCGGCTCCCGGAGACGAAGAAGCTGCTTCTTCGCGCAAAGACGATTCTGCCGCTCACAGTGCTCTGCGGTGTGTGCCTCCTGCCGAAAGAGGCCCGGGAGCTGTGCTTAGCTCTGCAGAGCACCGTACCTTCGTCTTTAGCCTCTCTTCTCGTCTACATCTTAGCAAAAAGCTTTTCCACTCTGTCTGGCAAGGAGAAACTGTGCCAGCACAGAAAACATCTCCCATCGTGTTCTAGAGGCTGCACGGAGGTCTGCCGAGTGTTTTGCAAGAAGAGAAAGAAAGTTGTCCAAAACAGCTTGCAATCGAATGTTCATGTGAATAGAAAAGGCAGGAGAGTGGTCAGGTACTGTTTTCTCTCAGTTGGTAATCTGCGCACACAATCGCAGTTTTGTACAGCTTGTTTCATCACCTTTGCGAAGTTGCCGCTCTCTCCGGTTCCAGGAGACGAAGAAGCTGCTTCTTCGCGCAAAGAGGATTCTGCCGCTCACAGTGCTCTGCAGAGCACCGTACCTTCGTCTTTAGCCTCTCTTCTCGTCTACATCTTAGAAAAAAGCTTTTCCACTCTGTCTGGCAAGGAGAAACTGTGCCAGCACAAAAAACATCTCCCATCGTGTTCTAGAGGCTGCACGGAGGTCTGCCGAGTGTTTTGCAAGAAGAGAAAGAAAGTTGTCCAAAACAGATTCCAATCGAATGTTCATGTGAATAGAAAAGGCAGGAGAGTGGTCAGGTACTGTTTTCTCTCAGTTGGCAAGCTGCGCACACAATCGCAGTGTTGTACAGCTTGTTTCATCACCTTTACCAAGTTGCCGCTCTCTCCGGCTCCCGGAGACGAAGAAGCTGCTTCTTCGCGCAAAGACGATTCTGCCGCTCACAGTGCTCTGCGGTGTGCGCCTTCTGCCGAAAGAGGCACGGGAGCTGTGCTTAGCTCTGCAGAGCACCGTACCTTCGTCTTTAGCCTCCTTCTCGTCTACATCTTAGCAAAAAGCTTTTCCACTCTGTCTGGCGAGGAGAAACTGTGCCAGCACAGAAAACATCTCCCATCGTGTTCTAGAGGCTGCACGGAGGTCTGCCGAGTGTTTTGCAAGAAGAGAAAGAAAGTTGTCCAAAACAGCTTGCAATCGAATGTTCATGTGAATTAAAAACGCAGGAGAGTGGTCAGGTACTGTTTTCTCTCAGTTGATAACCTGCGCACACAATCGCAGTTTTGTACAGCTTGTTTCATCACCTTTGCGAAGTTGCCGCTCTCTCCGGCTCCCGGAGACGAAGAAGCTGCTTCTTCGCGCAAAGACGATTCTGCCGCTCACAGTGCTCTGCGGTGTGTGTCTTCTGCCAAAAGAGGCACGGGAGCTGTGCTTAGCTCTGCAGAGCACCGTACCTTCATCTTTAGCCTCTCTTCTCGTCTACATCTTAGCAAAAAGCTTTTCCACTCTGTCTGGCAAGGAGAAACTTTACCAGCACAGAAAACATCTCCCATCGTGTTCTAGAGGCTGCACGGAGGTCTGCCGAGTGTTTTGCAAGAAGAGAAAGAAAGTTGTCCAAAACAGCTTGCAATCGAATGTTCATGTGAATAGAAAAGGCAGGAGAGTGGTCAGGTACTGTTTTCTCTCAGTTGGCAAGCTGCGCACACAATCGCAGTGTTGTACAGCTTGTTTCATCACCTTTGCCAAGTTGCCGCTCTCTCCGGCTCCCGGAAACGAAGAAGCTGCTACTTCGCGCAAAGACGATTCTGCCGCTCACAGTGCTCTGCAGAGCACCGTACCTTCGTCTTTAGCCTCTCTTCTCGTCTACATCTTAGAAAAAAGCTTTTCCACTCTGTCTGGCAAGGAGAAACTGTGCCAGCACAAAAAACATCTCCCATCGTGTTCTAGAGGCTGCACGGAGGTCTGCCGAGTGTTTTGCAAGAAGAGAAAGAAAGTTGTCCAAAACAGCTTCCAAACGAATGTTCATGTGACTAGAAAAGGCAGGAGAGTGGTCAGGTACTGTTTTCTCTCAGTTGGCAAGCTGCGCACACAATCGCAGTGTTGTACAGCTTGTTTCATCACCTTTGCCAAGTTGCCGCTCTCTCCGGCTCCCGGAGACGAAGAAGCTGCTTCTTCGCGCAAAGACGATTCTGCCGGTCACAGTGCTCTGCAGTGTGTGTCTTCTGCCGAAAGAGGCCCGGGAGCTGTGCTTAGCTCTGCAGAGCACCGTACCTTCGTCTTTAGCCTCTCTTCTCGTCTACATCTTAGCAAAAAGCTTTTCCACTCTGTTTGGCGAGGAGAAACTGTGCCAGCACAGAAAACATCTCCCATCGTGTTCTAGAGGCTGCACGGAGGTCTGCCGAGTGTTTTGCAAGAAGAGAAAGAAAGTTGTCCAAAACAGCTTGCAATCGAATGTTCATGTATATTAAAAAAGGCAGGAGAGTGGTCAGGTACTCTTTTCTCTCAGTTGGTAAGCTGCGCACACAATCGCAGTTTTGTACAGCTTGTTTCATCACCTTTGCGAAGTTGCCGCTCTCTCCGGCTCCCGGAGACGAAGAAGCTGCTTCTTTGCGCAAAGACGATTCTGCCGCTCACAGTGCTCTGCGGTGTGTGTCTTCTGCCGAAAGAGGCACGGGAGCTGTGCTTAGCTCTGCAGAGCACCGTACCTTCATCTTTAGCCTCTCTTCTCGTCTACATCTTAGCAAAAAGCTTTTCCACTCTGTCTGGCAAGGAGAAACTTTACCAGCACAGAAAACATCTCTCATCGTGTTCTAGAAGCTGCACGGAGGTCTGCAGAGTGTTTTGAAAGAAGAGAAAGAAAGTTGTCCAAAACAGCTTGCAATCGAATGTTCATGTGATTAGAAAAGGCAGGAGAGTGGTCAGGTACTGTTTTCTCTCAGTTGGCAAGCTGCGCACACAATCGCAGTGTTGTACAGCTTGTTTCATCACCTTTGCGAAGTTGCCGCTCTCTCCGGCTCCCGGAGACGAAGAAGCTGCTTCTTCGCGCAAAGACGATTCTGCCGCTCACAGTGCTCTGCGGTGTGTGCCTTCTGCCGAAAGAGATCCGGGAGCGGTTCTTAGCTCTGCAGAGCACCGTACCTTCGTCTTTAGCCTCTCTTCTCGTCTACATCTTAGCAAAAAGCTTTTCCACTCTGTCTGGCAAGGAGAAACTGTGCCAGCACAAAAAACATCTCCCATCGTGTTCTAGAGGCTGCACTGAGTTCTGCCGAGTGTTTTGCAAGAAGAGAAAGAAAGTTGTCCAAAACAGCTTGCAATCCAATGTTCATGTGAATAGAAAAGGGAGGAGAGTGGTCAGGTACTGTTTTCTCTCACTTGGCAAGCTGCTCACACAATCGCAGTGTTGTACAGCTTGTTTCATCACCTTTGCCAAGTTGCCGCTCTCTCCGGCTCCCGGAGACGAAGAAGCTGCTTCTTCGCGCAAAGACGATTCTGCCGCTCACAGTGCTCTGCGGTGTGTGTCTTCTGCCGAAAGAGGCCCGGGAGCGGTGCTTAGCTCTGCAGAGCACCGTATCTTCGTCTTTAGCCTCTCTTCTCGTCTACATCTTAGCAAAAAGCTTTTCCACTCTGTCTGGCGAGGAGAAACTGTGCCAGCACAGAAAACATCTCCCATCGTGTTCTAGAGGCTGCACGGAGGTCTGCCGAGTGTTTTGCAAGAAGAGAAAGAAACTTGTTTAAAACAGCTTGCAATCGAATGTTCATGTGAATAGAAAAGGCAGGAGAGTGGTCAGGTACTGTTTTCTCTCAGTTGCCAAGCTGCGCACACAATCGCAGTGTTGTACAGCTTGTTTCATCACCTTTGCGAAGTTGCCGCTCTCTCCGGCTCCCGGAGAAGAAGAAGCTGCTTCTTCGCGCAAAGACGATTCTGCCGCTCACAGTGCTCTGCAGAGCACCGTACCTTCGTCTTAAGCCTCTCTTCTCGTCTACATCTTAGCAAAAAGCTTTTCCACTCTGTCTGGCAAGGAGAAACTGTGCCAGCACAAAAAACATCTCCCATCGTGTTCTAGAGGCTGCACGGAGGTCTGCCGAGTGTTTTGCAAGAAGAGAAAGAAAGTTGTCCAAAACAGCTTCCAATCGAATGTTCATGTGAATAGAAAAGGCAGGAGAGTGGTCAGGTACTGTTTTCTCTCAGTTGGCAAGCTGCGCACACAATCGCAGTGTTGTACCGCTTGTTTCATCACCTTTGCCAAGCTGCCGCTCTCTCCGGCTCCCGGAGACGAAGAAGCTGCTTCTTCGCGCAAAGACGATTCTGCCGCTCACAGTGCTCTGCAGTGTGTATCTTCTGCCGAAAGAGGCACGGGAGCTGTGCTTAGCTCTGCAGAGCACCGTATCTTCGTCTTTAGCCTCTCTTCTCGTCTACATCTTAGCAAAAAGCTTTTCAACTCTGTCTGGCAAGGAGAAACTGTGCCAGCACAGAAAACATCTCACATCGTGTTCTAGAGGCTGCACGGAGGTCTGCCGAGTGTTTTGCAAGAAGAGAAAGAAAGTTGTCCAAAACAGCTTGCAATCGAATGTTCATGTGAATAGAAAAGGCAGGAGAGTAGTCAGGTACTGTTTTCTCTCAGTTGGCAAGCTGCGCACACAATCGCAGTGTTGTACAGCTTGTTTCATCACCTTTGCCAAGTTGCCGCTCTCTCCGGCTCCCGGAGACGAAGAAGCTGCTTCTTCGCGCAAAGACGATTCTGCCGCTCACAGTGCTCTGCGGTGTGCGCCTTCTGCCGAAAGAGATCCGGGAGCGGTGCTTAGCTCTGCAGAGCACCGTACCTTCGTCTTTAGCCTCTCTTCTCGTCTACATCTTAGCAAAAAGCTTTTCGACTCTGTCTGGCAAGGAGAAACTGTGCCAGCACAAAAAACATCTCCCATCGTGTTCTAGAAGCTGCACGGATGTCTGCCGAGTGTTTTGCAAGAAGAGAAAGAAAGTTGTCCAAAACAGCTTGCAATCGAATGTTCATGTGAATAAAAAAGGCAGGAGAGTGGTAAGGTAATGTTTTCTCTCAGTTGGCAAACTGCGCACACAATCGCAGTGTTGTACAGCTTGTTTCATCACCTTTGCGGAGTTGCCGCTCTCTCCGGCTCCCGGAGACGAAGAAGCTGCTTCTTCGCGCAAAGACGATTCTGCCGCTCACAGTGCTCTGCGGTGTGCGCCTTCTGCCGACAGAGGTCCGGGAGCGGTGCTTAGCTCTGCAGAGCACCGTACCTTCTTCTTTAGCCTCTCTTCTCGTCTACATCTTAGCAAAAAGCTTTTCCACTCTGTCTGGCAAGGAGAAACTGTGCCAGCACAGAAAACATCTCCCATCGTGTTCTAGAGGCTGCACGGAGGTCTGCCGAGTGTTTTGCAAGAAGAGAAAGAAAGTTGTCCAAAACAGCTTGCAATCGAATGTTCATGTGAATAGAAAGGGAAGGAGAGTGGTCAGGTACTGTTTTCTCTCAGTTGGCAAAATGCGCACACAATCGCAGTGTTGTACAGCTTGTTTCACCACCTTTGCGGAGTTGCCGCTCTCTCCGGCTCCCGGAGACGAAGAAGCTGCTTCTTCGCGCAAAGACGATTCTGCCGCTCACAGTGCTCTGCGGTGTGCGCCTTCTGCCGAAAGAGATCCGGGAGCGGTGCTTAGCTCTGCAGAGCACCGTACCTTCGTCTTTAGCCTCTCTTCTCGTCTACATCTTAGCAAAAGGCTTTTCCACTCTGTCGGGCAAGGAGAAACTGTGCCAAAACGGAAACCATCTCCCATCGTGTTCTAGAGGCTGCACGGAGGTCTGCCGAGTGTTTTGCAAGAAGAGAAAGAAAGTTGTCCAAAACAGCTTGCAATCGAATGTTCATGTGACTAGAAAAGTCAGGAGAGTGGTCAGGTACTTTTTTCTCTCAGTTGGTAAGCTGCGCACACAATCGCAGTGTTGTACAGCTTGTTTCATCACCTTTGCCAAGTTGCCGCTCTCTCCGGCTCCCGGAGACGAAGAAGCTGCTTCTTCGCGCAAAGACGATTCTGCCGCTCACAGTGCTCTGCAGTGTGTGTCTTCTGCCGAAAGAGGCACGGGAGCTGTGCTTAGCTCTGCAGAGCACCGTACCTTCGTCTTTAGCCTCTCTTCTCGTCTACATCTTAGCAAAAAGCTTTTCCACTCTGTCTGGCAAGGAGAAACTGTGCCAGCACAGAAAACATCTCCCATCGTGTTCTAGAGGCTGCACGGAGGTCTGCCGAATGTTTTGCAAGAAGAGAAAGAAAGTTGTCCAAAACAGCTTGCAATCGAATGTTCATGTGAATAGAAAAGGCAGGAGAGTGGTCAGGTACTGTTTTCTCTCAGTTGGTAATCTGCGCACACAATCGCAGTTTTGTACAGCTTGTTTCATCACCTTTGCGAAGTTGCCGCTCTCTCCGGCTCCAGGAGACGAAGAAGCTGCTTCTTCGCGCAAAGAGGATTCTGCCGCTCACAGTGCCCTGCAGAGCACCGTACCTTCGTCTTTAGCCTCTCTTCTCGTCTACATCTTAGCAAAAAGCTTTTCCACTCTGTCTGGCAAGGAGACACTGTGCCAGCACAAAAAATATCTCCCATCGTGTTCTAGAGGCTGCACTGAGTTTTGCCGGGTGTTTTGCAAGAAGAGAAAGAAAGTTGTCCAAAACAGCTTCCAATCGAATGTTCATGTGAATAGAAAAGGCAGGAGAGTGGTCAGGTACTGTTTTCTCTCAGTTGGCAAGCTGCGCACACAATCGCAGTGTTGTACAGCTTGTTTTATCACCTTTACCAAGTTGCCGCTCTCTCCGGCTCCCGGAGACGAAGAAGCTGCTTCTTCGCGCAAAGACGATTCTGCCGCTCACTGTGCTCTGCGGTGTGCGCCTTCTGCCGAAAGAGGCACGGGAGATGTGCTTAGCTCTGCAGAGCACCGTACCTTCGTCTTTAGCCTCTCTTCTCGTCTACATCTTAGCAAAAAGCTTTTCCACTCTGTCTGGCAAGGAGAAACTGTGCCAGCACAGAAAACATCTCCCATCGTGTTCTAGAGGCTGCACGGAGGTCTGCCGAGTGTTTTGCAAGAAGAGAAAGAAAGTTGTCCAAAACAGCTTGCAATCGAATGTTCATGTGAATTAAAAAAGGCAGGAGAGTGGTCAGGTACTGTTTTCTCTCAGTTGGTAAGCTGCGCACACAATCGCAGTTTTGTACAGCTTGTTTCATCACCTTTGCGAAGTTGCCGCTCTCTCCGGCTCCCGGAGACGAAGAAGCTGCTTCTTTGCGCAAAGACGATTCTGCCGCTCACAGTGCTCTGCGGTGTGTGTCTTCTGCCGAAAGAGGCACGGGAGCTGTGCTTAGCTCTGCAGAGCACCGTACCTTCATCTTTAGCCTCTCTTCTCGTCTACATCTTAGCAAAAAGCTTTTCCACTCTGTCTGGCAAGGAGAAACTTTACCAGCACAGAAAACATCTCCCATCGTGTTCTAGAAGCTGCACAGAGGTCTGCAGAGTGTTTTGCAAGAAGAGAAAGAAAGTTGTCCAAAACAGCTTGCAATCGAATGTTCATGTGAATAGAAAAGGCAGGAGAGTGGTCAGGTACTGTTTTCTCTCAGTTGGCAAGCTGCGCACACAATCGCAGTGTTGTACAGCTTGTTTCATCACCTTTGCGAAGTTGCCGCTCTCTCCGGCTCCCGGAGACGAAGAAGCTGCTTCTTCGCGCAAAGACGATTCTGCCGCTCACAGTGCTCTGCAGAGCACCGTACCTTCGTCTTTAGCCTCTCTTCTCGTCTACATCTTAGAAAAAAGCTTTTCCACTCTGTCTGGCAAGGAGAAACTGTGCCAGCACAAAAAACATCTCCCATCGTGTTCTAGAGGCTGCACGGAGGTCTGCCGAGTGTTTTGCAAGAAGAGAAAAAAAGTTGTCCAAAACAGCTTGCAATCGAATGTTCATGTGAATAGAAAAGGCAGGAGAGTGGTCAGGTACTGTTTTCTCTCAGTTGGCAAACTGCGCACACAATCGCAGTGTTGTACAGCTTGTTTCATCACCTTTGCCAAGTTGCCGCTCTCTCCGGCTCCCGGAGACGAAGAAGCTGCTTCTTCGCGCAAAGACGATTCTGCCGGTCACAGTGCTCTGCAGTGTGTGTCTTCTGCCGAAAGAGGCCCGGAAGCTGTGCTTAGTTCTGCAGAGCACCGTACCTTTGTCTTTAGCCTCTCTTCTCGTCTACATCTTAGCAAAAAGCTTTTCCACTCTGCCTGCCAGGAGAAACTGTGCCAGCACAGAAAACATCTGCCATCGTGTTCTAGAGGCTGCAGGGAGGTCTGCCGAGTGTTTTGCAAGAAGAGAAAGAAAGTTGACCAAAACAGCTTGCAATCGACTGTTCAAGTGAATAGAAAAGGCAGGAGAGTGGTCAGGTACTGTTTTCTCTCAGTTGGTAATCTGCGCACACAATCGCAGTTTTGTACAGCTTGTTTCATCACCTTTGCGAAGTTGCCGCTCTCTCCGGCTCCCGGAGACGAAGAAGCTGCTTCTTCGCGCAAAGACGATTCTGCCGCTCACAGTGCTCTGCAGAGCACCGTACCTTCGTCTTTAGCCTCTCTTCTCGTCTACATCTTAGCAAAAAGCTTTTACACTCTGTCTGGCAAGGAGAAACTGTGCCAGCACAGAAAACATCTCCCATCGTGTTCTAGAGGCTGCACGGAGGTCTGCCGAGTGTTTTGCAAGAAGAGAAATAAAGTTGTCCAAAACAGCTTGCAATCGAATGTTCATGTGAATTAAAAAAGGCAGGAGAGTGGTCAGGTACTGTTTTCTCTCAGTTGGTAAGCTGCGCACACAATCGCAGTTTTGTACAGCTTGTTTCATCACCTTTGCGAAGTTGCCGCTCTCTCCGGCTCCCGGAGACGAAGAAGCTGCTTCTTCGTGCAAAGACGATTCTGCCGCTCACAGTGCTCTGCGGTGTGTGTCTTCTGCCGAAAGATGCACGGGAGCTGTGCTTAGCTCTGCAGAGCACCGTACCTTCATCTTTAGCCTCTCTTCTCGTCTACATCTTAGCAAAAAGCTTTTCCACTCTGTCTGGCAAGGAGAAACTTTACCAGCACAGAAAACATCTCCCATCGTGTTCTAGAGTCTGCACGGAGGTCTACCGAGTGTTTTGCAAGAAGAGAAAGAAAGTTGTCCAAAACAGCTTGCAATCGAATGTTCATGTGAATAGAAAAGGCAGGAGAGTGGTCAGGTACTGTTTTCTCTCAGTTGGCAAGCTGCGCACACAATCGCAGTGTTGTACAGCTTGTTTCATCACCTTTGCCAAGTTGCCGCTCTCTCCGGCTCCCGGAGACGAAGAAGCTGCTTCTTCGCGCAAAGACGATTCTGCCGCTCACAGTGTTCTGCAGTGTGTGTCTTCTGCCGAAAGAGGCCCGGGAGCTGTGCTTAGCTCTGCAGAGCACCGTACCTTCGTCTTTAGCCTCTCTTCTCGTCTACATCTTAGCAAAAAGCTTTTCCACTCTGCCTGCCAGGAGAAACTGTGCCAGCACAGAAAACATCTCCCATCGTGTTCTAGAGGCTGCACGGATGTCTGCCGAGTGTTTTGCAAGAAGAGAAAGAAAGTTGTCCAAAACAGCTTGCAATCGAATGTTCATGTGAATAGAAAAGGCAGGAGAGTGGTCAGGTACTGTTTTCTCTCAGTTGGTAATTTGCGCACACAATCGCAGTTTTGTACAGCTTGTTCCATCACCTTTGCGAAGTTGCCGCTCTCTCCGGCTCCAGGAGACGAAGAAGCTGCTTCTTCGCGCAAAGAGGATTCTGCCGCTCACAGTGCTCTGCAGAGCACCGTACCTTCGTCTTTAGCCTCTCTTCTCGTCTACATCTTAGCAAAAAGCTTTTCCACTCTGTCTGGCAAGGAGAAACTGTGCCAGCACAAAAAACATTTCCCATCGTGTTCTAGAGGCTGCACTGAGTTCTGCCGAGTGTTTTGCAAGAAGAGAAAGAAAGTTGTCCAAAACAGCTTGCAATCGAATGTTCATGTGAATAGAAAAGGCAGGAGAGTGGTCAGGTACTGTTTTCTCTCAGTTGGCAAGCTGCGCACACAATCGCAGTGTTGTACAGCTTGTTTCATCACCTTTGCCAAGTTGCCGCTCTCTCCGGCTCCCGGAGACGAAGAAGCTGCTTCTTCGCGCAAAGACGATTCTGCCGCTCACAGTGCTCTGCGGTGTGCGTCTTCTGCCGAAAGAGGCACGGGAGCTGTGCTTAGCTCTACAGAGCACCGTACCTTCGTCTTTAGCCTCTCTTCTCGTCTACATCTTAGCAAAAAGCTTTTCCACTCTGTCTGGCAAGGAGAAACTGTGCCAGAACAAAAAACATCTCCCATCGTGTTCTAGAAGCTGCACGGAGGTCTGCCGAGTGTTTTGCAAGAAGAGAAAGAAAGTTGTCCAAAACAGTTTGCAATCGAATGTTCATGTGAATAGAAAAGGCAGGAGAGTGGTCATGTACTGTTTTCTCTCAGTTGGCAAGCTGCGCACACAATCGCAGTGTTGTACAGCTTGTTTCATCACCTTTGCCAAGTTGCCGCTCTCTCCGGCTCCCGGAGACGAAGAAGCTGCTTCTTCGCGCAAAGACGATTCTGCCGCTCACAGTGCTCTGCTGTGTGCGTCTTCTGCCGAAAGAGGCACGGGAGCTGTGCTTAGCTCTGCAGAGCACCGTACCTTCGTCTTTATCCTCTCTTCTCGTCTACATCTTAGCAAAAAGCTTTTCCACTCTGTCTGGCAAGGAGAAACTGTGCCAGCACAAAAAACATCTCCCATCGTGTTCTAGAGGCTGCACGGAGGTCTGCCGAGTGTTTTGCAAGAAGAGAAAGAAAGTTGTCCAAAACAGCTTCCAAACGAATGTTCATGTGACTAGAAAAGGCAGGAGAGTGGTCAGGTACTGTTTTCTCTCAGTTGGCAAGCTGCGCACACAATCGCAGTGTTGTACAGCTTGTTTCATCACCTTTGCCAAGTTGCCGCTCTCTCCGGCTCCCGGAGACGAAGAAGCTGCTTCTTCGCGCAAAGACGATTCTGCCGCTCACAGTGCTCTGCGGTGTCCGCCTTCTGCCGAAAGAGGCACGGGAGCTGTGCTTAGCTCTGCAGAGCAC
Organism: Melozone crissalis; assembly: GCF_028551555.1. Taxonomy (NCBI): domain Eukaryota; kingdom Metazoa; phylum Chordata; class Aves; order Passeriformes; family Passerellidae; genus Melozone; species Melozone crissalis. The sequence continues at coordinate 554,045 of NW_026535998.1, read as the reverse complement.
CGTACCTTCGTCTTTAGCCTCTCTTCTCGTCTACATCTTATCAAAAAGCTTTTCCACTCTGTTTGGCGAGGAGAAACTGTGCCAGCACAGAAAACATCTCCCATCGTGTTCTAGAGGCTGCACGGAGGTCTGCCGAGTGTTTTGCAAGAAGAGAAAGAAAGTTGTCCAAAACAGCTTGCAATCGAATGTTCATGTGTATTAAAAAAGGCAGGAGAGTGGTCAGGTACTGTTTTCTCTCAGTTGGTAAGCTGCGCACACAATCGCAGTTTTGTACAGCTTGTTTCATCACCTTTGCGAAGTTGCCGCTCTCTCCGGCTCCCGGAGACGAAGAAGCTGCTTCTTTGCGCAAAGACGATTCTGCCGCTCACAGTGCTCTGCGGTGTGTGTCTTCTGCCGAAAGAGATCCGGGAGCGGTGCTTAGCTCTGCAGAGCACCGTACCTTCGTCTTTAGCCTCTCTTCTCGTCTACATCTTAGCAAAAAGCTTTTCGACTCTGTCTGGCAAGGAGAAACTGTGCCAGCACAAAAAACATCTCCCATCGTGTTCTAGAAGCTGCACGGAGGTCTGCCGAGTGTTTTGCAAGAAGAGAAAGAAAGTTGTCCAAAACAGCTTGCAATCGAATGTTCATGTGAATAAAAAAGGCAGGAGAATGGTAAGGTAATGTTTTCTCTCAGTTGGCAAACTGCGCACACAATCGCAGTGTTGTACAGCTTGTTTCATCACCTTTGCCAAGTTGCCGCTCTCTCCGGCTCCCGGAGACGAAGAAGCTGCTTCTTCGCGCAAAGACGATTCTGCCGCTCACAGTGCTCTGCGGTGTGCGCCTTCTGCCGAAAGACGCCCGGGAGCGGTGCTTAGCTCTGCAGAGCACCGTACCTTCGTCTTTAGCCTCTCTTCTCGTCTACATCTTAGCAAAAAGCTTTTCCACTCTGTCTGGCAAGGAGAAACTGTGCCAGCACAGAAAACATCTCCCATCGTGTTCTAGAGGCTGCACGGAGGTCTGCCGAGTGTTTTGCAAGAAGAGAAAGAAAGTTGTCCAAAACAGCTTGCAATCGAATGTTCATGTGAATAGAAAAGGCAGGAGAGTGGTCAGGTACTGTTTTCTCTCAGTTGGCAAAATGCGCACACAATCGCAGTGTTGTACAGCTTGTTTCATCACCTTTGCGGAGTTGCCGCTCTCTCCGGCTCCCGGAGACGAAGAAGCTGCTTCTTCGCGCAAAGACGATTCTGCCGCTCACAGTGCTCTGCGGTGTGCGCCTTCTGCCGAAAGAGTTCCGGGAGCGGTGCTTAGCTCTGCAGAGCACCGTACCTTCGTCTTTAGCCTCTCTTCTCGTCTACATCTTAGCACAAGGCTTTTCCACTCTGTCTGGCAAGGAAAAACTGTGCCAAAACGGAAACCATCTCCCATCGTGTTCTAGAGGCTGCACGGAGGTCTGCCGAGTGTTTTGCAAGAAGAGAAAGAAAGTTGTCCAAAACAGCTTGCAATCGAATGTTCATGTGAATAGAAAAGGCAGGAGAGTGGTCAGGTACTGTTTTCTCTCAGTTGGCAAGCTGCGCACACAATCGCAGTGTTGTACAGCTTGTTTCATCACCTTTGCCAAGTTGCCGCTCTCTCCGGCTCCCGGAGACGAAGAAGCTGCTTCTTCGCGCAAAGACGATTCTGCCGCTCACAGTGCTCTGCAGAGTGTGTCTTCTGCCGAAAGAGGCCCGGGACCTGTGCTTAGCTCTGCAGAGCACCGTACCTTCGTCTTTAGCCTCTCTTCTCGTCTACATCTTAGCAAAAAGCTTTTCCACTCTGTCTGGCGAGGAGAAACTGTGCCAGCACACAAAACATCTCCCATCGTGTTCTAGAGGCTGCACGGAGGTCTGCCGAGTGTTTTGCAAGAAGAGCAAGAAAGTTGTCCAAAACAGCTTGCAATCGAATGTTCATGTGAATAGAAAAGGCAGGAGAGTGGTCAGGTACTGTTTTCTCTCAGTTGGGAAGCTGCGCACACAATCGCAGTGTTGTACAGCTTGTTTCATCACCTTTGCGAAGTTGCCGCTCTCTCCGGCTCCCGGAGACGAAGAAGCTGCTTCTTCGCGCAAAGACGATTCTGCCGCTCACAGTGCTCTGCAGAGCACCGTACCTTCGTCTTTAGCCTCTCTTCTCGTCTACATCTTAGCAAAAAGCTTTTCCACTCTGTCTGGCAAGGAGAAACTGTGCCAGAACAAAAAACATCTCCCATCGTGTTCTAGAGGCTGCACGGAGGTCTGCAGAGTGTTTTGCAAGAAGAGAAAGAAAGTTGTCCAAAACAGCTTCCAATCGAATGTTCATGTGAATAGAAAAGGCAGGAGAGTGGTCAGGTACTGTTTTCTCTCAGTTGGCAAGCTGCGCACACAATCGCAGTGTTGTACCGCTTGTTTCATCACCTTTGCGAAGTTGCCGCTCTCTCCGGCTCCCGGAGACGAAGAAGCTGCTTCTTCGCGCAAAGACGATTCTGCCGCTCACAGTGCTCTGCGGTGTGCGCCTTCTGCCGAAAGAGATCCGGGAGCGGTGCTTAGCTCTGCAGAGCACCGTACCTTCGTCTTTAGCCTCTCTTCTCGTCTACATCTTAGCAAAAAGCTTTTCGACTCTGTCTGGCAAGGAGAAACTGTGCCAAAACGGAAACCATCTCCCATCGTGTTCTAGAGGCTGCACGGAGGTCTGCCGAGTGTTTTGCAAGAAGAGAAAGAAAGTTGTCCAAAACAGCTTGCAATCGAATGTTCATGTGACTAGAAAAGGCAGGAGAGTGGTCAGGTACTGTTTTCTCTCACTTGGCAAGCTGCGCACACTATCGCAGTGTTGTACAGCTTGTTTCATCACCCTTGCCAAGTTGCCGCTCTCTCCGGCTCCCGGAGACGAAGAAGCTGCTTCTTCGCGCAAAGACGATTCTGCCGCTCACAGTGCTCTGCGGTGTGTGTCTTCTGCCGAAAGAGGCCCGGGAGCGGTGCTTAGCTCTGCAGAGCACCGTACCTTCGTCTTTAGCCTCTCTTCTCGTCTACATCTTAGCAAAAAGCTTTTCCACTCTGTTTGGAAAGGAGAAACTGTGCCAGCACAGAAAACATCTCCCATCGTGTTCTAGAGGCTGCACGGAGGTCTGCCGAGTGTTTTGCAAGAAGAGAAAGAAAGTTGTCCAAAACAGCTTGCAATCGAATGTTCATGTGTATTAAAAAAGGCAGGAGAGTGGTCAGGTACTGTTTTCTCTCAGTTGGTAAGCTGCGCACACAATCGCAGTTTTGTACAGCTTGTTTCATCACCTTTGCGAAGTTGCCGCTCTCTCCGGCTCCCGGAGACGAAGAAGCTGCTTCTTTGCGCAAAGACGATTCTGCCGCTCACAGTGCTCTGCGGTGTGTGTCTTCTGCCGAAAGAGGCACGGGAGCTGTGCTCAGCTCTGCAGAGCACCGTACCTTCATCTTTAGCCTCTCTTCTCGTCTACATCTTAGCAAAAAGCTTTTCCACTCTGTCTGGCAAGGAGAAACTTTACCAGCACAGAAAACATCTCCCATCGTGTTCTAGAAGCTGCACGGAGGTCTGCAGAGTGTTTTGCAAGAAGAGAAAGAAAGTTGTCCAAAACAGCTTGCAATCGAATGTTCATGTGAATAGAAAAGGCAGGAGAGTGGTCAGGTACTGTTTTCTCTCAGTTGGCAAGCTGCGCACACAATCGCACTGTTGTACAGCTTGTTTCATCACCTTTGCGAAGCTGCCGCTCTCTCCGGCTCCCGGAGACGAAGAAGCTGCTTCTTCGCGCAAAGACGATTCTGCCGCTCACAGTGCTCTGCGGTGTGCGCCTTCTGCCGAAAGACGCCCGGCACCGGCGCATAGCTCTGCAGAGCACCGTACCTTCGTCTTTAGCCTCTCTTCTCGTCTACATCTTAGCAAAAAGCTTTTCCACTCTGTCTGGCGAGGAGAAACTGTGCCAGCACAAAAAACATCTCCCATCGTGTTCTAGAGGCTGCACTGAGTTCTGCCGAGTGTTTTGCAAGAAGAGAAAGAAAGTTGTCCAAAACAGCTTGCAATCGAATGTTCATGTGAATAGAAAAGGCAGGAGAGTGGTCAGGTACTGTTTTCTCTCAGTTGGCAAGCTGCGCACACAATCGCAGTGTTGTACAGCTTGTTTCATCACCTTTGCCAAGTTGCCGCTCTCTCCGGCTCCCGGAGACGAAGAAGCTGCTTCTTCGCGCAAAGACGATTCTGCCGCTCACAGTGCTCTGCGGTGTGTGTCTTCTGCCGAAAGAGGCCCGGGAGCTGTGCTTAGCTCTGCAGAGCACCGTATCTTCGTCTTTAGCCTCTCTTCTCGTCTACATCTTAGCAAAAATCTTTTCCACTCTGTCTGGCGAGGAGAAACTGTGCCAGCCCAGAAAACATCTCCCATCGTGTTCTAGAGGCTGCACGGAGGTCTGCCGAGTGTTTTGCAAGAAGAGCAAGAAAGTTGTCCAAAACAGCTTGCAATCGAATGTTCATGTGAATAGAAAAGGCAGGAGAGTGGTCAGGTACTGTTTTCTCTCAGTTGGCAAGCTGCGCACACAATCGCAGTGTTGTACAGCTTGTTTCATCACCTTTGCGAAGTTGCCGCTCTCTCCGGCTCCCGGAGACGAAGAAGCTGCTTCTTTGCGCAAAGACGATTCTGCCGCTCACAGTGCTCTGCGGTGTGCGTCTTCTGCCGAAAGAGGCACGGAAGATGTGCTTAGCTCTACAGAGCACCGTACCTTCGTCTTTAGCCTCTCTTCTCGTCTACATCTTAGCAAAAAGCTTTTCCACTCTGTCTGGCAAGGAGAAACTGTGCCAGAACAAAAAACATCTCCCATCGTGTTCTAGAAGCTGCACGGAGGTCTGCCGAGTGTTTTGCAAGAAGAGAAAGAAAGTTGTCCAAAACAGCTTGCAATCGAATGTTCATGTGAATAGAAAAGGCAGGAGAGTGGTCATGTACTGTTTTCTCTCAGTTGGCAAGCTGCGCACACAATCGCAGTGTTGTACAGCTTGTTTCATCACCTTTGCCAAGTTGCCGCTCTCTCCGGCTCCCGGAGACGAAGAAGCTGCTTCTTCGCGCAAAGACGATTCTGCCGCTCACAGTGCTCTGCTGTGTGCGTCTTCTGCCGAAAGAGGCACGGGAGCTGTGCTTAGCTCTGCAGAGCACCGTACCTTCGTCTTTATCCTCTCTTCTCGTCTACATCTTAGCAAAAATCTTTTCCACTCTGTCTGGCAGGGAGAAACTGTGCCAGCACAAAAAACATCTCCCATCGTGTTCTAGAGGCTGCACGGAGGTCTGCCGAGTGTTTTGCAAGAAGAGAAAGAAAGTTGTCCAAAACAGCTTCCAAACGAATGTTCATGTGACTAGAAAAGGCAGGAGAGTGGTCAGGTACTGTTTTCTCTCAGTTGGCAAGCTGCGCACACAATCGCAGTGTTGTACAGCTTGTTTCATCACCTTTGCCAAGTTGCCGCTCTCTCCGGCTCCCGGAGACGAAGAAGCGGCTTCTTCGCGCAAAGACGATTCTGCCGCTCACAGTGCTCTGCGGTGTGTGTCTTCTGCCGAAAGAGGCCCGGGAGCTGTGCTTAGCTCTGCAGAGCACCGTACCTTCGTCTTTAGCCTCTCTTCTCGTCTACATCTTAGGAAAAAGCTTTTCCACTCTGTCTGGCGAGGAGAAACTGTGCCAGCACAGAAAACATCTCCCATCGTGTTCTAGAGGCTGCACGGAGGTCTGCCGAGTGTTTTGCAAGAAGAGAAAGAAAGTTGTCCAAAACAGCTTGCAATCGAATGTTCATGTGAATAGAAAAGGCAGGAGAGTGGTCAGGTACTGTTTTCTCTCAGTTGGTAAGCTGCGCACACAATCGCAGTTTTGTACAGCTTGTTTCATCACCTTTGCGAAGTTGCCGCTCTCTCCGGCTCCCGGAGACGAAGAAGCTGCTTCTTTGCGCAAAGACGATTCTGCCGCTCACAGTGCTCTGCGGTGTGTGTCTTCTGCCGAAAGAGATCCGGGAGCGGTGCTTAGCTCTGCAGAGCACCGTACCTTCGTCTTTAGCCTCTCTTCTCGTCTACATCTTAGCAAAAAGCTTTTCGACTCTGTCTGGCAAGGAGAAACTGTGCCAGCACAAAAAACATCTCCCATCGTGTTCTAGAAGCTGCACGGAGGTCTGCCGAGTGTTTTGCAAGAAGAGAAAGAAAGTTGTCCAAAACAGCTTGCAATCGAATGTTCATGTGAATAAAAAAGGCAGGAGAATGGTAAGGTAATGTTTTCTCTCAGTTGCCAAGCTGCGCACACAATCGCAGTGTTGTACAGCTTGTTTCATCACCTTTGCGAAGTTGCCGCTCTCTCCGGCTCCCGGAGACCAAGAAGCTGCTTCTTCGCGCAAAGACGATTCTGCCGCTCACAGTGCTCTGCGGTGTGCGCCTTCTGCCGACAGAGGTCCGGGAGCGGTGCTTAGCTCTGCAGAGCACCGTACCTTCGTCTTTAGCCTCTCTTCTCGTCTACATCTTAGCAAAAAGCTTTACCACTCTGTCTGGCAAGGAGAAACTGTGCCAGCACAGAAAACATCTCCCATCGTGTTCTAGAGGCTGCACGGAGGTCTGCCGAGTGTTTTGCAAGAAGAGAAAGAAAGTTGTCCAAAACAGCTTGCAATCGAATGTTCATGTGAATAGAAAAGGCAGGAGAGTGGTCAGGTACTGTTTTCTCTCAGTTGGCAAGCTGCGCACACAATCGCAGTGTTGTACAGCTTGTTTCATCACCTTTGCGGAGTTGCCGCTCTCTCCGGCTCCCGGAGACGAAGAAGCTGCTTCTTCGCGCAAAGATGATTCTGCCGCTCACAGTGCTCTGCGGTGTGCGCCTTCTGCCGAAAGAGATCCGGGAGCGGTGCTTAGCTCTGCAGAGCACCGTACCTTCGTCTTTAGCCTCTCTTCTCGTCTACATCTTAGCAAAAGGCTTTTCCACTCTGTCTGGCAAGGAGAAACTCTGCCAAAACGGAAACCATCTCCCATCGTGTACTAGAGGCTGCACGGAGGTCTGCCGATTGTTTTGCAAGAAGAGAAAGAAAGTTGTCCAAAACAGCTTGCAATCGAATGTTCATGTGAATAGAAAAGGCAGGAGAGTGGTCAGGTACTGTTTTCTCTCAGTTGGCAAGCTGCGCACACAATCGCAGTGTTGTACAGCTTGTTTCATCACCTTTGCCAAGTTGCCGCTCTCTCCGGCTCCCGGAGACGAAGAAGCTGCTTCTTCGCGCAAAGACGATTCTGCCGCTCACAGTGCTCTGCAGAGTGTGTCTTCTGCCGAAAGAGGCCCGGGAGCTGTGCTTAGCTCTGCAGAGCACCGTACCTTCGTCTTTAGCCTCTCTTCTCGTCTACATCTTAGCAAAAAGCTTTTCCACTCTGTCTGGCGAGGAGAAACTGTGCCAGCACACAAAACATCTCCCATCGTGTTCTAGAGGCTGCACGGAGGTCTGCCGAGTGTTTTGCAAGAAGAGAAAGAAAGTTGTCCAAAACAGCTTGCAATCGAATGTTCATGTGAATAGAAAAGGCAGGAGAGTGGTCAGGTACTGTTTTCTCTCAGTTGGTAAGCTGCGCACACAATCGCAGTTTTGTACAGCTTGTTTCATCACCTTTGCGAAGTTGCCGCTCTCTCCGGCTCCCGGAGACGAAGAAGCTGCTTCTTCGCGCAAAGACGATTCTGCCGCTCACAGTGCTCTGCAGAGCACCGTACCTTCGTCTTTAGCCTCTCTTCTCGTCTACATCTTAGCAAAAAGCTTTTCCACTCTGTCTGGCAAGGAGAAACTGTGCCAGAACAAAAAACATCTCCCATCGTGTTCTAGAGGCTGCACGGAGGTCTGCAGAGTGTTTTGCAAGAAGAGAAAGAAAGTTGTCCAAAACAGCTTGCAATCGAATGTTCATGTGAATAGAAAAGGCAGGAGAGTGGTCAGGTACTGTTTTCTCTCAGTTGGCAAGCTGCGCACACAATCGCAGTGTTGTACCGCTTGTTTCATCACCTTTGCGAAGTTGCCGCTCTCTCCGGCTCCCGGAGACGAAGAAGCTGCTTCTTCGCGCAAAGACGATTCTGCCGCTCACAGTGCTCTGCAGTGTGTGTCTTCTGCCGAAAGAGGCACGGGAGCTGTGCTTAGCTCTGCAGAGCACCGTACCTTCGTCTTTAGCCTCTCTTCTCGTCTACATCTTAGCAAAAAGCTTTTCCACTCTGTCTGGCAAGGAGAAACTGTGCCAAAACGGAAAACATCTCCCATCGTGTTCTAGAGGCTGCACGGAGGTCTGCCGAGTGTTTTGCAAGAAGAGAAAGAAAGTTGTCCAAAACAGCTTGCAATCGAATGTTCATGTGAATAGAAAAGGCAGGAGAGTGGTCCGGTACTGTTTTCTCTCAGTTGGCAAGCTGCGCACACAATCGCAGTTTTGTACAGCTTGTTTCATCACTTTTGCGAAGTTGCCGCTCTCTCCGGCTCCCGGAGACGAAGAAGCTGCTTCTTCGCGCAAAGACGATTCTGCCGCTCACAGTGCTCTGCGGTGTGCGCCTTCTGCCGAAAGAGATCCGGGAGCGGTGCTTAGCTCTGCAGAGCACCGTACCTTCGTCTTTAGCCTCTCTTCTCGTCTACATCTTAGCAAAAAGCTTTTCGACTCTGTCTGGCAAGGAGAAACTGTGCCAGCACAAAAAACATCTCCCATCGTGTTCTAGAATCTGCACGGAGGTCTGCCGAGTGTTTTGCAAGAAGAGAAAGAAAGTTGTCCAAAACAGCTTGCAATCGAATGTTCATGTGAATAAAAAAGGCAGGAGAGTGGTAAGGTAATGTTTTCTCTCAGTTGGCAAACTGCGCACACAATCGCAGTGTTGTACAGCTTGTTTCATCACCTTTGCGAAGTTGCCGCTCTCTCCGGCTCCCGGAGACGAAGAAGCTGCTTCTTCGCGCAAAGACGATTCTGCCGCTCACAGTGCTCTGCGGTGTGCGCCTTCTGCCGACAGAGGTCCGGGAGCGGTGCTTAGCTCTGCAGAGCACCGTACCTTCGTCTTTAGCCTCTCTTCTCGTCTACATCTTAGCAAAAAGCTTTTCCACTCTGTCTGGCAAGGAGAAACTGTGCCAGCACAAAAAACATCTCCCATGGTGTTCTAGAGGCTGCACGGAGGTCTGCCGAGTGTTTTGCAAGAAGAGAAACAAAGTTGTCCAAAACAGCTTGCAATCGAATGTTCATGTGAATAGAAAGGGAAGGACAGTGGTCAGGTACTGTTTTCTCTCAGTTGGCAAAATGCGCACACAATCGCAGTGTTGTACAGCTTGTTTCATCACCTTTGCGGAGTTGCCGCTCTCTCCGGCTCCCGGAGACGAAGAAGCTGCTTCTTCGCGCAAAGACGATTCTGCCGCTCACAGTGCTCTGCGGTGTGCGCCTTCTGCCGAAAGAGATCCGGGAGCGGTGCTTAGCTCTGCAGAGCACCGTACCTTCGTCTTTAGACTCTCTTCTCGTCTACATCTTAGCAAAAGTCTTTTCCACTCTGTCTGGCAAGGAGAAACTGTGCCAAAACGGAAACAATCTCCCATCGTGTTCTAGAGGCTGCACGGAGGTCTGCCGAGTGTTTTGCAAGAAGAGAAAGAAAGTTGTCCAAAACAGCTTGCAATCGAATGTTCATGTGACTAGAAAAGGCAGGAGAGTGGTCAGGTACTGTTTTCTCTCACTTGGCAAGCTGCGCACACTATCGCAGTGTTGTACAACTTGTTTCATCACCTTTGCCAAGTTGCCGCTCTCTCCGGCTCCCGGAGACGAAGAAGCTGCTTCTTCGCGCAAAGACGATTCTGCCGCTCACAGTGCTCTGCGGTGTGTGTCTTCTGCCGAAAGAGGCCCGGGAGCGGTGCTTAGCTCTGCAGAGCACCGTACCTTCGTCTTTAGCCTCTCTTCTCGTCTACATCTTAGCAAAAAGCTTTTCCACTCTGTTTGGCAAGGAGAAACTGTGCCAGCACAGAAAACATCTCCCATCGTGTTCTAGAGGCTGCACGGAGGTCTGCCGAGTGTTTTGCAAGAAGAGAAAGAAAGTTGTCCAAAACAGCTTGCAATCGAATGTTCATGTGAATAGAAAAGGCAGGAGAGTGGTCAGGTACTGTTTTCTCTCAGTTGGCAAGCTGCGCACACAATCGCACTGTTGTACAGCTTGTTTCATCACCTTTGCGAAGCTGCCGCTCTCTCCGGCTCCCGGAGACGAAGAAGCTGCTTCTTCGCGCAAAGACGATTCTGCCGCTCACAGTGCTCTGCGGTGTGTGCCTTCTGCCGAAAGAGATCCGGCAGCGGTGCTTAGCTCTGCAGAGCACCGTACCTTCGTCTTTAGCCTCTCTTCTCGTCTACATCTTAGCAAAAAGCTTTTCCACTCTGTCTGGCAAGGAGAAACTGTGCCAGCACAAAAAACATCTCCCATCGTGTTCTAGAGGCTGCACTGAGTTCTGCCGAGTGTTTTGCAAGAAGAGAAAGAAAGTTGTCCAAAACAGCTTGCAATCGAATGTTCATGTGAATAGAAAAGGCAGGAGAGTGGTCAGGTACTGTTTTCTCTCAGTTGGCAAGCTGCGCACACAATCGCAGTGTTGTACAGCTTGTTTCATCACCTTTGCCAAGTTGCCGCTCTCTCCGGCTCCCGGAGACGAAGAAGCGGCTTCTTCGCGCAAAGACGATTCTGCCGCTCACAGTGCTCTGCAGTGTGTGTCTTCTGCCGAAAGAGGCCCGGGAGCGGTGCTTAGCTCTGCAGAGCACCGTATCTTCGTCTTTAGCCTCTCTTCTCGTCTACATCTTAGCAAAAAGCTTTTCCACTCTGTCTGGCAAGGAGAAACTGTGCCAGCACAGAAAACATCTCCCATCGTGTTCTAGAGGCTGCACGGAGGTCTGCCGAGTGTTTTGCAAGAAGAGAAAGAAACTTGTTTAAAACAGCTTGCAATCGAATGTTCATGTGAATAGAAAAGGCAGGAGAGTGGTCAGGTACTGTTTTCTCTCAGTTGCCAAGCTGCGCACACAATCGCAGTGTTGTACAGCTTGTTTCATCACCTTTGCGAAGTTGCCGCTCTCTCCGGCTCCCGGAGACGAAGAAGCTGCTTCTTCGCGCAAAGACGATTCTGCCGCTCACAGTGCTCTGCAGAGCACCGTACCTTCGTCTTTAGCCTCTCTTCTCGTCTACATCTTAGCAAAAAGCTTTTCCACTCTGTCTGGCAAGGAGAAACTGTGCCAGCACAAAAAACATCTCCCATCGTGTTCTAGAGGCTGCACGGAGGTCTGCCGAGTGTTTTGCAAGAAGAGAAAGAAAGTTGTCCAAAACAGCTTCCAAACGAATGTTCATGTGGCTAGAAAAGGCAGGAGAGTGGTCAGGTACTGTTTTCTCTCAGTTGGCAAGCTGCGCACACAATCGCAGTGTTGTACAGCTTGTTTCATCACCTTTGCCAAGTTGCCGCTCTCTCCGGCTCCCGGAGACCAAGAAGCTGCTTCTTCGCGCAAAGACGATTCTGCCGCTCACAGTGCTCTGCGGTGTGTGTCTTCTGCCGAAAGAGGCCCGGGAGCTGTGCTTAGCTCTGCAGAGCACCGTACCTTCGTCTTTAGCCTCTCTTCTCGTCTACATCTTAGGAAAAAGCTTTTCCACTCTGTCTGGCGAGGAGAAACTGTGCCAGCACAGAAAACATCTCCCATCGTGTTCTAGAGGCTGCACGGAGGTCTGCCGAGTGTTTTGCAAGAAGAGAAAGAAAGTTGTCCAAAACAGCTTCCAATCGAATGTTCATGTGAATAGAAAAGGCAGGAGAGTGGTCAGGTACTGTTTTCTCTCAGTTGGCAAGCTGCGCACACAATCGCAGTGTTGTACCGCTTGTTTCATCACCTTTGCGAAGTTGCCGCTCTCTCCGGCTCCCGGAGACGAAGAAGCTGCTTCTTCGCGCAAAGACGATTCTGCCGCTCACAGTGCTCTGCAGTGTGTGTCTTCTGCCGAAAGAGGCACGGGAGCTGTGCTTAGCTCTGCAGAGCACCGTACCTTCGTCTTTAGCCTCTCTTCTCGTCTACATCTTAGCAAAAAGCTTTTCCACTCTGTCTGGCAAGGAGAAACTGTGCCAAAACGGAAAACATCTCCCATCGTGTTCTAGAGGCTGCACGGAGGTCTGCCGAGTGTTTTGCAAGAAGAGAAAGAAAGTTGTCCAAAACAGCTTGCAATCGAATGTTCATGTGAATAGAAAAGGCAGGAGAGTGGTCAGGTACTGTTTTCTCTCAGTTGGCAAGCTGCGCACACAATCGCAGTTTTGTACAGCTTGTTTCATCACTTTTGCGAAGTTGCCGCTCTCTCCGGCTCCCGGAGACGAAGAAGCTGCTTCTTCGCGCAAAGACGATTCTGCCGCTCACAGTGCTCTGCGGTGTGCGCCTTCTGCCGAAAGAGATCCGGGAGCGGTGCTTAGCTCTGCAGAGCACCGTACCTTCGTCTTTAGCCTCTCTTCTCGTCTACATCTTAGCAAAAAGCTTTTCGACTCTGTCTGGTAAGGAGAAACTGTGCCAGCACAAAAAACATCTCCCATCGTGTTCTAGAAGCTGCACGGAGGTCTGCCGAGTGTTTTGCAAGAAGAGAAAGAAAGTTGTCCAAAACAGCTTGCAATCGAATGTTCATGTGAATAAAAAAGGCTGGAGAGTGGTAAGGTAATGTTTTCTCTCAGTTGGCAAACTGCGCACACAATCGCAGTGTTGTACAGCTTGTTTCATCACCTTTGCGAAGTTGCCGCTCTCTCCGGCTCCCGGAGACGAAGAAGCTGCTTCTTCGCGCAAAGACGATTCTGCCGCTCACAGTGCTCTGCGGTGTGCGCCTTCTGCCGACAGAGGTCCGGGAGAGGTGCTTAGCTCTGCAGAGCACCGTACCTTCGTCTTTAGCCTCTCTTCTCGTCTACATCTTAGCAAAAAGCTTTTCCACTCTGTCTGGCAAGGAGAAACTGTGCCAGCACAGAAAACATCTCCCATGGTGTTCTAGAGGCTGCACGGAGGTCTACCGAGTGTTTTGCAAGAAGAGAAAGAAAGTTGTCCAAAACAGCTTGCAATCGAATATTCATGTGAATAGAAAGGGAAGGACAGTGGTCAGGTACTGTTTTCTCTCAGTTGGCAAAATGCGCACACAATCGCAGTGTTGTACAGCTTGTTTCATCACCTTTGCCAAGTTGCCGCTCTCTCCGGCTCCCGGAGACCAAGAAGCGGCTTCTTCGCGCAAAGACGATTCTGCCGCTCACAGTGCTCTGCGGTGTGTGTCTTCTGCCGAAAGAGGCCCGGGATCTGTGCTTAGCTCTGCAGAGCACCGTACCTTCGTCTTTAGCCTCTCTTCTCGTCTACATCTTAGGAAAAAGCTTTTCCACTCTGTCTGGCGAGGAGAAACTGTGCCAGCACAGAAAACATCTCCCATCGTGTTCTAGAGGCTGCACAGAGGTCTGCCGAGTGTTTTGCAAGAAGAGAAAGAAAGTTGTCCAAAACAGCTTGCAATCGAATGTTCATGTGAATAGAAAAGGCAGGAGAGTGGTCAGGTACTGTTTTCTCTCAGTTGGTAAGCTGCGCACACAATCGCAGTTTTGTACAGCTTGTTTCATCACCTTTGCGAAGTTGCCGCTCTCTCCGGCTCCAGGAGACGAAGAAGCTGCTTCTTCGCGCAAAGACGATTCTGCCGCTCACAGTGCTCTGCGGTGTGCCCCTTCTTCCGACAGAGGTCCGGGATCGGTGCTTAGCTCTGCAGAGCACCGCACCTTCGTCTTTAGCCTCTCTTCTCGTCTACATCTTAGCAAAAAGCTTTTCCACTCTGTCTGGCAAGGAGAAACTGTGCCAGCACAGAAAACATCTCCCATCGTGTTCTAGAGGCTGCACGGAGGTCTGCCGAGTGTTTTGCAAGAAGAGAAAGAAAGTTGTCCAAAACAGCTTGCAATCGAATGTTCATGTGAATAGAAAAGGCAGGAGAGTGGTCAGGTACTGTTTTCTCTCAGTTGGCAAAATGCGCACACAATCGCAGTGTTGTACAGCTTGTTTCATCACCTTTGCGGAGTTGCCGCTCTCTCCGGCTCCCGGAGACGAAGAAGCTGCTTCTTCGCGCAAAGACGATTCTGCCGCTCACAGTGCTCTGCGGTGTGCGCCTTCTGCCGAAAGAGATCCGGGAGCGGTGCTTAGCTCTGCAGAGCACCGTACCTTCGTCTTTAGCCTCTCTTCTCGTCTACATCTTAGCAAAAAGCTTTTCCACTCTGTTTGGCAAGGAGAAACTGTGCCAGCACAGAAAACATCTCCCATCGTGTTCTAGAGGCTGCACGGAGGTCTGCCGAGTGTTTTGCAAGAAGAGAAAGAAAGTTGTCCAAAACAGCTTGCAATCGAATTTTCATGTGTATTAAAAAAGTCAGGAGAGTGGTCAGGTACTGTTTTCTCTCAGTTGGTAAGCTGCGCACACAATCGCAGTTTTGTACAGCTTGTTTCATCACCTTTGCGAAGTTGCCGCTCTCTCCGGCTCCCGGAGACGAAGAAGCTGCTTCTTTGCGCAAAGACGATTCTGCCGCTCACAGTGCTCTGCGGTGTGTGTCTTCTGCCGAAAGAGGCACGGGAGCTGTGCTTAGCTCTGCAGAGCACCGTACCTTCGTCTTTAGCCTCTCTTCTCGTCTACATCTTAGCAATAAGCTTTTCCACTCTGTCTGGCAAGGAGAAACTGTGCCAGCACAAAAAACATCTCCCATCGTGTTCTAGAGGCTGCACGGAGGTCTGCCGAGTGTTTTGCAAGAAGAGCAAGAAAGTTGTCCAAAACAGCTTGCAATCGAATGTTCATGTGAATAGAAAAGGCAGGAGAGTGGTCAGGTACTGTTTTCTCTCAGTTGGCAAGCTGCGCACACAATCGCAGTGTTGTACAGCTTGTTTCATCACCTTTGCCAAGTTGCCGCTCTCTCCGGCTCCCGGAGACGAAGAAGCTGCTTCTTCGCGCAAAGACGATTGTGCCGCTCACAGTGCTCTGCAGTGTGTGTCTTCTGCCGAAAGAGGCCCGGGAGCGGTGCTTAGCTCTGCAGAGCACCGTATCTTCGTCTTTAGCCTCTCTTCTCGTCTACATCTTAGCAAAAAGCTTTTCCACTCTGTCTGGCGAGGAGAAACTGTGCCAGCACAGAAAACATCTCCCATCGTGTTCTAGAGGCTGCACGGAGGTCTGCCGAATGTTTTGCAAGAAGAGAAAGAAACTTGTTTAAAACAGCCTGCAATCGAATGTTCATGTGAATAGAAAAGGCAGGAGAGTGGTCAGGTACTGTTTTCTCTCAGTTGCCAAGCTGCGCACACAATCGCAGTGTTGTACAGCTTGTTTCATCACCTTTGCGAAGTTGCCGCTCTCTCCGGCTCCCGGAGACGAAGAAGCTGCTTCTTCGCGCAAAGACGATTCTGCCGCTCACAGAGCTCTGCAGTGTGTGTCTTCTGCCGAAAGAGGCACGGGAGCTGTGCTTAGCTCTGCAGAGCACCGTATCTTCGTCTTTAGCCTCTCTTCTCGTCTACATCTTAGCAAAAAGCTTTTCCACTCTGTCTGGCAAGGAGAAACTGTGCCAGCACAGAAAACATCTCACATCGTGTTCTAGAGGCTGCACGGAGGTCTGCCGAGTGTTTTGCAAGAAGAGAAAGAAAGTTGTCCAAAACAGCTTGCAATCGAATGTTCATGTGAATAGAAAAGGCAGGAGAGTGGTCAGGTACGGTTTTCTCTCAGTTGGCAAGCTGCGCACACAATCGCAGTGTTGTACATCTTGTTTCATCACCTTTGCCAAGTTGCCGCTCTCTCCGGCTCCCGGAGACGAAGAAGCTGCTTCTTCGCGCAAAGACGATTCTGCCGCTCACAGTGCTCTGCGGTGTGCGCCTTCTGCCGAAAGAGATCCGGGAGCGGTGCTTAGCTCTGCAGAGCACCGTACCTTCGTCTTTAGCCTCTCTTCTCGTCTACATCTTAGCAAAAAGCCTTTCGACTCTGTCTGGCAAGGAGAAACTGTGCCAGCACAAAAAACATCTCCCATCGTGTTCTAGAAGCTGCACGGAGGTCTGCCGAGTGTTTTGCAAGAAGAGAAAGAAAGTTGTCCAAAACAGCTTGCAATCGAATGTTCATGTGAATAGAAAGGGAAGGAGAGTGGTCAGGTACTGCTTTCTCTCAGTTGGCAAAATGCGCACACAATCGCAGTGTTGTACAGCTTGTTTCATCACCTTTGCGGAGTTGCCGCTCTCTCCGGCTCCCGGAGACGAAGAAGCTGCTTCTTCGCGCAAAGACGATTCTGCCGCTCACAGTGCTCTGCGGTGTGCGCCTTCTGCCGAAAGAGATCCGGGAGCGGTGCTTAGCTCTGCAGAGCACCGTACCTTCGTCTTTAGCCTCTCTTCTCGTCTACATCTTAGCAAAAGGCTTTTCCACTCTGTCTGGCAAGGAGAAACTGTGCCAAAACGGAAACCATCTCCCATCGTGTTCTAGAAGCTGCACGGAGGTCTGCCGAGTGTTTTGCAAGAAGAGAAAGAAAGTTGTCCAAAACAGCTTGCAATCGAATGTTCATGTGAATAGAAAAGGCAGGAGAGTGGTCAGGTACTGTTTTCTCTCAGTTGGCATGCTGCGCACACAATCGCAGTGTTGTACAGCTTGTTTCATCACCTTTGCCAAGTTGCCGCTCTCTCCGGCTCCCGGAGACGAAGAAGCTGCTTCTTCGCGCAAAGACGATTCTGCCGCTCACAGTGCTCTGCAGAGTGTGTCTTCTGCCGAAAGAGGCCCGGGAGCAGTGCTTAGCTCTGCAGAGCACCGTACCTTCGTCTTTAGCCTCTCTTCTCGTCTACATCTTAGCAAAAAGCTTTTCCACTCTGTCTGGCGAGGAGAAACTGTGCCAGCACAGAAAACATCTCCCATCGTGTTCTAGAGGCTGCACGGAGGTCTGCCGAGTGTTTTGCAAGAAGAGCAAGAAAGTTGTCCAAAACAGCTTGCAATCGAATGTTCATGTGAATAGAAAAGGCAGGAGAGTGGTCAGGTACTGTTTTCTCTCAGTTGGTAAGCTGCGCACACAATCGCAGTTTTGTACAGCTTGTTTCATCACCTTTGCGAAGTTGCCGCTCTCTCCGGCTCCCGGAGACGAAGAAGCTGCTTCTTCGCGCAAAGACGATTCTGCCGCTCACAGTGCTCTGCAGAGCACCGTACCTTCGTCTTTAGCCTCTCTTCTCGTCTACATCTTAGCAAAAAGCTTTTCCACTCTGTCTGGCAAGGAGAAACTGTGCCAGAACAAAAAACATCTCCCATCGTGTTCTAGAGGCTGCACTGAGTTCTGCCGAGTGTTTTGCAAGAAGAGAAAGAAAGTTGTCCAAAACAGCTTCCAATCGAATGTTCATGTGAATAGAAAAGGCAGGAGAGTGGTCAGGTACTGTTTTCTCTCAGTTGGCAAGCTGCGCACACAATCGCAGTGTTGTACCGCTTGTTTCATCACCTTTGCGAAGTTGCCGCTCTCTCCGGCTCCCGGAGACGAAGAAGCTGCTTCTTCGCGCAAAGACGATTCTGCCGCTCACAGTGCTCTGCAGTGTGTGTCTTCTGCCGAAAGAGGCACGGGAGCTGTGCTTAGCTCTGCAGAGCACCGTATCTTCGTCTTTAGCCTCTCTTCTCGTCTACATCTTAGCAAAAAGCTTTTCCACTCTGTCTGGCAAGGAGAAACTGTGCCAGCACAGAAAACATCTCCCATCGTGTTCTAGAGGCTGCACGGAGGTCTGCCGAGTGTTTTGCAAGAAGAGAAAGAAAGTTGTCCAAAACAGCTTGCAATCGAATGTTCATGTGAATAGAAAAGGCAGGAGAGTGGTCAGGTACTGTTTTCTCTCACTTGGCAAGCTGCGCACACAATCGCAGTGTTGTACAGCTTGTTTCGTCACCTTTGCCAAGTTGCCGCTCTCTCCGGCTCCCGGAGACGAAGAAGCTGCTTCTTCGCGCAAAGACGATTCTGCCGCTCACAGTGCTCTGCGGTGTGCGCCTTCTGCCGAAAGAGGCACGGGAGCGGTGCTTAGCTCTGCAGAGCACCGTACCTTCGTCTTTAGCCTCTCTTCTCGTCTACATCTTATCAAAAAGCTTTTCCACTCTGTTTGGCGAGGAGAAACTGTGCCAGCACAGAAAACATCTCCCATCGTGTTCTAGAGGCTGCACGGAGGTCTGCCGAGTGTTTTGCAAGAAGAGAAAGAAAGTTGTCCAAAACAGCTTGCAATCGAATGTTCATGTGTATTAAAAAAGGCAGGAGAGTGGTCAGGTACTGTTTTCTCTCAGTTGGTAAGCTGCGCACACAATCGCAGTTTTGTACAGCTTGTTTCATCACCTTTGCGAAGTTGCCGCTCTCTCCGGCTCCCGGAGACGAAGAAGCTGCTTCTTTGCGCAAAGACGATTCTGCCGCTCACAGTGCTCTGCGGTGTGTGTCTTCTGCCGAAAGAGATCCGGGAGCGGTGCTTAGCTCTGCAGAGCACCGTACCTTCGTCTTTAGCCTCTCTTCTCGTCTACATCTTAGCAAAAAGCTTTTCCACTCTGTCTGGCAAGGAGAAACTGTGCCAGCACAAAAAACATCTCCCATCGTGTTCTAGAAGCTGCACGGAGGTCTGCCGAGTGTTTTGCAAGAAGAGAAAGAAAGTTGTCAAAAACAGCTTGCAATCGAATGTTCATGTGAATAAAAAAGGCAGGAGAATGGTAAGGTAATGTTTTCTCTCAGTTGGCAAACTGCGCACACAATCGCAGTGTTGTACAGCTTGTTTCATCACCTTTGCGAAGTTGCCGCTCTCTCCGGCTCCCGGAGACGAAGAATCTGCTTCTTCGCGCAAAGACGATTCTGCCGCTCACAGTGCTCTGCGGTGTGCGCCTTCTGCCGACAGAGGTCCGGGAGCTGTGCTTAGCTCTGCAGAGCACCGTACCTTCGTCTTTAGCCTCTCTTCTCGTCTACATCTTAGCAAAAAGCTTTTCCACTCTGTCTGGCAAGGAGAAACTGTGCCAGCACAGAAAACATCTCCCATCGTGTTCTAGAGTCTGCACGGAGGTCTGCCGAGTGTTTTGCAAGAAGAGAAAGAAAGTTGTCCAAAACAGCTTGCAATCGAATGTTCATGTGAATAGAAAAGGCAGGAGAGTGGTCAGGTACTGTTTTCTCTCAGTTGGCAAAATGCGCACACAATCGCAGTGTTGTACAGCTTGTTTCATCACCTTTGCGGAGTTGCCGCTCTCTCCGGCTCCCGGAGACGAAGAAGCTCCTTCTTCGCGCAAAGACGATTCTGCCGCTCACAGTGCTCTGCGGTGTGCGCCTTCTGCCGAAAGAGATCCGGGAGCGGTGCTTAGCTCTGCAGAGCACCGTACCTTCGTCTTTAGCCTCTCTTCTCGTCTACATCTTAGCAAAAGGCTTTTCCACACTGTCTGGCAAGGAGAAACTGTGCCAAAACGGAAACCATCTCCCATCGTGTACTAGAGGCTGCACGGAGGTCTGCCGATTGTTTTGCAAGAAGAGAAAGAAAGTTGTCCAAAACAGCTTGCAATCGAATGTTCATGTGAATATAAAAAGCAGGAGAGTGGTCAGGTACTGTTTTCTCTCAGTTGGCAAGCTGCGCACACAATCGCAGTGTTGTACAGCTTGTTTCATCACCTTTGCCAAGTTGCCGCTCTCTCCGGCTCCCGGAGACGAAGAAGCTGCTTCTTCGCGCAAAGACGATTCTGCCGCTCACAGTGCTCTGCAGAGTGTGTCTTCTGCCGAAAGAGGCCCGGGAGCTGTGCTTAGCTCTGCAGAGCACCGTACCTTCGTCTTTAGCCTCTCTTCTCGTCTACATCTTAGCAAAAAGCTTTTCCACTCTGTCTGGCGAGGAGAAACTGTGCCAGCACACAAAACATCTCCCATCGTGTTCTAGAGGCTGCACGGAGGTCTGCCGAGTGTTTTGCAAGAAGAGCAAGAAAGTTGTCCAAAACAGCTTGCAATCGAATGTTCATGTGAATAGAAAAGGCAGGAGAGTGGTCAGGTACTGTTTTCACTCAGTTGGTAAGCTGCGCACACAATCGCAGTTTTGTACAGCTTGTTTCATCACCATTGCGAAGTTGCCGCTCTCTCCGGCTCCCGGAGACGAAGAAGCTGCTTCTTCGCGCAAAGACGATTCTGCCGCTCACAGTGCTCTGCAGAGCACCGTACCTTCGTCTTTAGCCTCTCTTCTCGTCTACATCTTAGCAAAAAGCTTTTCCACTCTGTCTGGCAAGGAGAAACTGTGCCAAAACGGAAAACATCTCCCATCGTGTTCTAGAGGCTGCACGGAGGTCTGCCGAGTATTTTTCAAGAAGAGAAAGAAAGTTGTCCCAAACAGCTTCCAATCGAATGTTCATGTGAATAGAAAAGGCAGGAGAGTGGTCAGGTACTGTTTTCTCTCAGTTGGCAAGCTGCGCACACAATCGCAGTTTTGTACAGCTTGTTTCATCACTTTTGCGAAGTTGCCGCTCTCTCCGGCTCCCGGAGACGAAGAAGCTGCTTCTTCGCGCAAAGACGATTCTGCCGCTCACAGTGCTCTGCGGTGTGCGCCTTCTGCCGAAAGAGATCCGGGAGCGGTGCTTAGCTCTGCAGAGCACCGTACCTTCGTCTTTAGCCTCTCTTCTCGTCTACATCTTAGCAAAAAGCTTTTCGACTCTGTCTGGCAAGGAGAAACTGTGCCAGCACAAAAAACATCTCCCATCGTGTTCTAGAAGCTGCACGGAGGTCTGCCGAGTGTTTTGCAAGAAGAGAAAGAAAGTTGTCCAAAACAGCTTGCAATCGAATGTTCATGTGAATAAAAAAGGCAGGAGAGTGGTAAGGTAATGTTTTCTCTCAGTTGGCAAACTGCGCACACAATCGCAGTGTTGTACAGCTTGTTTCATCACCTTTGCGAAGTTGCCGCTCTCTCCGGCTCCCGGAGACGAAGAAGCTGCTTCTTCGCGCAAAGACGATTCTGCCGCTCACAGTGCTCTGCGGTGTGCGCCTTCTGCCGACAGAGGTCCGGGAGCGGTGCTTAGCTCTGCAGAGCACCGTACCTTCGTCTTTAGCCTCTCTTCTCGTCTACATCTTAGCAAAAAGCTTTTCCACTCTGTCTGGCAAGGAGAAACTGTGCCAGCACAGAAAACATCTCCCATGGTGTTCTAGAGGCTGCACGGAGGTCTGCCGAGTGTTTTGCAAGAAGAGAAAGAAAGTTGTCCAAAACAGCTTCCAATCGAATGTTCATGTGAATAGAAAGGGAAGGACAGTGGTCAGGTACTGTTTTCTCTCAGTTGGCAAAATGCGCACACAATCGCAGTGTTGTACAGCTTGTTTCATCACCTTTGCGGAGTTGCCGCTCTCTCCGGCTCCCGGAGACGAAGAAGCTGCTTCTTCGCGCAAAGACGATTCTGCCGCTCACAGTGCTCTGCGGTGTGCGCCTTCTGCCGAAAGAGATCCGGGAGCGGTGCTTAGCTCTGCAGAGCACCGTACCTTCGTCTTTAGACTCTCTTCTCGTCTACATCTTAGCAAAAGTCTTTTCCACTCTGTCTGGCAAGGAGAAACTGTGCCAAAACGGAAACCATCTCCCATCGTGTTCTAGAGGCTGCACGGAGGTCTGCCGAGTGTTTTGCAAGAAGAGAAAGAAAGTTGTCCAAAACAGCTTGCAATCGAATGTTCATGTGACTAGAAAAGGCAGGAGAGTGGTCAGGTACTGTTTTCTCTCACTTGGCAAGCTGCGCACACTATCGCAGTGTTGTACAGCTTGTTTCATCACCTTTGCCAAGTTGCCGCTCTCTCCGGCTCCCGGAGACGAAGAAGCTGCTTCTTTGCGCAAAGACGATTCTGCCGCTCACAGTGCTCTGCGGTGTGTGCCTTCTGCCGAAAGAGATCCGGCAGCGGTGCTTAGCTCTGCAGAGCACCGTACCTTCGTCTTTAGCCTCTCTTCTCGTCTACATCTTAGCAAAAAGCTTTTCCACTCTGTCTGGCAAGGAGAAACTGTGCCAGCACAAAAAACATCTCCCATCGTGTTCTAGAGGCTGCACTGAGTTCTGCCGAGTGTTTTGCAAGAAGAGAAAGAAAGTTGTCCAAAACAGCTTGCAATCGAATGTTCATGTGAATAGAAAAGGCAGGAGAGTGGTCAGGTACTGTTTTCTCTCAGCTGGCAAGCTGCGCACACAATCGCAGTGTTGTACAGCTTGTTTCATCACCTTTGCCAAGTTGCCGCTCTCTCCGGCTCCCGGAGACGAAGAAGCTGCTTCTTCGCGCAAAGACGATTCTGCCGCTCACAGTGCTCTGCAGTGTGTGTCTTCTGCCGAAAGAGGCCCGGGAGCGGTGCTTAGCTCTGCAGAGCACCGTATCTTCGTCTTTAGCCTCTCTTCTCGTCTACATCTTAGCAAAAAGCTTTTCCACTCTGTCTGGCGAGGAGAAACTGTGCCAGCACAGAAAACATCTCCCATCGTGTTCTAGAGGCTGCACGGAGGTCTGCCGAGTGTTTTGCAAGAAGAGAAAGAAACTTGTTTAAAACAGCTTGCAATCGAATGTTCATGTGAATAGAAAAGGCAGGAGAGTGGTCAGGTACTGTTTTCTCTCAGTTGCCAAGCTGCGCACACAATCGCAGTGTTGTACAGCTTGTTTCATCACCTTTGCGAAGTTGCCGCTCTCTCCGGCTCCCGGAGACGAAGAAGCTGCTTCTTCGCGCAAAGACGATTCTGCCGCTCACAGTGCTCTGCAGAGCACCGTACCTTCGTCTTTAGCCTCTCTTCTCGTCTACATCTTAGCAAAAAGCTTTTCCACTCTGTCTGGCAAGGAGAAACTGTGCCAGCACAAAAAACATCTCCCATCGTGTTCTAGAGGCTGCACGGAGGTCTGCCGAGTGTTTTGCAAGAAGAGAAAGAAAGTTGTCCAAAACAGCTTCCAAACGAATGTTCATGTGGCTAGAAAAGGCAGGAGAGTGGTCAGGTACTGTTTTCTCTCAGTTGGCAAGCTGCGCACACAATCGCAGTGTTGTACAGCTTGTTTCATCACCTTTGCCAAGTTGCCGCTCTCTCCGGCTCCCGGAGACCAAGAAGCGGCTTCTTCGCGCAAAGACGATTCTGCCGCTCACAGTGCTCTGCGGTGTGTGTCTTCTGCCGAAAGAGGCCCGGGAGCTGTGCTTAGCTCTGCAGAGCACCGTACCTTCGTCTTTAGCCTCTCTTCTCGTCTACATCTTAGGAAAAAGCTTTTCCACTCTGTCTGGCAAGGAGAAACTGTGCCAAAACGGAAACCATCTCCCATCGTGTTCTAGAGGCTGCACGGAGGTCTGCCGAGTGTTTTGCAAGAAGAGAAAGAAAGTTGTCCAAAACAGCTTCCAATCGAATGTTCATGTGAATAGAAAAGGCAGGAGAGTGGTCAGGTACTGTTTTCTCTCAGTTGGCAAGCTGCGCACACAATCGCAGTGTTGTACCGCTTGTTTCATCACCTTTGCGAAGTTGCCGCTCTCTCCGGCTCCCGGAGACGAAGAAGCTGCTTCTTCGCGCAAAGACGATTCTGCCGCTCACAGTGCTCTGCAGTGTGTGTCTTCTGCCGAAAGAGGCACGGGAGCTGTGCTTAGCTCTGCAGAGCACCGTACCTTCGTCTTTAGCCTCTCTTCTCGTCTACATCTTAGCAAAAAGCTTTTCCACTCTGTCTGGCAAGGAGAAACTGTGCCAAAACGGAAAACATCTCCCATCGTGTTCTAGAGGCTGCACGGAGGTCTGCCGAGTGTTTTGCAAGAAGAGAAAGAAAGTTGTCCAAAACAGCTTGCAATCGAATGTTCATGTGAATAGAAAAGGCAGGAGAGTGGTCAGGTACTGTTTTCTCTCAGTTGGCAAGCTGCGCACACAATCGCAGTTTTGTACAGCTTGTTTCATCACTTTTGCGAAGTTGCCGCTCTCTCCGGCTCCCGGAGACGAAGAAGCTGCTTCTTCGCGCAAAGACGATTCTGCCGCTCACAGTGCTCTGCGGTGTGCGCCTTCTGCCGAAAGAGATCCGGGAGCGGTGCTTAGCTCTGCAGAGCACCGTACCTTCGTCTTTAGCCTCTCTTCTCGTCTACATCTTAGCAAAAAGCTTTTCGACTCTGTCTGGCAAGGAGAAACTGTGCCAGCACAAAAAACATCTCCCATCGTGTTCTAGAAGCTGCACGGAGGTCTGCCGAGTGTTTTGCAAGAAGAGAAAGAAAGTTGTCCAAAACAGCTTGCAATCGAATGTTCATGTGAATAGAAAGGGAAGGACAGTGGTCAGGTACTGTTTTCTCTCAGTTGGCAAAATGCGCACACAATCGCAGTGTTGTACAGCTTGTTTCATCACCTTTGCGGAGTTGCCGCTCTCTCCGGCTCCCGGAGACGAAGAAGCTGCTTCTTCGCGCAAAGACGATTCTGCCGCTCACAGTGCTCTGCGGTGTGCGCCTTCTGCCGAAAGAGATCCGGGAGCGGTGCTTAGCTCTGCAGAGCACCGTA
This sequence comes from Melozone crissalis, assembly GCF_028551555.1. Classification (NCBI taxonomy): domain Eukaryota; kingdom Metazoa; phylum Chordata; class Aves; order Passeriformes; family Passerellidae; genus Melozone; species Melozone crissalis. The sequence goes on along the minus strand of NW_026535998.1, from coordinate 529,650 downwards.
CCTTCGTCTTTAGCCTCTCTTCTCGTCTACATCTTAGCAAAAGTCTTTTCCACTCTGTCTGGCAAGGAGAAACTGTGCCAAAACGGAAACCATCTCCCATCGTGTTCTAGAGGCTGCACTGAGTTCTGCCGAGTGTTTTGCAAGAAGAGAAAGAAAGTTGTCCAAAACAGCTTCCAATCGAATGTTCATGTGAATAGAAAAGGCAGGAGAGTGGTCAGGTACTGTTTTCTCTCAGTTGGCAAGCTGCGCACACAATCGCAGTGTTGTACCGCTTGTTTCATCACCTTTGCGAAGTTGCCGCTCTCTCCGGCTCCCGGAGACGAAGAAGCTGCTTCTTCGCGCAAAGACGATTCTGCCGCTCACAGTGCTCTGCAGTGTGTGTCTTCTGCCGAAAGAGGCACGGGAGCTGTGCTTAGCTCTGCAGAGCACCGTATCTTCGTCTTTAGCCTCTCTTCTCGTCTACATCTTAGCAAAAAGCTTTTCCACTCTGTCTGGCAAGGAGAAACTGTGCCAGCACAGAAAACATCTCCCATCGTGTTCTAGAGGCTGCACGGAGGTCTGCCGAGTGTTTTGCAAGAAGAGAAAGAAAGTTGTCCAAAACAGCTTGCAATCGAATGTTCATGTGAATAGAAAAGGCAGGAGAGTGGTCAGGTACTGTTTTCTCTCACTTGGCAAGCTGCGCACACAATCGCAGTGTTGTACAGCTTGTTTCGTCACCTTTGCCAAGTTGCCGCTCTCTCCGGCTCCCGGAGACGAAGAAGCTGCTTCTTCGCGCAAAGACGATTCTGCCGCTCACAGTGCTCTGCGGTGTCCGCCTTCTGCCGAAAGAGGCACGGGAGCTGTGCTTAGCTCTGCAGAGCACCGTACCTTCGTCTTTAGCCTCTCTTCTCGTCTACATCTTATCAAAAAGCTTTTCCACTCTGTTTGGCGAGGAGAAACTGTGCCAGCACAGAAAACATCTCCCATCGTGTTCTAGAGGCTGCACGGAGGTCTGCCGAGTGTTTTGCAAGAAGAGAAAGAAAGTTGTCCAAAACAGCTTGCAATCGAATGTTCATGTGTATTAAAAAAGGCAGGAGAGTGGTCAGGTACTGTTTTCTCTCAGTTGGTAAGCTGCGCACACAATCGCAGTTTTGTACAGCTTGTTTCATCACCTTTGCGAAGTTGCCGCTCTCTCCGGCTCCCGGAGACGAAGAAGCTGCTTCTTTGCGCAAAGACGATTCTGCCGCTCACAGTGCTCTGCGGTGTGTGTCTTCTGCCGAAAGAGATCCGGGAGCGGTGCTTAGCTCTGCAGAGCACCGTACCTTCGTCTTTAGCCTCTCTTCTCCTCTACATCTTAGCAAAAAGCTTTTCCACTCTGTCTGGCAAGGAGAAACTGTGCCAGCACAAAAAACATCTCCCATCGTGTTCTAGAAGCTGCACGGAGGTCTGCCGAGTGTTTTGCAAGAAGAGAAAGAAAGTTGTCAAAAACAGCTTGCAATCGAATGTTCATGTGAATAAAAAAGGCAGGAGAATGGTAAGGTAATGTTTTCTCTCAGTTGGCAAACTGCGCACACAATCGCAGTGTTGTACAGCTTGCTTCATCACCTTTGCGAAGTTGCCGCTCTCTCCGGCTCCCGGAGACGAAGAATCTGCTTTTCGCGCAAAGACGATTCTGCCGCTCACAGTGCTCTGCGGTGTGCGCCTTCTGCCGACAGAGGTCCGGGAGCTGTGCTTAGCTCTGCAGAGCACCGTACCTTCGTCTTTAGCCTCTCTTCTCGTCTACATCTTAGCAAAAAGCTTTTCCACTCTGTCTGGCAAGGAGAAACTGTGCCAGCACAGAAAACATCTCCCATCGTGTTCTAGAGTCTGCACGGAGGTCTGCCGAGTGTTTTGCAAGAAGAGAAAGAAAGTTGTCCAAAACAGCTTGCAATCGAATGTTCATGTGAATAGAAAAGGCAGGAGAGTGGTCAGGTACTGTTTTCTCTCAGTTGGCAAAATGCGCACACAATCGCAGTGTTGTACAGCTTGTTTCATCACCTTTGCGGAGTTGCCGCTCTCTCCGGCTCCCGGAGACGAAGAAGCTGCTTCTTCGCGCAAAGACGATTCTGCCGCTCACAGTGCTCTGCGGTGTGCGCCTTCTGCCGAAAGAGATCCGGGAGCGGTGCTTAGCTCTGCAGAGCACCGTACCTTCGTCTTTAGCCTCTCTTCTCGTCTACATCTTAGCAAAAGGCTTTTCCACTCTGTCTGGCAAGGAGAAACTGTGCCAAAACGGAAACCATCTCCCATCGTGTACTAGAGGCTGCACGGAGGTCTGCCGATTGTTTTGCAAGAAGAGAAAGAAAGTTGTCCAAAACAGCTTGCAATCGAATGTTCATGTGAATATAAAAAGCAGGAGAGTGGTGAGGTACTGTTTTCTCTCAGTTGGCAAGCTGCGCACACAATCGCAGTGTTGTACAGCTTGTTTCATCACCTTTGCCAAGTTGCCGCTCTCTCCGGCTCCCGGAGACGAAGAAGCTGCTTCTTCGCGCAAAGACGATTCTGCCGCTCACAGTGCTCTGCAGAGTGTGTCTTCTGCCGAAAGAGGCCCGGGAGCTGTGCTTAGCTCTGCAGAGCACCGTACCTTCGTCTTTAGCCTCTCTTCTCGTCTACATCTTAGCAAAAAGCTTTTCCACTCTGTCTGGCGAGGAGAAACTGTGCCAGCACACAAAACATCTCCCATCGTGTTCTAGAGGCTGCACGGAGGTCTGCCGAGTGTTTTGCAAGAAGAGCAAGAAAGTTGTCCAAAACAGCTTGCAATCGAATGTTCATGTGAATAGAAAAGGCAGGAGAGTGGTCAGGTACTGTTTTCACTCAGTTGGTAAGCTGCGCACACAATCGCAGTTTTGTACAGCTTGTTTCATCACCATTGCGAAGTTGCCGCTCTCTCCGGCTCCCGGAGATGAAGAAGCTGCTTCTTCGCGCAAAGACGATTCTGCCGCTCACAGTGCTCTGCAGAGCACCGTACCTTCGTCTTTAGCCTCTCTTCTCGTCTACATCTTAGCAAAAAGCTTTTCCACTCTGTCTGGCAAGGAGAAACTGTGCCAAAACGGAAAACATCTCCCATCGTGTTCTAGAGGCTGCACGGAGGTCTGCCGAGTGTTTTTCAAGAAGAGAAAGAAAGTTGTCCCAAACAGCTTCCAATCGAATGTTCATGTGAATAGAAAAGGCAGGAGAGTGGTCAGGTACTGTTTTCTCTCAGTTGGCAAGCTGCGCACACAATCGCAGTTTTGTACAGCTTGTTTCATCACTTTTGCGAAGTTGCCGCTCTCTCCGGCTCCCGGAGACGAAGAAGCTGCTTCTTCGCGCAAAGACGATTCTGCCGCTCACAGTGCTCTGCGGTGTGCGCCTTCTGCCGAAAGAAATCCGGGAGCGGTGCTTAGCTCTGCAGAGCACCGTACCTTCGTCTTTAGCCTCTCTTCTCGTCTACATCTTAGCAAAAAGCTTTTCGACTCTGTCTGGCAAGGAGAAACTGTGCCAGCACAAAAAACATCTCCCATCGTGTTCTAGAAGCTGCACGGAGGTCTGCCGAGTGTTTTTCAAGAAGAGAAAGAAAGTTGTCCAAAACAGCTTCCAATCGAATGTTCATGTGAATAGAAAGGGAAGGACAGTGGTCAGGTACTGTTTTCTCTCAGTTGGCAAACTGCGCACACAATCGCAGTGTTGTACAGCTTGTTTCATCACCTTTGCGAAGTTGCCGCTCTCTCCGGCTCCCGGAGACGAAGAAGCTGCTTCTTCGCGCAAAGACGATTCTGCCGCTCACAGTGCTCTGCGGTGTGCGCCTTCTGCCGACAGAGGTCCGGGAGCGGTGCTTAGCTCTGCAGAGCACCGTACCTTCGTCTTTAGCCTCTCTTCTCGTCTACATCTTAGCAAAAAGCTTTTCCACTCTGTCTGGCAAGGAGAAACTGTGCCAGCACAGAAAACATCTCCCATGGTGTTCTAGAGGCTGCACGGAGGCCTGCCGAGTGTTTTGCAAGAAGAGAAAGAAAGTTGTCCAAAACAGCTTCCAATCGAATGTTCATGTGAATAGAAAGGGAAGGACAGTGGTCAGGTACTGTTTTCTCTCAGTTGGCAAAATGCGCACACAATCGCAGTGTTGTACAGCTTGTTTCATCACCTTTGCGGAGTTGCCGCTCTCTCCGGCTCCCGGAGACGAAGAAGCTGCTTCTTCGCGCAAAGACGATTCTGCCGCTCACAGTGCTCTGCGGTGTGCGCCTTCTGCCGAAAGAGATCCGGGAGCGGTGCTTAGCTCTGCAGAGCACCGTACCTTCGTCTTTAGACTCTCTTCTCGTCTACATCTTAGCAAAAGTCTTTTCCACTCTGTCTGGCAAGGAGAAACTGTGCCAAAACGGAAACCATCTCCCATCGTGTTCTAGAGGCTGCACGGAGGTCTGCCGAGTGTTTTGCAAGAAGAGAAAGAAAGTTGTCCAAAACAGCTTGCAATCGAATGTTCATGTGACTAGAAAAGGCAGGAGAGTGGTCAGGTACTGTTTTCTCTCACTTGGCAAGCTGCGCACACTATCGCAGTGTTGTACAGCTTGTTTCATCACCTTTGCCAAGTTGCCGCTCTCTCCGGCTCCCGGAGACGAAGAAGCTGCTTCTTTGCGCAAAGACGATTCTGCCGCTCACAGTGCTCTGCGGTGTGTGCCTTCTGCCGAAAGAGATCCGGCAGCGGTGCTTAGCTCTGCAGAGCACCGTACCTTCGTCTTTAGCCTCTCTTCTCGTCTACATCTTAGCAAAAAGCTTTTCCACTCTGTCTGGCAAGGAGAAACTGTGCCAGCACAAAAAACATCTCCCATCGTGTTCTAGAGGCTGCACTGAGTTCTGCCGAGTGTTTTGCAAGAAGAGAAAGAAAGTTGTCCAAAACAGCTTGCAATCGAATGTTCATGTGAATAGAAAAGGCAGGAGAGTGGTCAGGTACTGTTTTCTCTCAGTTGGCAAGCTGCGCACACAATCGCAGTGTTGTACAGCTTGTTTCATCACCTTTGCCAAGTTGCCGCTCTCTCCGGCTCCCGGAGACGAAGAAGCTGCTTCTTCGCGCAAAGACGATTCTGCCGCTCACAGTGCTCTGCAGTGTGTGTCTTCTGCCGAAAGAGGCCCGGGAGCGGTGCTTAGCTCTGCAGAGCACCGTATCTTCGTCTTTAGCCTCTCTTCTCGTCTACATCTTAGCAAAAAGCTTTTCCACTCTGTCTGGCGAGGAGAAACTGTGCCAGCACAGAAAACATCTCCCATCGTGTTCTAGAGGCTGCACGGAGGTCTGCCGAGTGTTTTGCAAGAAGAGAAAGAAAGTTGTCCAAAACAGCTTGCAATCGAATGTTCATGTGAATAGAAAAGGCAGGAGAGTGGTCAGGTACTGTTTTCTCTCAGTTGCCAAGCTGCGCACACAATCGCAGTGTTGTACAGCTTGTTTCATCACCTTTGCGAAGTTGCCGCTCTCTCCGGCTCCCGGAGACGAAGAAGCTGCTTCTTCGCGCAAAGACGATTCTGCCGCTCACAGTGCTCTGCAGAGCACCGTACCTTCGTCTTTAGCCTCTCTTCTCGTCTACATCTTAGCAAAAAGCTTTTCCACTCTGTCTGGCAAGGAGAAACTGTGCCAGCACAAAAAACATCTCCCATCGTGTTCTAGAGGCTGCACGGAGGTCTGCCGAGTGTTTTGCAAGAAGAGAAAGAAAGTTGTCCAAAACAGCTTCCAAACGAATGTTCATGTGGCTAGAAAAGGCAGGAGAGTGGTCAGGTACTGTTTTCTCTCAGTTGGCAAGCTGCGCACACAATCGCAGTGTTGTACAGCTTGTTTCATCACCTTTGCCAAGTTGCCGCTCTCTCCGGCTCCCGGAGACCAAGAAGCGGCTTCTTCGCGCAAAGACGATTCTGCCGCTCACAGTGCTCTGCGGTGTGTGTCTTCTGCCGAAAGAGGCCCGGGAGCTGTGCTTAGCTCTGCAGAGCACCGTACCTTCGTCTTTAGCCTCTCTTCTCGTCTACATCTTAGCAAAAAGCTTTTCCACTCTGTCTGGCAAGGAGAAACTGTGCCAAAACGGAAAACATCTCCCATCGTGTTCTAGAGGCTGCACGGAGGTCTGCCGAGTGTTTTGCAAGAAGAGAAAGAAAGTTGTCCAAAACAGCTTGCAATCGAATGTTCATGTGAATAGAAAAGGCAGGAGAGTGGTCAGGTACTGTTTTCTCTCAGTTGGCAAGCTGCGCACACAATCGCAGTTTTGTACAGCTTGTTTCATCACTTTTGCGAAGTTGCCGCTCTCTCCGGCTCCCGGAGACGAAGAAGCTGCTTCTTCGCGCAAAGACGATTCTGCCGCTCACAGTGCTCTGCGGTGTGCGCCTTCTGCCGAAAGAGATCCGGGAGCGGTGCTTAGCTCTGCAGAGCACCGTACCTTCGTCTTTAGCCTCTCTTCTCGTCTACATCTTAGCAAAAAGCTTTTCGACTCTGTCTGGCAAGGAGAAACTGTGCCAGCACAAAAAACATCTCCCATCGTGTTCTAGAAGCTGCACGGAGGTCTGCCGAGTGTTTTGCAAGAAGAGAAAGAAAGTTGTCCAAAACAGCTTGCAATCGAATGTTCATGTGAATAGAAAGGGAAGGACAGTGGTCAGGTACTGTTTTCTCTCAGTTGGCAAAATGCGCACACAATCGCAGTGTTGTACAGCTTGTTTCATCACCTTTGCGGAGTTGCCGCTCTCTCCGGCTCCCGGAGACGAAGAAGCTGCTTCTTCGCGCAAAGACGATTCTGCCGCTCACAGTGCTCTGCGGTGTGCGCCTTCTGCCGAAAGAGATCCGGGAGCGGTGCTTAGCTCTGCAGAGCACCGTACCTTCGTCTTTAGACTCTCTTCTCGTCTACATCTTAGCAAAAGTCTTTTCCACTCTGTCTGGCAAGGAGAAACTGTGCCAAAACGGAAACCATCTCCCATCGTGTTCTAGAGGCTGCACGGAGGTCTGCCGAGTGTTTTGCAAGAAGAGAAAGAAAGTTGTCCAAAACAGCTTGCAATCGAATGTTCATGTGACTAGAAAAGGCAGGAGAGTGGTCAGGTACTGTTTTCTCTCACTTGGCAAGCTGCGCACACAATCGCAGTGTTGTACAGCTTGTTTCATCACCTTTGCCAAGTTGCCGCTCTCTCCGGCTCCCGGAGACGAAGAAGCTGCTTCTTCGCGCAAAGACGATTCTGCCGCTCACAGTGCTCTGCGGTGTGTGTCTTCTGCCGAAAGAGGCCCGGGAGCGGTGCTTAGCTCTGCAGAGCACCGTATCTTCGTCTTTAGCCTGTCTTCTCGTCTACATCTTAGAAAAAAGCTTTTCCACTCTGTCTGGCGAGGAGAAACTGTGCCAGCACAGAAAACATCTCCCATCGTGTTCTAGAGGCTGCACGGAGGTCTGCCGAGTGTTTTGCAAGAAGAGAAAGAAACTTGTTTAAAACAGCTTGCAATCGAATGTTCATGTGAATAGAAAAGGCAGGAGAGTGGTCAGGTACTGTTTTCTCTCAGTTGCCAAGCTGCGCACACAATCGCAGTGTTGTACAGCTTGTTTCATCACCTTTGCGAAGTTGCCGCTCTCTCCGGCTCCCGGAGAAGAAGAAGCTGCTTCTTCGCGCAAAGACGATTCTGCCGCTCACAGTGCTCTGCGGTGTGCGCCTTCTGCCGAAAGAGATCCGGGAGCGGTGCTTAGCTCTGCAGAGCACCGTATCTTCGTCTTTAGCCTCTCTTCTCGTCTACATCTTAGCAAAAAGCTTTTCCACTCTGTCTGGCAAGGAGAAACTGTGCCAGCACAAAAAACATCTCCCATCGTGTTCTAGAAGCTGCACGGAGGTCTGCCGAGTGTTTTGCAAGAAGAGAAAGAAAGTTGTCCAAAACAGCTTGCAATCGAATGTTCATGTGAATAAAAAAGGCAGGAGAGTGGTAAGGTAATGTTTTCTCTCAGTTGGCAAACTGCGCACACAATCGCAGTGTTGTACAGCTTGTTTCATCACCTTTGCGAAGTTGCCGCTCTCTCCGGCTCCCGGAGACGAAGAAGCTGCTTCTTCGCGCAAAGACGATTCTGCCGCTCACAGTGCTCTGCGGTGTGCGCCTTCTGCCGACAGAGGTCCGGGAGCGGTGCTTAGCTCTGCAGAGCACCGTACCTTCGTCTTTAGCCTCTCTTCTCGTCTACATCTTAGCAAAAAGCTTTTCCACTCTGTCTGGCAAGGAGAAACTGTGCCAGCACAGAAAACATCTCCCATCGTGTTCTAGAGGCTGCACGGAGGTCTGCCGAGTGTTTTGCAAGAAGAGAAAGAAAGTTGTCCAAAACAGCTTGCAATCGAATATTCATGAGAATAGAAAGGGAAGGAGAGTGGTCAGGTACTGTTTTCTCTCAGTTGGCAAAATGCGCACACAATCGCAGTGTTGTACAGCTTGTTTCATCACCTTTGTGGAGTTGCCGCTCTCTCAGGCTCCCGGAGACGAAGAAGCTGCTTCTTCGCGCAAAGACGATTCTGCCGCTCACAGTGCTCTGCGGTGTGCGCCTTCTGCCGAAAGAGATCCGGGAGCGGTGCTTAGCTCTGCAGAGCACCGTACCTTTGTCTTTAGCCTCTCTTCTCGTCTACATCTTAGCAAAAGGATTTTTCAACTCTGTCTGGCAAGGAGAATCTGTGCCAAAACGGAAACCATCTCCCATCGTGTTCTAGAGGCTGCACGGAGGTCTGCCGAGTGTTTTGCAAGAAGAGAAAGAAAGTTGTCCAAAACAGCTTGCAATCGAATGTTCATGTGACTAGAAAAGGCAGGAGAGTGGTCAGGTACTGTTTTCTCTCACTTGGCAAGCTGCGCACACTATCGCAGTGTTGTACAGCTTGTTTCATCACCTTTGCGAAGTTGCCGCTCTCTCCGGCTCCCGGAGACGAAGAAGCTGCTTCTTCGCGCAAAGACGATTCTGCCGCTCACAGTGCTCTGCGGTGTGTGTCTTCTGCCGAAAGAGGTCCGGGAGTGGTGCTTAGCTCTGCAGAGCACCGTACCTTCGTCTTTAGCCTCTCTTCTCGTCTACATCTTAGCAAAAAGCTTTTCCACTCTGTCTGGCAAGGAGAAATTTTACCAGCACAGAAAACATCTCCCATCGTGTTCTAGAAGCTGCACGGAGGTCTGCAGAGTGTTTTGCAAGAAGAGCAAGAAAGTTGTCCAAAACAGCTTGCAATCGAATGTTCATGTGAATAGAAAAGGCAGGAGAGTGGTCAGGTACTGTTTTCTCTCAGTTGGCAAGCTGCGCACACAATCGCAGTGTTGTACAGCTTGTTTCATCACCTTTGCCAAGTTGCCGCTCTCTCCGGCTCCCGGAGACGAAGAAGCTGCTTCTTCGCGCAAAGACGATTCTGCCGCTCACAGTGCTCTGCAGTGTGTGTCTTCTGCCGAAAGAGGCACGGGAGCTGTGCATAGCTCTGCAGAGCACCGTATCTTCGTCTTTAGCCTCTCTTCTCGTCTACATCTTAGCAAAAAGCTTTTCCACTCTGTCTGGCAAGGAGAAACTGTGCCAGAACAGAAAACATCTCCCATCGTGTTCTAGAGGCTGCACGGAGGTCTGCAGAGTGTTTTGCAAGAAGAGAAAGAAAGTTGTCCAAAACAGCTTGCAATCGAATGTTCATGTGAATAGAAAAGGCAGGAGAGTGGTCAGGTACTGTTTTCTCTCAGTTGGTAAGCTGCGCACACAATCGCAGTTTTGTACAGCTTGTTTCATCACCTTTGCGAAGTTGCCGCTCTCTCCGGCTCCCGGAGACGAAGAAGCTGCTTCTTCGCGCAAAGACGATTCTGCCGCTCACAGTGCTCTGCGGTGTGAGCCTTCTGCCGAAAGAGATCCGGGAGCGGTGCTTAGCTCTGCAGAGCACCGTACCTTCGTCTTTAGCCTCTCTTCTCGTCTACATCTTAGCAAAAAGCTTTTCGACTCTGTCTGGCAAGGAGAAACTGTGCCAGCACAAAAAACATCTCCCATCGTGTTCTAGAAGCTGCACGGAGGTCTGCCGAGTGTTTTGCAAGAAGAGAAAGAAAGTTGTCCAAAACAGCTTGCAATCGAATATTCATGTGAATAAAAAAGGCAGGAGAGTGGTAAGGTAATGTTTTCTCTCAGATGGCAAGCTGCGCACACAATCGCAGTGTTGTACAGCTTGTTTCATCACCTTTGCGAAGTTGCCGCTCTCTCCGGCTCCCGGAGACGAAGAAGCTGCTTCTTCGCGCAAAGACGATTCTGCCGCTCACAGTGCTCTGCGGTGTGCGCCTTCTGCCGACAGAGGTCCGGGAGCGGTGCTAAGCTCTGCAGAGCACCGTACCTTCGTCTTTAGCCTCTCTTCTCGTCTACATCTTAGCAAAAAGCTTTTCCACTCTGTCTGGCAAGGAGAAACTGTGCCAGCACAGAAAACATCTCCCATCGTGTTCTAGAGGCTGCACGGAGGTCTGCCGAGTGTTTTGCAAGAAGAGAAAGAAAGTTGTCCAAAACAGCTTGCAATCGAATGTTCATGTGAATAGAAAGGGAAGGAGAGTGGTCAGGTACTGTTTTCTCTCAGTTGGCAAAATGCGCACACAATCGCAGTGTTGTACAGCTTGTTTCATCACCTTTGCGAACTTGCCGCTCTCTCCGGCTCCCGGAGACGAAGAAGCTGCTTCTTCGCGCAAAGACGATTCTGCCGCTCACAGTGCTCTGCGGTGTGCGCCTTCTGCCGAAAGACGCCCGGGAGCGGTGCTTAGCTCTGCAGAGCACCGTACCTTCGTCTTTAGCCTCTCTTCTCGTCTACATCTTAGCAAAAGGCTTTTCCACTCTGTCTGGCAAGGAGAAACTGTGCCAGCACAGAAACCATCTCCCATCGTGTTCTAGAGGCTGCACGGAGGTCTGCCGAGTGTTTTGCAAGAAGAGAAAGAAAGTTGTCCAAAACAGCTTCCAATCGAATGTTAACGTGAATAGAAAAGGCAGGAGAGTGGTCATGTACTGTTTTCTCTCAGTTGGCAAGCTGCGCACACAATCGCAGTGTTGTACAGCTTGTTTCATCACCTTTGCGGAGTTGCCGCTCTCTCCGGCTCCCGGAGACGAAGAAGCTGCTTCTTCGCGCAAAGACGATTCTGCCGCTCACAGTGCTCTGCAGAGTGTGTCTTCTGCCGAAAGAGGCCCGGGAGCTGTGCTTAGCTCTGCAGAGCACCGTACCTTCGTCTTTAGCCTCTCTTCTCGTCTACATCTTAGCAAAAAGCTTTTCCACTCTGTCTGGCGAGGAGAAACTGTGCCAGCACAGAAAACATCTCCCATCGTGTTCTAGAGGCTGCACGGAGGTCTGCAGAGTGTTTTGCAAGAAGAGAAAGAAAGTTGTCCAAAACAGCTTGCAATCGAATGTTCATGTGAATAGAAAAGGCAGGAGAGTGGTCAGGTACTGTTTTCTCTCAGTTGGTAATCTGCGCACACAATCGCAGTTTTGTACAGCTTGTTTCATCACCTTTGCGAAGTTGCCGCTCTCTCCGGCTCCAGGAGACGAAGAAGCTGCTTCTTCGCGCAAAGACGATTCTGCCGCTCACAGTGCTCTGCGGTGTGTGTCTTCTGCCGAAAGAGGCACGGGAGCTGTGCTTAGCTCTGCAGAGCACCGTACCTTCATCTTTAGCCTCTCTTCTCGTCTACATCTTAGCAAAAAGCTTTTCGACTCTGTCTGGCAAGGAGAAACTTTACCAGCACAGAAAATATCTCCCATCGTGTTCTAGAAGCTACACAGAGGTCTGCAGAGTGTTTTGCAAGAAGAGAAAGAAAGTTGTCCAAAACAGCTTGCAATCGAATGTTCATGTGAATAGAAAAGGCAGGAGAGTGGTCAGGTACTGTTTTCTCTCAGTTGGCAAGCTGCGCACACAATCGCAGTGTTGTACAGCTTGTTTCATCACCTTTGCGAAGTTGCCGCTCTCTCCGGCTCCCGGAGACGAAGAAGCTGCTTCTTCGCGCAAAGACGATTCTGCCGCTCACTCTGCTCTGCAGAGAACCGTACCTTCGTCTTTAGCCTCTCTTCTCGTCTACATCTTAGAAAAAAGCTTTTCCACTCTGTCTGGCAAGGAGAAACTGTGCCAGCACAGAAAACATCTCCCATCGTGTTCTAGAGGCTGCACGGAGGTCGGCCGAGTGTTTTGCAAGAAGAGAAAGAAAGTTGTCCAAAACAGCTTGCAATCGAATGTTCATGTGAATAGAAAGGGAAGGAGAGTGGTCAGGTACTGTTTTTTCTCAGTTGGCAAAATGCGCACACAATCGCAGTGTTGTACAGCTTGTTTCATCACCTTTGCCAAGTTGCCGCTCTCTCCGGCTCCCGGAGACGAAGAAGCTGCTTCTTCGCGCAAAGACGATTCTGCCGCTCACAGTGCTCTGCGGTGTGCGCCTTCTGCCGAAAGACGCCCGGGAGCGGTGCTTAGCTCTGCAGAGCACCGTACCTTCGTCTTTAGCCTCTCTTCTCGTCTACATCTTAGCAAAAGGCTTTTCCACTCTGTCTGGCAAGGAGAAACTGTGCCAAAACGGAAACCATCTCCCATCGTGTTCTAGAGGCTGCACGGAGGTCTGCCGAGTGTTTTGCAAGAAGAGAAAGAAAGTTGTCCAAAACAGCTTCCAATCGAATGTTAACGTGAATAGAAAAGGCAGGAGAGTGGTCATGTACTGTTTTCTCTCAGTTGGCAAGCTGCGCACACAATCGCAGTGTTGTACAGCTTGTTTCATCACCTTTGCCAAGTTGCCGCTCTCTCCGGCTCCCGGTGACGAAGAAGCTGCTTCTTCGCGCAAAGACGATTCTGCCCCTCACAGTGCTCTGCGGTGTGCGACTTCTGCCGAAAGAGGCATGGGAGCTGTGCTTAGCTCTGCAGAGCACCGTACCTTCGTCTTTAGCCTCTCTTCTCGTCTACATCTTAGCAAAAAGCTTTTCCACTCTGTCTGGCAAGGAGAAACTGTGCCAGCACAAAAAACATCTCCCATCGTGTTCTAGAGGCTGCACGGAGGTCTGCCGAGTGTTTTGCAAGAAGAGAAAGAAAGTTGTCCAAAACAGCTTCCAATCGAATGTTCATGTGAATAGAAAAGGCAGGAGAGTGGTCAGGTACTGTTTTCTCTCACTTGGCAAGCTGCGCACACTATCGCAGTGTTGTACAGCTTGTTTCATCACCTTTGCCAAGTTGCCGCTCTCTCCGGCTCCCGGAGACGAAGAAGCTGCTTCTTCGCGCAAAGACGATTCTGCCGCTCACAGTGCTCTGCGGTGTGTGTCTTCTGCCGAAAGAGGTCCGGGAGCGGTGCTTAGCTCTGCAGAGCACCGTACCTTCGTCTTTAGCCTCTCTTCTCGTCTACATCTTAGCAAAAAGCTTTTCCACTCTGTCTGGCAAGGAGAAACTTTACCAGCACAGAAAACATCTCCCATCGTGTTCTAGAGGCTGCACGGTGGTCTGCAGAGTGTTTTGCAAGAAGAGAAAGAAAGTTGTCCAAAACAGCTTGCAATCGAATGTTCATGTGAATAGAAAAGGCAGGAGAGTGGTCAGGTACTGTTTTCTCTCAGTTGGCAAGCTGCGCACACAATCGCAGTGTTGTACAGCTTGTTTCATCACCTTTGCCAAGTTGCCGCTCTCTCCGGCTCCCGGAGACGAAGAAGCTGCTTCTTCGCGCAAAGACGATTCTGCCGCTCACAGTGCTCTGCAGAGTGTGTCTTCTGCCGAAAGAGGCCCGGGAGCTGTGCTTAGCTCTGCAGAGCACCGTACCTTCGTCTTTAGCCTCTCTTCTCGTCTACATCTTAGCAAAAAGCTTTTCCACTCTGTCTGGCGAGGAGAAACTGTGCCAGCACAGAAAACATCTCCCATCGTGTTCTAGAGGCTGCACGGAGGTCTGCCGAGTGTTTTGCAAGAAGAGAAAGAAAGTTGTCCAAAACAGCTTGCAATCGAATGTTCATGTGAATAGAAAAGGCAGGAGAGTGGTCAGGTACTGTTTTCTCTCAGTTGGAAAGCTGCGCACACAATCGCAGTTTTGTACAGCTTGTTTCATCACCTTTGCGAAGTTGCCGCTCTCTCCGGCTCCAGGAGACGAAGAAGCTGCTTCTTCGCGCAAAGAGGATTCTGCCGCTCACAGTGCTCTGCAGAGCACCGTACCTTCGTCTTTAGCCTCTCTTCTCGTCTACATCTTAGCAAAAAGCTTTTCCACTCTGTCTGGCAAGGAGACACTGTGCCAGCACAAAAAACATCTACCATCGTGTTCTAGAGGCTGCACTGAGTTCTGCCGAGTGTTTTGCAAGAAGAGAAAGAAAGTTGTCCAAAACAGCTTGCAATCGAATGTTCATGTGACTAGAAAAGGCAGGAGAGTGGTCAGGTACTGTTTTCTCTCAGTTGGCAAGCTGCGCACACAATCGCAGTGTTGTACAGCTTGTTTCATCACCTTTACCAAGTTGCCGCTCTCTCCGGCTCCCGGAGACGAAGAAGCTGCTTCTTCGCGCAAAGACGATTCTGCCGCTCACAGTGCTCTGCGGTGTGCGCCTTCTGCCGAAAGAGGCACGGGAGCTGTGCTTAGCTCTGCAGAGCACCGTACCTTCGTCTTTAGCCTCTCTTCTCGTCTACATCTTAGCAAAAAGCTTTTCCACTCTGTCTGGCAAGGAGAAACTGTGCCAGCACAGAAAACATCTCCCATCGTGTTCTAGAGGCTGCACGGAGGTCTGCCGAGTGTTTTGCAAGAAGAGAAAGAAAGTTGTCCAAAACAGCTTGCAATCGAATGTTCATGTGAATAGAAAAGGCAGGAGAGTGGTCAGGTACTGTTTTCTCTCAGTTGGCAAGCTGCGCACACAATCGCAGTTTTGTACAGCTTGTTTCATCACTTTTGCGAAGTTGCCGCTCTCTCCGGCTCCCGGAGACGAAGAAGCTGCTTCTTCGCGCAAAGACGATTCTGCCGCTCACAGTGCTCTGCGGTGTGCGCCTTCTGCCGAAAGAGATCCGGGAGCGGTGCTTAGCTCTGCAGAGCACCGTACCTTCGTCTTTAGCCTCTCTTCTCGTCTACATCTTAGCAAAAAGCTTTTCGACTCTGTCTGGCAAGGAGAAACTGTGCCAGCACAAAAAACATCTCCCATCGTGTTCTAGAAGCTGCACGGAGGTCTGCCGAGTGTTTTGCAAGAAGAGAAAGAAAGTTGTCCAAAACAGCTTGCAATCGAATGTTCATGTGAATAAAAAAGGCAGGAGAGTGGTAAGGTAATGTTTTCTCTCAGTTGGCAAACTGCGCACACAATCGCAGTGTTGTACAGCTTGTTTCATCACCTTTGCGAAGTTGCCGCTCTCTCCGGCTCCCGGAGACGAAGAAGCTGCTTCTTCGCGCAAAGACGATTCTGCCGCTCACAGTGCTCTGCGGTGTGCGCCTTCTGCCGACAGAGGTCCGGGAGCGGTGCTTAGCTCTGCAGAGCACCGTACCTTCGTCTTTAGCCTCTCTTCTCGTCTACATCTTAGCAAAAAGCTTTTCCACTCCGTCTGGCAAGGAGAAACTGTGCCAGCACAGAAAACATCTCCCATCGTGTTCTAGAGGCTGCACGGAGGTCTGCCGAGTGTTTTGCAAGAAGAGAAAGAAAGTTGTCCAAAACAGCTTGCAATCGAATGTTCATGTGGATAGAAAGGGAAGGAGAGTGGTCAGGTACTGTTTTCTCTCAGTTGGCAAAATGCGCACACAATCGCAGTGTTGTACAGCTTGTTTCATCACCTTTGCGGAGTTGCCGCTCTCTCCGGCTCCCGGAGACGAAGAAGCTTCTTCTTCGCGCAAAGACAATTCTGCCGCTCACAGTGCTCTGCGGTGTGCGCCTTCTGCCGAAAGAGATCCGGGAGCGGTGCTTAGCTCTGCAGAGCACCGTACCTTCGTCTTTAGCCTCTCTTCTCGTCTACATCTTAGCAAAAGGCTTTTCCACTCTGTCTGGCAAGGAGAAACTGTGCCAAAACGGAAACCATCTCCCATCGTGTTCTAGAGGCTGCACGGAGGTCTGCCGAGTGTTTTGCAAGAAGAGAAAGAAAGTTGTCCAAAACAGCTTGCAATCGAATGTTCATGTGACTAGAAAAGGCAGGACAGTGGTCAGGTACTGTTTTCTCTCACTTGGCAAGCTGCGCACACTATCGCAGTGTTGTACAGCTTGTTTCATCACCTTTACCAAGTTGCCGCTCTCTCCGGCTCCCGGAGACGAAGAAGCTGCTTCTTCGCGCAAAGACGATTCTGCCGCTCACAGTGCTCTGCGGTGTGTGTCTTCTGCCGAAAGAGGCCCGGGAGCGGTGCTTAGCTCTGCAGAGCACCGTACCTTCGTCTTTAGCCTCTCTTCTCGTCTACATCTTAGCAAAAAGCTTTTCCACTCTGTCTGGCAAGGAGAAACTTTACCAGCACAGAAAACATCTCCCATCGTGTTCTAGAAGATGCACGGAGGTCTGCAGAGTGTTTTGCAAGAAGAGAAAGAAAGTTGTCCAAAACAGCTTGCAATCGAATGTTCATGTGAATAGAAAAGGCAGGAGAGTGGTCAGGTACTGTTTTCTCTCAGTTGGCAAGCTGCGCACACAATCGCAGTGTTGTACAGCTTGTTTCATCACCTTTGCCAAGTTGCCGCTCTCTCCGGCTCCCGGAGACGAAGAAGCTGCTTCTTCGCGCAAAGACGATTCTGCCGCTCACAGTGCTCTGCAGAGTATGTCTTCTGCCGAAAGAGGCCCGGGAGCGGTGCTTAGCTCTGCAGAGCACCGTACCTTCGTCTTTAGCCTCTCTTCTCGTCTACATCTTAGCAAAAAGCTTTTCCACTCTGTCTGGCAAGGAGAAACTGTGCCAGCACAAAAAACATCTCCCATCGTGTTCTAGAGGCTGCACGGAGGTCTGCCGAGTGTTTTGCAAGAAGAGAAAGAAAGTTGTCCAAAACAGCTTGCAATCGAATGTTAACGTGAATAGAAAAGGCAGGAGAGTGGTCATGTACTGTTTTCTCTTAGTTGGCAAGCTGCGCACACAATCGCAGTGTTGTACAGCTTGTTTCATCACCTTTGCCAAGTTGCCGCTCTCTCCGGCTCCCGGAGACGAAGAAGCTGCTTCTTCGCGCAAAGACGATTCTGCCGCTCACAGTGCTCTGCGGTGTGCGTCTTCTGCCGAAAGACGCCCGGGAGCTGTGCTTAGCTCTGCAGAGCACCGTACCTTCGTCTTTAGCCTCTCTTCTCGTCTACATCTTAGCAAAAATCTTTTCCACTCTGTCTGGCAAGGAGAAAATGTGCCAGCACAAAAAACATCTCCCATCGTGTTCTGGAGGCTGCACGGAGGTCTGCCGAGTGTTTTGCAAGAAGAGAAAGAAAGTTGTCCAAAACAGCTTCCAAACGAATGTTCATGTGACTAGAAAAGGCAGGAGAGTGGTCAGGTACTGTTTTCTCTCACTTGGCAAGCTGCGCACACTATCGCAGTGTTGTACAGCTTGTTTCATCACCTTTGCGAAGTTGCCGCTCTCTCCGGCTCCCGGAGACGAAGAAGCTGCTTCTTCGCGCAAAGACGATTCTGCCGCTCACAGTGCTCTGCGGTGTGTGTCTTCTGCCGAAAGAGGGCCAGGAGCGGTGCTTAGCTCTGCAGAGCACCGTACATTCGTCTTTAGCCTCTCTTCTCGTCTACATCTTAGCAAAAAGCTTTTCCACTCTGTCTGGCAAGGAGAAACTTTACCAGCACAGAAAACATCCCCCATCGTGTTCTAGAAGCTGCACGGAGGTCTGCCGAGTGTTTTGCAAGAAGAGAAAGAAAGTTGTCCAAAACAGCTTGCAATCGAATGTTCATGTGAATAGAAAAGGCAGGAGAGTGGTCAGGTACTGTTTTCTCTCAGTTGGCAAGCTGCGCACACAATCGCAGTGTTGTACAGCTTGTTTCATCACCTTTGCGAAGTTGCCGCTCTCTCCGGCTCCCGGAGACGAAGAAGCTGCTTCTTCGCGCAAAGACGATTCTGCCGCTCACAGTGCTCTGCAGAGTTTGTCTTCTGCCGAAAGAGGCCCGGGAGCTGTGCTTAGCTCTGCAGAGCACCGTACCTTCGTCTTTAGCCTCTCTTCTCATCTACATCTTAGCAAAAAGCTTTTCCACTCTGTCTGGCGAGGAGAAACTGTGCCAGCACAGAAAACATCTCCCATCGTGTTCTAGAGGCTGCACGGAGGTCTGCCGAGTGTTTTGCAAGAAGAGAAAGAAAGTTGTCCAAAACAGCTTGCAATCGAATGTTCATGTGAATAGAAAAGGCAGGAGAGTGGTCAGGTACTGTTTTCTCTCAGTTGGTAATCTGCGCACACAATCGCAGTGTTGTACAGCTTGTTTCATCACCTTTGCGAAGTTGCCGCTCTCTCCGGCTCCAGGAGACGAAGAAGCTGCTTCTTCACGCAAAGAGGATTCTGCCGCTCACAGTGCTCTGCAGAGCACCGTACCTTCGTCTTTAGCCTCTCTTCTCGTCTACATCTTAGCAAAAAGCTTTTCCACTCTGTCTGGCAAGGAGACACTGTGCCAGCACAAAAAACATCTCCCATCGTGTTCTAGAGGCTGCACTGAGTTCTGCCGAGTGTTTTGCAAGAAGAGAAAGAAAGTTGTCCAAAACAGCTTCCAATCGAATGTTCATGTGAATAGAAAAGGCAGGAGAGTGGTCAGGTACTGTTTTCTCTCAGTTGGTAAGCTGCGCACACAATCGCAGTTTTGTACAGCTTGTTTCATCACCTTTGCGAAGTTGCCGCTCTCTCCGGCTCCCGGAGACGAAGAAGCTGCTTCTTCGCGCAAAGACGATTCTGCCGCTCACAGTGCTCTGCAGTGTGTGTCTTCTGCCGAAAGAAGCCCGGGAGCTGTGCTTAGCTCTGCAGAGCACCGTATCTTCGTCTTTAGCCTCTCTTCTCGTCTACATCTTAGCAAAAAGCTTTTCCACTCTGTCTGGCGAGGAGAAACTGTGCCAGCACAGAAAACATCTCCCATCGTGTTCTAGAGGCTGCACGGAGGTCTGCCGAGTGTTTTGCAAGAAGAGAAAGAAAGTTGTCCAAAACAGCTTGCAATCGAATGTTCATGTGACTAGAAAAGGCAGGAGAGTGGTCAGGTACTGTTTTCTCTCAGTTGGCAAGCTGCGCACACAATCGCAGTGTTGTACAGCTTGTTTCATCACCTTTGCGAAGTTGCCGCTCTCTCCGGCTCCCGGAGACGAAGAAGCTGCTTCTTCGCGCAAAGACGATTCTGCCGCTCACAGTGCTCTGCAGAGCACCGTACCTTCGTCTTTAGCCTCTCTTCTCGTCTACATCTTAGCAAAAAGCTTTTCCACTCTGTCTGACAAGGAGAAACTTTGCCAGCACAAAAAACATCTCCCATCGTGTTCTAGAGGCTGCACGGAGGTCTGCCGAGTGTTTTGCAAGAAGAGAAAGAAAGTTGTCCAAAACAGCTTCCAATCGAATGTTCATGTGACTAGAAAAGGCAGGAGAGTGGTCAGGTACTGTTTTCTCTCAGTTGGCAAGCTGCGCACACAATCGCAGTGTTGTACAGCTTGTTTCATCACCTTTGCCAAGTTGCCGCTCTCTCCGGCTCCCGGAGACGAAGAAGCTGCTTCTTCGCGCAAAGACGATTCTGCCCCTCACAGTGCTCTGCAGTGTGTGTCTTCTGCCGAAAGAGGCACGGGAGCTGTACTTAGCTCTGCAGAGCACCGTATCTTCGTCTTTAGCCTCTCTTCTCGTCTACATCTTAGCAAAAAGCTTTTCCACTCTGTCTGGCAAGGAGAAACTGTGCCAGCACAGAAAACATCTCCCATCGTGTTCTAGAGGCTGCACGGAGGTCTGCCGAGTGTTTTGCAAGAAGAGAAAGAAAGTTGTCCAAAACAGCTTGCAATCGAATGTTCATGTGAATAGATAAGGCAGGAGAGTGGTCAGGTACTGTTTTCTCTCAGTTGGCAAGCTGCTCACACAATCGCAGTGTTGTACAGCTTGTTTCATCACCTTTGCGAAGCTGCCGCTCTCTCCGGCTCCCGGAGACGAAGAAGCTGCTTCTTCGCGCAAAGACGATTCTGCCGCTCACAGTGCTCTGCGGTGTGCGCCTTCTGCCGAAAGAGGTCCGGGAGCGGTGCTTAGCTCTGCAGAGCACCGTACCTTCGTCTTTAGCCTCTCTTCTCGTCTACATCTTAGCAAAAAGCTTTTCCACTCTGTCTGGCAAGGAGAAACTGTGCCAGCACAGAAAACATCTCCCATCGTGTTCTAGAGGCTGCACGGAGGTCTGCCGAGTGTTTTGCAAGAAGAGCAAGAAAGTTCTCCAAAACAACTTGCAATCGAATGTTCAAGTGAATTGAAAGGGAAGGAGAGTGGTCAGGTACTGTTTTCTCTCAGTTGGCAAGCTGCGCACACAATCGCAGTGTTGTACAGCTTGTTTCATCACCTTTGCGGAGTTGCCGCTCTCTCCGGCTCCCGGAGACGAAGAAGCTGCTTCTTCGCGCAAAGACGATTCTGCCGCTCACAGTGCTCTGCGGTGTGTGTCTTCTGCCGAAAGAGGCCCGGGAGCTGTGCTTAGCTCTGCAGAGCACCGTACCTTCGTCTTTAGCCTCTCTTCTCGTCTACATCTTAGCAAAAAGCTTTTCCACTCTGTCTGGCAAGGAGAAACTGTGCCAGCACAGAAAACATCTCCCATCGTGTTCTAGAGGCTGCACGGAGGTCTGCCGAGTGTTTTGCAAGAAGAGAAAGAAAGTTGTCCAAAACAGCTTGCAATCGACTGTTCAAGTGAATAGAAAAGGCAGGAGAGTGGTCAGGTACTGTTTTCTCTCAGTTGGCAAGCTGCGCACACAATCGCAGTGTTGTACAGCTTGTTTCATCACCTTTGCGAAGTTGCCGCTCTCTCCGGCTCCAGGAGACGAAGAAGCTGCTTCTTCGCGCAAAGAGGATTCCGCCGCTCACAGTGCTCTGCAGAGCACCGTACCTTCGTCTTTAGCCTCTCTTCTCGTCTACATCTTAGCAAAAAGCTTTTCCACTCTGTCTGGCAAGGAGAAACTGTGCCAGCACAAAAAACATCTCCCATCGTGTTCTAGAGGCTGCACTGAGTTCTGCCGAGTGTTTTGCAAGAGAAAGAAAGTTGTCCAAAACAGCTTGCAATCGAATGTTCATGTGAATAGAAAAGGCAGGAGAGTGGTCAGGTACTGTTTTCTCTCAGTTGGCAAGCTGCGCACACAATCGCAGTGTTGTACAGCTTGTTTCATCACCTTTGCCAAGTTGCCGCTCTCTCCGGCTCCCGGAGACGAAGAAGCTGCTTCTTCGCGCCAAGACGATTCTGCCGCTCACAGTGCTCTGCGGTGTGCGCCTTCTGCCGAAAGACGCCCGGCACCGGCGCATAGCTCTGCAGAGCACCGTACCTTCGTCTTTAGCCTCTCTTCTCGTCTACATCTCAGCAAAAAGCTTTTCCACTCTGTCTGGCGAGGAGAAACTGTGCCAGCACAAAAAACATCTCCCATCGTGTTCTAGAGGCTGCACTGAGTTCTGCCGAGTGTTTTGCAAGAAGAGAAAGAAAGTTGTCCAAAACAGCTTGCAATCGAATGTTCATGTGAATAGAAAAGGCAGGAGAGTGGTCAGGTACTGTTTTCTCTCAGTTGGCAAGCTGCGCACACAATCGCAGTGTTGTACAGCTTGTTTCATCACCTTTGCCAAGTTGCCGCTCTCTCTGGCTCCCGGAGACGAAGAAGCTGCTTCTTCGCGCAAAGACTATTCTGCCGCTCACAGTGCTCTGCGGTGTGTGTCTTCTGCCGAAAGAGGCCCGGGAGCTGTGCTTAGCTCTGCAGAGCACCGTATCTTCGTCTTTAGCCTCTCTTCTCGTCTACATCTTAGCAAAAAGCTTTTCCACTCTGTCTGGCGAGGAGAAACTGTGCCAGCACAGAAAACATCTCCCATCGTGTTCTAGAGGCTGCACGGAGGTCTGCCGAGTGTTTTGCAAGAAGAGCAAGAAAGTTTTCCAAAACAGCTTGCAATCGAATGTTCATGTGAATAGATAAGGCAGGAGAGTGGTCAGGTACTGTTTTCTCTCAGTTAGCAAGCTGCGCACACAATCGCAGTGTTGTACAGCTTGTTTCATCACCTTTGCGAAGTTGCCGCTCTCTCCGGCTCCCGGAGACGAAGAAGCTGCTTCTTCGCGCAAAGACGATTCTGCCGCTCACAGTGCTCTGCGGTGTGCGCCTTCTGCCGAAAGAGGTCCGGGAGCGGTGCTTAGCTCTGCAGAGCACCGTACCTTCGTCTTTAGCCTCTCTTCTCGTCTACATCTTAGCAAAAAGCTTTTCCACTCTGTCTGGCAAGGAGAAACTGTGCCAGCACAGAAAACATCTCCCATCGTGTTCTAGAGGCTGCACGGAGGTCTGCCGAGTGTTTTGCAAGAAGAGAAAGAAAGTTGTCCAAAACAGCTTGCAATCGAATGTTCAAGTGAATAGAAAAGGCAGGAGAGTGGTCAGGTACTGTTTTCTCTCAGTTGGCAAGCTGCGCACACAATCGCAGTGTTGTACAGCTTGTTTCATCACCTTTGCGAAGTTGCCGCTCTCTCCGGCTCCCGGAGACGAAGAAGCGGCTTCTTCGCGCAAAGACGATTCTGCCGCTCACAGTGCCCTGCGGTGTGCGCCTTCTGCCGAAAGGCGCCCGGCACCGGTGCTTACGTCTGCAGAGCACCGTACCTTCGTCTTTAGCCTCTCTTCTCGTCTACATCTTAGCAAAAAGCTTTTCCACTCTGTCTGGCAAGGAGAAACTGTGCCAGCACAGAAAACATCTCCCATCGTGTTCTAGAGGCTGCACGGAGGTCTGCCGAGTGTTTTGCAAGAAGAGAAAGAAAGTTGTCCAAAACAGCTTGCAATCGAATGTTCATGTGAATAGATAAGGCAGGAGAGTGGTCAGGTACTGTTTTCTCTCAGTTGGCAAGCTGCGCACACAATCGCAGTGTTGTACAGCTTGTTTCATCACCTTTGCGAAGTTGCCGCTCTCTCCGGCTCCCGGAGACGAAGAAGCTGCTTCTTCGCGCAAAGACGATTCTGCCGCTCACAGTGCTCTGCGGTGTGCGCCTTCTGCCGAAAGAGGCCCGGGAGCGGTGCTTAGCTCTGCAGAGCACCGTACCTTCGTCTTTAGCCTCTCTTCTCGTCTACATCTTAGCAAAAAGCTTTTCCACTCTGTCTGGCAAGGAGAAACTGTGCCAGCACAGAAAACATCTCCCATTGTGTTCTAGAGGCTGCACGGAGGTCTGCCGAGTATTTTGCAAGAAGAGAAAGAAAGTTGTCCAAAACAGCTTGCAATCGAATGTTCATGTGAATAGAAAAGGCAGGAGAGTGGTCAGGTACTGTTTTCTCTCAGTTGGCAAGCTGCGCACACAATCGCAGTGTTGTACAGCTTGTTTCATCACATTTGCCAAGTTGCCGCTCTCTCCGGCTCCCGGAGACGAAGAAGCGGCTTCTTCGCGCAAAGACGATTCTGCCTCTCACAGTGCCCTGCGGTGTGCGCCTTCTGCCGAAAGGCGCCCGGCACCGGTGCTTCGCTCTGCAGAGCACCGTACCTTTGTCTTTAGCCTCTCTTCCCGTCTACATCTTAGCAAAAAGCTTTTCCACTCTGTCTGGCGAGGAGAAACTGTGCCAGCGCAGAAAACATCTCCCATCGTGTTCTAGAGGCTGCACGGAGGTCTGCCGAGTATTTTGCAAGAAGAGAAAGAAAGTTGTCCAAAACAGCTTGCAATCGAATGTTCATGTGAATAAAAAAGTCAGGAGAGTGGTCAGGTACTGTTTTCTCTCAGTTGGCAAGCTGCGCACACAATCGCAGTGTTGTACAGCTTGTTTCATCACCTTTGCGAAGTTGCCGCTCTCTCCGGCTCCCGGAGACGAAGAAGCTGCTTCTTCGCGCAAAGACGATTCTGCCGCTCACAGTGCTCTGCGGTGTGCGCCTTCTGCCGAAAGAGATCCGGGAGCGGTGCTTAGCTCTGCAGAGCACCATACCTTCGTCTTTAGCCTCTCTTCTCGTCTACATCTTAGCAAAAAGCTTTTCCACTCTGTCTGGCAAGGAGAAACTGTGCCAGCACAGAAAACATCTCCCATCATGTTCTAGAGGCTGCACGGAGGTCTGCCGAGTGTTTTGCAAGAAGAGAAAGAAAGTTGTCCAAAACAGCTTGCAATCGAATGTTCATGTGACTAGAAAAGGCAGGAGAGTGGTCAGGTACTGTTTTCTCTCAGTTGGCAAACTGCGCACACAATCGCAGTGTTGTACAGCTTGTTTCATCACCTTTGCGAAGCTGCCGCTCTCTCCGGCTCCCGGAGACGAAGAAGCTGCTTCTTCGCGCAAAGACGATTCTGCCGCTCACAGTGCTCTGCGGTGTGCGACTTCTGCCGAAAGAGGTCCGGGAGCGGTGCTTAGCTCTGCAGAGCACCGTACCTTCGTCTTTAGCCTCTCTTCTCGTCTACATCTTAGCAAAAAGCTTTTCCACTCTATCTGGCAAGGAGAAACTGTGCCAGCACAGAAAACATCTCCCATCGTGTTCTAGAGGCTGCACGGAGGTCTGCCGAGTGTTTTGCAAGAAGAGAAAGAAAGTTGTCCAAAACAGCTTGCAATCGAATGTTCATGTGAATAGAAAAGGCAGGAGAGTGGTCAGGTACTGTTTTCTCTCAGTTGGCAAGCTGCGCACACAATCGCAGTGTTGTATAGCTTGTTTCATCACCTTTCGAAGTTGCCGCTCTCTCCGGCTCCCGGAGACGAAGAAGCGGATTCTTCGCGCAAAGACGATTCTGCCGCTCACAGTGCTCTGCAGTGTGTGTCTTCTGCCGAAAGAGGCCCGGGAGCGGTGCTTAGCTCTGCAGAGCTCCGTATCTTCGTCTTTAGCCTCTCTTCTCGTCTACATCTTAGCAAAAAGCTTTTCCACTCTGTCTGGCAAGGAGAAACTGTGCCAGCACAAAAAACATCTCCCATCGTGTTCTAGAGGCTGCACGGAGGTCTGCCGAATGTTTTGCAAGAAGAGAAAGAAAGTTGTCCAAAACAGCTTGCAATCGAATGTTCATGTGAAGAGAAAGGGAAGGAGAGTGGTCAGGTACTGTTTTCCATCAGTTGGCAAAATGCGCACACAATCGCAGTGTTGTACAGCTTGTTTCATCACCTTTGCGGAGTTGCCTCTCTCTCCGGCTCCCGGAGACGAAGAAGCTGCTTCTTCGCGCAAAGACGATTCTGCCGCTCACAGTGCTCTGCGGTGTGCGCCTTCTGCCGAAAGAGATCCGGGAGCGGTGCTTAGCTCTGCAGAGCACCGTACCTTCGTCTTTAGCCTCTCTTCTCGTCTACATCTTAGCAAAAGGCTTTTCCACTCTGTCTGGCAAGGAGAAACTGTGCCAAAACTGAAACCATCTCCCATCGTGTTCTAGAGGCTGCACGGAGGTCTGCCGAGTGTTTTGCAAGAAGAGAAAGAAAGTTGTCCAAAACAGCTTGCAATCGAATGTTCATGTGAATAGAAAAGGCAGGAGAGTGGTCAGGTACTGTTTTCTCTCAGTTGGCAAGCTGCGCACACAATCGCAGTGTTGTACAGCTTGTTTCATCACCTTTGCGAAGTTGCCGCTCTCTCCGGCTCCCGGAGACGAAGAAGCTGCTTCTTCGCGCAAAGACGATTCTGCCCCTCACAGTGCTCTGCGGTGTGCGCCTTCTGCCGAAAGAGGTCCGGGAGCGGTGCTTAGCTCTGCAGAGCACCGTACCTTCGTCTTTAGCCCCTCTTCCCGTCTACATCTTAGCAAAAAGCTTTTCCACTCTGTCTGGCGAGGAGAAACTGTGCCAGCGCAGAAAACATCTCCCATCGTGTTCTAGAGGCTGCACGGAGGTCTGCCGAGTATTTTGCAAGAAGAGAAAGAAAGTTGTCCAAAACAGCTTGCAATCGAATGTTCATGTGAATAGAAAAGGCAGGAGAGTGGTCAGGTACTGTTTTCTCTCAGTTGGCAAGCTGCGCACACAATCGCAGTGTTGTACAGCTTGTTTCATCACCTTTGCCAAGTTGCCGCTCTCTCCGGCTACCGGAGACGAAGAAGCTGCTTCTTCGCGCAAAGACGATTCTGCCGCTCACAGTGCTCTGCGGTGTGCGCCTTCTGCCGAAAGAGATCCGGGAGCGGTGCTTAGCTCTGCAGAGCACCATACCTTCGTCTTTAGCCTCTCTTCTCGTCTACATCTTAGCAAAAAGCTTTTCCACTCTGTCTGGCAAGGAGAAACTGTGCCAGCACAGAAAACATCTCCCATCGTGTTCTAGAGGCTGCACGGAAGTCTGCCGAGTGTTTTGCAGGAAGAGAAAGAAAGTTGTCCAAAACAGCTTCCAATCGAATGTTCATGTGAATAGAAAAGGCAGGAGAGTGGTCAGGTACTGTTTTCTCTCAGTTGGCAAACTGCGCGCACAATCGCAGTGTTGTACAGCTTGTTTCATCACCTTTGCGAAGCTGCCGCTCTCTCCGGCTCCCAGAGACGAAGAAGCTGCTTCTTCGCGCAAAGACGATTCTGCCGCTCACAGTGCTCTGCGGTGTGCGACTTCTGCGGAAAGAGGTCCGGGAGCGGTGCTTAGCTCTGCAGAGCACCATACCTTCGTCTTTAGCCTCTCTTCTCCTCTACATCTTAGCAAAAAGCTTTTCCACTCTATCTGGCATGGAGAAACTGTGCCAGCACAGAAAACATCTCCCATCGTGTTCTAGAGGCTGCACGGAGGTCTGCCGAGTGTTTTGCAAGAAGAGAAAGAAAGTTGTCCATAACAGCTTGCAATCGAATGTTCATTTGACTAGAAAAGGCAGGAGAGTGGTCAGGTACTGTTTTCTCTCAGTTGGCAAGCTGCGCACACAATCGCAGTGTTGTACAGCTTGTTTCATCACCTTTGCGAAGTTGCCGCTCTCTCCGGCTCCAGGAGAAGAAGAAGCTGCTTCTTCGCGCAAAGACGATTCTGCCGCTCACAGTGCTCCTCGGTGTGCGGCTTCTGCGGAAAGAGGTCCGGGAGCGGTGCTTAGCTCTGCAGAGCACCGTACCTTCATCTTTAGCCTCTCTTCTCGTCTACATCTTAGCAAAAAGCTTTTCCACTCTGTCTGGCAAGGAGAAACTGTGCAAGCACAAAAAACATCTCCCACCGTGTTCTAGAGGCTGCACGGAGGTCTGCCGAGTGTTTTGCAAGAAGAGAAAGAAAGTTGTCCAAAACAGCTTGCAATCGAATGTTCATGTGAATAGAAAAGGCAGGGGAGTGGTCAGGTACTGTTTTCTCTCAGTTGGCAAGCTGCGCACACAATCGCAGTGTTGTACAGCTTGTTTCATCACCTTTGCGAAGTTGCCGCTCTCTCCGGCTCCCGGAGACGAAGAAGCTGCTTCTTCGCGCAAAGACGATTCTGCCCCTCACAGTGCTCTGCGGTGTGCGTCTTCTGCCGAAAGAGGCACGGGAGCTGTGCTTAGCTCTACACAGAACCGTACCTTCGTCTTTAGCCTCTCTTCTCGTCTACATCTTAGCAAAAAGCTTTTCCACTCTGTCTGGCAAGGAGAAACTGTGCCAGCACAAAAAACATCTCCCATCGTGTTCTAGAAGCTGCACGGAGGTCTGCCGAGTGTTTTGCAAGAAGAGAAAGAAAGTTGTCCAAAACAGCTTGCAATCGAATGTTCATGTGAATAGAAAAGGCAGGAGAGTGGTCAGGTACTGTTTTCTCTCAGTTGGCAAGCTGCGCACACAATCGCAGTGTTGTACAGCTTGTTTCATCACCTTTGCCAAGTTGCCGCTCTCTCCGGCTCCCGGAGACAAGGAAGCTGCTTCTTCGCGCAAAGACGATTCTGCCGCTCACAGTGCTCTGCAGTGTGTGTCTTCTGCCGAAAGAGGCCCGGGAGCGGTGCTTAGCTCTGCAGAGCACCGTATCTTCGTCTTTAGCCTCTCTTCTCGTCTACATCTTAGCAAAAAGCTTTTCCACTCTGTCTGGCAAGGAGAAACTGTGCCAGCACAGAAAACATCTCCCATCGTGTTCTAGAGGCTGCACGGAGGTCTGCCGAGTGTTTTGCAAGAAGAGAAAGAAACTTGTTTAAAACAGCTTGCAATCGAATGTTCATGTGAATAGAAAAGGCAGGAGAGTGGTCAGGTACTGTTTTCTCTCAGTTGCCAAGCTGCGCACACAATCGCAGTGTTGTACAGCTTGTTTCATCACCTTTGCGAAGTTGCCGCTCTCTCCGGCTCCCGGAGACGAAGAAGCTGCTTCTTCGCGCAAAGACGATTCTGCCGCTCACAGTGCTCCTCGGTGTGCGGCTTCTGCGGAAAGAGGTCCGGGAGCGGTGCTTAGCTCTGCAGAGCACCGTACCTTCGTCTTTAGCCTCTCTTCTCGTCTACATCTTAGCAAAAAGCTTTTCCACTCTGTCTGGCAAGGAGAAACTGTGCCAGCACAAAAAACATCTCCCATCGTGTTCTAGAGGCTGCACGGAGTTCTGCCGAGTGTTTTGCAAGAAGAGAAAGAAAGTTGTCCAAAACAGCTTCCAATCGAATGTTCATGTGAATAGAAAAGGCAGGAGAGTGGTCAGGTACTGTTTTCTCTCAGTTGGCAAGCTGCGCACACAATCGCAGTGTTGTACCGCTTGTTTCATCACCTTTGCGAAGTTGCCGCTCTCTCCGGCTCCCGGAGACGAAGAAGCTGCTTCTTCGCGCAAAGACGATTCTGCCGCTCACAGTGCTCTGCAGTGTGTGTCTTCTGCCGAAAGAGGCACGGGGGCTGTGCTTAGCTCTGCAGAGCACCGTATCTTCGTCTTTAGCCTCTCTTCTCGTCTACATCTTAGCAAAAAGCTTTTCCACTCTGTCTGGCAAGGAGAAACTGTGCCAGCACAGAAAACATCTCACATCGTGTTCTAGAGGCTGCACGGAGGTCTGCCGAGTGTTTTGCAAGAAGAGAAAGAAAGTTGTCCAAAACAGCTTGCAATCGACTGTTCAAGTGAATAGAAAAGGCAGGAGAGTGGTCAGGTACTGTTTTCTCTCAGTTGGTAAGCTGCGCACACAATCGCAGTTTTGTACAGCTTGTTTCATCACCTTTGCCAAGTTGCCGCTCTCTCCGGCTCCCGGAGACGAAGAAGCTGCTTCTTCGCGCAAAGACGATTCTGCCGCTCACAGTGCTCTGCGGTGTGTGTCTTCTGCCGAAAGAGGTCCAGGAGCGGTGCTTAGCTCTGCAGAGCACCGTACCTTCGTCTTTAGCCTCTCTTCTCGTCTACATCTTAGTAAAAAGCTTTTCCACTCTGTCTGGCAAGGAGAAACTGTGCCAGCACAGAAAACATCTCCCATCGTGTTCTAGAGGCTGCACGGAGGTCTGCCGAGTGTTTTGCAAGAAGAGAAAGAAAGTTGTCCAAAACAGCTTGCAATCGAATGTTCATGTGAATAGAAAAGGCAGGAGAGTGGTCAGGTACTGTTTTCTCTCAGATGGCAAGCTGCGCACACAATCGCAGTGTTGTACAGCTTGTTTCATCACCTTTGCGAAGTTGCCGCTCTCTCCGGCTCCCGGAGACGAAGAAGCTGCTTCTTCGCCCAAAGACGATTCTGCCGCTCACAGTGCTCTGCAGTGTGTGTCTTCGGCCGAAAGAGGCCAGGGAGCTGTGCTTAGTTCTGCAGAGCACCATACCTGCTTCTTTAGCCTCTCTTCTCGTCTACATCTTAGCAAAAAGCTTTTCCACTCTGTCTGGCAAGGAGAAACTGTGCCAGCACAAAAAACATCTCCCATCGTGTTCTAGAGGCTGCACGGAGGTCTGCCGAGTGTTTTGCAAGAAGAGAAAGAAAGTTGTCCAAAACAGCTTGCAATCGAATGTTCATGTGAATAGAAAAGGCAGGAGAGTGGTCAGGTACTGTTTTCTCTCAGTTGGCAAGCTGCGCACACAATCGCAGTGTTGTACAGCTTGTTTCATCACCTTTGCGAAGCTGCCGCTCTCTCCGGCTCCCGGAGACGAAGAAGCTGCTTCTTCGCGCAAAGACGATTCTGCCGCTCACAGTGCTCTGCGGTGTGCGCCTTCTGCCGAAAGAGATCCGGGAGCGGTGCTTAGCTCTGCAGAGCACCGTACCTTCGTCTTTAGCCTCTCTTCTCGTCTACATCTTAGCAAAAAGCTTTTCGACTCTGTCTGGCAAGGAGAAACTGTGCCAGCACAGAAAACATCTCCCATCGTGTTCTAGAGGCTGCACGGAGGTCTGCCGAGTGTTTTGCAAGAAGAGAAAGAAAGTTGTCCAAAACAGCTTGCAATCGAATATTCATGTGAATAGAAAGGGAAGGAGAGTGGTCAGGTACTGTTTTCTCTCAGTTGGCAAAATGCGCACACAATCGCAGTGTTGTACAGCTTGTTTCATCACCTTTGCGGAGTTGCCGCTCTCTCCGGCTCCCGGAGACGAAGAAGCTGCTTCTTCGCGCAAAGACGATTCTGCCGCTCACCGTGCTCTGCGGTGTGCGCCTTCTGCCGAAAGAGATCCGGGAGCGGGGCTTAGCTCTGCAGAGCACCGTACCTTCGTCTTTAGCCTCTCTTCTCGTCTACATCTTAGCAAAAGGCTTTTCCACTCTGTCTGGCAAGGAGAAACTGTGCCAAAACGGAAACCATCTCCCATCGTGTTCTAGAGGCTGCACGGAGGTCTGCCGAGTGTTTTGCAGGAAGAGAAATAAAGTTGTCCAAAACAGCTTGCAATCGTATGTTCATGTGAATAGAAAAGGCAGGAGAGTGGTCAGGTACTGTTTTCTCTCAGTTGGCAAGCTGCGCACACAATCGCAGTGTTGTACAGCTTGTTTCATCACCTTTGCCAAGTTGCCGCTCTCTCCGGCTCCCGGAGACGAAGAAGCTGCTTCTTCGCGCAAAGACGATTCTGCCGCTCACAGTGCTCTGCGGTGTGCGCCTTCTGCCGAAAGAGGTCCGGGAGCGGTGCTTAGCTCTGCAGAGCACCGTACCTTCGTCTTTAGTCTCTCTTCCCGTCTACATCTTAGCAAAAAGCTTTTCCATTCTGTCTGGCGAGGAGAAACTGTGCCAGCGCAGAAAACATCTCCCATCGTGTTCTAGAGGCTGCACGGAGGTCTGCCGAGTATTTTGCAAGAAGAGAAAGAAAGTTGTCCAAAACAGCTTGCAATCGAATGTTTATGTGAATAGAAAAGGCAGGAGAGTGGTCAGGTACTGTTTTCTCTCAGTTGGCAAACTGCGCACACAATCGCAGTGTTGTACAGCTTGTTTCATCACCTTTGCCAAGTTGCCGCTCTCTCCGGCTCCCGGAGACGAAGAAGCTGCTTCTTCGCGCAAAGACGATTCTGCCGCTCACAGTGCTCTGCGGTGTGCGACTTCTGCCGAAAGAGGTCCGGGAGCGGTGCTTAGCTCTGCAGAGCACCGTACCTTCGTCTTTAGCCTCTCTTCTCGTCTACATCTTAGCAAAAAGCTTTTCCAATCTATCTGGCAAGGAGAAACTGTGCCAGCACAGAAAACATCTCCCATCGTGTTCTAGAGGCTGCACGGAGGTCTGCCGAGTGTTTTGCAAGAAGAGAAAGAAAGTTGTCCAAAACAGCTTGCAATCGAATGTTCATGTGAATAGAAAAGGCAGGAGAGTGGTCAGGTACTGTTTTCTCTCAGTTGGCAAGCTGCGCACACAATCGCAGTGTTGTACAGCTTGTTTCATCACCTTTGCGAAGTTGCCGCTCTCTCCGGCTCCCGGAGACGAAGAAGCGGCATCTTCGCGCAAAGACGATTCTGCCGCTCACAGTGCTCCTCGGTGTGCGGCTTCTGCGGAAAGAGGTCCGGGAGCGGTGCTTAGCTCTGCCGAGCACCGTACCTTCGTCTTTAGCCTCTCTTCTCGTCTACATCTTAGCAAAAAGCTTTTCCACTCTGTCTGGCAAGGAGAAACTGTGCAAGCACAAAAAACATCTCCCACCGTGTTCTAGAGGCTGCACGGAGGTCTGTCGAGTGTTTTGCAAGAAGAGAAAGAAAGTTGTCCAAAACAGCTTGCAATCGAATGTTCATGTGAATAGAAAAGGCAGGAGAGTGGTCAGGTACTGTTTTCTCTCAGTTGGCAAGCTGCGCACACAATCGCAGTGTTGTACAGCTTGTTTCATCACCTTTGCCAAGTTGCCGCTCTCTCCGGCTCCCGGAGACGAAGAAGCTGCTTCTTCGCGCAAAGACGATTCTGCCGCTCACAGTGCTCTGCAGTGTGTGTCTTCTGCCGAAAGAGGCCCGGGAGCGGTGCTTAGCTCTGCAGAGCACCGTATCTTCGTCTTTAGCCTCTCTTCTCGTCTACATCTTAGCAAAAAGCTTTTCCACTCTGTCTGGCGAGGAGAAACTGTGCCAGCACAGAAAACATCTCCCATCGTGTTCTAGAGGCTGCACGGAGGTCTGCCGAGTGTTTTGCAAGAAGAGAAAGAAACTTGTTTAAAACAGCTTGCAATCGAATGTTCATGTGAATAGAAAAGGCAGGAGAGTGGTCAGGTACTGTTTTCTCTCAGATGGCAAGCTGCGCACACAATCGCAGTGTTGTACAGCTTGTTTCATCAGCTTTGCGAAGTTGCCGCTCTCTCCGGCTCCCGGAGATGAAGAAGCTGCTTCTTCGCCCAAAGACGATTCTGCCGCTCACAGTGCTCTGCAGTGTGTGTCTTCGGCCGAAAGAGGCCAGGGAGCTGTGCTTAGTTCTGCAGAGCACCATACCTGCTTCTTTAGACTCTCTTCTCGTCTACATCTTAGCAAAAAGCTTTTCCACTCTGTCTGGCAAGGAGAAACTGTGCCAGCACAAAAAACATCTCCCATCGTGTTCTAGAGGCTGCACGGAGGTCTGCCGAGTGTTTTGCAAGAAGAGAAAGAAAGTTGTCCAAAACAGCTTGCAATCGAATGTTCATGTGAATAGAAAAGGCAGGAGAGTGGTCAGGTACTGTTTTCTCTCAGTTGGCAAGCTGCGCACACAATCGCAGTGTTGTACAGCTTGTTTCATCACCTTTGCGAAGCTGCCGCTCTCTCCGGCTCCCGGAGACGAAGAAGCTGCTTCTTCGCGCAAAGACGATTCTGCCGCTCACAGTGCTCTGCGGTGTGCGCCTTCTGCCGAAAGAGATCCGGGAGCGGTGCTTAGCTCTGCAGAGCACCGTACCTTCGTCTTTAGCCTCTCTTCTCGTCTACATCTTAGCAAAAAGCTTTTCGACTCTGTCTGGCAAGGAGAAACTGTGCCAGCACAAAAAACATCTCCCATCGTGTTCTAGAAGCTGCACGGAGGTCTGCCGAGTGTTTTGCAAGAAGAGAAAGAAAGTTGTCCAAAACAGCTTGCAATCGAATGTTCATGTGAATAAAAAAGGCAGGAGAGTGGTAAGGTTATGTTTTCTCTCAGTTGGCAAACTGCGCACACAATCGCAGTGTTGTACAGCTTGTTTCATCACCTTTGCGAAGTTGCCGCTCTCTCCGGCTCCCGGAGACGAAGAAGCTGCTTCTTCGCGCAAAGACGATTCTGCCGCTCACAGTGCTCTGCGGTGTGCGCCTTCTGCCGAAAGAGGTCCGGGAGCTGTGCTTAGCTCTGCAGAGCACCGTACCTTCGTCTTTAGCCTCTCTTCTCGTCTACATCTTAGCAAAAAGCTTTTCCACTCTGTCTGGCAAGGAGAAACTGTGCCAGCACAGAAAACATCTCCCATCGTGTTCTAGAGGCTGCACGGAGGTCTGCCGAGTGTTTTGCAAGAAGAGAAAGAAAGTTGTCCAAAACAGCTTGCAATCGAATGTTCATGTGAATAGAAAGGGAAGGAGAGTGGTCAGGTACTGTTTTCTCTCAGTTGGCAAAATGCGCACACAATCGCAGTGTTGTACAGCTTGTTTCATCACCTTTGCGGAGTTGCCGCTCTCTCTGGCTCCCGGAGACGAAGAAGCTGCTTCTTCGCGCAAAGACGATTCTGCCGCTCACCGTGCTCTGCGGTGTGCGCCTTCTGCCGAAAGAGATCCGGGAGCGGTGCTTAGCTCTGCAGAGCACCGTACCTTCGTCTTTAGCCTCTCTTCTCGTCTACATCTTAGCAAAAGGCTTTTCCACTCTGTCTGGCAAGGAGAAACTGTGCCAAAACGGAAACCATCTCCCATCGTGTTCTAGAGGCTGCACGGAGGTCTGCCGAGTGTTTTGCAGGAAGAGAAATAAAGTTGTCCAAAACAGCTTGCAATCGTATGTTCATGTGAATAGAAAAGGCAGGAGAGTGGTCAGGTACTGTTTTCTCTCAGTTGGCAAGCTGCGCACACAATCGCAGTGTTGTACAGCTTGTTTCATCACCTTTGCCAAGTTGCCGCTCTCTCCGGCTCCCGGAGACGAAGAAGCTGCTTCTTCGCGCAAAGACGATTCTGCCGCTCACAGTGCTCTGCGGTGTGCGCCTTCTGCCGAAAGAGGTCCGGGAGCGGTGCTTAGCTCTGCAGAGCACCGTACCTTCGTCTTTAGTCTCTCTTCCCGTCTACATCTTAGCAAAAAGCTTTTCCATTCTGTCTGGCGAGGAGAAACTGTGCCAGCGCAGAAAACATCTCCCATCGTGTTCTAGAGGCTGCACGGAGGTCTGCCGAGTATTTTGCAAGAAGAGAAAGAAAGTTGTCCAAAACAGCTTGCAATCGAATGTTCATGTGAATAGAAAAGGCAGGAGAGTGGTCAGGTACTGTTTTCTCTCAGTTGGCAAACTGCGCACACAATCGCAGTGTTGTACAGCTTGTTTCATCACCTTTGCGAAGTTGCCGCTCTCTCCGGCTCCTGGAGACGAAGAAGCTGCTTCTTCGCGCAAAGACGATTCTGCCGCTCACAGTGCTCTGCGGTGTGCGACTTCTGCCGAAAGAGGTCCGGGAGCGGTGCTTAGCTCTGCAGAGCACCGTACCTTCGTCTTTAGCCTCTCTTCTCGTCTACATCTTAGCAAAAAGCTTTTCCAATCTATCTGGCAAGGAGAAACTGTGCCAGCACAGAAAACATCTCCCATCGTGTTCTAGAGGCTGCACGGAGGTCTGCCGAGTGTTTTGCAAGAAGAGAAAGAAAGTTGTCCAAAACAGCTTGCAATCGAATGTTCATGTGAATAGAAAAGGCAGGAGAGTGGTCAGGTACTGTTTTCTCTCAGTTGGCAAGCTGCGCACACAATCGCAGTGTTGTACAGCTTGTTTCATCACCTTTGCGAAGTTGCCGCTCTCTCCGGCTCCCGGAGACGAAGAAG
Source organism: Melozone crissalis (assembly GCF_028551555.1). Classification (NCBI taxonomy): domain Eukaryota; kingdom Metazoa; phylum Chordata; class Aves; order Passeriformes; family Passerellidae; genus Melozone; species Melozone crissalis. Next base: position 494,595 of record NW_026535998.1, on the reverse strand, counting down.
CGGCTTCTTCGCGCAAAGACGATTCTGCCGCTCACAGTGCTCCTCGGTGTGCGGCTTCTGCGGAAAGAGGTCCGGGAGCGGTGCTTAGCTCTGCAGAGCACCGTACCTTCGTCTTTAGCCTCTCTTCTCGTCTACATCTTAGCAAAAAGCTTTTCCACTCTGTCTGGCAAGGAGAAACTGTGCAAGCACAAAAAACATCTCCCACCGTGTTCTAGAGGCTGCACGGAGGTCTGTCGAGTGTTTTGCAAGAAGAGAAAGAAAGTTGTCCAAAACAGCTTGCAATCCAATGTTCATGTGAATAGAAAAGGCAGGAGAGTGGTCAGGTACTGTTTTCTCTCAGTTGGCAAGCTGCGCACACAATCGCAGTGTTGTACAGCTTGTTTCATCACCTTTGCGAAGTTGCCGCTCTCTCCGGCTCCCGGAGACGAAGAAGCTGCTTCTTCGCGCAAAGACGATTCTGCCCCTCACAGTGCTCTGCGGTGTGCGTCTTCTGCCGAAAGAGGCACGGGAGCTGTGCTTAGCTCTACAGAGCACCGTACCTTCGTCTTTAGCCTCTCTTCTCGTCTACATCTTAGCAAAAAGCTTTTCCACTCTGTCTGGCAAGGAGAAACTGTGCCAGAACAAAAAACATCTCCCATCGTGTTCTAGAAGCTGCACGGAGGTCTGCCGAGTGTTTTGCAAGAAGAGAAAGAAAGTTGTCCAAAACAGCTTGCAATCGAATGTTCATGTGAATAGAAAAGGCAGGAGAGTGGTCAGGTACTGTTTTCTCTCAGTTGGCAAGCTGCGCACACAATCGCAGTGTTGTACAGCTTGTTTCATCACCTTTGCCAAGTTGCCGCTCTCTCCGGCTCCCGGAGACGAAGAAGCTGCTTCTTCGCGCAAAGACGATTCTGCCGCTCACAGTGCTCTGCAGTGTGTGTCTTCTGCCGAAAGAGGCCCGGGAGCGGTGCTTAGCTCTGCAGAGCACCGTATCTTCGTCTTTAGCCTCTCTTCTCGTCTACATCTTAGCAAAAAGCTTTTCCACTCTGTCTGGTGAGGAGAAACTGTGCCAGCACAGAAAACATCTCCCATCGTGTTCTAGAGGCTGCACGGAGGTCTGCCGAGTGTTTTGCAAGAAGAGAAAGAAACTTGTTTAAAACAGCTTGCAATCGAATGTTCATGTGAATAGAAAAGGCAGGAGAGTGGTCAGGTACTGTTTTCTCTCAGTTGCCAAGCTGCGCACACAATCGCAGTGTTGTACAGCTTGTTTCATCACCTTTGCGAAGTTGCCGCTCTCTCCGGCTCCCGGAGACAAGGAAGCTGCTTCTTCGCGCAAAGACGATTCTGCCGCTCACAGTGCTCTGCAGAGCACCGTACCTTCGTCTTTAGCCTCTCTTCTCGTCTACATCTTAGCAAAAAGCTTTTCCACTCTGTCTGGCAAGGAGAAACTGTGCCAGCACAAAAAACATCTCCCATCGTGTTCTAGAGGCTGCACGGAGGTCTGCCGAGTGTTTTGCAAGAAGAGAAAGAAAGTTGTCCAAAACAGCTTGCAATCGAATGTTCATGTGAATAGAAAAGGCAGGAGAGTGGTCAGGTACTGTTTTCTCTCAGTTGGCAAGCTGCGCACACAATCGCAGTGTTGTACCGCTTGTTTCATCACCTTTGCGAAGTTGCCGCTCTCTCCATCTCCCGGAGACGAAGAAGCTGCTTCTTCGCGCAAAGACGATTCTGCCGCTCACAGTGCTCTGCAGTGTGTGTCTTCTGCCGAAAGAGGCACGGGAGCTGTGCTTAGCTCTGCAGAGCACCGTATCTTCGTCTTTAGCCTCTCTTCTCGTCTACATCTTAGCAAAAAGCTTTTCCACTCTGTCTGGCAAGGAGAAACTGTGCCAGCACAGAAAACATCTCCCATCGTGTTCTAGAGGCTGCACGGAGGTCTGCCGAGTGTTTTGCAAGAAGAGAAAGAAAGTTGTCCAAAACAGCTTGCAATCCAATGTTCATGTGAATAGAAAAGGCAGGAGAGTGGTCAGGTACTGTTTTCTCTCAGATGGCAAGCTGCGCACACAATCGCAGTGTTGTACAGCTTGTTTCATCACCTTTGCGAAGTTGCCGCTCTCTCCGGCTCCCGGAGACGAAGAAGCTGCTTCTTCGCCCATAGACGATTCTGCCGCTCACAGTGCTCTGCAGTGTGTGTCTTCGGCCGAAAGAGGCCAGGGAGCTGTGCTTAGTTCTGCAGAGCACCATACCTGCTTCTTTAGCCTCTCTTCTCGTCTACATCTTAGCAAAAAGCTTTTCCACTCTGTCTGGCAAGGAGAAACTGTGCCAGCACAAAAAACATCTCCCATCGTGTTCTAGAGGCTGCACGGAGGTCTGCCGAGTGTTTTGCAAGAAGAGAAAGAAAGTTGTCCAAAACAGCTTGCAATCGAATGTTCATGTGAATAGAAAAGGCAGGAGAGTGGTCAGGTACTGTTTTCTCTCAGTTGGCAACCTGCGCACACAATCGCAGTGTTGTGCAGCTTGTTTCATCACCTTTGCGAAGTTGCCGCTCTCTCCGGCTCCCGGAGACGAAGAAGCTGCTTCTTCGCGCAAAGACGATTCTGCCGCTCACAGTGCTCTGCGGTGTGCGCCTTCTGCCGACAGAGGTCCGGGAGCGGTGTTTAGCTCTGCAGAGCACCGTACCTTCGTCTTTAGCCTCTCTTCTCGTCTACATCTTTGCAAAAAGCTTTTCCACTCTGTCTGTCAAGGAGAAACTGTGCCAAAACGGAAACCATCTCCCATCCTGTTCTAGAGGCTGCACGGAGGTCTGCCGAGTGTTTTGCAAGAAGAGAAATAAAGTTGTCCAAAACAGCTTGCAATCGAATGTTCATGTGAATAGAAAAGGCAGGAGAGTGGTCAGGTACTGTTTTCTCTCAGTTGGCAAGCTGCGCACACAATCGCAGTGTTGTACAGCTTGTTTCATCACCTTTGAGAAGCTGCCACTCTCTCAGGCTCCCGGAGACGAAGAAGCTGCTTCTTCGCGCAAAGACGATTCTGCCGCTCACAGTGCTCTGCGGTGTGTGTCTTCTGCCGAAAGAGGTCCGGGAGCTGTGCTTAGCTCTGCAGAGCACCGTACCTTCGTCTTTAGCCTCTCTTCTCGTCTACATCTTAGCAAAAAGCTTTTCCACTCTGTCTGGCAAGGAGAAACTGTGCCAGCACAGAAAACATCTCCCATCGTGTTCTAGAGGCTGCACGGAGGTCTGCCGAGTGTTTTGCAAGAAGAGAAAGAAAGTTATCCAAAACAGCTTGCAATCGAATGTTCATGTGAATAGAAAAGGCAGGAGAGTGGTCAGGTACTGTTTTCTCTCAGTTGGTAAGCTGCGCACACAATCGCAGTTTTGTACAGCTTGTTTCATCACCTTTGCCAAGTTGCCGCTCTCTCCGGCTCCCAGAGACGAAGAATCTGCTTCTTCGCGCAAAGACGATTCTGCCGCTCACAGTGCTCTGTGGTGTGTGTCTTCTGCCGAAAGAGGCCCGGGAGCTGTGCTTAGCTCTGCAGAGCACCGTACCTTCGTCTTTAGCCTCTCTTCTCGTCTACATCTTAGCAAAAAGCTTTTCCACTCTGTCTGGCAAGGAGAAACTGTGCCAGCACAAAAAACATCTCCCATCGTGTTCTAGAAGCTGCACGGAGGTCTGCCGAGTGTTTTGCAAGAAGAGAAAGAAAGTTGTCCAAAACAGCTTCCAATCGAATGTTCATGTGAATAGAAAAGGCAGGAGAGTGGTCAGGTACTGTTTTCTCTCAGTTGGTAATCTGCACACACAATCGCAGTTTTGTACAGCTTGTTTCATCACCTTTGCGAAGTTGCCGCTCTCTCCGGCTCCCGGAGACGAAGAAGCTGCTTCTTCGCGCAAAGACGATTCTGCCGCTCACAGTGCTCTGCGGTGTGCGACTTCTGCCGAAAGAGGCACGGGAGCTGTGCTTAGCTCTGCAGAGCACCGTACCTTCGTCTTTAGCCTCTCTTCTCGTCTACATCTTAGCAAAAAGCTTTTCCACTCTGTCTGGCGAGGAGAAACTGTGCCAGCACAAAAAACATCTCCCATCGTGTTCTAGAGGCTGCACGGAGGTCTGCCGAGTGTTTTGCAAGAAGAGAAGAATGTTGTCCAAAACAGCTTCCAATCGAATGTTCATGTGAATAGAAAAGGCAGGAGAGTGGTCAGGTACTGTTTTCTCTCAGTTGGCAAGCTGCGCACACAATCGCAGTGTTGTACAGCTTGTTTCATCACCTTTGCGAAGTTGCCGCTCTCTCCGGCTCCCGGAGACGAAGAAGCTGCTTCTTCGCGCAAAGACGATTCTGCCGCTCACAGTGCTCTGCAGAGCACCGTACCTTCGTCTTTAGCCTCTCTTCTCGTCTACATCTTAGCAAAAAGCTTTTCCACTCTGTCTGGCGAGGAGAAACTGTGCCAGCACAGAAAACATCTCCCATCGTGTTCTAGAGGCTGCACGGAGGTCTGCCGAGTGTTTTGCAAGAAGAGAAAGAAAGTTGTCCAAAACAGCTTCCAATCGAATGTTCATGTGAATAGAAAAGGCAGGAGAGTGGTCAGGTACTGTTTTCTCTCAGTTGGCAAGCTGCGCACACAATCGCAGTGTTGTACAGCTTGTTTCATCACCTTTGCCAAGTTGCCGCTCTCTCCGGCTCCGGAGACGAAGAAGCTGCTTCTTCGCGCAAAGACGATTCTGCCGGTCACAGTGCTCTGCAGTGTGTGTCTTCTGCCGAAAGAGGCCCGGGAGCGGTGCTTAGATCTGCAGAGCACCGTACCTTTGTCTTTAGCCTCTCTTCTCGTCTACATCTTAGCAAAAAGCTTTTCCACTCTGCCTGCCAGAGAAACTGTGCCAGCACAGAAAACATCTCCCATCGTGTTCTAGAGGCTGCACGGAGGTCTGCCGAGTGTTTTGCAAGAAGAGAAAGAAAGTTGTCCAAAACAGCTTGCAATCGACTGTTCAAGTGAATAGAAAAGGCAGGAGAGTGGTCAGGTACTGTTTTCTCTCAGTTGGTAATCTGCGCACACAATCGCAGTGTTGTACAGCTTGTTTCATCACCTTTGCCAAGTTGCCGCTCTCTCCGGCTCCAGGAGACAAAGAAGCAGCTTCTTCGCGCAAAGAGGATTCTGCCGCTCACAGTGCTCTGCAGAGCACCGTACCTTCGTCTTTAGCCTCTCTTCTCGTCTACATCTTAGCAAAAAGCTTTTCCACTCTGTCTGGCAAGGAGAAACTGTGCCAGCACAAAAAACATCTCCCATCGTGTTCTAGAGGCTGCACTGAGTTCTGCCGAGTGTTTTGCAGGAAGAGAAAGAAAGTTGTCCAAAACAGCTTCCAATCCAATGTTCATGTGAATAGAAAAGGCAGGAGAGTGGTCAGGTACTGTTTCTCTCAGTTGGCAAGCTGCGCACACAATCGCAGTGTTGTACAGCTTGTTTCATCACCTTTGCCAAGTTGCCGCTCTCTCCGGCTCCCGGAGACGAAGAAGCTGCTTCTTCGCGCAAAGACGATTCTGCCGCTCACAGTGCTCTGCGGTGTGCGTCTTCTGCCGAAAGAGGCACGGGAGTTGTGCTTAGCTCTGCAGAGCACCGTACCTTCGTCTTTAGCCTCTCTTCTCGTCTACATCTTAGCAAAAAGCTTTTCCACTCTGTCTGGCAAGGAGAAACTGTGCCAGCACAAAAAACATCTCCCATCGTGTTCTAGAGGCTGCACGGAGGTCTGCCGAGTGTTTTGCAAGAAGAGAAAGAAAGTTGTCCAAAACAGCTTGCAATCGAATTTTCATGTGAATAGAAAAGGCAGGAGAGTGGTCAGGTACTGTTTTCTCTCAGTTGGTAATCTGCACACACAATCGCACTTTTGTACAGCTTGTTTCATCACCTTTGCGAAGTTGCCGCTCTCTCCGGCTCCCGGAGACGAAGAAGCTGCTTCTTCGCGCAAAGACGATTCTGCCGCTCACAGTGCTCTGCGGTGTGCGACTTCTGCCGAAAGAGGCACGGGAGCTGTGCTTAGCTCTGCAGAGCACCGTACCTTCGTCTTTAGCCTCTCTTCTCGTCTACATCTTAGCAAAAAGCTTTTCCACTCTGTCTGGCGAGGAGAAACTGTGCCAGCACAAAAAACATCTCCCATCGTGTTCTAGAGGCTGCACGGAGGTCTGCCGAGTGTTTTGCAAGAAGAGAAAGAAAGTTGTCCAAAACAGCTTGCAATCGAATGTTCATGTGAATAGAAAAGGCAGGAGAGTGGTCAGGTACTGTTTTCTCTCAGTTGGCAAGCTGCGCACACAATCGCAGTGTTGTACAGCTTGTTTCATCACCTTTGCGAAGTTGCCGCTCTCTCCGGCTCCCGGAGACGAAGAAGCTGCTTCTTCGCGCAAAGACGATTCTGCCGCTCACAGTGCTCTGCAGAGCACCGTACCTTCGTCTTTAGCCTCTCTTCTCGTCTACATCTTAGCAAAAAGCTTTTCCACTCTGTCTGGCAAGGAGAACTGTGCCAGCACAGAAAACATCTCCCATCGTGTTCTAGAGGCTGCACGGAGGTCTGCCGATTGTTTTGCAAGAAGAGAAAGAAAGTTGTCCAAAACAGCTTCCAATCGAATGTTCATGTGAATAGAAAAGGCAGGAGAGTGGTCAGGTACTGTTTTCTCTCAGTTGGCAAGCTGCGCACACAATCGCAGTGTTGTACAGCTTGTTTCATCACCTTTGCCAAGTTGCCGCTCTCTCCGGCTCCCGGAGACGAAGAAGCTGCTTCTTCGCGCAAAGACGATTCTGCCGGTCACAGTGCTCTGCAGTGTGTGTCTTCTGCCGAAAGAGGCCGGGAGCGGTGCTTAGATCTGCAGAGCACCGTACCTTTGTCTTTAGCCTCTCTTCTCGTCTACATCTTAGCAAAAAGCTTTTCCACTCTGCCTGCCAGGAGAAACTGTGCCAGCACAGAAAACATCTCCCATCGTGTTCTAGAGGCTGCACGGAGGTCTGCCGAGTGTTTTGCAAGAAGAGAAAGAAAGTTGTCCAAAACAGCTTGCAATCGACTGTTCAAGTGAATAGAAAAGGCAGGAGAGTGGTCAGGTACTGTTTTCTCTCAGTTGGTAATCTGCGCACACAATCGCAGTGTTGTACAGCTTGTTTCATCACCTTTGCCAAGTTGCCGCTCTCTCCGGCTCCAGGAGAAAAAGAAGCAGCTTCTTCGCGCAAAGAGGATTCTGCCGCTCACAGTGCTCTGCAGAGCACCGTACCTTCGTCTTTAGCCTCTCTTCTCGTCTACATCTTAGCAAAAAGCTTTTCCACTCTGTCTGGCAAGGAGAAACTGTGCCAGCACAAAAAACATCTCCCATCGTGTTCTAGAGGCTGCACTGAGTTCTGCCGAGTGTTTTGCAGGAAGAGAAAGAAAGTTGTCCAAAACAGCTTCCAATCCAATGTTCATGTGAATAGAAAAGGCAGGAGAGTGGTCAGGTACTGTTTTCTCTCAGTTGGCAAGCTGCGCACACAATCGCAGTGTTGTACAGCTTGTTTCATCACCTTTGCCAAGTTGCCGCTCTCTCCGGCTCCCGGAGACGAAGAAGCTGCTTCTTCGCCCAAAGACGATTCTGCCGCTCACAGTGCTCTGCGGTGTGCGCCTTCTGCCGAAAGACGCCCGGCACCGGCGCATAGCTCTGCAGAGCACCGTACCTTCGTCTTTAGCCTCTCTTCTCGTCTACATCTTAGCAAAAAGCTTTTCCACTCTGTCTGGCGAGGAGAAACTGTGCCAGCACAAAAAACATCTCCCATCGTGTTCTAGAGGCTGCACTGAGTTCTGCCGAGTGTTTTGCAAGAAGAGAAAGAAAGTTGTCCAAAACAGCTTCCAATCCAATGTTCATGTGAATAGAAAAGGCAGGAGAGTGGTCAGGTACTGTTTTCTCTCACTTGGCAAACTGCGCACACAATCGCAGTGTTGTACAGCTTGTTTCATCACCTTTGCCAAGTTGCCGCTCTCTCCGGCTCCCGGAGACGAAGAAGCTGCTTCTTCGCGCAAAGACGATTCTGCCGCTCACAGTGCTCTGCGGTGTGTGTCTTCTGCCGAAAGAGTCCCGGGAGCAGTGCTTAGCTCTGCAGACACCGTACCTTCGTCTTTAGCCTCTCTTCTCGTCTACATCTTAGCAAAAAGCTTTTCCACTCTGTCTGGCAAGGAGAAACTGTGCCAGCACAGAAAACATCTCCCATCGTGTTCTAGAGGCTGCACGGAGGTCTGCCGAGTTTTTTGCAAGAAGAGAAAGAAAGTTGTCCAAAACAGCTTGCAATCGAATGTTCATGTGAATGGAAAAGGCAGGAGAGTGGTCAGGTACTGTTTTCTCTCAGTTGGTAAGCTGCGCACACAATCGCAGTGTTGTACAGCTTGTTTCATCACCTTTGCCAAGTTGCCGCTCTCTCCGGCTCCCGGAGACGAAGAAGCTGCTTCTTCGCGCAAAGACGATTCTGCCGCTCACAGTGCTCTGCAGAGCACCGTACCTTCGTCTTTAGACTCTCTTCTCGTCTACATCTTAGCAAAAAGCTTTTCCACTCTGTCTGGCAAGGAGAAACTGTGCCAGCACAAAAAACATCTCCCATCGTGTTCTAGAGGCTGCACGGAGGTCTGCCGAGTGTTTTGCAAGAAGAGAAAGAAAGTTGTCCAAAACAGCTTCCAATCGAATGTTCATGTGAATAGAAAAGGCAGGAGAGTGGTCAGGTACTGTTTTCTCTCAGTTGGCAAGCTGCGCACACAATCGCAGTGTTGTACAGCTTGTTTCATCACCTTTGCCAAGTTGCCGCTCTCTCCGGCTCCCGGAGACGAAGAAGCTGCTTCTTCGCGCAAAGACGATTCTGCCGCTCACAGTGCTCTGCGGTGTGCGTCTTCTGCCGAAAGAGGTCCGGGAGCTGCGCTTAGCTCTACAGAGCACCGTACCTTCGTCTTTAGCCTCTCTTCTCTTCTACATCTTAGCAAAAAGCTTTTCCACTCTGTCTGGCAAGGAGAAACTGTGCCAGCACAAAAAACATCTCCCATCGTGTTCTAGAAGCTGCACGGAGGTCTGCCGAGTGTTTTGCAAGAAGAGAAAGAAAGTTGTCCAAAACAGCTTGCAATCGAATGTTCACGTGAATAGAAAAGGCAGGAGACTGGTCATGTACTGTTTTCTCTCAGTTGGCAAGCTGTGCACACAATCGCAGTGTTGTACAGCTTGTTTCATCACCTTTGCCAAGTTGCCGCTCTCTCCGGCTCCCGGAGACGAAGAAGCTGCTTCTTCGCGCAAAGACGATTCTGCCCCTCACAGTGCTCTGCGGTGTGCGTCTTCTGCCGAAAGAGGCACGGGAGCTGTGCTTAGCTCTGCAGAGCACCATACCTTCGTCTTTAGCCTCTCTTCTCGTCTACATCTTAGCAAAAAGCTTTTCCACTCTGTCTGGCAAGGAGAAACTGTGCCAGCACAGAAAACATCTCCCATCGTGTTCTAGAGGCTGCACGGAGGTCTGCCGAGTGTTTTGCAAGAAGAGAAAGAAAGTTGTCAAAAACAGCTTGCAATCGAATGTTCATGTGAATAGAAAAGGCAGGAGAGTGGTCAGGTACTGTTTTCTCTCAGATGGTAATCTGCGCACACAATCGCAGTTTTGTACAGCTTGTTTCATCACCTTTGCGAAGTTGCCGCTCTCTCCGGCTCCCGGAGACGAAGAAGCTGCTTCTTCGCGCAAAGACGATTCTGCCGCTCACAGTGCTCTGCGGTGTGCGCCTTCTGCCGAAAGAGGCACGGGAGCTGTGCTTAGCTCTGCAGAGCACCGTACCTTCGTCTTTAGCCTCTCTTCTCGTCTACATCTTAGCAAAAAGCTTTTCCACTCTGTCTGGCGAGGAGAAACTGTGCCAGCACAGAAAACATCTCCCATCGTGTTCTAGAGGCTGCACGGAGGTCTGCCGAGTGTTTTGCAAGAAGAGAAAGAAAGTTGTCCAAAACAGCTTGCAATCGAATGTTCATGTGAATAGAAAAGGCAGGAGAGTGGTCAGGTACTGTTTTCTCTCAGTTGGTAAGCTGCGCACACAATCGCAGTTTTGTACAGCTTGTTTCATCACCTTTGCGAAGTTGCCGCTCTCTCCGGCTCCCGGAGACGAAGAAGCTGCTTCTTCGCGCAAAGACGATTCTGCCGCTCACAGTGCTCTGCGGTGTGTGTCTTCTGCCGAAAGAGGCACGGGAGCTGTTCTTAGCTCTGCAGAGCACCGTACCTTCATCTTTAGCCTCTCTTCTCGTCTACATCTTAGCAAAAAGCTTTTCCACTCTGTCTGGCAAGGAGAAACTTTACCAGCACAGAAAACATCTCCCATCGTGTTCTAGAAGCTGCACAGAGGTCTGCCGAGTGTTTTGCAAGAAGAGAAAGAAAGTTGTCCAAAACAGCTTGCAATCGAATATTCATGTGAATAGAAAAGGCAGGAGAGTGGTCAGGTACTGTTTTCTCTCAGTTGGCAAGCTGCGCACACAATCGCAGTGTTGTACAGCTTGATTCATCACCTTTGCGAAGTTGCCACTCTCTCCGGCTCCCGGAGACGAAGAAGCTGTTTCTTCGCGCAAAGACGATTCTGCCGCTCACAGTGCTCTGCAGAGCACCGTACCTTCGTCTTTAGCCTCTCTTCTCGTCTACATCTTAGCAAAAAGCTTTTCCACTCTGTCTGGCGAGGAGAAACTGTGCCAGCACAAAAAACATCTCCCATCGTGTTCTAGAGGCTGCACTGAGTTCTGCCGAGTGTTTTGCAAGAAGAGAAAGAAAGTTGTCCAAAACAGCTTCCAATCGAATGTTCATGTGAATAGAAAAGGCAGGAGAGTGGTCAGGTACTGTTTTCTCTCAGTTGGCAAGCTGCGCACACAATCGCAGTGTTGTACAGCTTGTTTCATCACCTTTGCGAAGTTGCCGCTCTCTCCGGCTCCCGGAGACGAAGAAGCTGCTTCTTCGCGCAAAGACGATTCTGCCGCACACAGTGCTCTGCGGTGTGTGTCTTCTGCCGAAAGAGGCCCGGGAGCTGTGCTTAGCTCTGCAGAGCACCGTATCTTCGTCTTTAGCCTCTCTTCTCGTCTACATCTTAGCAAAAAGCTTTTCCACTCTGTCTGGCGAGGAGAAACTGTGCCAGCACAGAAAACATCTCCCATCGTGTTCTAGAGGCTGCACGGAGGTCTGCCGAGTGTTTTGCAAGAAGAGAAAGAAAGTTGTCCAAAACAGCTTGCAATCGAATGTTCATGTGAATAGAAAAGGCAGGAGAGTGGTCAGGTACTGTTTTCTCTCAGTTGCCAAGCTGCGCACACAATCGCAGTGTTGTACAGCTTGTTTCATCACCTTTGCGAAGTTGCCGCTCTCTCCGGCTCCCGGAGACGAAGAAGCTGCTTCTTCGCGCAAAGACGATTCTGCCGCTCACAGTGCTCTGCAGAGCACCGTACCTTCGTCTTTAGCCTCTCTTCTCGTCTACATCTTAGCAAAAAGCTTTTCCACTCTGTCTGGCAAGGAGAAACTGTGCCAGCACAGAAAACATCTCCCATCGTGTTCTAGAGGCTGCACGGAGGTCTGCCGAGTGTTTTGCAAGAAGAGAAAGAAAGTTGTCCAAAACAGCTTGCAATCCAATGTTCATGTGAATAGAAAAGGCAGGAGAGTGGTCAGGTACTGTTTTCTCTCAGTTGCCAAGCTGCGCACACAATCGCAGTGTTGTACAGCTTGTTTCATCACCTTTGCCAAGTTGCCGCTCTCTCCGGCTCCCGGAGACGAAGAAGCTGCTTCTTCGCCCAAAGACGATTCTGCCGCTCACAGTGCTCTGCAGTGTGTGTCTTCGGCCGAAAGAGGCCAGGGAGCTGTGCTTAGTTCTGCAGAGCACCATACCTGCTTCTTTAGCCTCTCTTGTCGTCTACATCTTAGCAAAAAGCTTTCCACTCTGTCTGGCAAGGAGAAACTGTGCCAGCACAAAAAACATCTCCCATCGTGTTCTAGAGGCTGCACGGAGGTCTGCCGAGTGTTTTGCAAGAAGAGAAAGAAAGTTGTCCAAAACAGCTTCCAATCGAATGTTCAAGTGAATAGAAAAGGCAGGAGAGTGGTAAGGTACTGTTCACTCTCAGTTGGCAAGCTGCGCACACAATCGCAGTGTTGTACAGCTTGTTTCATCACCTTTGCGAAGTTGCCGCTCTCTCCGGCTCCCGGAGACGAAGAAGCTGCTTCTTCGCGCAAAGACGATTCTGCCGCTCACAGTGCTCTGCGGTGTTCGCCTTCTGCCGAAAGAGGCCCGGGAGCGGTGCTTAGCTCTGCAGAGCACCGTACCTTCGTCTTTAGCCTCTCTTCTCGTCTACATCTTAGCAAAAAGCTTTTCCACTCTGTCTGGCGCGGAGAAACTGTGCCAGCACAAAAAACATCTCCCATCGTGTTCTAGAGGCTGCACGCTGGTCTGCCGAGTGTTTTGCAAGAAGAGAAAGAAAGTTGTCCAAAACAGCTTGCAATCGAATGTTCACGTGAATAGAAAAGGCAGGAGAGTGGTCAGGTACTGTTTTCTCTCAGTTGGCAAGCTGCGCACACAATCGCAGTGTTGTACAGCTTGTTTCATCACCTTTGCGAAGCTGCCGCTCTCTCCGGCTCCCGGAGACGAAGAAGCTGCTTCTTCGCGCAAAGACGATTCTGCCGCTCACAGTGCTCTGCGGTGTGCGCCTTCTGCCGAAAGAGATCCGGGAGCGGTGCTTAGCTCTGCAGAGCACCGTACCTTCGTCTTTAGCCTCTCTTCTCGTCTACATCTTAGCAAAAAGCTTTTCCACTCTGTCTGGCAAGGAGAAACTGTGCCAGCACAGAAAACATCTCCCATCGTGTTCTAGAGTCTGCACGGAGGTCTGCTGAGTGTTTTGCAAGAAGAGAAAGAAAGTTGTCCAAAACAGCTTGCAATCGACTGTTCAAGTGAATAGAAAAGGCAGGAGAGTGGTCAGGTACTGTTTTCTCTCAGTTGGCAAGCTGCGCACACAATCGCAGTTTTGTACAGCTTGTTTCATCACCTTTGCGAAGTTGCCGCTCTCTCCGGCTCCCGGAGACGAAGAAGCTGCTTCTTCGCGCAAAGACGATTCTGCCGCTCACAGTGCTCTGCAGAGCACCGTACCTTCGTCTTTAGCCTCTCTTCTCGTCTACATCTTAGCAAAAAGCTTTTCCACTCTGCCTGCCAGGAGAAACTGTGCCGGCACAGAAAACATCTCCCATCGTGTTCTAGAGGCTGCACGGAGGTCTGCCGAGTGTTTTGCAAGAAGAGAAAGAAAGTTGTCCAAAACAGCTTCCAAACGAATGTTCATGTGACAAGAAAAGGCAGGAGTGTGGTCAGGTACTGTTTTCTCTCAGTTGGCAAGCTGCGCACACAATCGCAGTGTTGTACAGCTTGTTTCATCACCTTTGCCAAGTTGCCGCTCTCTCCGGCTCCCGGAGACGAAGAAGCTGCTTCTTCGCGCAAAGACGATTCTGCCGCTCACAGTGCTCTGCGGTGTGTGTCTTCTGCCGAAAGAGGCCCGGGAGCTGTGCTTAGCTCTGCAGAGCACCGTACCTTCGTCTTTAGCCTCTCTTCTCGTCTACATCTTAGCAAAAAGCTTTTCCACTCTGTCTGGCAAGGAGAAACTGTGCCAGCACAGAAAACATCTCCCATCGTGTTCTAGAGGCTGCACGGAGGTCTGCCGAGTGTTTTGCAAGAAGAGAAAGAAAGTTGTCCAAAACAGCTTGCAATCGAATGTTCATGTGAATAGAAAAGGCAGGAGAGTGGTCAGGTACTGTTTTCTCTCAGTTGGTAAGATGCGCACACAATCGCAGTGTTGTACAGCTTGTTTCATCACCTTTGCCAAGTTGCCGCTCTCTCCGGCTCCCGGAGACGAAGAAGCTGCTTCTTCGCGCAAAGACGATTCTGCCGCTCACAGTGCTCTGCAGAGCACCGTACCTTCGTCTTTAGACTCTCTTCTCGTCTACATCTTAGCAAAAAGCTTTTCCACTCTGTCTGGCAAGGAGAAACTGTGCCAGCACAAAAAACATCTCCCATCGTGTTCTAGAGGCTGCACGGAGTTCTGCCGAGTGTTTTGCAAGAAGAGAAAGAAAGTTGTCCAAAACAGCTTGCAATCGAATGTTCATGTGAATAGAAAAGGCAGGAGAGTGGTCAGGTACTGTTTTCTCTCAGTTGGTAAGCTGCGCACACAATCGCAGTGTTGTACAGCTTGTTTCATCACCTTTGCCAAGTTGCCGCTCTCTCCGGCTCCCGGAGACGAAGAAGCTGCTTCTTCGCGCAAAGACGATTCTGCCGCTCACAGTGCTCTGCGGTGTGCGCCTTCTGCCGAAAGACGCCCGGCACCTTCGCATAGGTCTGCAGAGCACCGTACCTTCGTCTTTAGCCTCTCTTCTCGTCTACATCTTAGCAAAAAGCTTTTCCACTCTGTCTGGCGAGGAGAAACTGTGCCAGCACAAAAAACATCTCCCATCGTGTTCTAGAGGCTGCACTGAGTTCTGCCGAGTGTTTTGCAAGAAGAGAAAGAAAGTTGTCCAAAACAGCTTCCAATCGAATGTTCATGTGAATAGAAAAGGCAGGAGAGTGGTCAGGTACTGTTTTCTCTCAGTTGGCAAGCTGCGCACACAATCGCAGTGTTGTACAGCTTGTTTCATCACCTTTGCCAAGTTGCCGCTCTCTCCGGCTCCCGGAGACGAAGAAGCTGCTTCTTCGCGCAAAGACGATTCTGCCGCACACAGTGCTCTGCGGTGTGTGTCTTCTGCCGAAAGAGGCCCGGGAGCTGTGCTTAGCTCTGCAGAGCACCGTATCTTCGTCTTTAGCCTCTCTTCTCGTCTACATCTTAGCAAAAAGCTTTTCCACTCTGTCTGGCGAGGAGAAACTGTGCCAGCACAGAAAACATCTCCCATCGTGTTCTAGAGGCTGCACGGAGGTCTGCCGAGTGTTTTGCAAGAAGAGAAAGAAAGTTGTCCAAAACAGCTTGCAATCGAATGTTCATGTGAATAGAAAAGGCAGGAGAGTGGTCAGGTACTGTTTTCTCTCAGTTGCCAAGCTGCGCACACAATCGCAGTGTTGTACAGCTTGTTTCATCACCTTTGCGAAGTTGCCGCTCTCTCCGGCTCCCGGAGACGAAGAAGCTGCTTCTTCGCGCAAAGAAGATTCTGCCGCTCACAGTGCTCTGCAGAGCACCGTACCTTCGTCTTTAGCCTCTCTTCTCGTCTACATCTTAGCAAAAAGCTTTTCCACTCTGTCTGGCAAGGAGAAACTGTGCCAGCACAGAAAACATCTCCCATCGTGTTCTAGAGGCTGCACGGAGGTCTGACGAGTGTTTTGCAAGAAGAGAAAGAAAGTTGTCCAAAACAGCTTCCAATCGAATGTTCATGTGAATAGAAAAGGCAGGAGAGTGGTCAGGTACTGTTTTCTCTCAGTTGGCAAGCTGCGCACACAATCGCAGTGTTGTACAGCTTGTTTCATCACCTTTGCCAAGTTGCCGCTCTCTCCGGCTCCCGGAGACGAAGAAGCTGCTTCTTCGCGCAAAGACGATTCTGCCGCTCACAGTGCTCTGCGGTGTGCGCCTTCTGCCGAAAGAGATCCGGGAGCGGTGCTTAGCTCTGCAGAGCACCGTACCTTCGTCTTTAGCCTCTCTTCTCGTCTACATCTTAGCAAAAAGCTTTTCCACTCTGTCTGGCAAGGAGAAACTGTGCCAGCACAGAAAACATCTCCCATCGTGTTCTAGAGGCTGCACGGTGGTCTGCCGAGTGTTTTGCAAGAAGAGCAAGAAAGTTCTCCAAAACAACTTGCAATCGAATGTTCAAGTGAATAGAAAGGGAAGGAGAGTGGTCAGGTACTGTTTTCTCTCAGTTGGCAAGCTGCGCACACAATCGCAGTGTTGTACAGCTTGTTTCATCACCTTCGCCAAGTTGCCGCTCTCTACGGCTCCCGGAGACGAAGAAGCTGCTTCTTTGCGCAAAGACGATTCTGCCGCTCACAGTGCTCTGCGGTGTGTGTCTTCTGCCGAAAGAGGCCCGGGAGCTGTGCTTAGCTCTGCAGAGCACCGTACCTTCGTCTTTAGCCTCTCTTCTCGTCTACATCTTAGCAAAAAGCTTTTCCACTCTGTCTGGCAAGGAGAAACTGTGCCAGCACAGAAAACATCTCCCATCGTGTTCTAGAGGCTGCACGGAGGTCTGCCGAGTGTTTTGCAAGAAGAGAAAGAAAGTTGTCCAAAACAGCTTGCAATCCAATGTTCATGTGAATAGAAAAGGCAGGAGAGTGGTCAGGTACTGTTTTCTCTCAGTTGCCAAGCTGCGCACACAATCGCAGTGTTGTACAGCTTGTTTCATCACCTTTGCCAAGTTGCCGCTCTCTCCGGCTCCCGGAGACGAAGAAGCTGCTTCTTCGCCCAAAGACGATTCTGCCGCTCACAGTGCTCTGCAGTGTGTGTCTTCGGCCGAAAGAGGCCAGGGAGCTGTGCTTAGTTCTGCAGAGCACCATACCTGCTTCTTTAGCCTCTCTTGTCGTCTACATCTTAGCAAAAAGCTTTCCACTCTGTCTGGCAAGGAGAAACTGTGCCAGCACAAAAAACATCTCCCATCGTGTTCTAGAGGCTGCACGGAGGTCTGCCGAGTGTTTTGCAAGAAGAGAAAGAAAGTTGTCCAAAACAGCTTCCAATCGAATGTTCAAGTGAATAGAAAAGGCAGGAGAGTGGTAAGGTACTGTTTACTCTCAGTTGGCAAGCTGCGCACACAATCGCAGTGTTGTACAGCTTGTTTCATCACCTTTGCGAAGTTGCCGCTCTCTCCGGCTCCCGGAGACGAAGAAGCTGCTTCTTCGCGCAAAGACGATTCTGCCGCTCACAGTGCTCTGCGGTGTTCGCCTTCTGCCGAAAGAGGCCCGGGAACGGTGCTTAGCTCTGCAGAGCACCGTACCTTCGTCTTTAGCCTCTCTTCTCGTCTACATCTTAGCAAAAAGCTTTTCCACTCTGTCTGGCAAAGAGAAACTGTGCCAGCACAAAAAACATCTCCCATCGTGTTCTAGAGGCTGCACGGAGGTCTGCCGAGTGTTTTGCAAGAAGAGAAAGAAAGTTGTCCAAAACAGCTTGCAATCGAATGTTCACGTGAATAGAAAAGGCAGGAGAGTGGTCAGGTACTGTTTTCTCTCAGTTGGCAAGCTGCGCACACAATCGCAGTGTTGTACAGCTTGTTTCATCACCTTTGCGAAGCTGCCGCTCTCTCCGGCTCCCGGAGACGAAGAAGCTGCTTCTTCGCGCAAAGACGATTCTGCCGCTCACAGTGCTCTGCGGTGTGCGCCTTCTGCCGAAAGAGATCCGGGAGCGGTGCTTAGCTCTGCAGAGCACCGTACCTTCGTCTTTAGCCTCTCTTCTCGTCTACATCTTAGCAAAAAGCTTTTCCACTCTGTCTGGCAAGGAGAAACTGTGCCAGCACAGAAAACATCTCCCATCGTGTTCTAGAGGCTGCACGGAGGTCTGCCGAGTGTTTTGCAAGAAGAGCAAGAAAGTTCTCCAAAACAACTTGCAATCGAATGTTCAAGTGAATAGAAAAGGCAGGAGAGTGGTCAGGTACTGTTTTCTCTCAGTTGGCAAGCTGCGCACACAATCGCAGTGTTGTACAGCTTGTTTCATCACCTTCGCCAAGTTGCCGCTCTCTACGGCTCCCGGAGACGAAGAAGCTGCTTCTTTGCGCAAAGACGATTCTGCCGCTCACAGTGCTCTGCGGTGTGTGTCTTCTGCCGAAAGAGGCCCGGGAGCTGTGCTTAGCTCTGCAGAGCACCGTACCTTCGTCTTTAGCCTCTCTTCTCGTCTACATCTTAGCAAAAAGCTTTTCCACTCTGTCTGGCAAGGAGAAACTGTGCCAGCACAGAAAACATCTCCGATCGTGTTCTAGAGGCTGCACGGAGGTCTGCCGAGTGTTTTGCAAGAAGAGAAAGAAAGTTGTCCAAAACAGCTTGCAATCGACTGTTCAAGTGTATAGAAAAGGCAGGAGAGTGGTCAGGTACTGTTTTCTCTCAGTTGGTAATCTACGCACACAATCGCAGTTTTGTACAGCTTGTTTCATCACCTTTGCGAAGTTGCCGCTCTCTCCGGCTCCAGGAGACGAAGAAGCAGTTCTTCACGCAAAGAGGATTCTGCCGCTCACAGTGCTCTGCAGAGCACCGTACCTTCGTCTTTAGCCTCTCTTCTCGTCTACATCTTAGCAAAAAGCTTTTCCACTCTGTCTGGCAAGGAGAAACTGTGCCAGCACAAAAAACATCTCCCATCGTGTTCTAGAGGCTGCACTGAGTTCTGCCGAGTGTTTTGCAAGAAGAGAAAGAAAGTTGTCCAAAACAGCTTGCAATCCAATGTTCATGTGAATAGAAAAGGCAGGAGAGTGGTCAGGTACTGTTTTCTCTCAGTTGGCAAGCTGCGCACACAATCGCAGTGTTGTACAGCTTGTTTCATCACCTTTGCCAAGTTGCCGCTCTCTCCGGCTCCCGGAGACGAAGAAGCTGCTTCTTCGCGCAAAGACGATTCTGCCGCTCAGAGTGCTCTGCGGTGTGCGCCTTCTGCCGAAAGACGCCCGGCACCGGCGCATAGCTCTGCAGAGCACCGTACCTTCGTCTTTAGCCTCTCTTCTCGTCTACATCTTAGCAAAAAGCTTTTCCACTCTGTCTGGCGAGGAGAAACTGTGCCAGCACAGAAAACATCTCCCATCGTGTTCTAGAGGCTGCACGGAGGTCTGCCGAGTGTTTTGCAAGAAGAGAAAGAAAGTTGTCCAAAACAGCTTGCAATCCAATGTTCATGTGAATAGAAAAGGCAGGAGAGTGGTCAGGTACTGTTTTCTCTCAGTTGGCAAGCTGCGCACACAATCGCAGTGTTGTACAGCTTGTTTCATCACCTTTGCCAAGTTGCCGCTCTCTCCGGCTCCCGGAGACGAAGAAGCTGCTTCTTCGCGCAAAGACGATTCTGCCCCTCACAGTGCTCTGCGGTGTGCGCCTTCTGCTGAAAGACGCCCGGCACCGGCGCACAGCTCTGCAGAGCACCGTACCTTCGTCTTTAGCCTCTCTTCTCGTCTACATCTTAGCAAAAACCTTTTCCACTCTGTCTGGCGAGGAGAAACTGTGCCAGCACAGAAAACATCTCCCATCGTGTTCTAGAGGCTGCACGGAGGTCTGCCGAGTATTTTGCAAGAAGAGAAAGAAAGTTGTCCAAAACAGCTTGCAATCGAATGTTCATGTGAATAGAAAAGGCAGGAGAGTGGTCAGGTACTGTTTTCTCTCAGTTGGCAAGCTGCGCACACAATCGCAGTGTTGTACAGCTTGTTTCATCACCTTTGCCAAGTTGCCGCTCTCTCCGGCTCCCGGAGACGAAGAAGCTGCTTCTTCGCGCAAAGACGATTCTGCCGCTCACAGTGCTCTGCGGTGTGTGTCTTCTGCCGAAAGAGGTCCGGGAGCTGTGCTTAGCTCTGCAGAGCACCGTACCTTCGTCTTTAGCCTCTCTTCTCGTCTACATCTTAGCAAAAAGCTTTTCCACTCTGTCTGGCAAGGAGAAACTGTGCCAGCACAGAAAACATCTCCCATCGTGTTCTAGAGGCTGCACGGAGGTCTGCCGAGTGTTTTGCAAGAAGAGAAAGAAAGTTGTCCAAAACAGCTTGCAATCGAATGTTCATGTGAATAGAAAAGGCAGGAGAGTGGTCAGGTACTGTTTTCTCTCAGTTGGCAAACTGCGCACACAATCGCAGTGTTGTACAGCTTGTTTCATCACCTTTGCGAAGTTGCCGCTCTCTCCGGCTCCCGGAGACGAAGAAGCTGCTTCTTCGCCCAAAGACGATTCTGCCGCTCACAGTGCTCTGCGGTGTGCGCCTTCTGCCGAAAGAGATCCGGGAGCGGTGCTTAGCTCTGCAGAGCACCGTACCTTCGTCTTTAGCCTCTCTTCTCGTCTACATCTTAGCAAAAAGCTTTTCCACTCTGTCTGGCAAGGAGAAACTGTGCCAGCACAGAAAACATCTCCCATCGTGTTCTAGAGGCTGCACGGATGTCTGCCGAGTGTTTTGCAAGAAGAGAAAGAAAGTTGTCCAAAACAGCTTGCAATCGAATGTTCATGTGAATAGAAAAGGCAGGAGAGTGGTCAGGTACTGTTTTCTCTCAGTTGGCAAGCTGCGCACACAATCGCAGTGTTGTACAGCTTGTTTCATCACCTTTGCGAAGTTGCCGCTCTCTCCGGCTCCCGGAGACGAAGAAGCGGCTTCTTCGCGCAAAGACGATTCTGCCGCTCACAGTGCCCTGCGGTGTGCGCCTTCTGCCGAAAGGCGCCCGGCACCGGTTCTTACCTCTGCAGAGCACCGTACCTTCGTCTTTAGCCTCTCTTCTCGTCTACATCTTAGCAAAAAGCTTTTCCACTCTGTCTGGCAAGGAGAAACTGTGCCAGCACAGAAAACATCTCCCATCGTGTTCTAGAGGCTGCACGGAGGTCTGCCGAGTGTTTTGCAAGAAGAGAAAGAAAGTTGTCCAAAACAGCTTGCAATCGAATGTTCATGTGAATAGAAAGGGAAGGAGAGTGGTCAGGTACTGTTTTCTCTCAGTTGGCAAAATGCGCACACAATCGCAGTGTTGTACAGCTTGTTTCATCACCTTTGCGGAGTTGCCGCTCTCTCCGGCTCCCGGAGACGAAGAAGCTGCTTCTTCGCGCAAAGACGATTCTGCCGCTCACCGTGCTCTGCGGTGTGCGCCTTCTGCCGAAAGAGATCCGGGAGCGGTGCTTAGCTCTGCAGAGCACCGTACCTTCGTCTTTAGCCTCTCTTCTCGTCTACATCTTAGCAAAAGTCTTTTCCACTCTGTCTGGCAAGGAGAAACTGTGCCAAAACGGAAACCATCTCCCATCGTGTTCTAGAGGCTGCACGGAGGTCTGCCGAGTGTTTTGCAGGAAGAGAAATAAAGTTGTCCAAAACAGCTTGCAATCGTATATTCATGTTAATAGAAAAGGCAGGAGAGTGGTCAGGTACTGTTTTCTCTCAGTTGGCAAGCTGCGCACACAATCGCAGTGTTGTACAGCTTGTTTCATCACGTTTGCCAAGTTGCCGCTCTCTCCGGCTCCCGGAGACGAAGAAGCTGCTTCTTCGCGCAAAGACGATTCTGCCGCTCACAGTGCTCTGCGGTGTGCGCCTTCTGCCGAAAGAGGTCCGGGAGCGGTGCTTAGCTCTGCAGAGCACCGTACCTTCGTCTTTAGCCTCTCTTCCCGTCTACATCTTAGCAAAAAGCTTTTCCACTCTGTCTGGCGAGGAGAAACTGTGCCAGCGCAGAAAACATCTCCCATCGTGTTCTAGAGGCTGCACGGAGGTCTGCCGAGTATTTTGCAAGAAGAGAAAGATAGTTGTCCAAAACAGCTTGCAATCGAATTTTCATGTGAATAGAAAAGGCAGGAGAGTGGTCAGGTACTGTTTTCTCTCAGTTGGCAAACTGCGCACACAATCGCAGTGTTGTACAGCTTGTTTCATCACCTTTGCCAAGTTGCCGCTCTCTCCGGCTCCCGGAGACGAAGAAGCTGCTTCTTCGCGCAAAGACGATTCTGCCGCTCACAGTGCTCTGCGGTGTGCGACTTCTGCCGAAAGAGGTCCGGGAGCGGTGCTTAGCTCTGGAGAGCACCGTACCTTCGTCTTTAGCCTCTCTTCTGGTCTACACCTTAGCAAAAAGCTTTTCCACTCTATCTGGCAAGGAGAAACTGTGCCAGCACAGAAAACATCTCCCATCGTGTTCTAGAGGCTGCACGGAGGTCTGCCGAGTGTTTTGCAAGAAGAGAAAGAAAGTTGTCCAAAACAGCTTGCAATCGAATGTTCATGTGAATAGAAAAGGCAGGAGAGTGGTCAGGTACTGTTTTCTCTCAGTTGGCATGCTGCGCACACAATCGCAGTGTTGTACAGCTTGTTTCATCACCTTTGCGAAGTTGCCGCTCTCTCCGGCTCCCGGAGACGAAGAAGCGGCTTCTTCGCGCAAAGACGATTCTGCCGCTCACAGTGCTCCTCGGTGTGCGGCTTCTGCGGAAAGAGGTCCGGGAGCGGTGCTTAGCTCTGCAGAGCACCGTACCTTCGTCTTTAGCCTCTCTTCTCGTCTACATCTTAGCAAAAAGCTTTTCCACTCTGTCTGGCAAGGAGAAACTGTGCAAGCACAAAAAACATCTCCCACCGTGTTCTAGAGGCTGCACGGAGGTCTGCCGAGTGTTTTGCAAGAAGAGAAAGAAAGTTATCCAAAACAGCTTGCAATCGAATGTTCATGTGAATAGAAAAGGCAGGAGAGTGGTCAGGTACTGTTTTCTCTCACTTGGCAAGCTGCGCACACAATCGCAGTGTTGTACAGCTTGTTTCATCACCTTTGCGAAGTTGCCGCTCTCTCCGGCTCCCGGAGACGAAGAAGCTGCTTCTTCGCGCAAAGACGATTCTGCCCCTCACAGTGCTCTGCGGTGTGCGTCTTCTGCCGAAAGAGGCACGGGAGCTGTGCTTAGCTCTACAGAGCACCGTACCTTCGTCTTTAGCCTCTCTTCTCGTCTACATCTTAGCAAAAAGCTTTTCCACTCTGTCTGGCAAGGAGAAACTCTGCCAGAACAAAAAACATCTCCCATCGTGTTCTAGAAGCTGCCCGGAGGTCTGCCGAGTGTTTTGCAAGAAGAGAAAGAAAGTTGTCCAAAACAGCTTGCAATCGAATGTTCATGTGAATAGAAAAGGCATGAGAGTGGTCATGTACTGTTTTCTCTCAGTTGGCAAGCTGCGCACACAATCGCAGTGTTGTACAGCTTGTTTCATCACCTTTGCGAAGTTGCCGCTCTCTCCGGCTCCCGGAGACGAAGAAGCTGCTTCTTCGCGCAAAGACGATTCTGCCCCTCACAATGCTCTGCGGTGTGCGTCTTCTGCCGAAAGAGGCACGGGAGCTGTGCTTAGCTCTACAGAGCACCGTACCTTCGTCTTTAGCCTCTCTTCTCGTCTACATCTTAGCAAAAAGCTTTTCCACTCTGTCTGGCAAGGAGAAACTCTGCCAGAACAAAAAACATCTCCCATCGTGTTCTAGAAGCTGCACGGAGGTCTGCCGAGTGTTTTGCAAGAAGAGAAAGAAAG
Organism: Melozone crissalis; assembly: GCF_028551555.1. Classification (NCBI taxonomy): domain Eukaryota; kingdom Metazoa; phylum Chordata; class Aves; order Passeriformes; family Passerellidae; genus Melozone; species Melozone crissalis. Next base: position 471,552 of record NW_026535998.1, on the reverse strand, counting down.
TTGTCCAAAACAGCTTGCAATCGAATGTTCATGTGAATAGAAAAGGCAGGAGAGTGGTCATGTACTGTTTTCTCTCAGTTGGCAAGCTGCGCACACAATCGCAGTGTTGTACAGCTTGTTTCATCACCTTTGCCAAGTTGCCGCTCTCTCCGGCTCCCGGAGACGAAGAAGCTGCTTCTTCGCGCAAAGACGATTCTGCCGCTCACAGTGCTCTGCAGTGTGTGTCTTCTGCCGAAAGAGGCCCGGGAGCGGTGCTTAGCTCTGCAGAGCACCGTATCTTCGTCTTTAGCCTCTCTTCTCGTCTACATCTTAGCAAAAAGCTTTTCCACTCTGTCTGGCGAGGAGAAACTGTGCCAGCACAGAAAACATCTCCCATCGTGTTCTAGAGGCTGCACGGAGGTCTGCCGAGTGTTTTGCAAGAAGAGAAAGAAACTTGTTTAAAACAGCTTGCAATCGAATTTTCATGTGAATAGAAAAGGCAGGAGAGTGGTCAGGTACTGTTTTCTCTCAGTTGGCAAGCTGCGCACACAATCGCAGTGTTGTAGAGCTTGTTTCATCACCTTTGCGAAGTTGCCGCTCTCTCCGGCTCCCGGAGACGAAGAAGCTGCTTCTTCGCGCAAAGACGATTCTGCCGCTCACAGTGCTCTGCAGAGCACCGTACCTTCGTCTTTAGCCTCTCTTCTCGTCTACATCTTAGCAAAAAGCTTTTCCACTCTGTCTGGCAAGGAGAAACTGTGCCAGCACAAAAAACATCTCCCATCGTGTTCTAGAGGCTGCACGGAGGTCTGCAGAGTGTTTTGCAAGAAGAGAAATAAAGTTGTCCAAAACAGCTTGCAATCGAATGTTCATGTGAATAGAAAAGGCAGGAGAGTGGTCAGGTACTGTTTTCTCTCAGTTGGCAAGCTGCGCACACAATCGCAGTGTTGTACCGCTTGTTTCATCACCTTTGCGAAGTTGCCGCTCTCTCCGGCTCCCGGAGACGAAGAAGCTGCTTCTTCGCGCAAAGACGATTCTGCCGCTCACAGTGGTCTGCAGTGTGTGTCTTCTGCCCAAAGAGGCACGGGAGCTGTGCTTAACTCTGCAGAGCACCGTATCTTCGTCTTTAGCCTCTCTTCTCGTCTACATCTTAGCAAAAAGCTTTTCCACTCTGTCTGGCAAGGAGAAACTGTGCCAGCACAGAAAACATCTCCCATCGTGTTCTAGAGGCTGCACGGAGGTCTGCCGAGTGTTTTGCAAGAAGAGAAAGAAAGTTGTCCAAAACAGCTTGCAATCCAATGTTCATGTGAATAGAAAAGGCAGGAGAGTGGTCAGGTACTGTTTTCTCTCAGATGGCAAGCTGCGCACACAATCGCAGTGTTGTACAGCTTGTTTCATCACCTTTGCGAAGTTGCCGCTCTCTCCGGCTCCCGGAGACGAAGAAGCTGCTTCTTCGCCCATAGACTATTCTGCCGCTCACAGTGCTCTGCAGTGTGTGTCTTCGGCCGAAATAGGCCAGGGAGCTGTGCTTAGTTCTGCAGAGCACCATACCTGCTTCTTTAGCCTCTCTTCTCGTCTACATCTTAGCAAAAAGCTTTTCCACTCTGTCTGGCAAGGAGAAACTGTGCCAGCACAAAAAACATCTCCCATCGTGTTCTAGAGGCTGCACGGAGGTCTGCCGAGTGTTTTGCAAGAAGAGAAAGAAAGTTGTCCAAAACAGCTTGCAATCGAATGTTCATGTGAATAGAAAAGGCAGGAGAGTGGTAAGGTAATGTTTTCTCTCAGTTGGCAAGCTGCGCACACAATCGCAGTGTTGTGCAGCTTGTTTCATCACCTTTGCGAAGTTGCCGCTCTCTCCGGCTCCCGGAGACGAAGAAGCTGCTTCTTCGCGCAAAGACGATTCTGCCGCTCACAGTGCTCTGCGGTGTGCGCCTTCTGCCGACAGAGGTCCGGGAGCGGTGCTTAGCTCTGCAGAGCACCGTACCTTCGTCTTTAGCCTCTCTTCTCGTCTACATCTTAGCAAAAAGCTTTTCCACTCTGTCTGGCAAGGAGAAACTGTGCCAAAACGGAAACCATCTCCCATCGTGTTCTAGAGGCTGCACGGAGGTCTGCCGAGTGTTTTGCAAGAAGAGAAAGAAAGTTGTCCAAAACAGCTTGCAATCGAATGTTCATGTGAATAGAAAAGGCAGGAGAGTGGTCAGGTACTGTTTTCTCTCAGTTGGTAAGCTGCGCACACAATCGCAGTTTTGTACAGCTTGTTTCATCACCTTTGCCAAGTTGCCGCTCTCTCCGGCTCCCGGAGACGAAGAATCTGCTTCTTCGCGCAAAGACGATTCTGCCGCTCACAGTGCTCTGCGGTGTGTGTCTTCTGCCGAAAGAGGCCCGGGAGCTGTGCTTAGCTCTGCAGAGCACCGTACCTTCGTCTTTAGCCTCTCTTCTCGTCTACATCTTAGCAAAAAGCTTTTCCACTCTGTCTGGCAAGGAGAAACTGTGCCAGCACAAAAAACATCTCCCATCGTGTTCTAGAAGCTGCACGGAGGTCTGCCGAGTGTTTTGCAAGAAGAGAAAGAAAGTTGTCCAAAACAGCTTGCAATCGAATGTTCATGTGAATAGAAAAGGCAGGAGAGTGGTCAGGTACTGTTTTCTCTCAGTTGGCAAGCTGCGCACACAATCGCAGTGTTGTAGAGCTTGTTTCATCACCTTTGCGAAGTTGCCGCTCTCTCCGGCTCCCGGAGACGAAGAAGCTGCTTCTTCGCGCAAAGACGATTCTGCCGCTCACAGTGCTCTGCAGAGCACCGTACCTTCGTCTTTAGCCTCTCTTCTCGTCTACATCTTAGCAAAAAGCTTTTCCACTCTGTCTGGCAAGGAGAAACTGTGCCAGCACAAAAAACATCTCCCATCGTGTTCTAGAGGCTGCACGGAGGTCTGCAGAGTGTTTTGCAAGAAGAGAAAGAAAGTTGTCCAAAACAGCTTGCAATCGAATGTTCATGTGAATAGAAAAGGCAGGAGAGTGGTCAGGTACTGTTTTCTCTCAGTTGGCAAGCTGCGCACACAATCGCAGTGTTGTACCGCTTGTTTCATCACCTTTGCGAAGTTGCCGCTCTCTCCGGCTCCCGGAGACGAAGAAGCTGCTTCTTCGCGCAAAGACGATTCTGCCGCTCACAGTGGTCTGCAGTGTGTGTCTTCTGCCCAAAGAGGCACGGGAGCTGTGCTTAACTCTGCAGAGCACCGTATCTTCGTCTTTAGCCTCTCTTCTCGTCTACATCTTAGCAAAAAGCTTTTCCACTCTGTCTGGCAAGGAGAAACTGTGCCAGCACAGAAAACATCTCCCATCGTGTTCTAGAGGCTGCACGGAGGTCTGCCGAGTGTTTTGCAAGAAGAGAAAGAAAGTTGTCCAAAACAGCTTGCAATCCAATGTTCATGTGAATAGAAAAGGCAGGAGAGTGGTCAGGTACTGTTTTCTCTCAGATGGCAAGCTGCGCACACAATCGCAGTGTTGTACAGCTTGTTTCATCACCTTTGCGAAGTTGCCGCTCTCTCCGGCTCCCGGAGACGAAGAAGCTGCTTCTTCGCCCATAGACTATTCTGCCGCTCACAGTGCTCTGCAGTGTGTGTCTTCGGCCGAAATAGGCCAGGGAGCTGTGCTTAGTTCTGCAGAGCACCATACCTGCTTCTTTAGCCTCTCTTCTCGTCTACATCTTAGCAAAAAGCTTTTCCACTCTGTCTGGCAAGGAGAAACTGTGCCAAAACGGAAACCATCTCCCATCGTGTTCTAGAGGCTGCACGGAGGTCTGCCGAGTGTTTTGCAAGAAGAGAAAGAAAGTTGTCCAAAACAGCTTGCAATCGAATGTTCATGTGAATAGAAAAGGCAGGAGAGTGGTCAGGTACTGTTTTCTCTCACTTGGCAAGCTGCGCACACAATCGCAGTGTTGTACAGCTTGTTTCATCACCTTTGAGAAGCTGCCGCTCTCTCAGGCTCCCGGAGACGAAGAAGCTGCTTCTTCGCGCAAAGACGATTCTGCCGCTCACAGTGCTCTGCGGTGTGCGCCTTCTGCCGAAAGAGATCCGGGAGCGGTGCTTAGCTCTGCAGAGCACCGTACCTTCGTCTTTAGCCTCTCTTCTCGTCTACATCTTAGCAAAAAGCTTTTCCACTCTGTCTGGCAAGGAGAAACTGTGCCAGCACAGAAAACATCTCCCATCGTGTTCTAGAGGCTGCACGGAGGTCTGCCGAGTGTTTTGCAAGAAGAGAAAGAAAGTTGTCCAAAACAGCTTCCAATCGAATGTTCAAGTGAATAGAAAAGGCAAGAGAGTGGTCAGGTACTGTTTTCTCTCAGTTGGCAAGCTGCGCACACAATCGCAGTGTTGTACAGCTTGTTTCATCACCTTTGCCAAGTTGCCGCTCTCTCCGGCTCCCGGAGACGAAGAAGCTGCTTCTTCGCGCAAAGACGATTCTGCCGCTCACAGTGCTCTGCGGTGTGTGTCTTCTGCCGAAAGAGGTCCGGGAGCTGTGCTTAGCTCTGCAGAGCACCGTACCTTCGTCTTTAGCCTCTCTTCTCGTCTACATCTTAGCAAAAAGCTTTTCCACTCTGTCTGGCAAGGAGAAACTGTGCCAGCACAGAAAACATCTCCCATCGTGTTCTAGAGGCTGCACGGAGGTCTGCCGAGTGTTTTGCAAGAAGAGAAAGAAAGTTATCCAAAACAGCTTGCAATCGAATGTTCATGTGAATAGAAAAGGCAGGAGAGTGGTCAGGTACTGTTTTCTCTCAGTTGGTAAGCTGCGCACACAATCGCAGTTTTGTACAGCTTGTTTCATCACCTTTGCCAAGTTGCCGCTCTCTCCGGCTCCCGGAGACGAAGAATCTGCTTCTTCGCGCAAAGACGATTCTGCCGCTCACAGTGCTCTGCGGTGTGTGTCTTCTGCCGAAAGAGGCCCGGGAGCTGTGCTTAGCTCTGCAGAGCACCGTACCTTCGTCTTTAGCCTCTCTTCTCGTCTACATCTTAGCAAAAAGCTTTTCCACTCTGTCTGGCAAGGAGAAACTGTGCCAGCACAAAAAACATCTCCCATCGTGTTCTAGAAGCTGCACGGAGGTCTGCCGAGTGTTTTGCAAGAAGAGAAAGAAAGTTGTCCAAAACAGCTTCCAATCGAATGTTCACGTGAATAGAAAAGGCAGGAGAGTGGTCATGTACTGTTTTCTCTCAGTTGGCAAGCTGCGCACACAATCGCAGTGTTGTACAGCTTGTTTCATCACCTTTGCCAAGTTGCCGCTCTCTCCGGCTCCCGGAGACGAAGAAGCTGCTTCTTCGCGCAAAGACGATTCTGCCCCTCACAGTGCTCTGCGGTGTGCGTCTTCTGCCGAAAGAGGCACGGGAGTTGTGCTTAGCTCTGCAGAGCACCGTACCTTCGTCTTTAGCCTCTCTTCTCGTCTACATCTTAGCAAAAAGCTTTTCCACTCTGTCTGGCAAGGAGAAACTGTGCCAGCACAAAAAACATCTCCCATCGTGTTCTAGAGGCTGCACGGAGGTCTGCCGAGTGTTTTGCAAGAAGAGAAAGAAAGTTGTCCAAAACAGCTTGCAATCGAATGTTCATGTGAATAGATAAGGCAGGAGAGTGGTCAGGTACTGTTTTCTCTCAGTTGGCAAGCTGCGCACACAATCGCAGTGTTGTACAGCTTGTTTCATCACCTTTGCCAAGTTGCCGCTCTCTCCGGCTCCCGGAGACGAAGAAGCTGCTTCTTCGCGCAAAGACGATTCTGCCGCTCACAGTGCTCTGCGGTGTGTGTCTTCTGCCGAAAGAGGTCCAGGAGCGGTGCTCAGCTCTGCAGAGCACCGTACCTTCGTCTTTAGCCTCTCTTCTCGTCTACATCTTAGTGAAAAGCTTTTCCACTCTGTCTGGCAAGGAGAAACTGTGCCAGCACAGAAAACATCTCCCATCGTGTTCTAGAGGCTGCACGGAGGTCTGCCGAGTGTTTTGCAAGAAGAGAAAGAAAGTTGTCCAAAACAGCTTGCAATCGAATGTTCATGTGAATAGAAAAGGCAGGAGAGTGGTCAGGTACTGTTTTCTCTCAGATGGTAAGCTGCGCACACAATCGCAGTGTTGTACAGCTTGTTTCATCACCTTTGCCAAGTTGCCGCTCTCTCCGGCTCCCGGAGACGAAGAAGCTGCTTCTTCGCGCAAAGAAGATTCTGCCGCTCACAGTGCTCTGCAGAGCACCGTACCTTCGTCTTTAGCCTCTCTTCTCGTCTACATCTTAGCAAAAAGCTTTTCCACTCTGTCTGGCGAGGAGAAACTGTGCCAGCACAGAAAACATCTCCCATCGTGTTCTAGAGGCTGCACGGAGGTCTGCCGAGTGTTTTGCAAGAAGAGAAAGAAAGTTGTCCAAAACAGCTTCCAATCGAATGTTCATGTGAATAGAAAAGGCAGGAGAGTGGTCAGGTACTGTTTTCTCTCAGTTGGCAAGCTGCGCACACAATCGCAGTGTTGTACAGCTTGTTTCATCACCTTTGCCAAGTTGCCGCTCTCTCCGGCTCCCGGAGACGAAGAAGCTGCTTCTTCGCGCAAAGACGATTCTGCCGCTCACAGTGCTCTGCGGTGTGTGTCTTCTGCCGAAAGAGGTCCGGGAGCTGTGCTTAGCTCTGCAGAGCACCGTACCTTCGTCTTTAGCCTCTCTTCTCGTCTACATCTTAGCAAAAAGCTTTTCCACTCTGTCTGGCAAGGAGAAACTGTGCCAGCACAGAAAACATCTCCCATCGTGTTCTAGAGGCTGCACGGAGGTCTGCCGAGTGTTTTGCAAGAAGAGAAAGAAAGTTGTCCAAAACAGCTTGCAATCGAATGTTCATGTGAATAGAAAAGGCAGGAGAGTGGTCAGGTACTGTTTTCTCTCAGTTGGCAAGCTGCGCACACAATCGCAGTGTTGTACAGCTTGTTTCATCACCTTTGCGAAGTTGCCGCTCTCTCCGGCTCCCGGAGACGAAGAAGCTGCTTCTTCGCGCAAAGACGATTCTGCCGCTCACAGTGCTCTGCAGAGCACCGTACCTTCGTCTTTAGCCTCTCTTCTCGTCTACATCTTAGCAAAAAGCTTTTCCACTCTGTCTGGCAAGGAGAAACTGTGCCAGCACAGAAAACATCTCCCATCGTGTTCTAGAGGCTGCACGGAGGTCTGCCGAGTGTTTTGCATGAAGAGAAAGAAAGTTGTCCAAAACAGCTTCCAATCGAATGTTCATGTGAATAGAAAAGGCAGGAGAGTGGTCAGGTACTGTTTTCTCTCAGTTGGCAAGCTGCGCACACAATCGCAGTGTTGTACAGCTTGTTTCATCACCTTTGCCAAGTTGCCGCTCTCTCCGGCTCCCGGAGACAAAGAAGCTGCTTCTTCGCGCAAAGACGATTCTGCCGGTCACAGTGCTCTGCAGTGTGTGTCTTCTGCCGAAAGAGGCCCGGGAGCGGTGCTTAGTTCTTCAGAGCACCGTACCTTTGTCTTTAGCCTCTCTTCTCGTCTACATCTTAGTAAAAAGCTTTTCCACTCTGTCTGGCAAGGAGAAACTGTGCCAGCACAAAAAACATCTCCCATCGTGTTCTAGAGGCTGCACTGAGTTCTGCCGAGTGTTTTGCAAGAAGAGAAAGAAAGATGTCCAAAACAGCTTGCAATCGAATGTTCATGTGAATAGAAAAGGCAGGAGAGTGGTCAGGTACTGTTTTCTCTCAGTTGGCAAGCTGCGCACACAATCGCAGTGTTGTACAGCTTGTTTCATCACCTTTGCGAAGTTGCCGCTCTCTCCGGCTCCCGGAGACGAAGAAGCTGCTTCTTCGCGCAAAGACGATTCTGCCGCTCACAGTGCTCTGCGGTGTGCGCCTTCTGCGAAAGAGGCCCGGGAGCGGTGCTTAGCTCTGCAGAGCACCGTACCTTCGTCTTTAGCCTCTCTTCTCGTCTACATCTTAGCAAAAAGCTTTTCCACTCTGTCTGGCGAGGAGGAACTGTGCCAGCACAAAAAACATCTCCCATCGTGTTCTAGAGGCTGCACTGAGTTCTGCCGAGTGTTTTGCAAGAAGAGAAAGAAAGTTGTCCAAAACAGCTTGCAATCGAATGTTCATGTGAATTGAAAAGGCAGGAGAGTGGTCAGGTACTGTTTTCTCTCAGTTGGCAAGCTGCGCACACAATCGCAGTGTTGTACAGCTTGTTTCATCACCTTTGCGAAGTTGCCGCTCTCTCCGGCTCCCGGAGACGAAGAAGCTGCTTCTTCGCGCAAAGACGATTCTGCCGCTCACAGTGCTCTGCGGTGTGTGTCTTCTGCCGAAAGAGTCCCGGGAGCAGTGCTTAGCTCTGCAGACACCGTACCTTCGTCTTTAGCCTCTCTTCTCGTCTACATCTTAGCAAAAAGCTTTTCCACTCTGTCTGGCAAGGAGAAACTGTGCCAGCACAGAAAACATCTCCCATCGTGTTCTAGAGGCTGCACGGAGGTCTGCCGAGTTTTTTGCAAGAAGAGAAAGAAAGTTGTCCAAAACAGCTTGCAATCGAATGTTCATGTGAATAGAAAAGGCAGGAGAGTGGTCAGGTACTGTTTTCTCTCAGTTGGCAAGCTGCGCACACAATCGCAGTGTTGTACAGCTTGTTTCATCACCTTTGCCAAGTTGCCGCTCTCTCCGGCTCCCGGAGACGAAGAAGCTGCTTCTTCGCGCAAAGACGATTCTGCCGCTCACAGTGCTCTGCAGAGCACCGTACCTTCGTCTTTAGCCTCTCTTCTCGTCTACATCTTAGCAAAAAGCTTTTCCACTCTGTCTGGCAAGGAGAAACTGTGCCAGCACAAAAAACATCTCCCATCGTGTTCTAGAGGCTGCACGGAGGTCTGCCGAGTGTTTTGCAAGAAGAGAAAGAAAGTTGTCCAAAACAGCTTCCAATCGAATGTTCATGTGAATAGAAAAGGCAGGAGAGTGGTCAGGTACTGTTTTCTCGCAGTTGGCAAGCTGCGCACACAATCGCAGTGTTGTACAGCTTGTTTCATCACCTTTGCCAAGTTGCCGCTCTCTCCGGCTCCCGGAGACGAAGAAGCTGCTTCTTCGCGCAAAGACGATTCTGCCGCTCACAGTGCTCTGCGGTGTGCGTCTTCTGCCGAAAGAGGTCCGGGAGCTGTGCTTAGCTCTACAGAGCACCGTACCTTCGTCTTTAGACTCTCTTCTCGTCTACATCTTAGCAAAAAGCTTTTCCACTCTGTCTGGCAAGGAGAAACTGTGCCAGCACAAAAAACATCTCCCATCGTGTTCTAGAAGCTGCACGGAGGTCTGCCGAGTGTTTTGCAAGAAGAGAAAGAAAGTTGTCCAAAACAGCTTGCAATCGAATGTTCATGTGAATAGAAAAGGCAGGAGAGTGGTAAGGTAATGTTTTCTCTCAGTTGGCAAGCTGCGCACACAATCGCAGTGTTGTGCAGCTTGTTTCATCACCTTTGCGAAGTTGCCGCTCTCTCCGGCTCCCGGAGACGAAGAAGCTGCTTCTTCGCGCAAAGACGATTCTGCCGCTCACAGTGCTCTGCGGTGTGCGCCTTCTGCCGACAGAGGTCCGGGAGCGGTGCTTAGCTCTGCAGAGCACCGTACCTTCGTCTTTAGCCTCTCTTCTCGTCTACATCTTAGCAAAAAGCTTTTCCACTCTGTCTGGCAAGGAGAAACTGTGCCAAAACGGAAACCATCTCCCATCGTGTTCTAGAGGCTGCACGGAGGTCTGCCGAGTGTTTTGCAAGAAGAGAAAGAAAGTTGTCCAAAACAGCTTGCAATCGAATGTTCATGTGAATAGAAAAGGCAGGAGAGTGGTCAGGTACTGTTTTCTCTCAGTTGGTAAGCTGCGCACACAATCGCAGTTTTGTACAGCTTGTTTCATCACCTTTGCCAAGTTGCCGCTCTCTCCGGCTCCCGGAGACGAAGAATCTGCTTCTTCGCGCAAAGACGATTCTGCCGCTCACAGTGCTCTGCGGTGTGTGTCTTCTGCCGAAAGAGGCCCGGGAGCTGTGCTTAGCTCTGCAGAGCACCGTACCTTCGTCTTTAGCCTCTCTTCTCGTCTACATCTTAGCAAAAAGCTTTTCCACTCTGTCTGGCAAGGAGAAACTGTGCCAGCACAAAAAACATCTCCCATCGTGTTCTAGAAGCTGCACGGAGGTCTGCCGAGTGTTTTGCAAGAAGAGAAAGAAAGTTGTCCAAAACAGCTTGCAATCGAATGTTCATGTGAATAGAAAAGGCAGGAGAGTGGTCAGGTACTGTTTTCTCTCAGTTGGCAAGCTGCGCACACAATCGCAGTGTTGTAGAGCTTGTTTCATCACCTTTGCGAAGTTGCCGCTCTCTCCGGCTCCCGGAGACGAAGAAGCTGCTTCTTCGCGCAAAGACGATTCTGCCGCTCACAGTGCTCTGCAGAGCACCGTACCTTCGTCTTTAGCCTCTCTTCTCGTCTACATCTTAGCAAAAAGCTTTTCCACTCTGTCTGGCAAGGAGAAACTGTGCCAGCACAAAAAACATCTCCCATCGTGTTCTAGAGGCTGCACGGAGGTCTGCAGAGTGTTTTGCAAGAAGAGAAAGAAAGTTGTCCAAAACAGCTTGCAATCGAATGTTCATGTGAATAGAAAAGGCAGGAGAGTGGTCAGGTACTGTTTTCTCTCAGTTGGCAAGCTGCGCACACAATCGCAGTGTTGTACCGCTTGTTTCATCACCTTTGCGAAGTTGCCGCTCTCTCCGGCTCCCGGAGACGAAGAAGCTGCTTCTTCGCGCAAAGACGATTCTGCCGCTCACAGTGGTCTGCAGTGTGTGTCTTCTGCCCAAAGAGGCACGGGAGCTGTGCTTAACTCTGCAGAGCACCGTATCTTCGTCTTTAGCCTCTCTTCTCGTCTACATCTTAGCAAAAAGCTTTTCCACTCTGTCTGGCAAGGAGAAACTGTGCCAGCACAGAAAACATCTCCCATCGTGTTCTAGAGGCTGCACGGAGGTCTGCCGAGTGTTTTGCAAGAAGAGAAAGAAAGTTGTCCAAAACAGCTTGCAATCCAATGTTCATGTGAATAGAAAAGGCAGGAGAGTGGTCAGGTACTGTTTTCTCTCAGATGGCAAGCTGCGCACACAATCGCAGTGTTGTACAGCTTGTTTCATCACCTTTGCGAAGTTGCCGCTCTCTCCGGCTCCCGGAGACGAAGAAGCTGCTTCTTCGCCCATAGACTATTCTGCCGCTCACAGTGCTCTGCAGTGTGTGTCTTCGGCCGAAATAGGTCAGGGAGCTGTGCTTAGTTCTGCAGAGCACCATACCTGCTTCTTTAGCCTCTCTTCTCGTCTACATCTTAGCAAAAAGCTTTTCCACTCTGTCTGGCAAGGAGAAACTGTGCCAAAACGGAAACCATCTCCCATCGTGTTCTAGAGGCTGCACGGAGGTCTGCCGAGTGTTTTGCAAGAAGAGAAAGAAAGTTGTCCAAAACAGCTTGCAATCGAATGTTCATGTGAATAGAAAAGGCAGGAGAGTGGTCAGGTACTGTTTTCTCTCACTTGGCAAGCTGCGCACACAATCGCAGTGTTGTACAGCTTGTTTCATCACCTTTGAGAAGCTGCCGCTCTCTCAGGCTCCCGGAGACGAAGAAGCTGCTTCTTCGCGCAAAGACGATTCTGCCGCTCACAGTGCTCTGCGGTGTGCGCCTTCTGCCGAAAGAGATCCGGGAGCGGTGCTTAGCTCTGCAGAGCACCGTACCTTCGTCTTTAGCCTCTCTTCTCGTCTACATCTTAGCAAAAAGCTTTTCCACTCTGTCTGGCAAGGAGAAACTGTGCCAGCACAGAAAACATCTCCCATCGTGTTCTAGAGGCTGCACGGAGGTCTGCCGAGTGTTTTGCAAGAAGAGAAAGAAAGTTGTCCAAAACAGCTTCCAATCGAATGTTCAAGTGAATAGAAAAGGCAAGAGAGTGGTCAGGTACTGTTTTCTCTCAGTTGGCAAGCTGCGCACACAATCGCAGTGTTGTACAGCTTGTTTCATCACCTTTGCCAAGTTGCCGCTCTCTCCGGCTCCCGGAGACGAAGAAGCTGCTTCTTCGCGCAAAGACGATTCTGCCGCTCACAGTGCTCTGCGGTGTGTGTCTTCTGCCGAAAGAGGTCCGGGAGCTGTGCTTAGCTCTGCAGAGCACCGTACCTTCGTCTTTAGCCTCTCTTCTCGTCTACATCTTAGCAAAAAGCTTTTCCACTCTGTCTGGCAAGGAGAAACTGTGCCAGCACAGAAAACATCTCCCATCGTGTTCTAGAGGCTGCACGGAGGTCTGCCGAGTGTTTTGCAAGAAGAGAAAGAAAGTTATCCAAAACAGCTTGCAATCGAATGTTCATGTGAATAGAAAAGGCAGGAGAGTGGTCAGGTACTGTTTTCTCTCAGTTGGTAAGCTGCGCACACAATCGCAGTTTTGTACAGCTTGTTTCATCACCTTTGCCAAGTTGCCGCTCTCTCCGGCTCCCGGAGACGAAGAATCTGCTTCTTCGCGCAAAGACGATTCTGCCGCTCACAGTGCTCTGCGGTGTGTGTCTTCTGCCGAAAGAGGCCCGGGAGCTGTGCTTAGCTCTGCAGAGCACCGTACCTTCGTCTTTAGCCTCTCTTCTCGTCTACATCTTAGCAAAAAGCTTTTCCACTCTGTCTGGCAAGGAGAAACTGTGCCAGCACAAAAAACATCTCCCATCGTGTTCTAGAAGCTGCACGGAGGTCTGCCGAGTGTTTTGCAAGAAGAGAAAGAAAGTTGTCCAAAACAGCTTCCAATCGAATGTTCACGTGAATAGAAAAGGCAGGAGAGTGGTCATGTACTGTTTTCTCTCAGTTGGCAAGCTGCGCACACAATCGCAGTGTTGTACAGCTTGTTTCATCACCTTTGCCAAGTTGCCGCTCTCTCCGGCTCCCGGAGACGAAGAAGCTGCTTCTTCGCGCAAAGACGATTCTGCCCCTCACAGTGCTCTGCGGTGTGCGTCTTCTGCCGAAAGAGGCACGGGAGTTGTGCTTAGCTCTGCAGAGCACCGTACCTTCGTCTTTAGCCTCTCTTCTCGTCTACATCTTAGCAAAAAGCTTTTCCACTCTGTCTGGCAAGGAGAAACTGTGCCAGCACAAAAAACATCTCCCATCGTGTTCTAGAGGCTGCACGGAGGTCTGCCGAGTGTTTTGCAAGAAGAGAAAGAAAGTTGTCCAAAACAGCTTGCAATCGAATGTTCATGTGAATAGATAAGGCAGGAGAGTGGTCAGGTACTGTTTTCTCTCAGTTGGCAAGCTGCGCACACAATCGCAGTGTTGTACAGCTTGTTTCATCACCTTTGCCAAGTTGCCGCTCTCTCCGGCTCCCGGAGACGAAGAAGCTGCTTCTTCGCGCAAAGACGATTCTGCCGCTCACAGTGCTCTGCGGTGTGTGTCTTCTGCCGAAAGAGGTCCAGGAGCGGTGCTCAGCTCTGCAGAGCACCGTACCTTCGTCTTTAGCCTCTCTTCTCGTCTACATCTTAGTGAAAAGCTTTTCCACTCTGTCTGGCAAGGAGAAACTGTGCCAGCACAGAAAACATCTCCCATCGTGTTCTAGAGGCTGCACGGAGGTCTGCCGAGTGTTTTGCAAGAAGAGAAAGAAAGTTGTCCAAAACAGCTTGCAATCGAATGTTCATGTGAATAGAAAAGGCAGGAGAGTGGTCAGGTACTGTTTTCTCTCAGATGGTAAGCTGCGCACACAATCGCAGTGTTGTACAGCTTGTTTCATCACCTTTGCCAAGTTGCCGCTCTCTCCGGCTCCCGGAGACGAAGAAGCTGCTTCTTCGCGCAAAGAAGATTCTGCCGCTCACAGTGCTCTGCAGAGCACCGTACCTTCGTCTTTAGCCTCTCTTCTCGTCTACATCTTAGCAAAAAGCTTTTCCACTCTGTCTGGCGAGGAGAAACTGTGCCAGCACAGAAAACATCTCCCATCGTGTTCTAGAGGCTGCACGGAGGTCTGCCGAGTGTTTTGCAAGAAGAGAAAGAAAGTTGTCCAAAACAGCTTCCAATCGAATGTTCATGTGAATAGAAAAGGCAGGAGAGTGGTCAGGTACTGTTTTCTCTCAGTTGGCAAGCTGCGCACACAATCGCAGTGTTGTACAGCTTGTTTCATCACCTTTGCCAAGTTGCCGCTCTCTCCGGCTCCCGGAGACGAAGAAGCTGCTTCTTCGCGCAAAGACGATTCTGCCGCTCACAGTGCTCTGCGGTGTGTGTCTTCTGCCGAAAGAGGTCCGGGAGCTGTGCTTAGCTCTGCAGAGCACCGTACCTTCGTCTTTAGCCTCTCTTCTCGTCTACATCTTAGCAAAAAGCTTTTCCACTCTGTCTGGCAAGGAGAAACTGTGCCAGCACAGAAAACATCTCCCATCGTGTTCTAGAGGCTGCACGGAGGTCTGCCGAGTGTTTTGCAAGAAGAGAAAGAAAGTTGTCCAAAACAGCTTGCAATCGAATGTTCATGTGAATAGAAAAGGCAGGAGAGTGGTCAGGTACTGTTTTCTCTCAGTTGGCAAGCTGCGCACACAATCGCAGTGTTGTACAGCTTGTTTCATCACCTTTGCGAAGTTGCCGCTCTCTCCGGCTCCCGGAGACGAAGAAGCTGCTTCTTCGCGCAAAGACGATTCTGCCGCTCACAGTGCTCTGCAGAGCACCGTACCTTCGTCTTTAGCCTCTCTTCTCGTCTACATCTTAGCAAAAAGCTTTTCCACTCTGTCTGGCAAGGAGAAACTGTGCCAGCACAGAAAACATCTCCCATCGTGTTCTAGAGGCTGCACGGAGGTCTGCCGAGTGTTTTGCATGAAGAGAAAGAAAGTTGTCCAAAACAGCTTCCAATCGAATGTTCATGTGAATAGAAAAGGCAGGAGAGTGGTCAGGTACTGTTTTCTCTCAGTTGGCAAGCTGCGCACACAATCGCAGTGTTGTACAGCTTGTTTCATCACCTTTGCCAAGTTGCCGCTCTCTCCGGCTCCCGGAGACAAAGAAGCTGCTTCTTCGCGCAAAGACGATTCTGCCGGTCACAGTGCTCTGCAGTGTGTGTCTTCTGCCGAAAGAGGCCCGGGAGCGGTGCTTAGTTCTTCAGAGCACCGTACCTTTGTCTTTAGCCTCTCTTCTCGTCTACATCTTAGTAAAAAGCTTTTCCACTCTGTCTGGCAAGGAGAAACTGTGCCAGCACAAAAAACATCTCCCATCGTGTTCTAGAGGCTGCACTGAGTTCTGCCGAGTGTTTTGCAAGAAGAGAAAGAAAGATGTCCAAAACAGCTTGCAATCGAATGTTCATGTGAATAGAAAAGGCAGGAGAGTGGTCAGGTACTGTTTTCTCTCAGTTGGCAAGCTGCGCACACAATCGCAGTGTTGTACAGCTTGTTTCATCACCTTTGCGAAGTTGCCGCTCTCTCCGGCTCCCGGAGACGAAGAAGCTGCTTCTTCGCGCAAAGACGATTCTGCCGCTCACAGTGCTCTGCGGTGTGCGCCTTCTGCGAAAGAGGCCCGGGAGCGGTGCTTAGCTCTGCAGAGCACCGTACCTTCGTCTTTAGCCTCTCTTCTCGTCTACATCTTAGCAAAAAGCTTTTCCACTCTGTCTGGCGAGGAGGAACTGTGCCAGCACAAAAAACATCTCCCATCGTGTTCTAGAGGCTGCACTGAGTTCTGCCGAGTGTTTTGCAAGAAGAGAAAGAAAGTTGTCCAAAACAGCTTGCAATCGAATGTTCATGTGAATTGAAAAGGCAGGAGAGTGGTCAGGTACTGTTTTCTCTCCGTTGGCAAGCTGCGCACACAATCGCAGTGTTGTACAGCTTGTTTCATCACCTTTGCGAAGTTGCCGCTCTCTCCGGCTCCCGGAGACGAAGAAGCTGCTTCTTCGCGCAAAGACGATTCTGCCGCTCACAGTGCTCTGCGGTGTGTGTCTTCTGCCGAAAGAGTCCCGGGAGCAGTGCTTAGCTCTGCAGACACCGTACCTTCGTCTTTAGCCTCTCTTCTCGTCTACATCTTAGCAAAAAGCTTTTCCACTCTGTCTGGCAAGGAGAAACTGTGCCAGCACAGAAAACATCTCCCATCGTGTTCTAGAGGCTGCACGGAGGTCTGCCGAGTTTTTTGCAAGAAGAGAAAGAAAGTTGTCCAAAACAGCTTGCAATCGAATGTTCATGTGAATAGAAAAGGCAGGAGAGTGGTCAGGTACTGTTTTCTCTCAGTTGGCAAGCTGCGCACACAATCGCAGTGTTGTACAGCTTGTTTCATCACCTTTGCCAAGTTGCCGCTCTCTCCGGCTCCCGGAGACGAAGAAGCTGCTTCTTCGCGCAAAGACGATTCTGCCGCTCACAGTGCTCTGCAGAGCACCGTACCTTCGTCTTTAGCCTCTCTTCTCGTCTACATCTTAGCAAAAAGCTTTTCCACTCTGTCTGGCAAGGAGAAACTGTGCCAGCACAAAAAACATCTCCCATCGTGTTCTAGAGGCTGCACGGAGGTCTGCCGAGTGTTTTGCAAGAAGAGAAAGAAAGTTGTCCAAAACAGCTTCCAATCGAATGTTCATGTGAATAGAAAAGGCAGGAGAGTGGTCAGGTACTGTTTTCTCGCAGTTGGCAAGCTGCGCACACAATCGCAGTGTTGTACAGCTTGTTTCATCACCTTTGCCAAGTTGCCGCTCTCTCCGGCTCCCGGAGACGAAGAAGCTGCTTCTTCGCGCAAAGACGATTCTGCCGCTCACAGTGCTCTGCGGTGTGCGTCTTCTGCCGAAAGAGGTCCGGGAGCTGTGCTTAGCTCTACAGAGCACCGTACCTTCGTCTTTAGACTCTCTTCTCGTCTACATCTTAGCAAAAAGCTTTTCCACTCTGTCTGGCAAGGAGAAACTGTGCCAGCACAAAAAACATCTCCCATCGTGTTCTAGAAGCTGCACGGAGGTCTGCCGAGTGTTTTGCAAGAAGAGAAAGAAAGTTGTCCAAAACAGCTTCCAATCGAATGTTCACGTGAATAGAAAAGGCAGGAGAGTGGTCATGTACTGTTTTCTCTCACTTGGCAAGCTGCGCACACAATCGCAGTGTTGTACAGCTTGTTTCATCACCTTTGCCAAGTTGCCGCTCTCTCCGGCTCCCGGAGACGAAGAAGCTGCTTCTTCGCGCAAAGACGATTCTGCCCCTCACAGTTCTCTGCGGTGTGCGTCTTCTGCCGAAAGAGGCACGGGAGCTGTGCTTAGCTCTGCAGAGCACCGTACCTTCGTCTTTAGCCTCTCTTCTCGTCTACATCTTAGCAAAAAGCTTTTCCACTCTGTCTGGCAAGGAGAAACTGTGCCAGCACAGAAAACATCTCCCATCGTGTTCTAGAGGCTGCACGGAGGTCTGCCGAGTGTTTTGCAAGAAGAGAAAGAAAGTTGTCCAAAACAGCTTGCAATCGAATGTTCATGTGAATAGAAAAGGCAGGAGAGTGGTCAGGTACTGTTTTCTCTCAGATGGCAAGCTGCGCACACAATCGCAGTTTTGTACAGCTTGTTTCATCACCTTTGCGAAGTTGCCGCTCTCTCCGGCTCCCGGAGACGAAGAAGCTGCTTCTTCGCGCAAAGACGATTCTGCCGCTCACAGTGCTCTGCGGTGTGCGCCTTCTGCCGAAAGAGGCACGGGAGCTGTGCTTAGCTCTGCAGAGCACCGTACCTTCGTCTTTAGCCTCTCTTCTCGTCTACATCTTAGCAAAAAGCTTTTCCACTCTGTCTGGCGAGGAGAAACTGTGCCAGCACAGAAAACATCTCCCATCGTGTTCTAGAGGCTGCACGGAGGTCTGCTGAGTGTTTTGCAAGAAGAGAAAGAAAGTTGTCCAAAACAGCTTGCAATCGACTGTTCAAGTGAATAGAAAAGGCAGGAGAGTGGTCAGGTACTGTTTTCTCTCAGTTGGTAATCTACGCACACAATCGCAGTTTTGTACAGCTTGTTTCATCACCTTTGCGAAGTTGCCGCTCTCTCCGGCTCCAGGAGACGAAGAAGCAGTTCTTCACGCAAAGAGGATTCTGCCGCTCACAGTGCTCTGCAGAGCACCGTACCTTCGTCTTTAGCCTCTCTTCTCGTCTACATCTTAGCAAAAAGCTTTTCCACTCTGTCTGGCAAGGAGAAACTGTGCCAGCACAAAAAACATCTCCCATCGTGTTCTAGAGGCTGCACTGAGTTCTGCCGAGTGTTTTGCAAGAAGAGAAAGAAAGTTGTCCAAAACAGCTTGCAATCCAATGTTCATGTGAATAGAAAAGGCAGGAGAGTGGTCAGGTACTGTTTTCTCTCAGTTGGCAAGCTGCGCACACAATCGCAGTGTTGTACAGCTTGTTTCATCACCTTTGCCAAGTTGCCGCTCTCTCCGGCTCCCGGAGACGAAGAAGCTGCTTCTTCGCGCAAAGACGATTCTGCCGCTCACAGTGCTCTGCGGTGTGCGCCTTCTGCCGAAAGACGCCCGGCACCGGCGCATAGCTCTGCAGAGCACCGTACCTTCGTCTTTAGCCTCTCTTCTCGTCTACATCTTAGCAAAAAGCTTTTCCACTCTGTCTGGCGAGGAGAAACTGTGCCAGCACAGAAAACATCTCCCATCGTGTTCTAGAGGCTGCACGGAGGTCTGCCGAGTGTTTTGCAAGAAGAGAAAGAAAGTTGTCCAAAACAGCTTGCAATCGAATGTTCATGTGAATAGAAAAGGCAGGAGAGTGGTCAGGTACTGTTTTCTCTCAGTTGGCAAGCTGCGCACACAATCGCAGTGTTGTACAGCTTGTTTCATCACCTTTGCCAAGTTGCCGCTCTCTCCGGCTCCCGGAGACGAAGAAGCTGCTTCTTCGCGCAAAGACGATTCTGCCCCTCACAGTGCTCAGCGGTGTGCGCCTTCTGCTGAAAGACGCCCGGCACCGGCGCACAGCTCTGCAGAGCACCGTACCTTCGTCTTTAGCCTCTCTTCTCGTCTACATCTTAGCAAAAAGCTTTTCCACTCTGTCTGGCGAGGAGAAACTGTGCCAGCACAGAAAACATCTCCCATCGTGTTCTAGAGGCTGCACGGAGGTCTGCCGAGTATTTTGCAAGAAGAGAAAGAAAGTTGTCCAAAACAGCTTGCAATCCAATGTTCATGTGAATAGAAAAGGCAGGAGAGTGGTCAGGTACTGTTTTCTCTCAGTTGCCAAGCTGCGCACACAATCGCAGTGTTGTACAGCTTGTTTCATCACCTTTGCGAAGTTGCCGCTCTCTCCGGCTCCCGGAGACGAAGAAGCTGCTTCTTCGCGCAAAGACGATTCTGCCGCTCACAGTGCTCTGCGGTGTGTGTCTTCTGCCGAAAGAGGTCCGGGAGCTGTGCTTGGCTCTGCAGAGCACCGTACCTTTGTCTTTAGCCTCTCTTCTCGTCTACATCTTAGCAAAAAGCTTTTCCACTCTGTCTGGCAAGGAGAAACTGTGCCAGCACAGAAAACATCTCCCATCGTGTTCTAGAGGCTGCACGGAGGTCTGCCGAGTGTTTTGCAAGAAGAGAAAGAAAGTTGTCCAAAACAGCTTGCAATCGAATGTTCATGTGAATAGAAAAGGCAGGAGAGTGGTCAGGTACTGTTTTCTCTCAGTTGGCAAACTGCGCACACAATCGCAGTGTTGTACAGCTTGTTTCATCACCTTTGCGAAGTTGCCGCTCTCTCCGGCTCCCGGAGACGAAGAAGCGGCTTCTTCGCGCAAAGAAGATTCTGCCGCTCACAGTGCCCTGCGGTGTGCGCCTTCTGCCGAAAGGCGCCCGGCACCGGTTCTTACCTCTGCAGAGCACCGTACCTTCGTCTTTAGCCTCTCTTCTCGTCTACATCTTAGCAAAAAGCTTTTCCACTCTGTCTGGCAAGGAGAAACTGTGCCAGCACAGAAAACATCTCCCATCGTGTTCTAGAGGCTGCACGGAGGTCTGCCGATTGTTTTGCAAGAAGAGAAAGAAAGTTGTCCAAAACAGCTTGCAATCGAATGTTCATGTGAATAGATAAGGCTGGAGATTGGTCAGGTACTGTTTTCTCTCAGTTGGCAAGCTGCGCACACAATCGCAGTGTTGTACAGCTTGTTTCATCACCTTTGCGAAGTTGCCGCTCTCTCCGGCTCCCGGAGACGAAGAAGCTGCTTCTTCGCGCAAAGACGATTCTGCCGCTCACAGTGCTCTGCGGTGTGTGTCTTCTGCCGAAAGAGGTCCAGGAGCGGTGCTTAGCTCTGCAGAGCACCGTACCTTCGTCTTTAGCCTCTCTTCTCGTCTACATCTTAGTAAAAAGCTTTTCCACTCTGTCTGGCAAGGAGAAACTGTGCCAGCACAGAAAACATCTCCCATCGTGTTCTAGAGGCTGCACGGAGGTCTGCCGAGTGTTTTGCAAGAAGAGAAAGAAAGTTGTCCAAAACAGCTTGCAATCGAATGTTCATGTGAATAGAAAAGGCAGGAGAGTGGTCAGGTACTGTTTTCTCTCAGATGGCAAGCTGCGCACACAATCGCAGTGTTGTACAGCTTGTTTCATCACCTTTGCGAAGTTGCCGCTCTCTCCGGCTCCCGGAGACGAAGAAGCTGCTTCTTCGCCCAAAGACGATTCTGCCGCTCACAGTGCTCTGCAGTGTGTGTCTTCTGCCGAAAGAGGCCAGGGAGCTGTGCTTAGTTCTGCAGAGCACCATACCTGCTTCTTTAGCCTCTCTTCTCGTCTACATCTTAGCAAAAAGCTTTTCCACTCTGTCTGGCAAGGAGAAACTGTGCCAGCACAAAAAACATCTCCCATCGTGTTCTAGAGGCTGCACGGAGGTCTGCCGAGTGTTTTGCAAGAAGAGAAAGAAAGTTGTCCAAAACAGCTTGCAATCGAATGTTCATGTGAATAGAAAAGGCAGGAGAGTGGTCAGGTACTGTTTTCTCTCAGTTGGCAAGCTGCGCACACAATCGCAGTGTTGTACAGCTTGTTTCATCACCTTTGCGAAGCTGCCGCTCTCTCCGGCTCCCGGAGACGAAGAAGCTGCTTCTTCGCGCAAAGACGATTCTGCCGCTCACAGTGCTCTGCGGTGTGCGCCTTCTGCCGAAAGAGATCCGGGAGCGGTGCTTAGCTCTGCAGAGCACCGTACCTTCGTCTTTAGCCTCTCTTCTCGTCTACATCTTAGCAAAAAGCTTTTCGACTCCGTCTGGCAAGGAGAAACTGTGCCAGCACAAAAAACATCTCCCATCGTGTTCTAGAAGCTGCACGGAGGTCTGCCGAGTGTTTTGCAAGAAGAGAAAGAAAGTTGTCCAAAACAGCTTGCAATCGAATGTTCATGTGAATAAAAAAGGCAGGAGAGTGGTAAGGTAATGTTTTCTCTCAGTTGGCAAACTGCGCACACAATCGCAGTGTTGTACAGCTTGTTTCATCACCTTTGCGAAGTTGCCGCTCTCTCCGGCTCCCGGAGACGAAGAAGCTGCTTCTTCGCGCAAAGACGATTCTGCCGCTCACAGTGCTCTGCGGTGTGCGCCTTCTGCCGAAAGAGGTCCGGGAGCTGTGCTTAGCTCTGCAGAGCACCGTACCTTCGTCTTTAGCCTCTCTTCTCGTCTACATCTTAGCAAAAAGCTTTTCCACTCTGTCTGGCAAGGAGAAACTGTGCCAGCACAGAAAACATCTCCCATCGTGTTCTAGAGGCTGCACGGAGGTCTGCCGAGTGTTTTGCAAGAAGAGAAAGAAAGTTGTCCAAAACAGCTTCCAATCCAATGTTCATGTGAATAGAAAGGGAAGGAGAGTGGTCAGGTACTGTTTTCTCTCAGTTGGCAAGCTGCGCACACAATCGCAGTGTTGTACAGCTTGTTTCATCACCTTTGCGGAGTTGCCGCTCTCTCCGGCTCCCGGAGACGAAGAAGCTGCTTCTTCGCGCAAAGACGATTCTGCCGCTCACCGTGCTCTGCGGTGTGCGCCTTCTGCCGAAAGAGATCCGGGAGCGGTGCTTAGCTCTGCAGAGCACCGTACCTTCGTCTTTAGCCTCTCTTCTCGTCTACATCTTAGCAAAAGGCTTTTCCACTCTGTCTGGCAAGGAGAAACTGTGCCAAAACGGAAACCATCTCCCATCGTGTTCTAGAGGCTGCACGGAGGTCTGCCGAGTATTTTGCAAGAAGAGAAAGAAAGTTGTCCAAAACAGCTTGCAATCGAATGTTCATGTGAATAGAAAAGGCAGGAGAGTGGTCAGGTACTGTTTTCTCTCACTTGGCAAACTGCGCACACAATCGCAGTGTTGTACAGCTTGTTTCATCACCTTTGCCAAGTTGCCGCTCTCTCCGGCTCCCGGAGACGAAGAAGCTGCTTCTTCGCGCAAAGACGATTCTGCCGCTCACAGTGCTCTGCGGTGTGTGTCTTCAGCCGAAAGAGGTCCGGGAGCTGTGCTTAGCTCTGCAGAGCACCGTACCTTCGTCTTTAGCCTCTCTTCTCGTCTACATCTTAGCAAAAAGCTTTTCCACTCTGTCTGGCAAGGAGAAACTGTGCCAGCACAGAAAACATCTCCCATCGTGTTCTAGAGGCTGTACGGAGGTGTGCCGAGTGTTTTGCAAGAAGAGAAAGAAAGTTGTCCAAAACAGCTTGCAATCGAATGTTCATGTGAATAGAAAAGGCAGGAGAGTGGTCAGGTACTGTTTTCTCTCAGTTGGCAAACTGCGCACACAATCGCAGTGTTGTACAGCTTGTTTCATCACCTTTGCGAAGTTGCCGCTCTCTCCGGCTCCCGGAGACGAAGAAGCTGCTTCTTCGCCCAAAGACGATTCTGCCGCTCACAGTGCTCTGCGGTGTGCGCCTTCTGCCGAAAGAGATCCGGGAGCGGTGCTTAGCTCTGCAGAGCACCGTACCTTCGTCTTTAGCCTCTCTTCTCGTCTACATCTTAGCAAAAAGCTTTTCCACTCTGTCTGGCAAGGAGAAACTGTGCCAGCACAGAAAACATCTCCCATCGTGTTCTAGAGGCTGCACGGATGTCTGCCGAGTGTTTTGCAAGAAGAGAAAGAAAGTTGTCCAAAACAGCTTGCAATCGAATGTTCATGTGAATAGAAAAGGCAGGAGAGTGGTCAGGCACTGTTTTCTCTCAGTTGGCAAGCTGCGCACACAATCGCAGTGTTGTACAGCTTGTTTCATCACCTTTGCCAAGTTGCCGCTCTCTCCGGCTCCCGGAGACGAAGAAGCGGCTTCTTCGCGCAAAGACGATTCTGCCGCTCACAGTGCCCTGCGGTGTGCGCCTTCTGCCGAAAGGCGCCCGGCACCGGTTCTTACCTCTGCAGAGCACCGTACCTTCGTCTTTAGCCTCTCTTCTCGTCTACATCTTAGCAAAAAGCTTTTCCACTCTGTCTGGCAAGGAGAAACTGTGCCAGCACAGAAAACATCTCCCATCGTGTTCTAGAGGCTGCACGGAGGTCTGCCGAGTGTTTTGCAAGAAGAGAAAGAAAGTTGTCCAAAACAGCTTGCAATCGAATGTTCATGTGAATAAATAAGGCAGGAGAGTGGTCAGGTACTGTTTTCTCTCAGATGGCAAGCTGCGCACACAATCGCAGTGTTGTACAGCTTGTTTCATCACCTTTGCCAAGTTGCCGCTCTCTCCGGCTCCCGGAGACGAAGAAGCTGCTTCTTCGCGCAAAGACGATTCTGCCGCTCACAGTGCTCTGCGGTGTGTGTCTTCTGCCGAAAGAGGTCCAGGAGCGGTGCTTAGCTCTGCAGAGCACCGTACCTTCGTCTTTAGCCTCTCTTCTCGTCTACATCTTAGTAAAAAGCTTTTCCACTCTGTCTGGCAAGGAGAAACTGTGCCAGCACAGAAAACATCTCCCATCGTGTTCTAGAGGCTGCACGGAGGTCTGCCGAGTGTTTTGCAAGAAGAGAAAGAAAGTTGTCCAAAACAGCTTGCAATCGAATGTTCATGTGAATAGAAAAGGCAGGAGAGTGGTCAGGTACTGTTTTCTCTCAGATGGCAAGCTGCGCACACAATCGCAGTGTTGTACAGCTTGTTTCATCACCTTTGCGAAGTTGCCGCTCTCTCCGGCTCCCGGAGACGAAGAAGCTGCTTCTTCGCCCAAAGACGATTCTGCCGCTCACAGTGCTCTGCAGTGTGTGTCTTCGGCCGAAAGAGGCCAGGGAGCTGTGCTTAGTTCTGCAGAGCACCATACCTGCTTCTTTAGCCTCTCTTCTCGTCTACATCTTAGCAAAAAGCTTTTCCACTCTGTCTGGCAAGGAGAAACTGTGCCAGCACAAAAAACATCTCCCATCGTGTTCTAGAGGCTGCACGGAGGTCTGCCGAGTGTTTTGCAAGAAGAGAAAGAAAGTTGTCCAAAACAGCTTGCAATCGAATGTTCATGTGAATAGAAAAGGCAGGAGAGTGGTCAGGTACTGTTTTCTCTCAGTTGGCAAGCTGCGCACACAATCGCAGTGTTGTACAGCTTGTTTCATCACCTTTGCGAAGCTGCCGCTCTCTCCGGCTCCCGGAGACGAAGAAGCTGCTTCTTCGCGCAAAGACGATTCTGCCGCTCACAGTGCTCTGCGGTGTGCGCCTTCTGCCGAAAGAGATCCGGGAGCGGTGCTTAGCTCTGCCGAGCACCGTACCTTCGTCTTTAGCCTCTCTTCTCGTCTACATCTTAGCAAAAAGCTTTTCGACTCTGTCTGGAAAGGAGAAACTGTGCCAGCACAAAAAACATCTCCCATCGTGTTCTAGAAGCTGCACGGAGGTCTGCCGAGTGTTTTGCAAGAAGAGAAAGAAAGTTGTCCAAAACAGCTTGCAATCGAATGTTCATGTGAATAGAAAAGGCAGGAGAGTGGTAAGGTAATGTTTTCTCTCAGTTGGCAAACTGCGCACACAATCGCAGTGTTGTACAGCTTGTTTCATCACCTTTGCGAAGTTGCCGCTCTCTCCGGCTCCCGGAGACGAAGAAGCTGCTTCTTCGCGCAAAGACGATTCTGCCGCTCACAGTGCTCTGCGGTGTGCGCCTTCTGCCGAAAGAGGTCCGGGAGCTGTGCTTAGCTCTGCAGAGCACCGTACCTTCGTCTTTAGCCTCTCTTCTCGTCTACATCTTAGCAAAAAGCTTTTCCACTCTGTCTGGCAAGGAGAAACTGTGCCAGCACAGAAAACATCTCCCATCGTGTTCTAGAGGCTGCACGGAGGTCTGCCGAGTGTTTTGCAAGAAGAGAAAGAAAGTTGTCCAAAACAGCTTGCAATCGAATGTTCATGTGAATAGAAAAGGCAGGAGAGTGGTCAGGTACTGTTTTCTCTCAGTTGGCAAACTGCGCACACAATCGCAGTGTTGTACAGCTTGTTTCATCACCTTTGCGAAGTTGCCGCTCTCTCCGGCTCCCGGAGACGAAGAAGCTGCTTCTTGGCCCAAAGACGATTCTGCCGCTCACAGTGCTCTGCGGTGTGCGCCTTCTGCCGAAAGAGATCCGGGAGCGGTGCTTAGCTCTGCAGAGCACCGTACCTTCGTCTTTAGCCTCTCTTCTCGTCTACATCTTAGCAAAAAGCTTTTCCACTCTGTCTGGCAAGGAGAAACTGTGCCAGCACAGAAAACATCTCCCATCGTGTTCTAGAGGCTGCACGGATGTCTGCCGAGTGTTTTGCAAGAAGAGAAAGAAAGTTGTCCAAAACAGCTTGCAATCGAATGTTCATGTGAATAGAAAAGGCAGGAGAGTGGTCAGGCACTGTTTTCTCTCAGTTGGCAAGCTGCGCACACAATCGCAGTGTTGTACAGCTTGTTTCATCACCTTTGCCAAGTTGCCGCTCTCTCCGGCTCCCGGAGACGAAGAAGCGGCTTCTTCGCGCAAAGAAGATTCTGCCGCTCACAGTGCCCTGCGGTGTGCGCCTTCTGCCGAAAGGCGCCCGGCACCGGTTCTTACCTCTGCAGAGCACCGTACCTTCGTCTTTAGCCTCTCTTCTCGTCTACATCTTAGCAAAAAGCTTTTCCACTCTGTCTGGCAAGGAGAAACTGTGCCAGCACAGAAAACATCTCCCATCGTGTTCTAGAGGCTGCACGGAGGTCTGCCGAGTGTTTTGCAAGAAGAGAAAGAAAGTTGTCCAAAACAGCTTGCAATCGAATGTTCATGTGAATAGATAAGGCAGGAGAGTGGTCAGGTACTGTTTTCTCTCAGTTGGCAAGCTGCGCACACAATCGCAGTGTTGTACAGCTTGTTTCATCACCTTTGCCAAGTTGCCGCTCTCTCCGGCTCCCGGAGACGAAGAAGCTGCTTCTTCGCGCAAAGACGATTCTGCCGCTCACAGTGCTCTGCGGTGTGTGTCTTCTGCCGAAAGAGGTCCAGGAGCGGTGCTTAGCTCTGCAGAGCACCGTACCTTCGTCTTTAGCCTCTCTTCTCGTCTACATCTTAGTAAAAAGCTTTTCCACTCTGTCTGGCAAGGAGAAACTGTGCCAGCACAGAAAACATCTCCCATCGTGTTCTAGAGGCTGCACGGAGGTCTGCCGAGTGTTTTGCAAGAAGAGAAAGAAAGTTGTCCAAAACAGCTTGCAATCGAATGTTCATGTGAATAGAAAAGGCAGGAGAGTGGTCAGGTACTGTTTTCTCTCAGATGGCAAGCTGCGCACACAATCGCAGTGTTGTACAGCTTGTTTCATCACCTTTGCGAAGTTGCCGCTCTCTCCGGCTCCCGGAGACGAAGAAGCTGCTTCTTCGCCCAAAGACGATTCTGCCGCTCACAGTGCTCTGCAGTGTGTGTCTTCGGCCGAAAGAGGCCAGGGAGCTGTGCTTAGTTCTGCAGAGCACCATACCTGCTTCTTTAGCCTCTCTTCTCGTCTACATCTTAGCAAAAAGCTTTTCCACTCTGTCTGGCAAGGAGAAACTGTGCCAGCACAAAAAACATCTCCCATCGTGTTCTAGAGGCTGCACGGAGGTCTGCCGAGTGTTTTGCAAGAAGAGAAAGAAAGTTGTCCAAAACAGCTTGCAATCGAATGTTCATGTGAATAGAAAAGGCAGGAGAGTGGTCAGGTACTGTTTTCTCTCAGTTGGCAAGCTGCGCACACAATCGCAGTGTTGTACAGCTTGTTTCATCACCTTTGCGAAGCTGCCGCTCTCTCCGGCTCCCGGAGACGAAGAAGCTGCTTCTTCGCGCAAAGACGATTCTGCCGCTCACAGTGCTCTGCGGTGTGCGCCTTCTGCCGAAAGAGATCCGGGAGCGGTGCTTAGCTCTGCAGAGCACCGTACCTTCGTCTTTAGCCTCTCTTCTCGTCTACATCTTAGCAAAAAGCTTTTCCACTCTGTCTGGCAAGGAGAAACTGTGCCAGCACAAAAAACATCTCCCATCGTGTTCTAGAAGCTGCACGGAGGTCTGCCGAGTGTTTTGCAAGAAGAGAAAGAAAGTTGTCCAAAACAGCTTGCAATCGAATGTTCATGTGAATAAAAAAGGCAGGAGAGTGGTAAGGTAATGTTTTCTCTCAGTTGGCAAACTGCGCACACAATCGCAGTGTTGTACAGCTTGTTTCATCACCTTTGCGAAGTTGCCGCTCTCTCCGGCTCCCGGAGACGAAGAAGCTGCTTCTTCGCGCAAAGACGATTCTGCCGCTCACAGTGCTCTGCGGTGGGCGCCTTCTGCCGAAAGAGGTCCGGGAGCTGTGCTTAGCTCTGCAGAGCACCGTACCTTCGTCTTTAGCCTCTCTTCTCGTCTACATCTTAGCAAAAAGCTTTTTCACTCTGTCTGGCAAGGAGAAACTGTGCCAGCACAGAAAACATCTCCCATCGTGTTCTAGAGGCTGCACGGAGGTCTGCCGAGTGTTTTGCAAGAAGAGAAAGAAAGTTGTCCAAAACAGCTTCCAATCCAATGTTCATGTGAATAGAAAGGGAAGGAGAGTGGTCAGGTACTGTTTTCTCTCAGTTGGCAAAATGCGCACACAATCGCAGTGTTGTACAGCTTGTTTCATCACCTTTGCGGAGTTGCCGCTCTCTCCGGCTCCCGGAGACGAAGAAGCTGCTTCTTCGCGCAAAGACGATTCTGCCGCTCACCGTGTTCTGCGGTGTGCGCCTTCTGCCGAAAGAGATCCGGGAGCGGTGCTTAGCTCTGCAGAGCACCGTACCTTCGTCTTTAGCCTCTCTTCTCGTCTACATCTTAGCAAAAGGCTTTTCCACTCTGTCTGGCAAGGAGAAACTGTGCCAAAACGGAAACCATCTCCCATCGTGTTCTAGAGGCTGCACGGAGGTCTGCCGAGTATTTTGCAAGAAGAGAAAGAAAGTTGTCCAAAACAGCTTGCAATCGAATGTTCATGTGAATAGAAAAGGCAGGAGAGTGGTCAGGTACTGTTTTCTCTCACTTGGCAAACTGCGCACACAATCGCAGTGTTGTACAGCTTGTTTCATCACCTTTGCCAAGTTGCCGCTCTCTCCGGCTCCCGGAGACGAAGAAGCTGCTTCTTCGCGCAAAGACGATTCTGCCGCTCACAGTGCTCTGCGGTGTGCGACTTCTGCCGAAAGAGGTCCGGGAGCGGTGCTTAGCTCTGCAGAGCACCGTACCTTCGTCTTTAGCCTCTCTTCTCGTCTACATCTTAGCAAAAAGCTTTTCCACTCTATCTGGCAAGGAGAAACTGTGCCAGCACAGAAAACATCTCCCATCGTGTTCTAGAGGCTGCACGGAGGTCTGCCGAGTGTTTTGCAAGAAGAGAAAGAAAGTTGTCCAAAACAGCTTGCAATCGAATGTTCATGTGAATAGAAAAGGCAGGAGAGTGGTCAGGTACTGTTTTCTCTCAGTTGGCAAGCTGCGCACACAATCGCAGTGTTGTACAGCTTGTTTCATCACCTTTGCGAAGTTGCCGCTCTCTCCGGCTCCCGGAGACGAAGAAGCGGCTTCTTCGCGCAAAGACGATTCTGCCGCTCACAGTGCTCCTCGGTGTGCGGCTTCTGCGGAAAGAGGTCCGGGAGCGGTGCTTAGCTCTGCAGAGCACCGTACCTTCGTCTTTTGCCTCTCTTCTCGTCTACATCTTAGCAAAAAGCTTTTCCACTCTGTCTGGCAAGGAGAAACTGTGCAAGCACAAAAAACATCTCCCACCGTGTTCTAGAGGCTGCACGGAGGTCTGCCGAGTGTTTTGCAAGAAGAGAAAGAAAGTTGTCCAAAACAGCTTGCAATCGAATGTTCATGTGAATAGAAAAGGCAGGAGAGTGGTCAGGTACTGTTTTCTCTCAGTTGCCAAGCTGCGCACACAATCGCAGTGTTGTACAGCTTGTTTCATCACCTTTGCGAAGTTGCCGCTCTCTCCGGCTCCCGGAGACGAAGAAGCTGCTTCTTCGCGCAAAGACGATTCTGCCCCTCACAGTGCTCTGCAGAGCACCGTACCTTCGTCTTTAGCCTCTCTTCTCGTCTACATCTTAGCAAAAAGCTTTTCCACTCTGTCTGGCAAGGAGAAACTGTGCCAGCACAAAAAACATCTCCCATCGTGTTCTAGAGGCTGCACGGATGTCTGCAGAGTGTTTTGCAAGAAGAGAAAGAAAGTTGTCCAAAACAGCTTCCAATCGAATGTTCATGTGAATAGAAAAGGCAGGAGAGTGGTCAGGTACTGTTTTCTCTCAGTTGGCAAGCTGCGCACACAATCGCAGTGTTGTACCGCTTGTTTCATCACCTTTGCGAAGTTGCCGCTCTCTCCGGCTCCCGGAGACGAAGAAGCTGCTTCTTCGCGCAAAGACGATTCTGCCGCTCACAGTGCTCTGCAGTGTGTGTCTTCTGCCCAAAGAGGCACGGGAGCTGTGCTTAGCTCTGCAGAGCACCGTATCTTCGTCTTTAGCCTCTCTTCTCGTCTACATCTTAGCAAAAAGCTTTTCCACTCTGTCTGGCAAGGAGAAACTGTGCCAGCACAGAAAACATCTCCCATCGTGTTCTAGAGGCTGCACGGAGGTCTGCCGAGTGTTTTGCAAGAAGAGAAAGAAAGTTGTCCAAAACAGCTTGCAATCGAATGTTCATGTGAATAGAAAAGGCAGGAGAGTGGTCAGGTACTGTTTTCTCTCAGATGGCAAGCTGCGCACACAATCGCAGTGTTGTACAGCTTGTTTCATCACCTTTGCGAAGTTGCCGCTCTCTCCGGCTCCCGGAGACGAAGAAGCTGCTTCTTCGCCCATAGACGATTCTGCCGCTCACAGTGCTCTGCAGTGTGTGTCTTCTGCCGAAAGAGGCCCGGGAGCTGTGCTTAGCTCTGCAGAGCACCGTACCTTCGTCTTTAGCCTCTCTTCTCGTCTACATCTTAGCAAAAAGCTTTTCCACTCTGTCTGGCAAGGAGAAACTGTGCCAGCACAGAAAACATCTCCCATCGTGTTCTAGAAGCTGCACGGAGGTCTGCCGAGTGTTTTGCAAGAAGAGAAAGAAAGTTGTCCAAAACAGCTTCCAATCGAATGTTCACGTGAATAGAAAAGGCAGGAGAGTGGTCATGTACTGTTTTCTCACAGTTGGCAAGCTGCGCACACAATCGCAGTGTTGTACAGCTTGTTTCATCACCTTTGCCAAGTTGCCGCTCTCTCCGGCTCCCGGAGACGAAGAAGCTGCTTCTTCGCGCAAAGACGATTCTGCCCCTCACAGTGCTCTGCGGTGTGCGTCTTCTGCCGAAAGAGGCACGGGAGTTGTGCTTAGCTCTGCAGAGCACCGTACCTTCGTCTTTAGCCTCTCTTCTCGTCTACATCTTAGCAAAAAGCTTTTCCACTCTGTCTGGCAAGGAGAAACTGTGCCAGCACAAAAAACATCTCCCATCGTGTTCTAGAGGCTGCACGGAGGTCTGCCGAGTGTTTTGCAAGAAGAGAAAGAAAGTTGTCCAAAACAGCTTGCAATCGAATGTTCATGTGAATAGAAAAGGCAGGAGAGTGGTCAGGTACTGTTTTCTCTCAGTTGGTAATCTGCGCACACAATCGCAGTTTTGTACAGCTTGTTTCATCACCTTTGCGAAGTTGCCGCTCTCTCCGGCTCCCGGAGACGAAGAAGCTGCTTCTTCGCGCAAAGACGATTCTGCCGCTCAGAGTGCTCTGCGGTGTGCGCCTTCTGCCGAAAGAGGCACGGGAGCTGTGCTTAGCTCTGCAGAGCACCGTACCTTCGTCTTTAGCCTCTCTTCTCGTCTACATCTTAGCAAAAAGCTTTTCCACTCTGTCTGGCAAGGAGAAACTGTGCCAGCACAGAAAACATCTCCCATCGTGTTCTAGAGGCTGCACGGAGGTCTGCCGAGTTTTTTGCAAGAAGAGAAAGAAAGTTGTCCAAAACAGCTTCCAATCGAATGTTCATGTGAATAGAAAAGGCAGGAGAGTGGTCAGGTACTGTTTTCTCTCAGTTGGTAAGCTGCGCACACAATCGCAGTGTTGTACAGCTTGTTTCATCACCTTTGCCAAGTTGCCGCTCTCTCCGGCTCCCGGAGACGAAGAAGCTGCTTCTTCGCGCAAAGACGATTCTGCCCCTCACAGTGCTCTGCGGTGTGCGTCTTCTGCCGAAAGAGGCACGGGAGTTGTGCTTAGCTCTGCAGAGCACCGTACCTTCGTCTTTAGCCTCTCTTCTCGTCTACATCTTAGCAAAAAGCTTTTCCACTCTGTCTGGCAAGGAGAAACTGTGCCAGCACAAAAAACATCTCCCATCGTGTTCTAGAGGCTGCACGGAGGTCTGCCGAGTGTTTTGCAAGAAGAGAAAGAAAGTTGTCCAAAACAGCTTGCAATCGAATGTTCATGTGAATAGAAAAGGCAGGAGAGTGGTCAGGTACTGTTTTCTCTCAGTTGGTAATCTGCACACACAATCGCAGTTTTGTACAGCTTGTTTCATCACCTTTGCGAAGTTGCCGCTCTCTCCGGCTCCCGGAGACGAAGAAGCTGCTTCTTCGCGCAAAGACGATTCTGCCGCTCACAGTGCTCTGCGGTGTGCGACTTCTGCCGAAAGAGGCACGGGAGCTGTGCTTAGCTCTGCAGAGCACCGTACCTTCGTCTTTAGCCTCTCTTCTCGTCTACATCTTAGCAAAAAGCTTTTCCACTCTGTCTGGCAAGGAGAAACTGTGCCAGCACAGAAAACATCTCCCATCGTGTTCTAGAGGCTGCACGGAGGTCTGCCGAGTTTTTTGCAAGAAGAGAAAGAAAGTTGTCCAAAACAGCTTCCAATCGAATGTTCATGTGAATAGAAAAGGCAGGAGAGTGGTCAGGTACTGTTTTCTCTCAGTTGGTAAGCTGCGCACACAATCGCAGTGTTGTACAGCTTGTTTCATCACCTTTGCCAAGTTGCCGCTCTCTCCGGCTCCCGGAGACGAAGAAGCTGCTTCTTCGCGCAAAGACGATTCTGCCGCTCACAGTGCTCTGCAGAGCACCGTACCTTCGTCTTTAGACTCTTCTCGTCTACATCTTAGCAAAAAGCTTTTCCACTCTGTCTGGCAAGGAGAAACTGTGCCAGCACAAAAATCATCTCCCATCGTGTTCTAGAGGCTGCACGGAGGTCTGCCGAGTGTTTTGCAAGAAGAGAAAGAAAGTTGTCCAAAACAGCTTCCAATCGAATGTTCATGTGAATAGAAAAGGCAGGAGAGTGGTCAGGTACTGTTTTCTCTCAGTTGGCAAGCTGCGCACACAATCGCAGTGTTGTACAGCTTGTTTCATCACCTTTGCCAAGTTGCCGCTCTCTCCGGCTCCCGGAGACGAAGAAGCTGCTTCTTCGCGCAAAGACGATTCTGCCGCTCACAGTGCTCTGCGGTGTGCGTCTTCTGCCGAAAGAGGTCCGGGAGCTGTGCTTAGCTCTACAGAGCACCGTACCTTCGTCTTTAGCCTCTCTTCTCGTCTACATCTTAGCAAAAAGCTTTTCCACTCTGTCTGGCAAGGAGAAACTGTGCCAGCACAAAAAACATCTCCCATCGTGTTCTAGAAGCTGCACGGAGGTCTGCCGAGTGTTTTGCAAGAAGAGAAAGAAAGTTGTCCAAAACAGCTTCCAATCGAATGTTCACGTGAATAGAAAAGGCAGGAGAGTGGTCATGTACTGTTTTCTCTCAGTTGGCAAGCTGCGCACACAATCGCAGTGTTGTACAGCTTGTTTCATCACCTTTGCCAAGTTGCCGCTCTCTCCGGCTCCCGGAGACGAAGAAGCTGCTTCTTCGCGCAAAGACGATTCTGCCCCTCACAGTGCTCTGCGGTGTGCGTCTTCTGTCGAAAGAGGCACGGGAGCTGTGCTTAGCTCTGCAGAGCACCGTACCTTCGTCTTTAGCCTCTCTTCTCGTCTACATCTTAGCAAAAAGCTTTTCCACTCTGTCTGGCAAGGAGAAACTGTGCCAGCACAGAAAACATCTCCCATCGTGTTCTAGAGGCTGCACGGAGGTCTGCCGAGTGTTTTGCAAGAAGAGAAAGAAAGTTGTCCAAAACAGCTTGCAATCGAATGTTCATGTGAATAGAAAAGGCAGGAGAGTGGTCAGGTACTGTTTTCTCTCAGATGGTAATCTGCGCACACAATCGCAGTTTTGTACAGCTTGTTTCATCACCTTTGCGAAGTTGCCGCTCTCTCCGGCTCCCGGAGACGAAGAAGCTGCTTCTTCGCGCAAAGACGATTCTGCCGCTCACAGTGCTCTGCGGTGTGCGCCTTCTGCCGAAAGAGGCACGGGAGCTGTGCTTAGCTCTGCAGAGCACCGTACCTTCGTCTTTAGCCTCTCTTCTCGTCTACATCTTAGCAAAAAGCTTTTCCACTCTGTCTGGCAAGGAGAAACTGTGCCAGCACAGAAAACATCTCCCATCGTGTTCTAGAGGCTGCACGGAGGTCTGCCGAGTGTTTTGCAAGAAGAGAAAGAAAGTTGTCCAAAACAGCTTGCAATCGAATGTTCATGTGAATAGAAAAGGCAGGAGAGTGGTCAGGTACTGTTTTCTCTCAGTTGGTAAGCTGCGCACACAATCGCAGTTTTGTACAGCTTGTTTCATCACCTTCGCGAAGTTGCCGCTCTCTCCGGCTCCCGGAGACGAAGAAGCTGCTTCTTCGCGCAAAGACGATTCTGCCGCTCACAGTGCTCTGCGGTGTGTGTCTTCTGCCGAAAGAGGCACGGGAGCTGTTCTTAGCTCTGCAGAGCACCGTACCTTCATCTTTAGCCTCTCTTCTCGTCTACATCTTAGCAAAAAGCTTTTCCACTCTGTCTGGCAAGGAGAAACTTTACCAGCACAGAAAACATCTCCCATCGTGTTCTAGAAGCTGCACAGAGGTCTGCCGAGTGTTTTGCAAGAAGAGAAAAAAGTTGTCCAAAACAGCTTGCAATCGAATATTCATGTGAATAGAAAAGGCAGGAGAGTGGTCAGGTACTGTTTTCTCTCAGTTGGCAAGCTGCGCACACAATCGCAGTGTTGTACAGCTTGTTTCATCACCTTTGCGAAGTTGCCACTCTCTCCGGCTCCCGGAGACGAAGAAGCTGCTTCTTCGCGCAAAGACGATTCTGCCGCTCACAGTGCTCTGCAGAGCACCGTACCTTCGTCTTTAGCCTCTCTTCTCGTCTACATCTTAGCAAAAAGCTTTTCCACTCTGTCTGGCGAGGAGAAACTGTGCCAGCACAGAAAACATCTCCCATCGTGTTCTAGAGGCTGCACGGAGGTCTGCCGAGTGTTTTGCAAGAAGAGAAAGAAAGTTGTCCAAAACAGCTTCCAATCGAATGTTCATGTGAATAGAAAAGGCAGGAGAGTGGTCAGGTACTGTTTTCTCTCAGGTGGCAAGCTGCGCACACAATCGCAGTGTTGTACAGCTTGTTTCATCACGTTTGCCAAGTTGCCGCTCTCTCCGGCTCCTGGAGACGAAGAAGCTGCTTCTTCGCGCAAAGACGATTCTGCCGGTCACAGTGCTCTGCAGTGTGTGTCTTCTGCCGAAAGAGGCCCGGGAGCTGTGCTTAGTTCTGCAGAGCACCGTACCTTTGTCTTTAGCCTCTCTTCTCGTCTACATCTTAGCAAAAAGCTTTTCCACTCTGCCTGCCAGGAGAAACTGTGCCAGCACAGAAAACATCTCCCATCGTGTTCTAGAGGCTGCACGGAGGTCTGCCGAGTGTTTTGCAAGAAGAGAAAGAAAGTTGTCCAAAACAGCTGGAAATCGACTGTTCAAGTGAATAGAAAAGGCAGGAGAGTGGTCAGGTACTGTTTTCTCTCAGTTGGCAAGCTGCGCACACAATCGCAGTTTTGTACAGCTTGTTTCATCACCTTTGCGAAGTTGCCGCTCTCTCCGGCTCCCGGAGACGAAGAAGCTGCTTCTTCGCGCAAAGACGATTCTGCCGCTCACAGTGCTCTGCAGAGCACCGTACCTTCGTCTTTAGCCTCTCTTCTCGTCTACATCTTAGCAAAAAGCTTTTCCACTCTGTCTGGCGAGGAGAAACTGTGCCAGCACAGAAAACATCTCCCATCGTGTTCTAGAGGCTGCACGGAGGTCTGCCGAGTGTTTTGCAAGAAGAGAAAGAAAGTTGTCCAAAACAGCTTGCAATCGAATGTTCATGTGAATAGAAAAGGCAGGAGAGTGGTCAGGTACTGTTTTCTCTCAGTTGGCAAGCTGCGCACACAATCGCAGTGTTGTACAGCTTGTTTCATCACCTTTGCCAAGTTGCCGCTCTCTCCGGCTCCCGGAGACGAAGAAGCTGCTTCTTCGCGCAAAGACGATTCTGCCCCTCACAGTGCTCTGCAGTGTGTGTCTTCTGCCGAAAGAGGCCCGGGAGCTGTGCTTAGTTCTGCAGAGCACCGTACCTTTGTCTTTAGCCTCTCTTCTCGTCTACATCTTAGCAAAAAGCTTTTCCACTCTGCCTGCCAGGAGAAACTGTGCCGGCACAGAAAACATCTCCCATCGTGTTCTAGAGGCTGCACGGAGGTCTGCCGAGTGTTTTGCAAGAAGAGAAAGAAAGTTGTCCAAAACAGCTTGCAATCGACTGTTCAAGTGAATAGAAAAGACAGGAGAGTGGTCAGGTACTGTTTTCTCTCAGTTGGTAATCTGCGCACACAATCGCAGTTTTGTACAGCTTGTTTCATCACCTTTGCGAAGTTGCCGCTCTCTCCGGCTCCCGGAGACGAAGAAGCTGCTTCTTCGCGCAAAGAGGATTCTGCCGCTCACAGTGCTCTGCAGAGCACCGTACCATCGTCTTTAGCCTCTCTTCTCGTCTACATCTTAGCAAAAAACTTTTCCACTCTGTCTGGCGAGGAGAAACTGCGCCAGCACAAAAAACATCTCCCATCGTGTTCTAGAGGCTGCACGGAGGTCTGCCGAGTGTTTTGCAAGAAGAGAAAGAAAGTTGTCCAAAACAGCTTCCAATCGAATGTTCATGTGAATAGAAAAGGCAGGAGAGTGGTCAGGTACTGTTTTCTCTCAGTTGGCAAGCTGCACACACAATCGCAGTGTTGTACAGCTTGTTTCATCACCTTTGCCAAGTTGCCGCTCTCTCCGGCTCCCGGAGACGAAGAAGCTGCTTCGTCGCGCAAAGACGATTCTGCCGCTCACAGTGCTCTGCGGTGTGTGTCTTTTGCCGAAAGAGGTCCGGGAGCTGTGCTTAGCTCTGCAGAGCACCGTACCTTCGTGTTTAGCCTCTCTTCTCGTCTACATCTTAGCTAAAAGCTTTTCCACTCTGTCTGGCAAGGAGAAACTGTGCCAGCACAGAAAACATCTCCCATCGTGTTCTAGAGGCTGCACGCAGGTCTGCCGAGTGTTTTGCAAGAAGAGAAAGAAAGTTGTCCAAAACAGCTTGCAATCGAATGTTCACGTGAATAGAAAAGGCAGGAGAGTGGTCAGGTACTGTTTTCTCTCAGTTGGCAAGCTGCGCACACAATCGCAGTGTTGTACAGCTTGTTTCATCACCTTTGCCAAGTTGCCGCTCTCTCCGGCTCCCGGAGACGAAGAAGCTGCTTCTTCGCGCAAAGACGATTCTGCCGCTCACAGTGCTCTGCGGTGTGCGCCTTCTGCCGAAAGAGGTCCGGGAGCGGTGCTTAGCTCTGCAGAGCACCGTACCTTCGTCTTTAGCCTCTCTTCTCGTCTACATCTTAGCAAAAAGCTTTTCCACTCTGTCTGGCAAGGAGAAACTGTGCCAGCACAAAAAACATCTCCCATCGTGTTCTAGAGGCTGCACTGAGTTCTGCCGAGTGTTTTGCAAGAAGAGAAAGAAAGTTGTCCAAAACAGCTTGCAATCGAATGTTCATGTGAATAGAAAAGGCAGGAGAGTGGTCAGGTACTGTTTTCTCTCAGTTGGCAAGCTGCGCACAGAATCGCAGTGTTGTACAGCTTGTTTCATCACCTTTGCGAAGTTGCCGCTCTCTCCGGCTCCCGGAGACGAAGAAGCTGCTTCTTCGCGCAAAGACGATTCTGCCGCTCACAGTGCTCTGCGGTGTGTGTCTTCTGCCGAAAGACGCCCGGGAGCTGTGCTTAGCTCTGCAGAGCACGGTACCTTCGTCTTTAGCCTCTCTTCTCGTCTACATCTTAGCAAAAAGCTTTTCCACTCTGTCTGGCAAGGAGAAACTGTGCCAGCACAGAAAACATCTCCCATCGTGTTCTAGAAGCTGCACGGAGGTCTGCCGAGTGTTTTGCAAGAAGAGAAAGAAAGTTGTCCAAAACAGCTTGCAATCGAATGTTCATGTGAATAGAAAAGGCAGGAGAGTGGTCAGGTACTGTTTTCTCTCACTTGGCAAGCTGCGCACACAATCGCAGTGTTGTACAGCTTGTTTCATCACCTTTGCCAAGTTGCCGCTCTCTCCGGCTCCCGGAGATGAAGAAGCTGCTTCTTCGCGCAAAGACGATTCTGCCGCTCACAGTGCTCTGCGGTGTGTGTCTTCTGCCGAAAGACGCCCGGGAGCTGTGCTTAGCTCTGCAGAGCACGGTACCTTCGTCTTTAGCCTCTCTTCTCGTCTACATCTTAGCAAAAAGCTTTTCCACTCTGTCTGGCAAGGAGAAACTGTGCCAGCACAGAAAACATCTCCCATCGTGTTCTACAAGCTGCACGGAGGTCTGCCGAGTGTTTTGCAAGAAGAGAAAGAAAGTTGTCCAAAACAGCTTGCAATCGAATGTTCATGTGAATAGAAAAGGCAGGAGAGTGGTCAGGTACTGTTTTCTCTACGTTGGCAAGCTGCGCACACAATCGCAGTGTTGTACAGCTTGTTTCATCACCTTTGCCAAGTTGCCGCTCTCTCCGGCTCCCGGAGACGAAGAAGCTGCTTCTTCGCGCAAAGACGATTCTGCCGCTCACAGTGCTCTGCAGTGTGTGTCTTCTGCCGAAAGAGGCCCGGGAGCGGTGCTTAGCTCTGCAGAGCACCGGACCTTCGTCTTTAGCCTCTCTTCTCGTCTACATCTTAGCAAAAAGCTTTTCCACTCTGCCTGCCAGGAGAAACTGTGCCAGCACAGAAAACATCTCCCATCGTGTTCTAGAGGCTGCACGGAGGTCTGCCGAGTGTTTTGCAAGAAGAGGAAGAAAGTTCTCCAAAACAGCTTGCAATCGAATGTTCAAGTGAATAGAAAGGGAAGGAGAGTGGTCAGGTACTGTTTTCTCTCAGTTGGCAAGCTGCGCACACAATCGCAGTGTTGTACAGCTTGTTTCATCACCTTTGCGAAGTTGCCGCTCTCTCCGGCTCCCGGAGACGAAAAAGCGGCTTCTTCGCGCAAAGACGATTCTGCCGCTCACAGTGCCCTGCGGTGTGCACCTTCTGCCGAAAGGCGCCCGGCACCGGTGCTTACCTCTGCAGAGCACCGTACCTTCGTCTTTAGACTCTCTTCTCGTCTACATCTTAGCAAAAAGCTTTTCCACTCTGTCTGGCAAGGAGAAACTGTGCCAGCACAGAAAACATCTCCCATCGTGTTCTAGAGGCTGCACGGAGGTCTGCCGAGTGTTTTGCAAGAAGAGAAAGAAAGTTGTCCAAAACAGCTTCCAATCGAATATTCATGTGAATAGATAAGTCAGGAGAGTGGTCAGGTACTGTTTTCTCTCAGTTGGCAAGCTGCGCACACAATCGCAGTGTTGTACAGCTTGTTTCATCACCTTTGCCAAGTTGCCGCTCTCTCCGGCTCCCGGAGACGAAGAAGCTGCTTCTTCGCGCAAAGACGATTCTGCCGCTCACAGTGCTCTGCGGTGTGCGCCTTCTGCCGAAAGAGGTCCGGGAGCGGTGCTTAGCTCTGCAGAGCACCGTATCTTCGTCTTTAGCCTCTCTTCCCGTCTACATCTTAGCAAAAAGCTTTTCCACTCTGTCTGGCGAGGAGAAACTGTGCCAGCACAGAAAACATCTCCCATCGTGTTCTAGAGGCTGCACGGAGGTCTGCCGAGTATTTTGCAAGAAGAGAAAGAAAGTTGTCCAAAACAGCTTGCAATCGAATGTTCATGTGAATAGAAAAGGCAGGAGAGTGGTCAGGTACTGTTTTCTCTCAGTTGGCAAACTGCGCACACAATCGCAGTTTTGTACAGCTTGTTTCATCACCTTTGCGAAGTTGCCGCTCTCTCCGGCTCCAGGAGACGAAGAAGCTGCTTCTTCGCGCAAAGAGGATTCTGCCGCTCACAGTGCTCTGCAGAGCACCGTACCTTCGTCTTTAGCCTCTCTTCTCGTCTACATCTTAGCAAAAAACTTTTCCACTCTGTCCGGCGAGGAGAAACTGCGCCAGCACAAAAAACATCTCCCATCGTGTTCTAGAGGCTGCACGGAGGTATGCCGAGTGTTTTGCAAGAAGAGAAAGAAAGTTGTCCAAAACAGCTTCCAATCGAATGTTCATGTGAATAGAAAAGGCAGGAGAGTGGTCAGGTACTGTTTTCTCTCAGTTGGCAAGCTGCGCACACAATCGCAGTGTTGTACAGCTTGTTTCATCACCTTTGCCAAGTTGCCGCTCTCTCCGGCTCCCGGAGACGAAGAAGCTGCTTCTTCGCGCAAAGACGATTCTGCCGCTCACAGTGCTCTGCAGAGCACCGTACCTTCGTCTTTAGCCTCTCTTCTCGTCTACATCTTAGCAAAAAGCTTTTCCACTCTGCCTGCCAGGAGAAACTGTGCCAGCACAGAAAACATCTCCCATCGTGTTCTAGAGGCTGCACGCAGGTCTGCCGAGTGTTTTGCAAGAAGAGAAAGAAAGTTGTCCAAAACAGCTTGCAATCGAATGTTCATGTGAAGAGAAAAGGCAGGAGAGTGGTCAGGTACTGTTTTCTCTCAGTTGGCAAGCTGCGCACACAATCGCAGTGTTGTACAGCTTGTTTCATCACCTTTGCCAAGTTGCCGCTCTCTCCGGCTCCCGGAGACGAAGAAGCTGCTTCTTCGCGCAAAGACGATTCTGCCGCTCACAGTGCTCTGCGGTGTGTGTCTTCTGCCGAAAGAGGTCCGGGAGCTGTGCTTAGCTCTGCAGAGCACCGTATCTTCGTCTTTAGCCTCTCTTCTCGTCTACATCTTAGCAAAAAGCTTTTCCACTCTGTCTGGCGAGGAGAAACTGTGCCAGCACAGAAAACATCTCCCATCGTGTTCTAGAGGCTGCACGGAGGTCTGCCGAGTGTTTTGCAAGAAGAGAAAGAAACTTGTTTAAAACAGCTTGCAATCGAATGTTCATGTGAATAGAAAAGGCAGGAGAGTGGTCAGGTACTGTTTTCTCTCAGTTGGTAAACTGCGCACACAATCGCAGTTTTGTACAGCTTGTTTCATCACCTTTGCGAAGTTGCCGCTCTCTCCGGCTCCCGGAGACGAAGAAGCTGCTTCTTCGCGCAAAGACGATTCTGCCGCTCACAGTGCTCTACGGTGTGCGACTTCTGCCGAAAGAGATCCGGGAGCGGTGCTTAGCTCTGCAGAGCACCGTACCTTCGTCTTTAGCCTCTCTTCTCGTCTACATCTTAGCAAAAAGCTTTTCCACTCTGTCTGGCAAGGAGAAACTGTGCCAGCACAAAAAACATCTCACATCATGTTCTAGAGGCTGCACGGAGGTCTGCCGAGTATTTTGCAAGAAGAGAAAGAAAGTTGTCCAAAACAGCTTCCAATCGAATGTTCATGTGAATAGAAAAGGCAGGAGAGTGGTCAGGTACTGTTTTCTCTCAGTTGGTAAGCTGCGCACACAATCGCTGTTTTGTTCAGTTTGTATCATCACCTTTGCGAAGTTGCCGCTCTCTCCGGCTCCCGGAGACGAAGAAGCTGCTTCTTCGCGCAAAGACGATTCTGCCGCTCACAGTGCTCTGCGGTGTGTGTCTTCTGCCGAAAGAGGCACGGGAGCTGTGCTTAGCTCTGCAGAGCACCGTACCTTCGTCTTTAGCCTCTCTTCTCGTCTACATCTCAGCAAAAAGCTTTTCCACTCTGTCTGGCAAGGAGAAACTTTACCAGCACATAAAACATCTCCCATCGTGTTCTAGAAGCTGCACGTAGGTCTGCAGAGTGTTTTGCAATTAGAGAAAGAAAGTTGTCCAAAACAGCTTGCAATCGAATGTTCATGTGAATAGAAAAGGCAGGAGAGTGGTCAGGTACTGTTTTCTCTCACTTGGCAAGCTGCGCACACAATCGCAGTGTTGTACAGCTTGTTTCAGCACCTTTGCGAAGTTGCCGCTCTCTCCGGCTCCCGGAGACGAAGAAGCTGCTTCTTCGCGCAAAGACGATTCTGCCGCTCACAGTGCTCTGCAGAGCACCGTACCTTCGTCTTTAGCCTCTCTTCTCGTCTACATCTTAGCAAAAAGCTTTTCCACTCTGTCTGGCAAGGAGAAACTGTGCCAGCACAAAAAACATCTCCCATCGTGTTCTAGAGGCTGCACGGAGGTCTGCCGAGTGTTTTGCAAGAAGAGAAAGAAAGTTGTCCAAAACAGCTTGCAATCGAATGTTCATGTGAATAGAAAAGGCAGGAGAGTGGTCAGGTACTGTTTTCTCTCAGTTGGCAAGCTGCGCACACAATCGCAGTGTTGTACCGCTTGTTTCATCACCTTTGCCAAGTTGCCGCTCTCTCTGGCTCCCGGAGACGAAGAAGCTGCTTCTTCGCGCAAAGACGATTCTGCCGCTCACAGTGCTCTGCAGTGTGTGTCTTCTGCCGAAAGAGGCCCGGGAGCTGTGCTTAGCTCTGCAGAGCACCGTACCTTCGTCTTTAGCCTCTCTTCTCGTCTACATCTTAGCAAAAAGCTTTTCCACTCTGCCTGCCAGGAGAAACTGTGCCAGGACAGAAAACATCTCCCATCGTGTTCTAGAGGCTGCACGGAGGTCTGCCGAGTGTTTTGCAAGAAGAGAAAGAAAGTTGTCCAAAACAGCTTGCAATCGAATGTTCAAGTGAATAGAAAAGGCAGGAGAGTGGTCAGGTACTGTTTTCTCTCAGTTGGTAATCTGCGCACACAATCGCAGTTTTGTACAGCTTGTTTCATCACCTTTGCCAAGTTGCCGCTCTCTCCGGCTCCAGGAGACGAAGAAGCTGCTTCTTCGCGCAAAGACGATTCTGCCGCTCACAGTGCTCTGCAGAGCACCGTACCTTCGTCTTTAGCCTCTCTTCTCGTCTACATCTTAGCAAAAAGCTTTTCCACTCTGTCTGGCAAGGAGAAACTGTGCCAGCACAAAAAACATCTCCCATCGTGTTCTAGAGGCTGCACGGAGGTCTGCCGAGTGTTTTACAAGAAGAGAAAGAAAGTTGTCCAAAACAGCTTCCAATCGAATGTTCATGTGAATAGAAAAGGCAGGAGAGTGGTCAGGTACTGTTTTCTCTCAGTTGGCAAGCTGCGCACACAATCGCAGTGTTGTACAGCTTGTTTCATCACCTTTGCCAAGTTGCCGCTCTCTCCGGCTCCCGGAGACGAAGAAGCTGCTTCTTCGCGCAAAGACGATTCTGCCGCTCACAGTGCTCTGCGGTGTGTGTCTTCTGCCGAAAGTGGTCCGGGAGCTGTGCTTAGGTCTGCAAAGCACCGTACCTTCGTCTTTAGCCTCTCTTCTCGTCTACATCTTAGCAAAAAGCTTTTCCACTCTGTCTGGCAA
The DNA here is from genome assembly GCF_028551555.1 of Melozone crissalis. Lineage (NCBI taxonomy): Eukaryota > Metazoa > Chordata > Aves > Passeriformes > Passerellidae > Melozone > Melozone crissalis. The sequence goes on along the minus strand of NW_026535998.1, from coordinate 428,855 downwards.
GGAGAAACTGTGCCAGCACAGAAAACATCTCCCATCGTGTTCTAGAGGCTGCACGGAGGTCTGCCGAGTGTTTTGCAAGAAGAGAAAGAAAGTTGTCCAAAACAGCTTGCAATCGAATGTTCATGTGAATAGAAAAGGCAGGAGAGTGGTCAGGTACTGTTTTCTCTCAGTTGGGAAGCTGCGCACACAATCGCAGTGTTGCACAGCTTGTTTCATCACCTTTGCCAAGTTGCCGCTCTCTCCGGCTCCCGGAGACGAAGAAGCTGCTTCTTCGCGCAAAGACGATTCTGCCGCTCACAGTGCTCTGGTGTGTGTCTTCTGCCGAAAGAGGTCCGGGAGTTGTGCTTAGCTCTGCAGAGCACCGTATCTTCGTCTTTAGCCTCTCTTCTCGTCTACATCTTAGCAAAAGCTTTTCCACTCTGTCTGGCGAGGAGAAACTGTGCCAGCAAAGAAAACATCTCCCATCGTGTTCTAGAGGCTGCACGGAGGTCTGCCGAGTGTTTTGCAAGAAGAGAAAGGAACTTGTTTAAAACAGCTTGCAATCGAATGTTCATGTGAATAGAAAAGGCAGGAGAGTGGTCAGGTACTGTTTTCTCTTAGTTGGTAAGCTGCGCACACAATCGCAGTTTTGTACAGCTTGTTTCATCACCTTTGCGAAGTTGCCGCTCTCTCCGGCTCCCGGAGACGAAGAAGCTGCTTCTTCGCGCAAAGACGATTCTGCCGCTCACAGTGCTCTGCAGAGCACCGTACCTTCGTCTTTAGCCTCTCTTCTCGTCTACATCTTAGCAAAAAGCTTTTCCACTCTGTCTGGCAAGGAGAAACTGTGCCAGCACAAAAAACATCTCCCATCGTGTTCTAGAGGCTGCACGGAGGTCTGCCGAGTGTTTTACAAGAAGAGAAAGAAAGTTGTCCAAAACAGCTTCCAATCGAATGTTCATGTGAATAGAAAAGGCAGGAGAGTGGTCAGGTACTGTTTTCTCTCAGTTGGCAAGCTGCGCACACAATCGCAGTGTTGTACAGCTTGTTTCATCACCTTTGCCAAGTTGCCGCTCTCTCCGGCTCCCGGAGACGAAGAAGCTGCTTCTTCGCGCAAAGACGATTCTGCCGCTCACAGTGCTCTGCGGTGTGTGTCTTCTGCCGAAAGTGGTCCGGGAGCTGTGCTTAGGTCTGCAAAGCACCGTACCTTCGTCTTTAGCCTCTCTTCTCGTCTACATCTTAGCAAAAAGCTTTTCCACTCTGTCTGGCAAGGAGAAACTGTGCCAGCACAGAAAACATCTCCCATCGTGTTCTAGAGGCTGCACGGAGGTCTGCCGAGTGTTTTGCAAGAAGAGAAAGAAAGTTGTCCAAAACAGCTTGCAATCGAATGTTCATGTGAATAGAAAAGGCAGGAGAGTGGTCAGGTACTGTTTTCTCTCAGTTGGGAAGCTGCGCACACAATCGTAGTGTTGCACAGCTTGTTTCATCACCTTTGCCAAGTTGCCGCTCTCTCCGGCTCCCGGAGACGAAGAAGCTGCTTCTTCGCGCAAAGACGATTCTGCCGCTCACAGTGCTCTGGTGTGTGTCTTCTGCCGAAAGAGGTCCGGGAGTTGTGCTTAGCTCTGCAGAGCACCGTATCTTCGTCTTTAGCCTCTCTTCTCGTCTACATCTTAGCAAAAAGCTTTTCCACTCTGTCTGGCGAGGAGAAACTGTGCCAGCAAAGAAAACATCTCCCATCGTGTTCTAGAGGCTGCACGGAGGTCTGCCGAGTGTTTTGCAAGAAGAGAAAGGAACTTGTTTAAAACAGCTTGCAATCGAATGTTCATGTGAATAGAAAAGGCAGGAGAGTGGTCAGGTACTGTTTTCTCTTAGTTGGTAAGCTGCGCACACAATCGCAGTTTTGTACAGCTTGTTTCATCACCTTTGCGAACTTGCCGCTCTCTCCGGCTCCCGGAGACGAAGAAGCTGCTTCTTCGCGCAAAGACGATTCTGCCGCTCACAGTGCTCTGCGGTGTGCGCCTTCTGCCGAAAGAGATCCGGGAGCGGTGCTTAGCTCTGCAGAGCACCGTACCTTCGTCTTTAGCCTCTCTTCTCGTCTACATCTTAGCAAAAAGCTTTTCCACTCTGTCTGGCAAGGAGAAACTGTGCCAGCACAGAAAACATCTCCCATCGTGTTCTAGAGGCTGCACAGAGGTCTGCCGAGTGTTTTGCAAGAAGAGCAAAAAAGTTGTCCAAAACAGCTTGCAATCGAATGTTCATGTGAATAGAAAAGGCAGGAGAGTGGTCAGGTACCGTTTTCTCTCAGTTGGCAAACTGCGCACACAATCGCAATGTTGTACAGCTTGTTTCATCACCTTAGCGAAGTTGCCGCTCTCTCCGGCTCCTGGAGACGAAGAAGCTGCTTCTTCGCGCAAAGACGATTCTGCCGCTCACAGTGCTCCGCGGTGTGCGCCTTCTGCCGAAAGAGATCCGGGAGCTGTGCTTAGCTCTGCAGAGCACCGTAACTTCGTCTTTAGCCTCTCTTCTCGTCTACATCTTAGCAAAAAGCTTTTCCACTCTGTCTGGCAAGGAGAAACTGTGCCAGCACAAAAAACATCTCCCATCGTGTTCTAGAGGCTGCACTGAGTTCTGCCTAGTGTTTTGCAGGAAGAGAAAGAAAGTTGTCCAAAACAGCTTCCAATCCAATGTTCATGTGAATAGAAAAGGCAGGAGAGTGGTCAGGTACTGTTTTCTCTCAGTTGGCAAGCTGCGCACACAATCGCAGTGTTGTACAGCTTGTTTCATCACCTTTGCCAAGTTGCCGCTCTCTCCGGCTCCCGGAGACGAAGAAGCTGCTTCTTCGCGCAAAGACGATTCTGCCGCTCACAGTGCTCTGCAGTGTGTGTCTTCTGCCGAAAGAGGCCCGGGAGCTGTGCTTAGCTCTGCAGAGCACCGTACCTTCGTCTTTAGCCTCTCTTCTCGTCTACATCTTAGCAAAAAGCTTTTCTACTCTGCCTGCCAGGAGAAACTGTGCCAGCACAGAAAACATCTCCCATCGTGTTCTAGAGGCTGCACGGAGGTCTGCCGAGTGTTTTGCAAGAAGAGAAAGAAAGTTGTCCAAAACAGCTTGCAATCGAATGTTCAAGTGAATAGAAAAGGCAGGAGAGTGGTCAGGTACTGTTTTCTCTCAGTTGGTAATCTGCGCACACAATCGCAGTTTTGTACAGCTTGTTTCATCACCTTTGCGAAGTTGCCGCTCTCTCCGGCTCCAGGAGACGAAGAAGCTGCTTCTTCGCGCAAAGACGATTCTGCCGCTCACAGTGCTCTGCAGAGCACCGTACCTTCGTCTTTAGCCTCTCTTCTCGTCTACATCTTAGCAAAAAGCTTTTCCACTCTGTCTGGCGAGGAGAAACTGTGCCAGCAAAGAAAACATCTCCCATCGTGTTCTAGAAGCTGCACGGAGGTCTGCCGAGTGTTTTGCAAGAAGAGAAAGAAACTTGTTTAAAACAGCTTGCAATCGAATGTTCATGTGAATAGAAAAGGCAGGAGAGTGGTCAGGTACTGTTTTCTCTCAGTTGGTAAGCTGCGCACACAATCGCAGTTTTGTACAGCTTGTTTCATCACCTTTGCGAACTTGCCGCTCTCTCCGGCTCCCGGAGACGAAGATGCTGCTTCTTCGCGCAAAGACGATTCTGCCGGTCACAGTGCTCTGCAGTGTGTGTCTTCTGCCGAAAGAGGCACGGGAGCTGTACTTAGCTCTGCAGAGCACCGTATCTTCGTCTTTAGCCTCTCTTCTCGTCTACATCTTAGCAAAAAGCTTTTCCACTCTGTCTGGCAAGGAGAAACTGTGCCAGCACAGAAAACATCTCCCATCGTGTTCTAGAGGCTGCACGGAGGTCTGCCGAGTGTTTTGCAAGAAGAGAAAGAAAGTTGTCCAAAACAGCTTGCAATCGAATGTTCATGTGAATAGAAAAGGCAGGAGAGTGGTCAGGTACTGTTTTCTCTCAGTTGGCAAGCTGCGCACACAATCGCAGTGTTGTACAGCTTGTTTCATCACCTTTGCCAAGTTGCCGCTCTCTCCGGCTCCCGGAGACGAAGAAGCTGCTTCTTCGCGCAAAGACGATTCTGCCGCTCACAGTGCTCTGCGGTGTGTGTCTTCTGCCGAAAGAGGTCCGGGAGCTGTGCTTAGCTCTGCATAGCACCGTACCTTCGTCTTTAGCCTCTCTTCTCGTCTACATCTTAGCAAAAAGCTTTTCCACTCTGTCTGGCGAGGAGAAACTGTGCCAGCACAGAAAACATCTCCCATCGTGTTCTAGAGGCTGCACGGAGGTCTGCCGAGTGTTTTGCAAGAAGAGAAAGAAAGTTGTCCAAAACAGCTTGCAATCCAATGTTCATGTGAATAGAAAAGGCAGGAGAGTGGTCAGGTACTGTTTTCTCTCAGTTGGCAAACTGCGCACACAATCGCAGTGTTGTAGAGCTTGTTTCATCACCTTTGCGAAGTTGCCGCTCTCTCCGGCTCCCGGAGACGAAGAAGCTGCTTCTTCGCCCAAAGACGATTGTGCCGCTCACAGTGCTCTGCAGTGTGTGTCTTCTGCCGAAAGAGGCCAGGGAGCTGTGCTTAGTTCTGCAGTGCAGCATACCTGCTTCTTTAGCCTCTCTTCTCGTCTACATCTTAGCAAAAAGCTTTTCCACTCTGTCTGGCAAGGAGAAACTGTGGCAGCACAAAAAACATCTCCCATCGTGTTCTAGAGGCTGCACGCAGGTCTGCCGAGTGTTTTGCAAGAAGAGAAAGAAAGTTGTCCAAAACAGCTTCCAATCGAATGTTCATGTGAATAGAAAAGGCAGGAGAGTGGTCAGGTACTGTTTTCTCTCAGTTGGCAAGCTGCGCACACAATCGCAGTGTTGTACAGCTTGTTTCATCACCTTTGCCAAGTTGCCGCTCTCTCCGGCTCCCGGAGACGAAGAAGCTGCTTCTTCGCGCAAAGACGATTCTGCCGCTCACAGTGCTCTGCAGTGTGTGTCTTCTGCCGAAAGAGGCCCGGGAGCTGTGCTTAGCTCTGCAGAGCACCGTACCTTCGTCTTTAGCCTCTCTTCTCGTCTACATCTTAGCAAAAAGCTTTTCTACTCTGCCTGCCAGGAGAAACTGTGCCAGCACAGAAAACATCTCCCATCGTGTTCTAGAGGCTGCACGGAGGTCTGCCGAGTGTTTTGCAAGAAGAGAAAGAAAGTTGTCCAAAACAGCTTGCAATCGAATGTTCAAGTGAATAGAAAAGGCAGGAGAGTGGTCAGGTACTGTTTTCTCTCAGTTGGTAATCTGCACACACAATCGCAGTTTTGTACAGCTTGTTTCATCACCTTTGCGAAGTTGCCGCTCTCTCCGGCTCCAGGAGACGAAGAAGCTGCTTCTTCGCGCAAAGACGATTCTGCCGCTCACAGTGTTCTGCAGAGCACCGTACCTTCGTCTTTAGCCTCTCTTCTCGTCTACATCTTAGCAAAAAGCTTTTCCACTCTGTCTGGCAAGGAGAAACTGTGCCAGCACAGAAAACATCTCCCATCGTGTTCTAGAGGCTGCACGGAGGTCTGCCGAGTGTTTTGCAAGAAGAGAAAGAAAGTTGTCCAAAACAGCTTGCAATCGAATGTTCATGTGAATAGAAAAGGCAGGAGAGTGGTCAGGTACTGTTTTCTCTCAGTTGGCAAGCTGCGCACACAATCGCAGTGTTGTACAGCTTGTTTCATCACCTTTGCCAAGTTGCCGCTCTCTCCGGCTCCCGGAGACGAAGAAGCTGCTTCTTCGCGCAAAGACGATTCTGCCGCTCACAGTGCTCTCCGGTGTGTGTCTTCTGCCGAAAGAGGTCCGGGAGCGGTGCTTAGCTCTGCAGAGCACCGTATCTTCGTCTTTAGCCTCTCTTCTCGTCTACATCTTAGCAAAAAGCTTTTCAACTCTGTCTGGCGAGGAGAAACTGTGCCAGCACTGAAAACATCTCCCATCGTGTTCTAGAGGCTGCACGGAGGTCTGCCGAGTGTTTTGCAAGAAGAGAAACAAAGTTGTCCAAAACAGCTTGCAATCGAATGTTCATGTGAATAGAAAAGGCAGGAGAGTGGTCAGGTACTGTTTTCCCTCGGTTGGTAAGCTGCGCACACAATCGCAGTTTTGTACAGCTTGTTTCATCACCTTTGCGAACTTGCCGCTCTCCTCCGGCTCCCGGAGACGAAGAAGCTGCTTCTTCGCGCAAAGACGATTCTGCCGCTCACAGTGCTCTGCGGTGTGCGCCTTCTGCCGAAAGAGATCCGGGAGCGGTGCTTAGCTCTGCAGAGCACCGTACCTTCGTCTTTAGCCTCTCTTCTCGTCTACATCTTAGCAAAAAGCTTTTCCACTCTGTCTGGCAAGGAGAAACTGTGCCAGCACAGAAAACATCTCCCATCGTGTTCTAGAGGCTGCACAGAGGTCTGCCGAGTGTTTTGCAAGAAGAGCAAAAAAGTTGTCCAAAACAGCTTGCAATCGAATGTTCATGTGAATAGAAAAGGCAGGAGAGTGGTCAGGTACCGTTTTCTCTCAGTTGGCAAACTGCGCACACAATCGCAATGTTGTACAGCTTGTTTCATCACCTTAGCGAAGTTGCCGCTCTCTCCGGCTCCTGGAGACGAAGAAGCTGCTTCTTCGCGCAAAGACGATTCTGCCGCTCACAGTGCTCCGCGGTGTGCGCCTTCTGCCGAAAGAGATCCGGGAGCTGTGCTTAGCTCTGCAGAGCACCGTAACTTCGTCTTTAGCCTCTCTTCTCGTCTACATCTTAGCAAAAAGCTTTTCCACTCTGTCTGGCAAGGAGAAACTGTGCCAGCACAAAAAACATCTCCCATCGTGTTCTAGAGGCTGCACTGAGTTCTGCCGATTGTTTTGCAAGAAGAGAAAGAAAGTTGTCCAAAACAGCTTGCAATCGAATGTTCATGTGAATAGAAAAGGCAGGAGAGTGGTCAGGTACTGTTTTCTCTCAGTTGGTAAGCTGCGCACACAATCGCAGTGTTGTACAGCTTGTTTCATCACCTTTGCCAAGTTGCCGCTCTCTCCGGCTCCCGGAGACGAAGAAGCGGCTTCTTCGCGCAAAGACGATTCTGCCGCTCACAGTGCCCTGCGGTGTGCGCCTTCTGCCGAAAGACGCCCGGCACCGGTGCTTACCTCTGCAGAGCACCGTACCTTCGTCTTTAGCCTCTCTTCTCGTCTACATCTTAGCAAAAAGCTTTTCCACTCTGTCTGGCAAGGAGAAACTGTGCCAGCACCAAAAACATCTCCCATCGTGTTCTAGAGGCTGCACGGATGTCTGCCGAGTGTTTTGCAAGAAGAGAAAGAAAGTTGTCCAAAACAGCTTGCAATCGAATGTTCATGTGAATAGAAAAGGCAGGAGAGGTGTCAGGTACTGTTTTCTCTCAGTTGATAACCTGCGCACACAATCGCAGTTTTGTACAGCTTGTTACATCACCTTTGCGAAGGTGCCGCTCTCTCCGGCTCCAGGAGACGAAGATGCTGCTTCTTCGCGCAAAGAGGATTCTGCCGCTCACAGTGCTCTGCAGAGCACCGTACCTTCGTCTTTAGCCTCTCTTCTCGTCTACATCTTAGCAAAAAACTTTTCCACTCTGTCTGGCGAGGAGAAACTGTGCCAGCACTAAAAACATCTCCCATCGTGTTCTAGAGGCTGCACGGAGGTATGCAGAGTGTTTTGCTAGAAGAGAAAGAAAGTTGTCCAAAACAGGTTGCAATCGAAAGTTCATGTGAATAGAAAAGGCAGGAGAGTGGTCAGGTAGTGTTTTCTCTCAGTTGGCAAGCTGCGCACACAATCGCAGTGTTGTACAGCTTGTTTCATCACCTTTGCCAAGTTGCCGCTCTCTCCGGCTCCCGGAGACGAAGAAGCTGCTTCTTCGCGCAAAGACGATTCTGCCGCTCACAGTGCTCTGCAGTGTGTGTCTTCTGCCGAAAGAGGCACGGGAGCTCTATTTAGCTCTGCAGAGCACCGTATCTTCGTCTTTAGCCTCTCTTCTCGTCTACATCTTAGCAAAAAGCTTTTCCACTGTGTCTGGCAAGGAGAAACTGTGCCAGCACAGAAAACATCTCCCATCGTGTTCTAGAGGCTGCACGGAGGTCTGCCGAGTGTTTTGCAAGAAGAGAAAGAAAGTTGTCCAAAACAGCTTGCAATCGAATGTTCATGTGAATAGAAAAGGCAGGAGAGTGGTCAGGTACTGTTTTCTCTCAGTTGGCAAGCTGCGCACACAATCGCAGTGTTGTACAGCTTGTTTCATCACCTTTGCCAAGTTGCCGCTCTCTCCGGCTCCCGGAGACGAAGAAGCTGCTTCTTCGCGCAAAGACGATTCTGCCGCTCACAGTGCTCTGCGGTGTGTGTCTTCTGCCGAAAGAGGTCCGGGAGTTGTGCTTAGCTCTGCAGAGCACCGTATCTTCGTCTTTAGCCTCTCTTCTCGTCTACATCTTAGCAAAAAGCTTTTCCACTCTGTCTGGCGAGGAGAAACTGTGCCAGCAAAGAAAACATCTCCCATCGTGTTCTAGAGGCTGCACGGAGGTCTGCCGAGTGTTTTGCAAGAAGAGAAAGGAACTTGTTTAAAACAGCTTGCAATCGAATGTTCATGTGAATAGAAAAGGCAGGAGAGTGGTCAGGTACTGTTTTCTCTTAGTTGGTAAGCTGCGCACACAATCGCAGTTTTGTACAGCTTGTTTCATCACCTTTGCGAAGTTGCCGCTCTCTCCGGCTCCCGGAGACGAAGAAGCTGCTTCTTCGCGCAAAGACGATTCTGCCGCTCACAGTGCTCTGCAGAGCACCGTACCTTCGTCTTTAGCCTCTCTTCTCGTCTACATCTTAGCAAAAAGCTTTTCCACTCTGTCTGGCAAGGAGAAACTGTGCCAGCACAAAAAACATCTCCCATCGTGTTCTAGAGGCTGCACGGAGGTCTGCCGAGTGTTTTACAAGAAGAGAAAGAAAGTTGTCCAAAACAGCTTCCAATCGAATGTTCATGTGAATAGAAAAGGCAGGAGAGTGGTCAGGTACTGTTTTCTCTCAGTTGGCAAGCTGCGCACACAATCGCAGTGTTGTACAGCTTGTTTCATCACCTTTGCCAAGTTGCCGCTCTCTCCGGCTCCCGGAGACGAAGAAGCTGCTTCTTCGCGCAAAGACGATTCTGCCGCTCACAGTGCTCTGCGGTGTGTGTCTTCTGCCGAAAGTGGTCCGGGAGCTGTGCTTAGGTCTGCAAAGCACCGTACCTTCGTCTTTAGCCTCTCTTCTCGTCTACATCTTAGCAAAAAGCTTTTCGACTCTGTCTGGCAAGGAGAAACTGTGCCAGCACAGAAAACATCTCCCATCGTGTTCTAGAGGCTGCACGGAGGTCTGCCGAGTGTTTTGCAAGAAGAGAAAGAAAGTTGTCCAAAACAGCTTGCAATCGAATGTTCATGTGAATAGAAAAGGCAGGAGAGTGGTCAGGTACTGTTTTCTCTCAGTTGGGAAGCTGCGCACACAATCGTAGTGTTGCACAGCTTGTTTCATCACCTTTGCCAAGTTGCCGCTCTCTCCGGCTCCCGGAGACGAAGAAGCTGCTTCTTCGCGCAAAGACGATTCTGCCGCTCACAGTGCTCTGGTGTGTGTCTTCTGCCGAAAGAGGTCCGGGAGTTGTGCTTAGCTCTGCAGAGCACCGTATCTTCGTCTTTAGCCTCTCTTCTCGTCTACATCTTAGCAAAAAGCTTTTCCACTCTGTCTGGCGAGGAGAAACTGTGCCAGCAAAGAAAACATCTCCCATCGTGTTCTAGAGGCTGCACGGAGGTCTGCCGAGTGTTTTGCAAGAAGAGAAAGGAACTTGTTTAAAACAGCTTGCAATCGAATGTTCATGTGAATAGAAAAGGCAGGAGAGTGGTCAGGTACTGTTTTCTCTTAGTTGGTAAGCTGCGCACACAATCGCAGTTTTGTACAGCTTGTTTCATCACCTTTGCGAACTTGCCGCTCTCTCCGGCTCCCGGAGACGAAGAAGCTGCTTCTTCGCGCAAAGACGATTCTGCCGCTCACAGTGCTCTGCGGTGTGCGCCTTCTGCCGAAAGAGATCCGGGAGCGGTGCTTAGCTCTGCAGAGCACCGTACCTTCGTCTTTAGCCTCTCTTCTCGTCTACATCTTAGCAAAAAGCTTTTCCACTCTGTCTGGCAAGGAGAAACTGTGCCAGCACAGAAAACATCTCCCATCGTGTTCTAGAGGCTGCACAGAGGTCTGCCGAGTGTTTTGCAAGAAGAGCAAAAAAGTTGTCCAAAACAGCTTGCAATCGAATGTTCATGTGAATAGAAAAGGCAGGAGAGTGGTCAGGTACCGTTTTCTCTCAGTTGGCAAACTGCGCACACAATCGCAATGTTGTACAGCTTGTTTCATCACCTTAGCGAAGTTGCCGCTCTCTCCGGCTCCTGGAGACGAAGAAGCTGCTTCTTCGCGCAAAGACGATTCTGCCGCTCACAGTGCTCCGCGGTGTGCGCCTTCTGCCGAAAGAGATCCGGGAGCTGTGCTTAGCTCTGCAGAGCACAGTAACTTCGTCTTTAGCCTCTCTTCTCGTCTACATCTTAGCAAAAAGCTTTTCCACTCTGTCTGGCAAGGAGAAACTGTGCCAGCACAAAAAACATCTCCCATCGTGTTCTAGAGGCTGCACTGAGTTCTGCCTAGTGTTTTGCAGGAAGAGAAAGAAAGTTGTCCAAAACAGCTTCCAATCCAATGTTCATGTGAATAGAAAAGGCAGGAGAGTGGTCAGGTACTGTTTTCTCTCAGTTGGCAAGCTGCGCACACAATCGCAGTGTTGTACAGCTTGTTTCATCACCTTTGCCAAGTTGCCGCTCTCTCCGGCTCCCGGAGACGAAGAAGCTGCTTCTTCGCGCAAAGACGATTCTGCCGCTCACAGTGCTCTGCAGTGTGTGTCTTCTGCCGAAAGAGGCCCGGGAGCTGTGCTTAGCTCTGCAGAGCACCGTACCTTCGTCTTTAGCCTCTCTTCTCGTCTACATCTTAGCAAAAAGCTTTTCTACTCTGCCTGCCAGGAGAAACTGTGCCAGCACAGAAAACATCTCCCATCGTGTTCTAGAGGCTGCACGGAGGTCTGCCGAGTGTTTTGCAAGAAGAGAAAGAAAGTTGTCCAAAACAGCTTGCAATCGAATGTTCAAGTGAATAGAAAAGGCAGGAGAGTGGTCAGGTACTGTTTTCTCTCAGTTGGTAATCTGCGCACACAATCGCAGTTTTGTACAGCTTGTTTCATCACCTTTGCGAAGTTGCCGCTCTCTCCGGCTCCAGGAGACGAAGAAGCTGCTTCTTCGCGCAAAGACGATTCTGCCGCTCACAGTGCTCTGCAGAGCACCGTACCTTCGTCTTTAGCCTCTCTTCTCGTCTACATCTTAGCAAAAAGCTTTTCCACTCTGTCTGGCGAGGAGAAACTGTGCCAGCAAAGAAAACATCTCCCATCGTGTTCTAGAAGCTGCACGGAGGTCTGCCGAGTGTTTTGCAAGAAGAGAAAGAAACTTGTTTAAAACAGCTTGCAATCGAATGTTCATGTGAATAGAAAAGGCAGGAGAGTGGTCAGGTACTGTTTTCTCTCAGTTGGTAAGCTGCGCACACAATCGCAGTTTTGTACAGCTTGTTTCATCACCTTTGCGAACTTGCCGCTCTCTCCGGCTCCCGGAGACGAAGATGCTGCTTCTTCGCGCAAAGACGATTCTGCCGGTCACAGTGCTCTGCAGTGTGTGTCTTCTGCCGAAAGAGGCACGGGAGCTGTACTTAGCTCTGCAGAGCACCGTATCTTCGTCTTTAGCCTCTCTTCTCGTCTACATCTTAGCAAAAAGCTTTTCCACTCTGTCTGGCAAGGAGAAACTGTGCCAGCACAGAAAACATCTCCCATCGTGTTCTAGAGGCTGCACGGAGGTCTGCCGAGTGTTTTGCAAGAAGAGAAAGAAAGTTGTCCAAAACAGCTTGCAATCGAATGTTCATGTGAATAGAAAAGGCAGGAGAGTGGTCAGGTACTGTTTTCTCTCAGTTGGCAAGCTGCGCACACAATCGCAGTGTTGTACAGCTTGTTTCATCACCTTTGCCAAGTTGCCGCTCTCTCCGGCTCCCGGAGACGAAGAAGCTGCTTCTTCGCGCAAAGACGATTCTGCCGCTCACAGTGCTCTGCGGTGTGTGTCTTCTGCCGAAAGAGGTCCGGGAGCTGTGCTTAGCTCTGCATAGCACCGTACCTTCGTCTTTAGCCTCTCTTCTCGTCTACATCTTAGCAAAAAGCTTTTCCACTCTGTCTGGCGAGGAGAAACTGTGCCAGCACAGAAAACATCTCCCATCGTGTTCTAGAGGCTGCACGGAGGTCTGCCGAGTGTTTTGCAAGAAGAGAAAGAAAGTTGTCCAAAACAGCTTGCAATCCAATGTTCATGTGAATAGAAAAGGCAGGAGAGTGGTCAGGTACTGTTTTCTCTCAGTTGGCAAACTGCGCACACAATCGCAGTGTTGTAGAGCTTGTTTCATCACCTTTGCGAAGTTGCCGCTCTCTCCGGCTCCCGGAGACGAAGAAGCTGCTTCTTCGCCCAAAGACGATTGTGCCGCTCACAGTGCTCTGCAGTGTGTGTCTTCTGCCGAAAGAGGCCAGGGAGCTGTGCTTAGTTCTGCAGTGCAGCATACCTGCTTCTTTAGCCTCTCTTCTCGTCTACATCTTAGCAAAAAGCTTTTCCACTCTGTCTGGCAAGGAGAAACTGTGGCAGCACAAAAAACATCTCCCATCGTGTTCTAGAGGCTGCACGCAGGTCTGCCGAGTGTTTTGCAAGAAGAGAAAGAAAGTTGTCCAAAACAGCTTCCAATCGAATGTTCATGTGAATAGAAAAGGCAGGAGAGTGGTCAGGTACTGTTTTCTCTCAGTTGGCAAGCTGCGCACACAATCGCAGTGTTGTACAGCTTGTTTCATCACCTTTGCCAAGTTGCCGCTCTCTCCGGCTCCCGGAGACGAAGAAGCTGCTTCTTCGCGCAAAGACGATTCTGCCGCTCACAGTGCTCTGCAGTGTGTGTCTTCTGCCGAAAGAGGCCCGGGAGCTGTGCTTAGCTCTGCAGAGCACCGTACCTTCGTCTTTAGCCTCTCTTCTCGTCTACATCTTAGCAAAAAGCTTTTCTACTCTGCCTGCCAGGAGAAACTGTGCCAGCACAGAAAACATCTCCCATCGTGTTCTAGAGGCTGCACGGAGGTCTGCCGAGTGTTTTGCAAGAAGAGAAAGAAAGTTGTCCAAAACAGCTTGCAATCGAATGTTCAAGTGAATAGAAAAGGCAGGAGAGTGGTCAGGTACTGTTTTCTCTCAGTTGGTAATCTGCACACACAATCGCAGTTTTGTACAGCTTGTTTCATCACCTTTGCGAAGTTGCCGCTCTCTCCGGCTCCAGGAGACGAAGAAGCTGCTTCTTCGCGCAAAGACGATTCTGCCGCTCACAGTGTTCTGCAGAGCACCGTACCTTCGTCTTTAGCCTCTCTTCTCGTCTACATCTTAGCAAAAAGCTTTTCCACTCTGTCTGGCAAGGAGAAACTGTGCCAGCACAGAAAACATCTCCCATCGTGTTCTAGAGGCTGCACGGAGGTCTGCCGAGTGTTTTGCAAGAAGAGAAAGAAAGTTGTCCAAAACAGCTTGCAATCGAATGTTCATGTGAATAGAAAAGGCAGGAGAGTGGTCAGGTACTGTTTTCTCTCAGTTGGCAAGCTGCGCACACAATCGCAGTGTTGTACAGCTTGTTTCATCACCTTTGCCAAGTTGCCGCTCTCTCCGGCTCCCGGAGACGAAGAAGCTGCTTCTTCGCGCAAAGACGATTCTGCCGCTCACAGTGCTCTCCGGTGTGTGTCTTCTGCCGAAAGAGGTCCGGGAGCGGTGCTTAGCTCTGCAGAGCACCGTATCTTCGTCTTTAGCCTCTCTTCTCGTCTACATCTTAGCAAAAAGCTTTTCAACTCTGTCTGGCGAGGAGAAACTGTGCCAGCACTGAAAACATCTCCCATCGTGTTCTAGAGGCTGCACGGAGGTCTGCCGAGTGTTTTGCAAGAAGAGAAACAAAGTTGTCCAAAACAGCTTGCAATCGAATGTTCATGTGAATAGAAAAGGCAGGAGAGTGGTCAGGTACTGTTTTCCCTCGGTTGGTAAGCTGCGCACACAATCGCAGTTTTGTACAGCTTGTTTCATCACCTTTGCGAACTTGCCGCTCTCTCCGGCTCCCGGAGACGAAGAAGCTGCTTCTTCGCGCAAAGACGATTCTGCCGCTCACAGTGCTCTGCGGTGTGCGCCTTCTGCCGAAAGAGATCCGGGAGCGGTGCTTAGCTCTGCAGAGCACCGTACCTTCGTCTTTAGCCTCTCTTCTCGTCTACATCTTAGCAAAAAGCTTTTCCACTCTGTCTGGCAAGGAGAAACTGTGCCAGCACAGAAAACATCTCCCATCGTGTTCTAGAGGCTGCACAGAGGTCTGCCGAGTGTTTTGCAAGAAGAGCAAAAAAGTTGTCCAAAACAGCTTGCAATCGAATGTTCATGTGAATAGAAAAGGCAGGAGAGTGGTCAGGTACCGTTTTCTCTCAGTTGGCAAACTGCGCACACAATCGCAATGTTGTACAGCTTGTTTCATCACCTTAGCGAAGTTGCCGCTCTCTCCGGCTCCTGGAGACGAAGAAGCTGCTTCTTCGCGCAAAGACGATTCTGCCGCTCACAGTGCTCCGCGGTGTGCGCCTTCTGCCGAAAGAGATCCGGGAGCTGTGCTTAGCTCTGCAGAGCACCGTAACTTCGTCTTTAGCCTCTCTTCTCGTCTACATCTTAGCAAAAAGCTTTTCCACTCTGTCTGGCAAGGAGAAACTGTGCCAGCACAAAAAACATCTCCCATCGTGTTCTAGAGGCTGCACTGAGTTCTGCCGATTGTTTTGCAAGAAGAGAAAGAAAGTTGTCCAAAACAGCTTGCAATCGAATGTTCATGTGAATAGAAAAGGCAGGAGAGTGGTCAGGTACTGTTTTCTCTCAGTTGGTAAGCTGCGCACACAATCGCAGTGTTGTACAGCTTGTTTCATCACCTTTGCCAAGTTGCCGCTCTCTCCGGCTCCCGGAGACGAAGAAGCGGCTTCTTCGCGCAAAGACGATTCTGCCGCTCACAGTGCCCTGCGGTGTGCGCCTTCTGCCGAAAGACGCCCGGCACCGGTGCTTACCTCTGCAGAGCACCGTACCTTCGTCTTTAGCCTCTCTTCTCGTCTACATCTTAGCAAAAAGCTTTTCCACTCTGTCTGGCAAGGAGAAACTGTGCCAGCACCAAAAACATCTCCCATCGTGTTCTAGAGGCTGCACGGATGTCTGCCGAGTGTTTTGCAAGAAGAGAAAGAAAGTTGTCCAAAACAGCTTGCAATCGAATGTTCATGTGAATAGAAAAGGCAGGAGAGGTGTCAGGTACTGTTTTCTCTCAGTTGATAACCTGCGCACACAATCGCAGTTTTGTACAGCTTGTTACATCACCTTTGCGAAGGTGCCGCTCTCTCCGGCTCCAGGAGACGAAGATGCTGCTTCTTCGCGCAAAGAGGATTCTGCCGCTCACAGTGCTCTGCAGAGCACCGTACCTTCGTCTTTAGCCTCTCTTCTCGTCTACATCTTAGCAAAAAACTTTTCCACTCTGTCTGGCGAGGAGAAACTGTGCCAGCACTAAAAACATCTCCCATCGTGTTCTAGAGGCTGCACGGAGGTATGCAGAGTGTTTTGCAAGAAGAGAAAGAAAGTTGTCCAAAACAGGTTGCAATCGAAAGTTCATGTGAATAGAAAAGGCAGGAGAGTGGTCAGGTAGTGTTTTCTCTCAGTTGGCAAGCTGCGCACACAATCGCAGTGTTGTACAGCTTGTTTCATCACCTTTGCCAAGTTGCCGCTCTCTCCGGCTCCCGGAGACGAAGAAGCTGCTTCTTCGCGCAAAGACGATTCTGCCGCTCACAGTGCTCTGCAGTGTGTGTCTTCTGCCGAAAGAGGCACGGGAGCTCTATTTAGCTCTGCAGAGCACCGTATCTTCGTCTTTAGCCTCTCTTCTCGTCTACATCTTAGCAAAAAGCTTTTCCACTGTGTCTGGCAAGGAGAAACTGTGCCAGCACAGAAAACATCTCCCATCGTGTTCTAGAGGCTGCACGGAGGTCTGCCGAGTGTTTTGCAAGAAGAGAAAGAAAGTTGTCCAAAACAGCTTGCAATCGAATGTTCATGTGAATAGAAAAGGCAGGAGAGTGGTCAGGTACTGTTTTCTCTCAGTTGGCAAGCTGCGCACACAATCGCAGTGTTGTACAGCTTGTTTCATCACCTTTGCCAAGTTGCCGCTCTCTCCGGCTCCCGGAGACGAAGAAGCTGCTTCTTCGCGCAAAGACGATTCTGCCGCTCACAGTGCTCTGCGGTGTGTGTCTTCTGCCGAAAGAGGTCCGGGATCTGTGCTTAGCTCTGCAGAGCACCGTACCTTCGTCTTTAGCCTCTCTTCTCGTCTACATCTTAGCAAAAAGCTTTTCCACTCTGTCTGGCAAGGAGAAACTGTGCCAGCACTGAAACCATCTCCCATCGTGTTCTAGAGGCTGCACGGAGGTCTGCCGAGTGTTTTGCAAGAAGAGAAAGAAAGTTGTCCAAAACAGCTTGCAATCGAATGTTCATGTGAATAGAAAAGGCAGGAGAGTGGTCAGGTACTGTTTTCTCTCAGTTGGCAAGCTGCGCACACAATCGCAGTGTTGTACAGCTTGTTTCATCACCTTTGCGAAGTTGCCGCTCTCTCCGGCTCCCGGAGACGAAGAAGCTGCTTCTTCGCCCAAAGACGATTGTGCCGCTCACAGTGCTCTGCAATGTGTGTCTTCTGCCGAAAGAGGCCAGGGAGCTGTGCTTAGTTCTGCAGTGCAGCATACCTGCTTCTTTAGCCTCTCTTCTCGTCTACATCTTAGCAAAAAGCTTTTCCACTCTGTCTGGCAAGGAGAAACTGTGGCAGCACAAAAAACATCTCCCATCGTGTTCTAGAGGCTGCACGCAGGTCTGCCGAGTGTTTTGCAAGAAGAGAAAGAAAGTTGTCCAAAACAGCTTCCAATCGAATGTTCATGTGAATAGAAAAGGCAGGAGAGTGGTCAGGTACTGTTTTCTCTCAGTTGGCAAGCTGCGCACACAATCGCAGTTTTGTACAGCTTGTTTCATCACCTTAGCCAAGTTGCCGCTCTCTCCGGCTCCCGGAGACGAAGAAGCTGCTTCTTCGCGCAAAGACGATTCTGCCGCTCACAGTGCTCTGCAGTGTGTGTCTTCTGCCGAAAGAGGCCCGGGAGCTGTGCTTAGCTCTGCAGAGCACCGTACCTTCGTCTTTAGCCTCTCTTCTCGTCTACATCTTAGCAAAAAGCTTTTCTACTCTACCTGCCAGGAGAAACTGTGCCAGCACAGAAAACATCTCCCATCGTGTTCTAGAGGCTGCACGGAGGTCTGCCGAGTGTTTTGCAAGAAGAGAAAGAAAGTTGTCCAAAACAGCTTGCAATCGAATGTTCAAGTGAATAGAAAAGGCAGGAGAGTGGTCAGGTACTGTTTTCTCTCATTTGGTAAGCTGCGCACACAATCGCAGTTTTGTACAGCTTGTTTCATTACCTTTGCGAAGTTGCCGCTCTCTCCGGCTCCCGGAGACGAAGAAGCTGCTTCTTCGCGCAAAGACGATTCTGCCGCTCACAGTGCTCTGCAGAGCGCCGTACCTTCGTCTTTAGCCTCTCTTCTCGTCTACATCTTAGCAAAAAGCTTTTCCACTCTGTCTGGCAAGGAGAAACTGTGCCAGCACAGAAAACATCTCCCATCGTGTTCTAGAGGCTGCACGGAGGTCTGCCGAGTGTTTTGCAAGAAGAGAAAGAAAGTTGTCCAAAACAGCTTGCAATCGAATGTTCATGTGAATAGAAAAGGCAGGAGAGTGGTCAGGTACTGTTTTCTCTCAGTTGGCAAGCTGCGCACACAATCGCAGTGTTGTACCGCTTGTTTCATCACCTTTGCCAAGTTGCCGCTCTTTCCGGCTCCCGGAGACGAAGAAGCTGCTTCTTCGCTCAAAGACGATTCTGCCGCTCACAGTGCTCTGCGGTGTGTGTCTTCTACCGCAAGTGGTCCGGGAGCTCGGCTTAGCTCTGCAAAGCACCGTACCTTCGTCTTTAGCCTCTCTTCTCGTCTACATCTTAGCAAAAAGCTTTTCCACTCTGTCTGGTAAGGAGAAACTGTGCCAGCACAGAAAACATCTCCCATCGTGTTCTAGAGGCTGCACGGAGGTCTGCCGAGTGTTTTGCAAGAAGAGAAAGAAAGTTGTCCAAAACAGCTTGCAATCGAATGTTCATGTGAATAGAAAAGGCAGGAGAGTGGTCAGGTACTGTTTTCTCTCACTTGGCAAGCTGCGCACACAATCGCAGTGTTGTACAGCTTGTTTCATCACCTTTGCCAAGTTGCCGCTCTCTCCGGCTCCCGGAGACGAAGAAGCTGCTTCTTCGCGCAAAGACGATTCTGCCGCTCACAGTGCTCTGCAGAGCACCGTACCTTCGTCTTTAGCCTCTCTTCTCGTCTACATCTTAGCAAAAAGCTTTTCCACTCTGTCTGGCAAGGAGAAACTGTGCCAGCACAAAAAACATCTCCCATCGTGTTCTAGAGGCTGCACGGAGGTCTGCCGAGTGTTTTGCAAGAAGAGAAAGAAAGTTGTCCAAAACAGCTTGCAATCGAATGTTCGTGTGAATAGAAAAGGCAGGAGAGTGGTCAGGTACTGTTTTCTCTCAGTTGGCAAGCTGCGCACACAATCGCAGTGTTGTACCGCTTGTTTCATCACCTTTGCCAAGTTGCCGCTCTCTCAGACTCCCGGAGACGAAGAAGCTGCTTCTTCGCGCAAAGACGATTCTGCCGCTCACAGTGCTCTGCAGTGTGTGTCTTCTGCCGAAAGACGCGCGGCACCGGTGCTTACCTCTGCAGAGCACCGTACCTTCGTCTTTAGCCTCTCTTCTCGTCTACATCTTAGCAAAAAGCTTTTCCACTCTGTCTGGCAAGGAGAAACTGTGCCAGCACCAAAAACACCTCCCATCGTGTTCTAGAGGCTGCACGGACGTCTGCGGAGTGTTTTGCAGGAAGAGAAAGAAAGTTGTCCAAAACAGCTTGCAATCGAATGTTCATGTGAATAGAAAAGGCAGGAGAGTGGTCAGGTACTGTTTTCTCTCAGTTGATAACCTGCGCACACAATCGCAGTTTTGTACAGCTTGTTTCATCACCTTTGCGAAGTTGCCGCTCTCTCCGGCTCCAGGAGACGAAGAAGCTGCTTCTTCGCGCAAAGAGGATTCTGCCGCTCACAGTGCTCTGCAGAGCACCGTACCTTCGTCTTTAGCCTCTCTTCTCGTCTACATCTTAGCAAAAAACTTTTCCACTCTGTCTGGCGAGGAGAAACTGCGCCAGCACAAAAAACATCTCCCATCGTGTTCTAGAGGCTGCACGGAGGTATGCAGAGTGTTTTGCAAGAAGAGAAAGAAAGTTGTCCAAAACAGCTTGCAATCGAATGTTCATGTGAATAGAAAAGGCAGGAGAGTGGTCAGGTAGTGTTTTCTCTCAGTTGGCAAGCTGCGCACACAATCGCAGTGTTGTACAGCTTGTTTCATCACCTTTGCCAAGTTGCCGCTCTCTCCGGCTCCCGGAGACGAAGAAGCGGCTTCTTCGCGCAAAGACGATTCTGCCGCTCACAGTGCCCTGCGGTGTGCGCCTTCTGCCGAAAGACGCCCGGCACCGGTGCTTACCTCTGCAGAGCACCGTACCTTCGTCTTTAGCCTCTCTTCTCGTCTACATCTTAGCAAAATCTTTTCCACTCTGTCTGGCAAGGAGAAACTTTACCAGCACAGAAAACATCTCCCATCGTGTTCTAGAAGCTGCACGGAGGTCTGCAGAGTGTTTTGCAAGAAGAGAAAGAAAGTTGTCCAAAACAGCTTGCAATCGAATGTTCATGTGAATAGAAAAGGCAGGAGAGTGGTCAGGTACTGTTTTCTCTCAGTTGGCAAGCTGCACACACAATCGCAGTGTTGTACAGCTTGTTTCATCACCTTTGCCAAGTTGCCGCTCTCTCCGGCTCCCGGAGACGAAGAAGCTGCTTCTTCGCGCAAAGACGATTCTGCCGCTCACAGTGCTCTGCAGAGCCCCGTACCTTCGTCTTTAGCCTCTCTTCTCGTCTACATCTTAGCAAAAAGCTTTTCCACTCTGTCTGGCAAGGAGAAACTGTGCCAGCACCAAAAACATCTCCCATCGTGTTCTAGAGGCTGCACGGATGTCTGCCGAGTGTTTTGCAAGAAGAGAAAGAAAGTTGTCCAAAACAGCTTGCAATCGAATGTTCATGTGAATAGAAAAGGCAGGAGAGGTGTCAGGTACTGTTTTCTCTCAGTTGATAACCTGCGCACACAATCGCAGTTTTGTACAGCTTGTTTCATCACCTTTGCGAAGTTGCCGCTCTCTCCGGCTCCAGGAGACGAAGATGCTGCTTCTTCGCGCAAAGAGGATTCTGCCGCTCACAGTGCTCTGCAGAGCACCGTACCTTCGTCTTTAGCCTCTCTTCTCGTCTACATCTTAGCAAAAAACTTTTCCACTCTGTCTGGCGAGGAGAAACTGCGCCAGCACAAAAAACATCTCCCATCGTGTTCTAGAGGCTGCACGGAGGTATGCAGAGTGTTTTGCAAGAAGAGAAAGAAAGTTGTCCAAAACAGCTTGCAATCGAAAGTTCATGTGAATAGAAAAGGCAGGAGAGTGGTCAGGTAGTGTTTTCTCTCAGTTGGCAAGCTGCGCACACAATCGCAGTGTTGTACAGCTTGTTTCATCACCTTTGCCAAGTTGCCGCTCTCTCCGGCTCCCGGAGACGAAGAAGCTGCTTCTTCGCGCAAAGACGATTCTGCCGCTCACAGTGCTCTGCAGTGTGTGTCTTCTGCCGAAAGAGGCACGGGAGCTCTATTTAGCTCTGCAGAGCACCGTATCTTCGTCTTTAGCCTCTCTTCTCGTCTACATCTTAGCAAAAAGCTTTTCCACTGTGTCTGGCAAGGAGAAACTGTGCCAGCACAGAAAACATCTCCCATCGTGTTCTAGAGGCTGCACGGAGGTCTGCCGAGTGTTTTGCAAGAAGAGAAAGAAAGTTGTCCAAAACAGCTTGCAATCGAATGTTCATGTGAATAGAAAAGGCAGGAGAGTGGTCAGGTACTGTTTTCTCTCAGTTGGCAAGCTGCGCACACAATCGCAGTGTTGTACAGCTTGTTTCATCACCTTTGCCAAGTTGCCGCTCTCTCCGGCTCCCGGAGACGAAGAAGCTGCTTCTTCGCGCAAAGACGATTCTGCCGCTCACAGTGCTCTGCGGTGTGTGTCTTCTGCCGAAAGAGGTCCGGGATCTGTGCTTAGCTCTGCAGAGCACCGTACCTTCGTCTTTAGCCTCTCTTCTCGTCTACATCTTAGCAAAAAGCTTTTCCACTCTGTCTGGCAAGGAGAAACTGTGCCAGCACAGAAACCATCTCCCATCGTGTTCTAGAGGCTGCACGGAGGTCTGCCGAGTGTTTTGCAAGAAGAGAAAGAAAGTTGTCCAAAACAGCTTGCAATCGAATGTTCATGTGAATAGAAAAGGCAGGAGAGTGGTCAGGTACTGTTTTCTCTCACTTGGCAAACTGCGCACACAATCGCAGTGTTGTACAGCTTGTTTCATCACCTTTGCCAAGTTGCCGCTCTCTCCGGCTCCCGGAGACGAAGAAGCTGCTTCTTCGCCCAAAGACGATTGTGCCGCTCACAGTGCTCTGCAGTGTGTGTCTTCTGCCGAAAGAGGCCAGGGAGCTGTGCTTAGTTCTGCAGTGCACCATAACTGCTTCTTTAGCCTCTCTTCTCGTCTACATCTTAGCAAAAAGCTTTTCCACTCTGTCTGGCAAGGAGAAACTGTGCCAGCACAAAAAACATCTCCCATCGTGTTCTAGAGTCTGCACGCAGGTCTGCCGAGTGTTTTGCAAGAAGAGAAAGAAAGTTGTCCAAAACAGCTTCCAATCGAATGTTCATGTGAATAGAAAAGGCAGGAGAGTGGTCAGGTACTGTTTTCTCTCAGTTGGCAAGCTGCGCACACAATCGCAGTTTTCTACAGCTTGTTTCAGCACCTTAGCCAAGTTGCCGCTCTCTCCGGCTCCCGGAGACGAAGAAGCTGCTTCTTCGCGCAAAGACGATTCTGCCGCTCACAGTGCTCTGCAGTGTGTGTCTTCTGCCGAAAGAGGCCCGGGAGCTGTGCTTAGCTCTGCAGAGCACCGTACCTTCGTCTTTAGCCTCTCTTCTCGTCTACATCTTAGCAAAAAGCTTTTCTACTCTACCTGCCAGGAGAAACTGTGCCAGCACAGAAAACATCTCCCATCGTGTTCTAGAGGCTGCACGGATGTCTGCCGAGTGTTTTGCAAGAAGAGAAAGAAAGTTGTCCAAAACAGCTTGCAATCGAATGTTCAAGTGAATAGAAAAGGCAGGAGAGTGGTCAGGTACTGTTTTCTCTCAGTTGGTAAGCTGCGCACACAATCGCAGTTTTGTACAGCTTGTTTCATTACCTTTGCGAAGTTGCCGCTCTCTCCGGCTCCCGGAGACGAAGAAGCTGCTTCTTCGCGCAAAGACGATTCTGCCGCTCACAGTGCTCTGCAGAGCGCCGTACCTTCGTCTTTAGCCTCTCTTCTCGTCTACATCTTAGCAAAAAGCTTTTCCACTCTGTCTGGCAAGGAGAAACTGTGCCAGCACAGAAAACATCTCCCATCGTGTTCTAGAGGCTGCACGGAGGTCTGCCGAGTGTTTTGCAAGAAGAGAAAGAAAGTTGTCCAAAACAGCTTGCAATCGAATGTTCATGTGAATAGAAAAGGCAGGAGAGTGGTCAGGTACTGTTTTCTCTCACTTGGCAAGCTGCGCACACAATCGCAGTGTTGTACAGCTTGTTTCATCACCTTTGCCAAGTTGCCGCTCTCTCCGGCTCCCGGAGACGAAGAAGCTGCTTCTTCGCTCAAAGACGATTCTGCCGCTCACAGTGCTCTGCGGTGTGTGTCTTCTACCGCAAGTGGTCCGGGAGCTCGGCTTAGCTCTGCAAAGCACCGTACCTTCGTCTTTAGCCTCTCTTCTCGTCTACATCTTAGCAAAAAGCTTTTCCACTCTGTCTGGTAAGGAGAAACTGTGCCAGCACAGAAAACATCTCCCATCGTGTTCTAGAGGCTGCACGGAGGTCTGCCGAGTGTTTTGCAAGAAGAGAAAGAAAGTTGTCCAAAACAGCTTGCAATCGAATGTTCATGTGAATAGAAAAGGCAGGAGAGTGGTCAGGTACTGTTTTCTCTCAGTTGGCAAGCTGCGCACACAATCGCAGTGTTGTACAGCTTGTTTCATCACCTTTGCCAAGTTGCCGCTCTCTCCGGCTCCCGGAGACGAAGAAGCTGCTTCTTCGCGCAAAGACGATTCTGCCGCTCACAGTGCTCTCCGGTGTGTGTCTTCTGCCGAAAGAGGTCCGGGAGCTGTGCTTAGCTCTGCAGAGCACCGTATCTTCGTCTTTAGCCTCTCTTCTCGTCTACATCTTAGCAAAAGGCTTTTCCACTCTGTCTGGCGAGGAGAAACTGTGCCAGCACAGAAAACATCTCCCATCGTGTTCTAGAGGCTGCACGGAGGTCTGCCGAGTGTTTTGCAAGAAGAGAAAGAAACTTGTTTAAAACAGCTTGCAATCGAATGTTCATGTGAATAGAAAAGGCAGGAGAGTAGTCAGGTACCGTTTTCTCTCAGTTGGCAAACTGCGCACACAATCGCAATGTTGTACAGCTTGTTTCATCACCTTTGCGAAGTTGCCGCTCTCTCCGGCTCCTGGAGACGAAGAAGCTGCTTTTTGCGCAAAGACGATTCTGCCGCTCACAGTGCTCCGCGGTGTGCGCCTTCTGCCGAAAGAGATCCGGGAGCTGTGCTTAGCTCTGCAGAGCACCGTACCTTCGTCTTTAGCCTCTCTTCTCGTCTACATCTTAGCAAAAAGCTTTTCCACTCTGTCTGGCAAGGAGAAACTGTGCCAGCACAAAAAACATCTCCCATCGTGTTCTAGAGGCTGCACGGAGGTCTGCCGAGTGTTTTGCAAGAAGAGAAAGAAAGTTGTCCAAAACAGCTTGCAATCGAATGTTCATGTGAATAGAAAAGGCAGGAGAGTGGTCAGGTACTGTTTTCTCTCAGTTGGTAAGCTGCGCACACAATCGCAGTGTTGTACAGCTTGTTTCATCACCTTTGCCAAGTTGCCGCTCTCTCCGGCTCCCGGAGACGAAGAAGCGGCTTCTTCGCGCAAAGACGATTCTGCCGCTCACAGTGCCCTCCGGTGTGCGCCTTCTGCCGAAAGACGCCCGGCACCGGTGCTTAGCTCTGCAGAGCACCGTACCTTCGTCTTTAGCCTCTCTTCTCGTCTACATCTTAGCAAAAAGCTTTTCCACTCTGTCTGGCAAGGAGAAACTTTACCAGCACAGAAAACATCTCCCATCGTGTTCTAGAAGCTGCACGGAGGTCTGCAGAGTGTTTTGCAAGAAGAGAAACAAAGTTGTCCAAAACAGCTTGCAATCGAATGTTCATGTGAATAGAAAAGGCAGGAGAGTGGTCAGGTACTGTTTTCTCTCAGTTGGCAAGCTGCGCACACAATCGCAGTGTTGTACAGCTTGTTTCATCACCTTTGCCAAGTTGCCGCTCTCTCCGGCTCCCGGAGACGAAGAAGCTGCTTCTTCGCGCAAAGACGATTCTGCCGCTCACAGTGCTCTGCAGAGCACCGTACCTTCGTCTTTAGCCTCTCTTCTCGTCTACATCTTAGCAAAAAGCTTTTCCACTCTGTCTGGCAAGGAGAAACTGTGCCAGCACAAAAAACATCTCCCATCGTGTTCTAGAGGCTGCACGGAGGTCTGCCGAGTGTTTTGCAAGAAGAGAAAGAAAGTTGTCCAAAACAGCTTGCAATCGAATGTTCGTGTGAATAGAAAAGGCAGGAGAGTGGTCAGGTACTGTTTTCTCTCAGTTGGCAAGCTGCGCACACAATCGCAGTGTTGTACCGCTTGTTTCATCACCTTTGCCAAGTTGCCGCTCTCTCAGGCTCCCGGAGACGAAGAAGCTGCTTCTTCGCGCAAAGACGATTCTGCCGCTCACAGTGCTCTGCAGTGTGTGTCTTCTGCCGAAAGACGCGCGGCACCGGTGCTTACCTCTGCAGAGCACCGTACCTTCGTCTTTAGCCTCTCTTCTCGTCTACATCTTAGCAAAAAGCTTTTCCACTCTGTCTGGCAAGGAGAAACTGTGCCAGCACCAAAAACACCTCCCATCGTGTTCTAGAGGCTGCACGGATATCTGCGGAGTGTTTTGCAAGAAGAGAAAGAAAGTTGTCCAAAACAGCTTGCAATCGAATGTTCATGTGAATAGAAAAGGCAGGAGAGTGGTCAGGTACTGTTTTCTCTCAGTTGATAACCTGCGCACACAATCGCAGTTTTGTACAGCTTGTTTCATCACCTTTGCGAAGTTGCCGCTCTCTCCGGCTCCAGGAGACGAAGAAGCTGCTTCTTCGCGCAAAGAGGATTCTGCCGCTCACAGTGCTCTGCAGAGCACCGTACCTTCGTCTTTAGCCTCTCTTCTCGTCTACATCTTAGCAAAAAACTTTTCCACTCTGTCTGGCAAGGAGAAACTGCGCCAGCACAAAAAACATCTCCCATCGTGTTCTAGAGGCTGCACGGAGGTATGCAGAGTGTTTTGCAAGAAGAGAAAGAAAGTTGTCCAAAACAGCTTGCAATCGAATGTTCATGTGAATAGAAAAGGCAGGAGAGTGGTCAGGTACTGTTTTCTCTCAGTTGGCAACCTGCGCACACAATCGCAGTGTTGTACAGCTTGTTTCATCACCTTTGCCAAGTTGCCGCTCTCTCCGGCTCCCGGAGACGAAGAAGCTGCTTCTTCGCGCAAAGACGATTCTGCCGCTCACAGTGCTCTGCGGTGTGTGTCTTCTGCCGAAAGAGGCACGGGAGCTCTACTTAGCTCTGCAGAGCACCGTATCTTCGTCTTTAGCCTCTCTTCTCGTCTACATCTTAGCAAAAAGCTTTTCCACTCTGTCTGGCAAGGAGAAATTGTGCCAGCACAGAAAACATCTCCCATCGTGTTCTAGAGGCTGCACGGAGGTCTGCCGAGTGTTTTGCAAGAAGAGAAAGAAAGTTGTCCAAAACAGCTTGCAATCGAATGTTCATGTGAATAGAAAAGGCAGGAGAGTGGTCAGGTACTGTTTTCTCTCACTTGGCAAGCTGCGCACACAATCGCAGTGTTGTACAGCTTGTTTCATCACCTTTGCGAAGTTGCCGCTCTCTCCGGCTCCCGGAGACGAAGAAGCTGCTTCTTCGCCCAAAGACGATTCTGCCGCTCACAGTGCTCTGCAGAGCACCGTACCTTCGTCTTTAGCGTCTCTTCTCGTCTACATCTTAGCAAAAAGCTCTTCCACTCTGTCTGGCAAGGAGAAACTCTGCCAGCACAGAAAACATCTCCCATCGTGTTCTAGAGGCTGCACGGAGGTCTGCCGAGTGTTTTGCAAGAAGAGAAAGAAAGTTGTCCAAAACAGCTTGCAATCGAATGTTCATGTGAATAGAAAAGGCAGGAGAGTGGTCAGGTACTGTTTTCTCTCACTTGGCAAGCTGCGCACACAATCGCAGTGTTGTACAGCTTGTTTCATCACCTTTGCGAAGTTGCCGCTCTCTCCGGCTCCCGGAGACGAAGAAGCTGCTTCTTCGCGCAAAGACGATTCTGCCGCTCACAGTGCTCTGCGGTGTGTGTCTTCTGCCGAAAGAGGCCCGGGAGCGGTGCTTAGCTCTGCAGAGCACCGTATCTTCGTCTTTAGCCTCTCTTCTCGTCTACATCTTAGCAAAAAGCTTTTCCACTCTGTCTGGCAAGGAGAAACTGTGCCAGCACAAAAAACATCTCCCATCGTGTTCTAGAGGCTGCACGGAGGTCTGCCGAGTGTTTTGCAAGAAGAGAAAGAAACTTGTTTAAAACAGCTTGCAATCGAATGTTCATGTGAATAGAAAAGGCAGGAGAGTGGTCAGGTACTGTTTTCTCTCAGTTGCCAAGCTGCGCACACAATCGCAGTGTTGTACAGCTTGTTTCATCACCTTTGCGAAGTTGCCGCTCTCTCCGGCTCCCGGAGACGAAGAAGCTGCTTCTTCGCGCAAAGACGATTCTGCCGCTCACAGTTCTCTGCAGAGCACCGTAACTTCGTCTTTAGCCTGTCTTCTCCTCTACATCTTAGCAAAAAGCTTTTCCACTCTGTCTGGCAAGGAGAAACTGTGCCAGCACAAAAAACATCTCCCATCGTGTTCTAGAGGCTTCACGGAGGTCTGCAGAGTGTTTTGCAAGAAGAGAAAGAAAGTTGTCCAAAACAGCTTCCAATCGAATGTTCATGTGAATAGAAAAGGCAGGAGAGTGGTCAGGTACTGTTTTCTCTCACTTGGCAAGCTGCGCACACAATCGCAGTGTTGTACCGCTTGTTTCATCACCTTTGCGAAGTTGCCGCTCTCTCCGGCTCCCGGAGACGAAGAAGCTGCTTCTTCGCGCAAAGACGATTCTGCCGCTCACAGTGCTCTGCAGTGTGTGTCTTCTGCCGAAAGAGGCACGGGAGCTGTGCTTAGCTCTGCAGAGCACCGTATCTTCGTCTTTAGCCTCTCTTCTCGTCTACATCTTAGCAAAAAGCTTTTCCACTCTGTCTGGCAAGGAGAAACTTTACCAGCACAAAAAACATCTCCCATCGTTTTCTAGAAGCTGCACTGAGGTCTGCCGAGTGTTTTGCAAGAAGAGAAAGAAAGTTGTCCAAAACAGCTTGCAATCGAATGTTCATGTGAATAAAAAAGGCAGGAGAGTTGTAAGGTAATGTTTTCTCTCAGTTGGCAAACTGCGCACACAATCGCAGTGTTGTACAGCTTGTTTCATCACCTTTGCGAAGTTGCCGCTCTCTCCGGCTCCCGGAGACGAAGAAGCTGCTTCTTCGCGCAAAGACGATTCTGCCGCTCACAGTGCTCTGCGGTGTGCGCCTTCTGCCGAAAGACGCCCGGGAGCGGTGCTTAGCTCTGCAGAGCACCGTACCTTCGTCTTTAGCCTCTCTTCTCGTCTACATCTTAGCAAAAATCTTTTCCACTCTGTCTGGCAAGGAGAAACTGTGCCAGCACAGAAAACATCTCCCATCGTGTTCTAGAGGCTGCACGGAGGTCTGCCGAGTGTTTTGCAAGAAGAGCAAGAAAGTTGTCCAAAACAGCTTGCAATCGAATGTTCATGTGAATAGAAAGGGAAGGAGAGTGATCAGGTACTGTTTTCTCTCAGTTGGCAAAATGCGCACACAATCGCAGTGTTGTACAGCTTGTTTCATCACCTTTGCGGAGTTGCCGCTCTCTCCGGCTCCCGGAGACGAAGAAGCTGCTTCTTCGCGCAAAGACGATTCTGCCGCTCACAGTGCTCTGCGGTGTGCGCCTTCTGCCGAAAGAGATCCGGGAGCGGTGCTTAGCTCTGCAGAGCACCGTACCTTCGTCTTTAGCCTCTCTTCTCGTCTACATCTTAGCAAAAGGCTTTTCCACTCTGTCTGGCAAGGAGAAACTGTGCCAAATCGGAAACCATCTCCCATCGTGTTCTAGAGGCTGCACGGAGGTCTGCCGAGTGTTTTGCAAGAAGAGAAAGAAAGTTGTCCAAAACAGCTTGCAATCGAATGTTCATGTGAATAGAAAAGGCAGGAGAGTGGTCAGGTACTGTTTTCTCTCAGTTGGCAAGCTGCGCACACAATCGCAGTGTTGTACAGCTTGTTTCATCACCTTTGAGAAGCTGCCGCTCTCTCAGGCTCCCGGAGACGAAGAAGCTGCTTCTTCGCGCAAAGACGATTGTGCCGCTCACAGTGCTCTGCGGTGTGTGTCTTCTGCCGAAAGAGATCCGGGAGCGGTGCTTAGCTCTGCAGAGCACCGTACCTTCGTCTTTAGCCTCTCTTCTCGTCTACATCTTAGCAAAAAGCTTTTCCACTCTGTCTGGCAAGGAGAAACTGTGCCAGCACAGAAAACATCTCCCATCGTGTTCTAGAGGCTGCACGGAGGTCTGCCGAGTGTTTTGCAAGAAGAGAAAGAAAGTTGTCCAAAACAGCTTGCAATCGAATGTTCAAGTGAATAGAAAAGGCAGGAGAGTGGTCAGGTACTGTTTTCTCTCAGTTGGCAAGCTGCGCACACAATCGCAGTGTTGTACAGCTTGTTTCATCACCTTTGCGAAGTTGCCGCTCTCTCCGGCTCCCGGAGACGAAGAAGCTGCTTCTTCGCGCAAAGACGATTCTGCCCCTCACAGTGCTCTGCGGTGTGCGTCTTCTGCCGAAAGAGGCACGGGAGCTGTGCTTAGCTCTGCAGAGCACCGTACCTTCGTCTTTAGCCTCTCTTCTCGTCTACATCTTAGCAAAAAGCTTTTCCACTCTGTCTGGCAAGGAGAAACTGTGCCAGCACAAAAAACATCTCCCATCGTGTTCTAGAGGCTGCACGGAGGTCTGCCGAGTGTTTTGCAAGAAGAGAAAGAAAGTTGTCCAAAACAGCTTCCAAACGAATGTTCATGTGACTAGAAAAGGCAGGAGAGTGGTCAGGTACTGTTTTCTCTCACTTGGCAAGCTGCGCACACTATCGCAGTGTTGTACAGCTTGTTTCATCACCTTTGCCAAGTTGCCGCTCTCTCCGGCTCCCGGAGACGAAGAAGCTGCTTCTTCGCGCAAAGACGATTCTGCCCCTCACAGTGCTCTGCGGTGTGTGTCTTCTGCCGAAAGAGGCCCGGGAGCGGTGCTTAGCTCTGCAGAGCACCGTACCTTCGTCTTTAGCCTCTCTTCTCGTCTACATCTTAGCAAAATCTTTTCCACTCTGTCTGGCGAGGAGAAACTGTGCCAGCACAGAAAACATCTCCCATCGTGTTCTAGAGGCTGCACGGAGGTCTGCCGAGTGTTTTGCAATTAGAGAAAGAAAGTTGTCCAAAACAGCTTGCAATCGAATGTTCATGTGAATAGAAAAGGCAGGAGAGTGGTCAGGTACTGTTTTCTCTCAGTTGGCAAGCTGCGCACACAATCGCAGTGTTGTACAGCTTGTTTCATCACCTTTGCCAAGTTGCCGCTCTCTCCGGCTCCCGGAGACGAAGAAGCTGCTTCTTCGCGCAAAGACGATTCTGCCGCTCACAGTGCTCTGCAGAGCACCGTACCTTCGTCTTTAGCCTCTCTTCTCGTCTACATCTTAGCAAAAAGCTTTTCCACTCTGTCTGGCAAGGAGAAACTGTGCCAGCACAAAAAACATCTCCCATCGTGTTCTAGAGGCTGCACGGAGGTCTGCCGAGTGTTTTGCAAGAAGAGAAAGAAAGTTGTCCAAAACAGCTTCCAATCGAATGTTCATGTGAATAGAAAAGGCAGGAGAGTGGTCAGGTACTGTTTTCTCTCAGTTGGCAAGCTGCGCACACAATCGCAGTGTTGTACAGCTTGTTTCATCACCTTTGCCAAGTTGCCGCTCTCTCCGGCTCCCGGAGACGAAGAAGCGGCTTCTTCGCGCAAAGACGATTCTGCCGCTCACAGTGCTCTGCAGTGTGTGTCTTCTGCCGAAAGAGGCCCGGGAGCTGTGCTTAGTTCTGCAGAGCACCGTACCTACGTCTTTAGCCTCTCTTCTCGTCTACATCTTAGCAAAAAGCTTTTCCACTCTGCCTGCTAGGAGAAGCTGTGCCAGCACAGAAAACATCTCCCATCGTGTTCTAGAGGCTGCACGGAGGTCTGCCGAGTGTTTTGCAAGAAGAGAAAAAAGTTGTCCAAAACAGCTTGCAATCGACTGTTCAAGTGAATAGAAAAGGCAGGAGAGTGGTCAGGTACTGTTTTCTCTCAGTTGGTAATCTGCGCACACAATCGCAGTTTTGCACAGCTTGTTTCATCACCTTTGCGAAGTTGCCGCTCTCTCCGGCTCCAGGAGACGAAGAAGCTGCTTCTTCGCGCAAAGAGGATTCTGCCGCTCACAGTGCTCTGCAGAGCACCGTACCTTCGTCTTTAGCCTCTCTTCTCGTCTACATCTTAGCAAAAAGCTTTTCCACTCTGTCTGGCAAGGAGAAACTGTGCCAGCACAAAAAACATCTCCCATCGTGTTCTAGAGGCTGCACGGAGGTCTGCCGAGTGTTTTGCAAGAAGAGAAAGAAAGTTGTCCAAAACAGCTTGCAATCGAATGTTCATGTGAATAGAAAAGGCAGGAGAGTGGTCAGGTACTGTTTTCTCTCACTTGGCAAGCTGCGCACACAATCGCAGTGTTGTACAGCTTGTTTCATCACCTTTGCCAAGTTGCCGCTCTCTCCGGCTCCCGGAGACGAAGAAGCTGCTTCTTCGCGCAAAGACGATTCTGCCGCTCACAGTGCTCTGCGGTGTGCGCCTTCTGCCGAAAGACGCCCGGCACCGGCGCATAGCTCTGCAGAGCACCGTACCTTCGTCTTTAGCCTCTCTTCTCGTCTACATCTTAGCAAAAAGCTTTTCCACTCTGTCTGGCAAGGAGAAACTGTGCCAGCACAAAAAACATCTCCCATCGTGTTCTAGAGGCTGCACTGAGTTCTGCCGAATGTTTTGCAAGAAGAGAAAGAAAGTTGTCCAAAACAGCTTGCAATCCAATGTTCATGTGAATAGAAAAGGCAGGAGAGTGGTCAGGTACTGTTTTCTCTCAGTTGGCAAACTGCGCACACAATCGCAGTGTTGTACAGCTTGTTGCATCACCTTTGCCAAGTTGCCGCTCTCTCCGGCTCCCGGAGACGAAGAAGCTGCTTCTTCGCGCAAAGATGATTCTGCCGCTCACAGTGCTCTGCGGTGTGTGTCTTCTGCCGAAAGAGGTCCGGGAGCTGTGCTTAGCTCTGCAGAGCACCGTACCTTCGTCTTTAGCCTCTCTTCTCGTCTACATCTTAGCAAAAAGCTTTTCCACTCTGTCTGGCAAGGAGAAACTGTGCCAGCACAGAAAACATCTCCCATCGTGTTCTAGAGGCTGCACGGAGGTCTGCCGAGTGTTTTGCAAGAAGAGAAAGAAAGTTGTCCAAAACAGCTTGCAATCCAATGTTCATGTTAATAGAAAAGGCAGGAGAGTGGTCAGGTACTGTTTTCTCTCAGTTGGTAAGATGCGCACACAATCGCAGTGTTGTACAGCTTGTTTCATCACCTTTGCCAAGTTGCCGCTCTCTCCGGCTCCCGGAGACGAAGAAGCTGCTTCTTCGCGCAAAGACGATTCTGCCGCTCAAAGTGCTCTGCAGAGCACCGTACCTTCGTCTTTAGACTCTCTTCTCGTCTACATCTTAGCAAAAAGCTTTTCCACTCTGTCTGGCAAGGAGAAACTGTGCCAGCACAAAAAACATCTCCCATCGTGTTCTAGAGGCTGCACGGAGGTCTGCCGAGTGTTTTGCAAGAAGAGAAAGAAAGTTGTCCAAAACAGCTTCCAATCGAATGTTCATGTGAATAGAAAAGGCAGGAGAGTGGTCAGGTACTGTTTTCTCTCAGTTGGCAAGCTGCGCACACAATCGCAGTGTTGTACAGCTTGTTTCATCACCTTTGCCAAGTTGCCGCTCTCTCCGGCTCCCGGAGACGAAGAAGCTGCTTCTTCGAGCAAAGACGATTCTGCCGCTCACAGTGCTCTGCTGTGTGTGTCTTCTGCCGAAAGAGGCACGGGAGCTGTACTTAGCTCTGCAGAGCACCGTACCTTCGTCTTTAGCCTCTCTTCTCGTCTACCTCTTAGCAAAAAGCTTTTCCACTCTGTCTGGCAAGGAGAAACTGTGCCAGCACAGAAAACATCTCCCATCGTGTTCTAGAGGCTGCACGGAGGTCTGCCGAGTGTTTTGCAAGAAGAGAAAGAAAGTTGTCCAAAACAGCTTGCAATCGAATGTTCACGTGAATAGAAAAGGCAGGAGAGTGGTCAGGTACTGTTTTCTCTCAGTTGGCAAGCTGCGCACACAATCGCAGTGTTGTACAGCTTGTTTCATCACCTTTGCCAAGTTGCCGCTCTCTCCGGCTCCCGGAGACGAAGAAGCTGCTTCTTCGCGCAAAGAGGATTCTGCCGCTCACAGTGCTCTGCAGAGCACCGTACCTTCATCTTTAGCCTCTCTTCTCGTCTACATCTTAGCAAAAAGCTTTTCGACTCTGTCTGGCAAAGAGAAACTGTGCCAGCACAAAAAACATCTCCCATCGTGTTCTAGAAGCTGCACTGAGGTCTGCCGAGTGTTTTGCAAGAAGAGAAAGAAAGTTGTCCAAAACAGCTTGCAATCGAATATTCATGTGAATAAAAAAGGCAGGAGAGTGGTAAGTTAATGTTTTCTCTCAGTTGGCAAACTGCGCACACAATCGCAGTGTTGTACAGCTTGTTTCATCACCTTTGCGAAGTTGACGCTCTCTCCGGCTCCCGGAGACGAAGAAGCTGCTTCTTCGCGCAAAGACAATTCTGCCGCTCACAGTGCTCTGCGGTGTGCGCCTTCAGCCGAAAGACCCCCGGGAGCGGTGCTTAGCTCTGCAGAGCACCGTACCTTCGTCTTTAGCCTCTCCTCTCGTCTACATCTTAGCAGAAAGCTTTTCCACTCTGTCTGGCAAGGAGAAACTGTGCCAGCACAAAAAACATCTCCCATCGTGTTGTAGAGGCTGCACGGAGGTCTGCCGAGTGTTTTGCAAGAAGAGAAAGAAAGTTGTCCAAAACAGCTTGCAATCGAATGTTCATGTGAATAGATAAGGCAGGAGAATGGTCAGGTACTGTTTTCTCTCAGTTGGCAAGCTGCGCACACAATCGCAATGTTGTACAGCTTGTTTCATCACCTTTGCGAAGCTGCCGCTCTCTCCGGCTCCCGGAGACGAAGAAGCTGCTTCTTCGCGCAAAGACGATTCTGCCGCTCACAGTGCTCTGCGGTGTGCGCCTTCTGCCGAAAGAGGTCCGGGAGCTGTGCTTAGCTCTGCAGAGCACCGTACCTTCCTCTTTAGCCTCTCTTCTCGTCTACATCTTAGCAAAAAGCTTTTCCACTCTGTCTGGCAAGGAGAAACTGTGCCAGCACAAAAAACATCTCCCATCGTGTTCTAGAGGCTGCACTGAGTTCTGCCGAGTGTTTTGCAAGAAGAGAAAGAAAGTTGTCCAAAACAGCTTGCAATCGAATGTTCATGTGAATAGAAAAGGCAGGAGAGTGGTCAGGTACTGTTTTCTCTCAGTTGGCAAGCTGCGCACACAATCGCAGTGTTGTACAGCTTGTTTCATCACCTTTGTCAAGTTGCCGCTCTCTCTGGCTCCCGGAGACGAAGAAGCTGCTTCTTCGCGCAAAGACGATTCTGCCGCTCACAGTGCTCTCCGGTGTGTGTCTTCTGCCGAAAGAGGTCCGGGAGCTGTGCTTAGCTCTGCAGAGCACCGTATCTTCGTCTTTAGCCTCTCTTCTCGTCTACATCTTAGCAAAAGTCTTTTCCACTCTGTCTGGCGAGGAGAAACTGTGCCAGCACAGAAAACATCTCCCATCGTGTTCTAGAGGCTGCACGGAGGTCTGCCGAGTGTTTTGCAAGAAGAGAAAGAAACTTGTTTAAAACAGCTTGCAATCGAATGTTCATGTGAATAGAAAAGGCAGGAGAGTAGTCAGGTACCGTTTTCTCTCAGTTGGCAAACTGCGCACACAATCGCAATGTTGTACAGCTTGTTTCATCACCTTTGCCAAGTTGCCGCTCTCTCCGGCTCCTGGAGACGAAGAAGCTGCTTCTTCGCGCAAAGACGATTCTGCCGCTCACAGTGCTCTGCGGTGTGCGCCTTCTGCCGAAAGAGATCCGGGAGCTGTGCTTAGCTCTGCAGAGCACCGTACCTTCGTCTTTAGCCTCTCTTCTCGTCTACATCTTAGCAAAAAGCTTTTCCACTCTGTCTGGCAAGGAGAAACTGTGCCAGCACAAAAAACATCTCCCATCGTGTTCTAGAGGCTGCACGGAGGTCTGCCGAGTGTTTTGCAAGAAGAGAAAGAAAGTTGTCCAAAACAGCTTGCAATCGAATGTTCATGTGAATAGAAAAGGCAGGAGAGTGGTCAGGTACTGTTTTCTCTCAGTTGGTAAGCTGCGCACACAATCGCAGTGTTGTACAGCTTGTTTCATCACCTTTGCCAAGTTGCCGCTCTCTCCGGCTCCCGGAGACGAAGAAGCGGCTTCTTCGCGCAAAGACGATTCTGCCGCTCACAGTGCCCTCCGGTGTGCGCCTTCTGCCGAAAGACGCCCGGCACCGGTGCTTAGCTCTGCAGAGCACCGTACCTTCGTCTTTAGCCTCTCTTCTCGTCTACATCTTAGCAAAAAACTTTTCCACTCTGTCTGGCGAGGAGAAAATGCGCCAGCACAAAAAACATCTCCCATCGTGTTCTAGAGGCTGCACGGAGGTATGCAGAGTGTTTTGCAAGAAGAGAAAGAAAGTTGTCCAAAACAGCTTGCAATCGAATGTTCATGTGAATAGAAAAGGCAGGAGAGTGGTCAGGTACTGTTTTCTCTCAGTTGGCAAGCTGCGCACACAATCGCAGTGTTGTACAGCTTGTTTCATCACCTTTGCCAAGTTGCCGCTCTCTCCGGCTCCCGGAGACGAAGAAGCTGCTTCTTCGCGCAAAGACGATTCTGCCGCTCACAGTGCTCTGCGGTGTGTGTCTTCTGCCGAAAGAGGCACGGGAGCTCTACTTAGCTCTGCAGAGCACCGTATCTTCGTCTTTAGCCTCTCTTCTCGTCTACATCTTAGCAAAAAGCTTTTCCACTCTGTCTGGCAAGGAGAAATTGTGCCAGCACAAAAAACATCTCCCATCGTGTTCTAGAGGCTGCACGGAGGTCTGCCGAGTGTTTTGCAAGAAGAGAAAGAAAGTTGTCCAAAACAGCTTGCAATCGAATGTTCATGTGAATAGAAAAGGCAGGAGAGTGGTCAGGTACTGTTTTCTCTCAGTTGGCAAGCTGCGCACACAATCGCAGTGTTGTACAGCTTGTTTCATCACCTTTGCGAAGTTGCCGCTCTCTCCGGCTCCCGGAGACGAAGAAGCTGCTTCTTCACCCAAAGACGATTCTGCCGCTCACAGTGCTCTGCAGAGCACCGTACCTTCGTCTTTAGCGTCTCTTCTCGTCTACATCTTAGCAAAAAGCTCTTCCACTCTGTCTGGCAAGGAGAAACTCTGCCAGCACAGAAAACATCTCCCATCGTGTTCTAGAGGCTGCACGGAGGTCTGCCGAGTGTTTTGCAAGAAGAGAAAGAAAGTTGTCCAAAACAGCTTGCAATCGAATGTTCATGTGAATAGAAAAGGCAGGAGAGTGGTCAGGTACTGTTTTCTCTCAGTTGGCAAGCTGCGCACACAATCGCAGTGTTGTACTGCTTGTTTCATCACCTTTGCGAAGTTGCCGCTCTCTCCGGCTCCCGGAGACGAAGAAGCTGCTTCTTCGCGCAAAGACGATTCTGCCGCTCACAGTGCCCTGCGGTGTGTGTCTTCTGCCGAAAGAGGTCCAGGAGCTGTGCTTACCTCTGCAGAGCACCGTACATTCGTCTTTAGCCTCTCTTCTCGTCTACATCTTAGCAAAAAGCTTTTCCACTCTGTCTGGCAAGGAGAAACTGTGCCAGCACAGAAAACATCTCCCATCGTGTTCTAGAGGCTGCACGGAGGTCTGCCGAGTGTTTTGCAAGAAGAGAAAGAAAGTTGTCCAAAACAGCTTGCAATCGAATGTTCATGTGAATAGAAAAGGCAGGAGAGTGGTCAGGTACTGTTTTCTCTCACTTGGCAAGCTGCGCACACAATCGCAGTGTTGTACAGCTTGTTTCATCACCTTTGCGAAGTTGCCGCTCTCTCCGGCTCCCGGAGACGAAGAAGATGCTTCTTCGCGCAAAGACGATTCTGCCGCTCACAGTGCTCTGCGGTGTGTGTCTTCTGCCGAAAGAGGCCCGGGAGCGGTGCTTAGCTCTGCAGAGCACCGTATCTTCGTCTTTAGCCTCTCTTCTCGTCTACATCTTAGCAAAAAGCGTTTCCACTCTGTCTGGCAAGGAGAAACTGTGCCAGCACAAAAAACATCTCCCATCGTGTTCTAGAGGCTGCACGGAGGTCTGCCGAGTGTTTTGCAAGAAGAGAAAGGAACTTGTTTAAAACAGCTTGCAATCGAATGTTCATGTGAATAGAAAAGGCAGGAGAGTGGTCAGGTACTGTTTTCTCTCAGTTGCCAAGCTGCGCACACAATCGCAGTGTTGTACAGCTTGTTTCATCACCTTTGCGAAGTTGCCGCTCTCTCCGGCTCCCGGAGACGAAGAAGCTGCTTCTTCGTGCAAAGACGATTCTGCCGCTCACAGTTCTCTGCAGAGCACCGTACCTTCGTCTTTAGCCTCTCTTCTCGTCTACATCTTAGCAAAAAGCTTTTCCACTCTGTCTGGCAAGGAGAAACTGTGCCAGCACAAAAAACATCTCCCATCGTGTTCTAGAGGCTGCACGGAGGTCTGCAGAGTGTTTTGCAAGAAGAGAAAGAAAGTTGTCCAAAACAGCTTCCAATCGAATGTTCATGTGAATAGAAAAGGCAGGAGAGTGGTCAGGTACTGTTTTCTCTGAGTTGGTAATCTGCGCACACAATCGCAGTGTTGTACCGCTTGTTTCATCACCTTTGCGAAGTTGCCGCTCTCTCCGGCTCCCGGAGACGAAGAAGCTGCTTCTTCGCGCAAAGACGATTCTGCCGCTCACAGTGCTCTGCAGTGTGTGTCTTCTGTCGAAAGAGGCACGGGAGCTGTGCTTAGCTCTGCAGAGCACCGTATCTTCGTCTTTAGCCTCTCTTCTCGTCTACATCTTAGCAAAAAGCTTTAACACTCTGTCTGGCAAGGAGAAACTGTGCCAGCACAGAAAACATCTCCCATCGTGTTCTAGAAGCTGCACGGAGGTCTGCCGAGTGTTTTGCAAGAAGAGAAAGAAAGTTGTCCAAAACAGCTTGCAGTCGAATGTTCATGTGAATAGAAAAGGCAGGAGAGTGGTCAGGTACTGTTTTCTCTCAGTTGGCAAGCTGCGCACACAATCGCAGTGTTGTACAGGTTGTTTCATCACCTTTGCAAAGCTGCCGCTCTCTTCGGCTCCCGGAGACGAAGAAGCAGCTTCTTTGCGCAAAGACGATTCTGCCGCTCACAGTGCTCTGCGGTGTGCGCCTTCTGCCGAAAGACGCCCGGGAGCGGTGCTTAGCTCTGCAGAGCACCGTACCTTCGTCTTTAGCCTCTCTTCTCGTCTACATCTTAGCAAAAAGCTTTTCCACTCTGTCTGGCAAGGAGAAACTGTGCCAGCACAGACAACATCTCCCATCGTGTTCTAGAGGCTGCACGGAGGTCTGCCGAGTGTTTTGCAAGAAGAGAAAGAAAGTTGTCCAAAACAGCTTCCAATCGAATGTTCATGTTTATAGAAAAGGCAGGAGAGTGGTCAGGTACTGTTTTCTCTCAGTTGGCAAACTGCGCACACAATCGCAGTGTTGTACAGCTTGTTTCATCACCTTTGCGAAGTTGCCGCTCTCTCCGGCTCCCGGAGACGAAGAAGCTGCTTCTTCGCGCAAAGACGATTCTGCCGCTCACAGTGCTCTGCGGTGTGCGCCTTCTGCCGAAAGACGCCCGGGAGCGGTGCTTAGCTCTGCAGAGCACCGTACCTTCGTCTTTAGCCTCTCTTCTCGTCTACATCTTAGCAAAAAGCTTTTCCACCCCTTCTGGCAAGGAGAAACTGTGCCAGCACAAAAAACATCTCCCATCGTGTTCTAGAGGCTGCACGGAGGTCTGCCGAGTGATTTGCAAGAAGAGAAAGAAAGTTGTCCAAAACAGCTTGCAATCGAATGTTCATGTGATTAGAAAAGGCAGGAGAGTGGTCAGGTACTGTTTTCTCTCAGTTGGCAAGCTGCGCACACAATCGCAGTGTTGTACAGCTTGTTTCATCACCTTTGCGAAGTTGCCGCTCTCTCCGGCTCCCGGAGACGAAGAAGCTGCTTCTTTGCGCAAAGACGATTCTGCCGCTCACAGTGCTCTGCGGTGTGTGCCTCCTGCCGAAAGAGGCCCGGGAGCGGTGCTTAGCTCTGCAGAGCACCGTACATTCGTCTTTAGCCTCTCTTCTCGTCTACATCTTAGCAAAAAGCTTTTCCACTCTGTCTGGCAAGGAGAAACTGTGCCAGCACAAAAAACATCTCCCATCGTGTTCTAGAGGCTGCACGGAGGTCTGCCGAGTGTTTTGCAAGAAGAGAAAAAAAGTTGTCCAAAACAGCTTGCAATCGAATGTTCATGTGAATAGAAAAGGCAGGAGAGTGGTCAGGTACTGTTTTCTCTCACTTGACAAGCTGCGCACACAATCGCAGTGTTGTACAGCTTGTTTCACCACCTTTGCGAAGCTGCCGCTCTCTCCGGCTCCCGGAGACGAAGAAGCTGCTTCTTCGCGCAAAGACGATTCTGCCGCTCACTGTGCTCTGCGGTGTGTGCCTCCTGCCGAAAGAGGCCCGGGAGCGGTGCTTAGCTCTGCAGAGCACCGTACCTTCGTCTTTAGCCTCTCTTCTCGTCTACATCTTAGCAAAAAGCTTTTCCACTCTGTCTGGCAAGGAGAAACTGTGCCAGCACAGAAAACATCTCCCATCGTGTTCTAGAGGCTGCACGGAGGTCTGCCGAGTGTTTTGCAAGAAGAGAAAGAAAGTTGTCCAAAACAGCTTGCAATCGAATGTTCATGTGAATAGAAAAGGCAGGAGAGTGGTCAGGTACTGTTTTCTCTCAGTTGGCAAGCTGCGCACACAATCGCAGTGTTGTACAGCTTGTTTCATCAC
Source organism: Melozone crissalis (assembly GCF_028551555.1). Classification (NCBI taxonomy): domain Eukaryota; kingdom Metazoa; phylum Chordata; class Aves; order Passeriformes; family Passerellidae; genus Melozone; species Melozone crissalis. The sequence continues at coordinate 389,127 of NW_026535998.1, read as the reverse complement.
CTTTGCCAAGTTGCCGCTCTCTCCGGCTCCCGGAGACGAAGAAGCTGCTTCTTCGCGCAAAGACGATTCTGCCGCTCACAGTGCTCTGCGGTGTGCGCCTTCTGCCGAAAGAGGTCCGGGAGCGGTGCTTAGCTCTGCAGAGCACCGTACCTTCGTCTTTAGCCTCTCTTCTCGTCTACATCTTAGCAAAAAGCTTTTCCACTCTGTCTGGCAAGGAGAAACTGTGCCAGCACAGAAAACATCTCCCATCGTGTTCTAGAGGCTGCACGGAGGTCTGCCGAGTGATTTGCAAGAAGAGAAAGAAAGTTGTCCAAAACAGCTTGCAATCAAATGTTCATGTGAATAGAAAAGGCAGGAGAGTGGTCAGGTACTGTTTTCTCTCAGTTGGCAAGCTGCGCACACAATCGCAGTGTTGTACAGCTTGTTTCATCACCTTTGCGAAGTTGCCGCTCTCTCCGGCTCCCGGAGACGAAGAAGCTGCTTCTTCGCGCAAAGACGATTCTGCCGCTCACAGTGCTCTGCGGTGTGTGTCTTCTGCCGAAAGAAGCCCGGGAGCTGTGCTTAGCTCTGCAGAGCACCATACCTGCTTCTTTAGCCTCTCTTCTCGTCTACATCTTAGCAAAAAGCTTTTCCACTCTGTCTGGCAAGGAGAAACTGTGCCAGCACAGAAAACATCTCCCATCGTGTTCTAGAAGCTGCACGGATGTCTGCCGAGTGTTTTGCAAGAAGAGAAAGAAAGTTGTCCAAAACAGCTTGCAATCGAATGTTCATGTGAATAGAAAAGGCAGGAGAGTGGTCAGGTACTGTTTTCTCTCAGTTGACAAGCTGCGCACACAATCGCAGTGTTGTACAGCTTGTTTCATCACGTTTGCGAAGCTGCCGCTCTCTCCAGCTCCCGGAGACGAAGAAGCTGCTTCTTCGCGCAAAGACGACTCTGCCGCTCACTGTGTTCTGCAGTGTGCGCCTTCTGCCGAAAGAGGCCCGGGAGCGGTGCTTAGCTCTGCAGAGCACCGGACCTTCGTCTTTAGCCTCTCTTCTCGTCTACATCTTAGCAAAAAGCTTTTCCACTCTGTCTCGCAAGGAGAAACTGTGCCAGCACAGAAAACATCTCCCATCGTGTTCTAGAGGCTGCACGGAGGTCTGCTGAGTGTTTTGCAAGAAGAGAAAGAAAGTTGTCCAAAACAGCTTGCAGTCGAATATTCATGTGATTAGAAAATGCAGGAGAGTGGTCAGTTACTGTTTTCTCACAGTTGTCATGCTGCGCACACAATCGCAGTGTTGTACAGCTTGTTTCATCACCTTTGCGAAGCTGCCGCTCTCTCCGGCTCCCGGAGACGAAGAAGCTGCTTCTTCGCGCAAAGACGATTCTGCCGCTCACAGTGCTCTGCCCTGTGCGCCTTCTGCCGAAAGAGGTCCGGGAGCGGTGCTTAGCTCTGCAGAGCACCGTACCTTCGTCTATAGCGTCTGCTCTCGTCTACATCTTAGCAAAAAGCTTTTCCACTCTGTCTGGCAAGGAGAAACTGTGCCAGCACAAAAAACATCTCCCATCGTGTTCTAGAAGCTTCACGGAGGTCAGCCGAGTGTTTTACAAGAAGAGAAAGAAAGTTGTCCAAAACAGCTTGCAATCGAATGTTCAAGTGAATAGAAAAGGCAGGAGAGTGGTCAGGTACTGTTTTCTCTCAGTTGGCAAGCTGCGCACACAATCGCAGTGTTGTACAGCTTGTTTCATCACCTTTGCGAAGTTGCCGCTCTCTCCGGCTCCCGGAGACGAAGAAGCTGCTTCTTCGCGCAAAGACGATTCTGCCGCTCACAGTGCTCTGCGGTGTGAGCCTTCTGCCGAAAGACGCCCGGGAGCGGTGCTTAGCTCTGCAGAGCACCGTACCTTCGTCTTTAGCCTCTCTTCTCGTCTACATCTTAGCAAAAAGCTTTTCCACTCTGTCTGGCAAGGAGAAACTGTGCCAGCACAAAAAACATCTCCCATCGTGTTCTAGAGGCTGTACGGAGGTCTGCCGAGTGTTTTGCAAGAAGAGAAAAAAAGTTGCCCAAAACAGCTTGCAATCGAATGTTCATGTGAATAGAAAAGGCAGGAGAGTGGTCAGGTACTGTTTTCTCTCACTTGGAGAGCTGCGCACACAATTGCAGTGTTGTACAGCTTGTTTCATCACCTTTGCGAAGCTGCCGCTCTCTCCGGCTCCCGGAGACAAAGAAGCTGCTTCTTCGCGCAAAGACGATTCTGCCGCTCACAGTGCTCTGCGGTGTGTGCCTCCTGCCGAAAGAGGCCCGGGAGCGGTGCTTAGCTCTGCAGAGCACCGTACCTTCGTCTTTAGCCTCTCTTCTCGTCTACATCTTAGCAAAAAGCTTTTCCACTCTGTCTGGCAAGGAGAAACTGTGCCAGCACAAAAAACATCTCCCATCGTGTTCTGGAAGCTGCACGGATGTCTGCCGAGTGTTTTGCAAGAAGAGAAAGAAAGTTGTCCAAAACAGCTTGCAATCGAATGTTCATGTGAATAGAAAAGGCAGGAGAGTGGTCAGGTACTGTTTTCTCTCAGTTGTCATGCTGCGCACACAATCGCAGTGTTGTACAGCTTTTTTCATCACCTTTGCGAAGTTGCCGCTCTCTCCGGCTCCCGGAGACGAAGAAGCTGCTTCTTCGCGCAAAGACGATTCTGCCGCTCACAGTGCTCTGCGGTGTGCGCCTTCTGCCGAAAGAGGTCCGGGAGCGGTCCTTAGCTGTGCAGAGCACCGTACCTTCGTCTTTAGCCTCTCTTCTCGTCTACATCTTAGCAAAAACCTTTTCCACTCTGTCTGGCAAGGAGAAACTGTGCCAGCACAGAAAACATCTCCCATCGTGTTCTAGAAGCTGCACGGGTGTCTGTCGAGTGTTTTGCAAGAAGAGAAAGAAAGTTGTCCAAAAGAGCTTGCAATCGAATGTTCATGTGAATAGAAAAGGCAGGAGAGTGGTCAGGTACTGTTTTCTCTCACTTGGCAAGCTGCGCACACAATCGCAGTGTTGTACAGCTTGTTTCATCACCTTTGCGAAGTTGCCGCTCTCTCCGGCTCCCGGAGACGAAGAAGCTGCTTCTTCGCGCAAAGACGATTCTGCCGCTCACTGTGCTCTGCGGTGTGCGCCTTCTGCCGAAAGAGGTCCGGGAGCGGTGCTTATCTCTGCAGAACACCGTACCTTCGTCTTTAGCGTCTGCTCTCGTCTACATCTTAGCAAAAAGCTTTTCCACTCTGTCTGGCAAGGAGAAACTGTGCCAGCACAGAAAACATCTCCCATCGTGTTCTAGAGGCTGCACGGAGGTCTGCCGAGTGTTTTGCAAGAAGAGAAAGAAAGTTGTCCAAAACAGCTTGCAATCGAATGTTCATGTGATTAGAAAATGCAGGAGAGTGGTCAGGTACTGTTTTCTCTCAGTTGTCATGCTGCGCACACAATCGCAGTGTTGTACAGCTTGTTTCATCACCTTTGCCAAGTTGCCGCTCTCTCCGGCTCCCGGAGACGAAGAAGCTGCTTCTTCGCGCAAAGACGATTCTGCCGCTCACAGTGCTCTGCGGTGTGCGCCTTCTGCCGAAAGAGGTCCGGGAGCGGTGCTTAGCTCTGCAGAGCACCGTACCTTCGTCTTTAGCCTCTCTTCTCGTCTACATCTTAGCAAAAAGCTTTTCCACTCTGTCTGGCAAGGAGAAACTGTGCCAGCACAGAAAACATCTCCCATCGTGTTCTAGAGGCTGCACGGAGGTCTGCCGAGTGTTTTGCAAGAAGAGAAAGAAAGTTGTCCAAAACAGCTTGCAATCGAACGTTCATGTGAATAGAAAAGGCAGGAGAGTGGTCAGGTACTGTTTTCTCTCAGTTGGCAAGCTGCGCACACAATCGCAGTGTTGTACAGCTTGTTTCATCACCTTTGCCAAGTTGCCGCTCTCTCCGGCTCCCGGAGACGAAGAAGCTGCTTCTTCGCGCAAAGACGATTCTGCCGCTCACAGTGCTCTGCAGTGTGTGTCTTCTGCCGAAAGAAGCCCGGGAGCTGTGCTTAGCTCTGCAGAGCACCATACCTGCTTCTTTAGCCTCTCTTCTCGTCTACATCTTAGCAAAAAGCTTTTACACTCTGTCTGGCAAGGAGAAACTGTGCCAGCACAGAAAACATCTCCCATCGTGTTCTAGAGGCTGCACGGAGGTCTGCCGAGTGATTTGCAAGAAGAGAAAGAAAGTTGTCCAAAACAGCTTGCAATCGAATGTTCATGTGAATAGAAAAGGCAGGAGAGTGGTCAGGTACTGTTTTCTCTCAGTTGGCAAGCTGCGCACACAATCGCAGTGTTGTACAGCATGTTTCATCACCTTTGCGAAGTTGCCGCTCTCTCCGGCTCCCGGAGACGAAGAAGCTGCTTCTTCGCGCAAAGATGATTCTGCCGCTCACAGTGCTCTGCGGTGTGTGCCTTCTGCCGAAAGACGCCCGGGAGCGGTGCTTAGCTCTGCAGAGCACCGGACCTTCGTCTTTAGCCTCTCTTCTCGTCTACATCTTAGCAAAAAGCTTTTCCACTCTGTCTGGCAAGGAGAAACTGTGCCAGCACAGAAAACATCTCCCATCGTGTTCTAGACGCTGCACGGAGGTCTGCCGAGTGTTTTGCAAGAAGAGAAAAAAAGTTGTCCAAAACAGCTTGCAATCAAATGTTAATGTGAATAGAAAAGGCAGGAGAGTGGTCAGGTACTGTTTTCTCTCACTTGGCAAGCTGCGCACACAATCGCAGTGTTGTACAGCTTGTTTCAGCACCTTTGCGAAGCTGCCGCTCTCTCCGGCTCCCGGAGACGAAGAAGCTGCTTCTTCGCGCAAAGACGATTCTGCCGCTCACAGTGCTCTGCGGTGTGCGCCTTCTGCCGAAAGAGGTCCGGGAGCGGTCCTTAGCTCTGCAGAGCACCGTACCTTCGTCTTTAGCCTCTCTTCTCGTCTACATCTTAGCAAAAACCTTTTCCAATCTGTCTGGCAAGGAGAAACTGTGCCAGCACAGAAAACATCTCCCATCGTGTTCTAGAAGCTGCACGGATGTCTGTCGAGTGTTTTGCAAGAAGAGAAAGAAAGTTGTCCAAAACAGCTTGCAATCGAATGTTCATGTGAATAGAAAAGGCAGGAGAGTGGTCAGGTACTGTTTTCTCTCACTTGGCAAGCTGCGCACACAATCGCAGTGTTGTACAGCTTGTTTCATCACCTTTGCGAAGCTGCCGCTCTCTCCGGCTCCCGGAGACGAAGAAGCTGCTTCTTCGCGCAAAGACGATTCTGCCGCTCACAGTGCTCTGCAGTGTGTGCCTTCTGCCGAAAGAGGCCCGGGAGCGGTGCTTAGCTCTGCAGAGCACCGTACCTTCATCTTTAGCCTCTCTTCTCATCTACATCTTAGCAAAAAGCTTTTCCACTCTGTCTGGCAAGGAGAAACTGTGCCAGCACAAACAAGATCTCCCATCGTGTTCTAAAAGCTGCAAGGAGGTCTGCCGAGTGTTTTGCAAGAAGAGAAAGAAAGTTGTCCAAAACAGCTTGCAATCGAATGTTCATGTGATTAGAAAAGGCAGGAGAGTGGTCAGGTACTGTTTTCTCTCAGTTGTAATGCTGCGCACACAATCGCAGTGTTGTACAGCTTGTTTCATCACGTTTGCGAAGCTGCCGCTCTCTCCGGCTCCCGGAGACGAAGAAGCTGCTTCTTCGCGCAAAGACGATTCTGCCGCTCACAGTGCTCTGCGGTGTGCGCCTTCTGCCGAAAGACGCCCGGGAGCGGTGCTTAGCTCTGCAGAGCACCGTACCTTCGTCTATAGCGTCTGCTCTCGTCTACATCTTAGCAAAAAGCTTTTCCACTCTGTCTGGCAAGGAGAAACTGTGCCAGCACAGAAAACATCTCCCATCGTGTTCTAGAGGCTGCACGGAGGTCTGCCGAGTGTTTTGCAAGAAGAGAAAGAAAGTTGTCCAAAACAGCTTGCAATCAAATGTTCATGTGAATAGAAAAGGCAGGAGAGTGGTCAGGTACTGTTTTCTCTCACTTGGCAAGCTGCGCACACAATCGCAGTGTTGTACAGCTTGTTTCATCACCTTTGCCAAGTTGCCGCTCTCTCCGGCTCCCGGAGACGAAGAAGCTGCTTCTTCGCGCAAAGACGATTCTGCCGCTCACAGTGCTCTGCAGTGTGTGTCTTCTGCCGAAAGAGGCCCGGGAGCTGTGCTCTGCTCTGCAGAGCACCATACCTGCTTCTTTAGCCTCTCTTCTCGTCTACATCTTAGCAAAAATCTTTTCCACTCTGTCTGGCAAGCAGAAACTGTGCCAGCACAAAAAACATCTCCCATCGTGTTCTAGAGGCTGCACGGAGGTCTGCCGAGTGTTTTGCAAGAAGAGAAAGAAAGTTGTCCAAAACAGCTTGCAATCGAATGTTCATGTGAATAGAAAAGGCAGGAGAGTGGTCAGGTACTGTTTTCTCTCACTTGGCAAGCTGCGCACACAATCGCAGTGTTGTACAGCTTGTTTCATCACCTTTGCGAAGCTGCCGCTCTCTCCGGCTCCCGGAGACGAAGAAGCTGCTTCTTCGCGCAAAGACGATTCTGCCGCTCACAGTGCTCTGCAGTGTGTGCCTTCTGCCGAAAGAGGCCCGGGAGCGGTGCATAGCTCTGCAGAGCACCGTACCTTCATCTTTAGCCTCTCTTCTCATCTACATCTTAGCAAAAAGCTTTTCCACTCTGTCTGGCAAGGAGAAACTGTGCCAGCACAAACAAGATCTGCCATCGTGTTCTAGAAGCTGCAAGGATGTCTGCCGAGTGTTTTGCAAGAAGAGAAAGAAAGTTGTCCAAAACAGCTTGCAATCGAATGTTCATGTGATTAGAAAAGGCAGGAGAGTGGTCAGGTACTGTTTTCTCTCAGTTGTAATGCTGCGCACACAATCGCAGTGTTGTACAGCTTGTTTCATCACGTTTGCGAAGCTGCCGCTCTCTCCGGCTCCCGGAGACGAAGAAGCTGCTTCTTCGCGCAAAGACGATTCTGCCGCTCACAGTGCTCTGCGGTGTGCGCCTTCTGCCGAAAGACGCCCGGGAGCGGTGCTTAGCTCTGCAGAGCACCGTACCTTCGTCTATAGCGTCTGCTCTCGTCTACATCTTAGCAAAAAGCTTTTCCACTCTGTCTGGCAAGGAGAAACTGTGCCAGCACAGAAAACATCTCCCATCGTGTTCTAGAGGCTGCACGGAGGTCTGCCGAGTGTTTTGCAAGAAGAGAAAGAAAGTTGTCCAAAACAGCTTGCAATCAAATGTTCATGTGAATAGAAAAGGCAGGAGAGTGGTCAGGTACTGTTTTCTCTCACTTGGCAAGCTGCGCACACAATCGCAGTGTTGTACAGCTTGTTTCATCACCTTTGCCAAGTTGCCGCTCTCTCCGGCTCCCGGAGACGAAGAAGCTGCTTCTTCGCGCAAAGACGATTCTGCCGCTCACAGTGCTCTGCAGTGTGTGTCTTCTGCCGAAAGAGGCCCGGCAGCTGTGCTCTGCTCTGCAGAGCACCATACCTGCTTCTTTAGCCTCTCTTCTCGTCTACATCTTAGCAAAAAGCTTTTCCACTCTGTCTGGCAAGCAGAAACTGTGCCAGCACAAAAAACATCTCCCATCGTGTTCTAGAGGCTGCACGGAGGTCTGCCGAGTGTTTTGCAAGAAGAGAAAGAAAGTTGTCCAAAACAGCTTGCAATCGAATGTTCATGTGAATAGAAAAGGCAGGAGAGTGGTCAGGTACTGTTTTCTCTCACTTGGCAAGCTGCGCACACAATCGCAGTGTTGTACAGCTTGTTTCATCACCTTTGCCAAGTTGCCGCTCTCTCCGGCTCCCGGAGACGAAGAAGCTGCTTCTTCGCGCAAAGACGATTCTGCCGCTCACAGTGCTCTGCGGTGTGCGCCTTCTGCCGAAAGAGGTCCGGGAGCGGTGCTTAGCTCTGCAGAGCACCGTACCTTCGTCTTTAGCCTCTCTTCTCGTCTACATCTTAGCAAAAAGCTTTTCCACTCTGTCTGGCAAGGAGAAACTGTGCCAGCACAGAAAACATCTCCCATCGTGTTCTAGAGGCTGCACGGAGGTCTGACGAGTGTTTTGCAAGAAGAGAAAGAAAGTTGTCCAAAACAGCTTGCAATCGAATGTTCATGTGAATAGAAAAGGCAGGAGAGTGGTCAGGTACTGTTTTCTCTCACTTGGCAAGCTGCGCACACAATCGCAGTGTTGTACAGCTTGTTTCATCACCTTTGCGAAGTTGCCGCTCTCTCCGGCTCCCGGAGACGAAGAAGCTGCTTCTTCGCGCAAAGACGATTCTGCCGCTCACAGTGCTCTGCAGTGTGTGTCTTCTGCCGAAAGAAGCCCGGGAGCTGTGCTTAGCTCTGCAGAGCACCATACCTGCTTCTTTAGCCTCTCTTCTCGTCTACATCTTAGCAAAAAGCTTTTCCACTCTGTCTGGCAAGGAGAAACTGTGCCAGCACAGAAAACATCTCCCATCGTGTTCTAGAGGCTGCACGGAGGTCTGCCGAGTGTTTTGCAAGAAGAGAAAGAAAGTTGTCCAAAACAGCTTGCAATCGAATGTTCATGTGAATAGAAAAGGCAGGAGAGTGGTCAGGTACTGTTTTCTCTCAGTTGGCAAACTGCGCACAGAATCGCAGTGTTGTACAGCTTGTTTCATCACCTTTGCGAAGTTGCCGCTCTCTCCGGCTCCCGGAGACGAAGAAGCTGCTTCTTCGCGCAAAGACGATTCTGCCGCTCACAGTGCTCTGCGGTGTGTGCCTTCTGCCGAAAGACGCCCGGGAGCGGTGCTTAGCTCTGCAGAGCACCGTACCTTCGTCTTTAGCCTCTCTTCTCGTCTACATCTTAGCAAAAAGCTTTTCCACTCTGTCTGGCAAGGAGAAACTGTGCCAGCACAAAAAACATCTCCCATCGTGTTCTAGAGGCTGCACGCAGGTCTGCCGAGTGTTTTGCAAGAAGAGAAAGAAAGTTGTCCAAAACAGCTTGCAATCGAATGTTCATGTGAATAGAAAAGGCAGGAGAGTGGTCAGGTACTGTTTTCTCTGACTTGGCAAGCTGCGCACACAATCGCAGTGTTGTACAGCTTGTTTCAGCACCTTTGCGAAGCTGCCGCTCTCTCCGGCTCCCGGAGACGAAGAAGCTGCTTCTTCGCGCAAAGACGATTCTGCCGCTCACAGTGCTCTGCGGTGTGTGCCTCCTGCCGAAAGACGCCCGGGAGCGGTGCTTAGCTCTGCAGAGCACCGTACCTTCGTCTTTAGCCTCTCTTCTCGTCTACATCTTAGCAAAAACCTTTTCCACTCTGTCTGGCAAGGAGAAACTGTGCCAGCACAGAAAACATCTCCCATCGTGTTCTAGAGGCTGCACGGAGGTCTGCCGAGTGATTTGCAAGAAGAGAAAGAAAGTTGTCCAAAACAGCTTGCAATCGAATGTTCATGTGAATAGAAAAGGCAGGAGAGTGGTCAGGTACTGTTTTCTCTCACTTGGCAAGCTGCGCACACAATCGCAGTGTTGTACAGCTTGTTTCATCACCTTTGCGAAGTTGCCGCTCTCTCCGGCTCCCGGAGACGAAGAAGCTGCTTCTTCGCGCAAAGACGATTCTGCCGCTCACAGTGCTCTGCGGTGTGTGCCTTCTGCCGAAAGAGGCCCGGGAGCGGTGCTTAGCTCTGCAGAGCACCGGACCTTCGTCTTTAGCCTCTCTTCTCGTCTACATCTTAGCAAAAAGCTTTTCCACTCTGTCTGGCAAGGAGAAACTGTGCCAGCACAAAAAACATCTCCCATCGTGTTCTAGACGCTGCACGGAGGTCTGCCGAGTGTTTTGCAAGAAGAGAAAAAAAGTTGTCCAAAACAGCTTGCAATCGAATGTTCATGTGATTAGAAAAGGCAGGAGAGTGGTCAGGTACTGTTTTCTCTCACTTGGCAAGCTGCGCACACAATCGCAGTGTTGTACAGCTTGTTTCAGCACCTTTGCGAAGCTGCCGCTCTCTCCGGCTCCCGGAGACGAAGAAGCTGCTTCTTCGCGCAAAGACGATTCTGCCGCTCACAGTGCTCTGCGGTGTGCGCCTTCTGCCGAAAGAGGTCCGGGAGCGGTGCTTAGCTCTGCAGAGCACCGTACCTTCGTCTTTAGCCTCTCTTCTCGTCTATATCTTATCAAAAAGCTTTTCCACTCTGTCTGGCAAGGAGAAACTGTGCCAGCACAGAAAACATCTCCCATCGTGTTCTAGAGGCTGCACGGATGTCTGCCGAGTGTTTTGCAAGAAGAGAAAGAAAGTTGTCCAAAAGAGCTTGCAATCGAATGTTCATGTGAATAGAAAAGGCAGGAGAGTGGTCAGGTACTGTTTTCTCTCACTTGGCAAGCTGCGCACACAATCGCAGTGTTGTACAGCTTGTTTCATCACCTTTGCGAAGTTGCCGCTCTCTCCGGCTCCCGGAGACGAAGAAGCTGCTTCTTCGCGCAAAGACGATTCTGCCGCTCACAGTGCTCTGCAGTGTGTGTCTTCTGCCGAAAGAGGCCCGGGAGCTGTGCTTAGCTCTGCAGAGCACCATACCTGCTTCTTTAGCCTCTCTTCTCGTCTACATCTTAGCAAAAAGCTTTTACACTCTGTCTGGCAAGGAGAAACTGTGCCAGCACAGAAAACATCTCCCATCGTGTTCTAGAAGCTGCACGGATGTCTGCCGAGTGTTTTGCAAGAAGAGAAAAAAAGTTGTCCAAAACAGCTTGCAATCGAATGTTCATGTGAATAGAAAACGCAGGAGAGTGGTCAGGTACTGTTTTCTCTCACTTGGCAAGCTGCGCACACAATCGCAGTGTTGTACAGCTTGTTTCATCACGTTTGCGAAGCTGCCGCTCTCTCCGGCTCCCGGAGACGAAGAAGCTGCTTCTTCGCGCAAAGACGATTCTGCCGCTCACAGTGCTCTGCAGTGTGCGCCTTCTGCCGAAAGAGGTCCGGGAGCGGTGCTTAGCTCTGCAGAGCACCGTATCTTCGTCTTTAGCCTCTCTTCTCGTCTACATCTTAGCAAAAAGCTTTTCCACTCTGTCTGGCAAGGAGAAACTGTGCCAGCACAGAAAACATCTCCCATCGTGTTCTAGACGCTGCACGGAGGTCTGCCGAGTGTTTTGCAAGAAGAGAAAGAAAGTTGTCCAAAACAGCTTGCAATCGAATATTCATGTGATTAGAAAATGCAGGAGAGTGGTCAGGTACTGTTTTCTCACAGTTGTCATGCTGCGCACACAATCGCAGTGTTGTACAGCTTGTTTCATCACCTTTGCGAAGTTGCCGCTCTCTCCGGCTCCCGGAGACGAAGAAGCTGCTTCTTCGCGCAAAGACGATTCTGCCGCTCATAGTGCTCTGCGGTGTGCGCCTTCTGCCGAAAGACGCCCGGGAGCGGTGCTTAGCTGTGCAGAGCACCGTACCTTCGCCTTTAGCCTCTCTTCTCGTCTACATCTTAGCAAAAAGCTTTTCCACTCTGTCTGGCAAGGAGAAACTGTGCCAGCACAAAAAATATCTCCCATCGTGTTCTAGAAGCTGCACGGATGTCTGCCGAGTGTTTTGCAAGAAGAGAAAGAAAGTTGTCCAAAACAGCTTGCAATCGAATGTTCATGTGAATAGAAAAGGCAGGAGAGTGGTCAGGTACTGTTTTCTCTCAGTTGGCAAGCTGCGCACACAATCGCAGTGTTGTACAGCTTGTTTCATCACCTTTGCGAAGCTGCCGCTCTCTCCGGCTCCCGGAGACGAAGAAGCTGCTTCTTCGCGCAAAGACGATTCTGCCGCTCACAGTGCTCTGCGGTGTGCGCCTTCTGCCGAAAGAGGCCCGGGAGCGGTGCTTAGCTCTGCAGAGCCCCGTACCTTCATCTTTAGCCTCTCTTCTCATCTACATCTTAGCAAAAACCTTTTCCACTCTGTCTGGCAAGGAGAAACTGTGCCAGCACAAAAAACATCTCCCATCGTGTTCTAGAAGCTGCAAGGAGGTCTGCCGAGTGTTTTGCAAGAAGAGAAAGAAAGTTGTCCAAAACAGCTTGCAATCGAATGTTCATGTGATTAGAAAAGGCAGGAGAGTGGTCAGGTACTGTTTTCTCTCAGTTGTAATGCTGCGCACACAATCGCAGTGTTGTACAGCTTGTTTCATCACCTTTGCGAAGCTGCCGCTCTCTCCGGCTCCCGGAGACGAAGAAGCTGCTTCTTCGCGCAAAGACGATTCTGCCGCTCACAGTGCTCTGCGCTGTGCGCCTTCTGCCGAAAGAGGTCCGGGAGCGGTGCTTAGCTCTGCAGAGCACCGTACCTTCGTCTATAGCGTCTGCTCTCGTCTACATCTTAGCAAAAAGCTTTTCCACTCTGTCTGGCAAGGAGAAACTGTGCCAGCACAAAAAACATCTCCCATCGTGTTCTAGAAGCTTCACGGTGGTCAGCCGAGTGTTTTACAAGAAGAGAAAGAAAGTTGTCCAAAACAGCTTGCAATCGAATGTTCAAGTGAATAGAAAAGGCAGGAGAGTGGTCAGGTACTGTTTTCTCTCAGTTGGCAAGCTGCGCACACAATCGCAGTGTTGTACAGCTTGTTTCATCACCTTTGCGAAGTTGCCGCTCTCTCCGGCTCCCAGAGACGAAGAAGCTGCTTCTTCGCGCAAAGACGATTCTGCCGCTCACAGTGCTCTGCGGTGTGTGCCTTCTGCCGAAAGACGCCGGGAGCGGTGCTTAGCTCTGCAGAGCACCGTACCTTCGTCTTTAGCCTCTCTTCTCGTCTACATCTTAGCAGAAATCTTTTCCACTCTGTCTGGCAAGGAGAAACTCTGCCAGCACAGAAAACATCTCCCATCGTGTTCTAGAGGCTGTACGGAGGTCTGCCGAGTGTTTTGCAAGAAGAGAAAAAAAGTTGTCCAAAACAGCTTGCAATCGAATGTTCATGTGAATAGAAAAGGCAGGAGAGTGGTCAGGTACTGTTTTCTCTCACTTGGCAAGCTGCGCACACAATTGCAGTGTTGTACAGCTTGTTTCATCACCTTTGCGAAGTTGCCGCTCTCTCCGGCTCCCGGAGACGAAGAAGCTGCTTCTTCGCGCAAAGACGATTCTGCCGCTCACAGTGCTCTGCGGTGTGCGCCTTCTGCCGAAAGAGGTCCGGGAGCGGTGCTTAGCTCTGCAGAGCACCGTACCTTCGTCTTTAGCCTCTCTTCTCGTCTACATCTTAGCAAAAAGCTTTTCCACTCTGTCTCGCAAGGAGAAACTGTGCCAGCACAAAAATCATCTCCCATCGTGTTCTAGAGGCTGCACGGAGGTCTGCCGAGTGTTTTGCAAGAAGAGAGAGAAAGTTGTCCAAAACAGCTTGCAATCGAATGTTCATGTGAATAGAAAAGGCAGGAGAGTGGTCAGGTACTGTTTTCTCTCAGTTGGCAAGCTGCGCACACAATCGCAGTGTTGTACTGGTTGTTTCATCACCTTTGCAAAGCTGCCGCTCTCTTCGGCTCCCGGAGACGAAGAAGCAGCTTCTTTGCGCAAAGACGATTCTGCCGCTCACAGTGCTCTGCGGTGTGCGCCTTCTGCCGAAAGACGCCCGGGAGCGGTGCTTAGCTCTGCAGAGCACCGTACCTTCGTCTTTAGCCTCTCTTCTCGTCTACATCTTAGCAAAAAGCTTTTCCACTCTGTCTGGCAAGGAGAAACTGTGCCAGCACAGAAAACATCTCCCATCGTGTTCTAGAGGCTGCACGGAGGTCTGCCGAGTGTTTTGCAAGAAGAGAAAGAAAGTTGTCCAAAACAGCTTGCAATCGAATGTTCATGTTAATAGAAAAGGCAGGAGAGTGGTCAGGTACTGTTTTCTCTCAGTTGGCAAACTGCGCACACAATCGCAGTGTTGTACAGCTTGTTTCATCACCTTTGCCAAGTTGCCGCTCTCTCCGGCTCCCGGAGACGAAGAAGCTGCTTCTTCGCGCAAAGACGATTCTGCCGCTCACAGTGCTCTGCAGTGTGTGTCTTCTGCCGAAAGAAGCCCGGGAGCGGTGCTTAGCTCTGCAGACCACCATACCTGCTTCTTTAGCCTCTCTTCTCGTCTACATCTTAGCAAAAAGCTTTTACACTCTGTCTGGCAAGGAGAAACTGTGCCAGCACAGAAAACATCTCCCATCGTGTTCTAGAGGCTGCACGGAGGTCTGCCGAGTGTTTTGCAAGAAGAGAAAAAAAGTTGTCCAAAACAGCTTGCAATCGAATGTTCATGTGAATAGAAAAGGCAGGAGAGTGGTCAGGTACTGTTTTCTCTCACTTGGCAAGCTGCGCACACAATCGCAGTGTTGTACAGCTTGTTTCATCACCTTTGCGAAGCTGCCGCTCTCTCCGGCTCCCGGAGACGAAGAAGCTGCTTCTTCGCGCAAAGACGATTCTGCCGCTCACAGTGCTCTGCAGTGTGCGCCTTCTGCCGAAAGAGGCCCGGGAGCGGTGCTTAGCTCTGCAGAGCACCGGACCTTCGTCTTTAGCCTCTCTTCTCGTCTACATCTTAGCAAAAAGCTTTTCCACTCTGTCTGGCAAGGAGAAACTGTGCCAGCACAGAAAACATCTCCCATCGTGTTCTAGACGCTGCACGGAGGTCTGCCGAGTGTTTTGCAAGAAGAGAAAGAAAGTTGTCCAAAACAGCTTGCAATCGAATATTCATGTGATTAGAAAATGCAGGAGAGTGGTCAGGTACTGTTTTCTCACAGTTGTCATGCTGCGCACACAATCGCAGTGTTGTACAGCTTGTTTCATCACCTTTGCGAAGCTGCCGCTCTCTCCGGCTCCCGGAGACGAAGAAGCTGCTTCTTCGCGCAAAGACGATTCTGCCGCTCACAGTGCTCTGCGCTGTGCGCCTTCTGCCGAAAGAGGTCCGGGAGCGGTGCTTAGCTCTGCAGAGCACCGTACCTTCGTCTATAGCGTCTGCTCTCGTCTACATCTTAGCAAAAAGCTTTTCCACTCTGTCTGGCAAGGAGAAACTGTGCCAGCACAAAAAACATCTCCCATCGTGTTCTAGAAGCTTCACGGTGGTCAGCCGAGTGTTTTACAAGAAGAGAAAGAAAGTTGTCCAAAACAGCTTGCAATCGAATGTTCAAGTGAATAGAAAAGGCAGGAGAGTGGTCAGGTACTGTTTTCTCTCACTTGGCAAGCTGCGCACACAATCGCAGTGTTGTACAGCTTGTTTCATCACCTTTGCGAAGTTGCCGCTCTCTCCGGCTCCCGGAGACGAAGAAGCTGCTTCTTCGCGCAAAGACGATTCTGCCGCTCACAGTGCTCTGCGGTGTGTGCCTTCTGCCGAAAGACGCCGGGAGCGGTGCTTAGCTCTGCAGAGCACCGTACCTTCGTCTTTAGCCTCTCTTCTCGTCTACATCTTAGCAAAAAGCTTTTCCACTCTGTCTGGCAAGGAGAAACTGTGCCAGCACAGAAAACATCTCCCATCGTGTTCTAGAGGCTGTACGGAGGTCTGCCGAGTGTTTTGCAAGAAGAGAAAAAAAGTTGTCCAAAACAGCTTGCAATCGAATGTTCATGTGAATAGAAAAGGCAGGAGAGTGGTCAGGTACTGTTTTCTCTCACTTGGCAAGCTGCGCACACAATTGCAGTGTTGTACAGCTTGTTTCATCACCTTTGCGAAGTTGCCGCTCTCTCCGGCTCCCGGAGACGAAGAAGCTGCTTCTTCGCGCAAAGACGATTCTGCCGCTCACAGTGCTCTGCGGTGTGCGCCTTCTGCCGAAAGAGGTCCGGGAGCGGTGCTTAGCTCTGCAGAGCACCGTACCTTCGTCTTTAGCCTCTCTTCTCGTCTACATCTTAGCAAAAAGCTTTTCCACTCTGTCTCGCAAGGAGAAACTGTGCCAGCACAAAAATCATCTCCCATCGTGTTCTAGAGGCTGCACGGAGGTCTGCCGAGTGTTTTGCAAGAAGAGAGAGAAAGTTGTCCAAAACAGCTTGCAATCGAATGTTCATGTGAATAGAAAAGGCAGGAGAGTGGTCAGGTACTGTTTTCTCTCAGTTGGCAAGCTGCGCACACAATCGCAGTGTTGTACAGGTTGTTTCATCACCTTTGCAAAGCTGCCGCTCTCTTCGGCTCCCGGAGACGAAGAAGCAGCTTCTTTGCGCAAAGACGATTCTGCCGCTCACAGTGCTCTGCGGTGTGCGCCTTCTGCCGAAAGACGCCCGGGAGCGGTGCTTAGCTCTGCAGAGCACCGTACCTTCGTCTTTAGCCTCTCTTCTCGTCTACATCTTAGCAAAAAGCTTTTCCACTCTGTCTGGCAAGGAGAAACTGTGCCAGCACAGAAAACATCTCCCATCGTGTTCTAGAGGCTGCACGGAGGTCTGCCGAGTGTTTTGCAAGAAGAGAAAGAAAGTTGTCCAAAACAGCTTGCAATCGAATGTTCATGTTAATAGAAAAGGCAGGAGAGTGGTCAGGTACTGTTTTCTCTCAGTTGGCAAACTGCGCACACAATCGCAGTGTTGTACAGCTTGTTTCATCACCTTTGCCAAGTTGCCGCTCTCTCCGGCTCCCGGAGACGAAGAAGCTGCTTCTTCGCGCAAAGACGATTCTGCCGCTCACAGTGCTCTGCGCTGTGCGCCTTCTGCCGAAAGAGGTCCGGGAGCGGTGCTTAGCTCTGCAGAGCACCGTACCTTCGTCTTTAGCCTCTCTTCTCGTCTACATCTTAGCAAAAAGCTTTTCCACTCTGTCTGGCAAGGAGAAACTGTGCCAGCACAGAAAACATCTCCCATCGTGTTCTAGAGGCTGCACGGAGGTCTGCCGAGTGATTTGCAAGAAGAGAAAGAAAGTTGTCCAAAACAGCTTGCAATCGAATGTTCATGTGAATAGAAAAGGCAGGAGAGTGGTCAGGTACTGTTTTCTCTCAGTTGGCAAGCTGCGCACACAATCGCAGTGTTGTACAGCTTGTTTCATCACCTTTGCGAAGTTGCCGCTCTCTCCGGCTCCCGGAGACGAAGAAGCTGCTTCTTCGCGCAAAGACGATTCTGCCGCTCACAGTGCTCTGCGGTGTGTGCCTCCTGCCGAAAGACGCCCGGGAGCGGTGCTTAGCTCTGCAGAGCACCGGACCTTCGTCTTTAGCCTCTCTTCTCGTCTACATCTTAGCAAAAAGCTTTTCCACTCTGTCTGGCAAGGAGAAACTGTGCCAGCACAAAAAACATCTCCCATCGTGTTCTAGAGGCTGCACGGAGGTCTGCCGAGTGTTTTGCAAGAAGAGAAAAAAAGTTGTCCAAAACAGCTTGCAATCGAATGTTCATGTGAATAGAAAAGGCAGGAGAGTGGTCAGGTACTGTTTTCTCTCACTTGGCAAGCTGCGCACACAATCGCAGTGTTGTACAGCTTGTTTCAGCACCTTTGCGAAGCTGCCGCTCTCTCCGGCTCCCGGAGACGAAGAAGCTGCTTCTTCGCGCAAAGACGATTCTGTCGCTCACAGTGCTCTGCGGTGTGTGCCTCCTGCCGAAAGAGGCCCGGGAGCGGTGCTTAGCTCTGCAGAGCACCGTACCTTCGTCTTTAGCCTCTCTTCTCGTCTACATCTTAGCAAAAAGCTTTTCCACTCTGTCTGGCAAGGAGAAACTGTGCCAGCACAGAAAACATCTCCCATCGTGTTCTAGAGGCTGCATGGAGGTCTGCCGAGTGTTTTGCAAGAAGAGAAAGAAAGTTGTCCAAAACAGCTTGCAATCGAATGTTCATGTGAATAGAAAAGGCAGGAGAGTGGTCAGGTACTGTTTTCTCTCACTTGGCAAGCTGCGCACACAATCGCAGTGTTGTACAGCTTGTTTCATCACCTTTGCCAAGTTGCCGCTCTCTCCGGCTCCCGGAGACGAAGAAGCTGCTTCTTCGCGCAAAGACCATTCTGCCGCTCACAGTGCTCTGCAGTGTGTGTCTTCTGCCGAAAGAGGCCCGGGAGCTGTGCTCTGCTCTGCAGAGCACCATACCTGCTTCTTTAGCCTCTCTTCTCGTCTACATCTTAGCAAAAAACTTTTCCACTCTGTCTGGCAAGCAGAAACTGTGCCAGCACAGAAAACATCTCCCATCGTGTTCTAGAGGCTGCACGGAGGTCTGCCGAGTGTTTTGCAAGAAGAGAAAGAAAGTTGTCCAAAACAGCTTGCAATCGAATGTTCATGTGAATAGAAAAGGCAGGAGAGTGGTCAGGTACTGTTTTCTCTCAGTTGGCAAGCTGCGCACACAATCGCAGTGTTGTACAGCTTGTTTCATCACCTTTGCCAAGTTGCCGCTCTCTCCGGCTCCCGGAGACGAAGAAGCTGCTTCTTCGCGCAAAGACGATTCTGCCGCTCACAGTGCTCTGCGGTGTGCGCCTTCTGCCGAAAGAGGCCCGGGAGCGGTGCTTAGCTCTGCAGAGCACCGTACCTTCGTCTTTAGCCTCTCTTCTCCTCTACATCTTAGCAAAAAGCTTTTCCACTCTGTCTGGCAAGGAGAAACTGTGCCAGCACAGAAAACATCTCCCATCGTGTTCTAGAGGCTGCACGGAGGTCTGCCGAGTGTTTTGCAAGAAGAGAAAGAAAGTTGTCCAAAACAGCTTCCAATCGAATGCTCAAGTGAATAGAAAAGGCAGGAGAGTGGTCAGGTACTGTTTTCTCTCAGTTGGCAAGCTGCGCACACAATCGCAGTGTTGTACAGCTTGTTTCATCACCTTTGCGAAGTTGCCGCTCTCTCCGGCTCCCGGAGACGAAGAAGCGGCTTCTTCGCGCAAAGACGATTCTGCCGCTCACAGTGCCCTGCGGTGTGCGCCTTCTGCCGAAAGGCGCCCGGCACCGGTGCTTACATCTGCAGAGCACCGTACCTTCGTCTTTAGCCTCTCTTCTCGTCTACATCTTAGCAAAAAGCTTTTCCACTCTGTCTGGCAAGGAGAAACTGTGCCAGCACAGAAAACATCTCCCATCGTGTTCTAGAGGCTGCACGGAGGTCTGCCGAGTGTTTTGCAAGAGGAGAAAGAAAGTTGTCCAAAACAGCTTGCAATCGAATGTTCATGTGAATAGATAAGGCAGGAGAGTGGTCAGGTACTGTTTTCTCTCAGTTGGCAAGCTGCGCACACAATCGCAGTGTTGTACAGCTTGTTTCATCACCTTTGCCAAGTTGCCGCTCTCTCCGGCTCCCGGAGACGAAGAAGCTGCTTCTTCGCGCAAAGACGATTCTGCCGCTCACAGTGCTCTGCGGTGTGCGCCTTCTGCCGAAAGACGCCCGGGAGCGGTGCTTAGCTCTGCAGAGCACCGTACCTTCGTCTTTAGCCTCTCTTCTCGTCTACATCTTAGCAAAAACCTTTTCCACTCTGTCTGGCAAGGAGAAACTGTGCCAGCACAGAAAACATCTCCCATTGTGTTCTAGAGGCTGCACGGAGGTCTGCCGAGTGTTTTGCAAGAAGAGAAAGAAAGTTGTCCAAAACAGCTTGCAATCGAATGTTCAAGTGAATAGAAAAGCAGGAGAGTGGTCAGGTACTGTTTTCTCTCAGTTGGCAAGCTGCGCACACAATCGCAGTGTTGTACAGCTTGTTTCATCACCTTTGCGAAGTTGCCGCTCTCTCCGGCTCCCGGAGACGAAGAAGCGGCTTCTTCGCGCAAAGACGATTCTGCCTCTCACAGTGCCCTGCGGTGTGCGCCTTCTGCCGAAAGGCGCCCGGCACCGGTGCTTAGCTCTGCAGAGCACCGTACCTTCGTCTTTAGCCTCTCTTCCCGTCTACATCTTAGCAAAAAGCTTTTCCACTCTGTCTGGCAAGGAGAAACTGTGCCAGCACAGAAAACATCTCCCATCGTGTTCTAGAGGCTGCACGGAGGTCTGCCGAGTATTTTGCAAGAAGAGAAAGAAAGTTGTCCAAAACAGCTTGCAATCGAATGTTCATGTTAATAGAAAAGGCAGGAGAGTGGTCAGGTACTGTTTTCTCTCAGTTGGCAAACTGCGCACACAATCGCAGTGTTGTACAGCTTGTTTCATCACCTTTGCCAAGTTGCCGCTCTCTCCGGCTCCCGGAGATGAAGAACATGCTTTTTCGCGCAAAGACGATTCTGCCGCTCACAGTGCTCTGCGGTGTGCGCCTTCTGCCGAAAGAGGTCCGGGAGCGGTGCTTAGCTCTGCAGAGCACCGTACCTTCGTCTTTAGCCTCTCTTCTCGTCTACATCTTAGCAAAAAGCTTTTCCACTCCGTCTGGCAAGGAGAAACTGTGCCAGCACAAAAAACATCTCCCATCGTGTTCTAGAGGCTGCACGGAGGTCTGCCGAGTGTTTTGCAAGAAGAGAAAGAAAGTTGTCCAAAACAGCTTGCAATCGAATGTTCACGTGAATAGAAAAGGCAGGAGAGTGGTCAGGTACTGTTTTCTCTCACTTGGCAAGCTGCGCACACAATCGCAGTGTTGTACAGCTTGTTTCATCACCTTTGCGAAGCTGCCGCTCTCACTGGCTCCCGGAGACGAAGAAGCTGCTTCTTCGCGCAAAGACGATTCTGCCGCTCACAGTGCTCTGCGGTGTGCGCCTTCTGCCGAAAGAGGTCCGGGAGCGGTGCTTAGCTCTGCAGAGCACCGTACCTTCGTCTTTAGCCTCTCTTCTCGTCTACATCTTAGCAAAAAGCTTTTCGACTCTGTCTGGCAAGGAGAAACTGTGCCAGCACAAAAAACATCTCCCATCGTGTTCTAGAGGCTGCACGGAGGTCTGCCGAGTGTTTTGCAAGAAGAGAAAGAAAGTTGTCCAAAACAGCTTGCAATCGAATGTTCAAGTGAATAGAAAAGCAGGAGAGTGGTCAGGTACTGTTTTCTCTCAGTTGGCAAGCTGCGCACACAATCGCAGTGTTGTACAGCTTGTTTCATCACCTTTGCGAAGTTGCCGCTCTCCCCGGCTCCCGGAGACGAAGAAGCTGCTTCTTCGCGCAAAGACGATTCTGCCGCTCACAGTGCTCTGCGGTGTGCGCCTTCTGCCGAAAGAGGTCCGGGAGCGGTGCTTAGCTCTGCAGAGCACCGTACATTCGTCTTTAGCCTCTCTTCTCGTCTACATCTTAGCAAAAAGCTTTTCCACTCTGTCTGGCAAGGAGAAACTGTGCCAGCACAGAAAACATCTCCCATCGTGTTCTAGAGGCTGCACGGAGGTCTGCCGAGTGTTTTGCAAGAAGAGAAAGAAAGTTGTCCAAAACAGCTTGCAATCGAATGTTCATGTGAATAGAAAAGGCAGGAGAGTGGTCAGGTACTGTTTTCTCTCAGTTGGCAAGCTGCGCACACAATCGCAGTGTTGTACAGCTTGTTTCATCACCTTTGCCAAGTTGCCGCTCTCTCCGGCTCCCGGAGACGAAGAAGCTGCTTCTTCGCGCAAAGACGATTCTGCCGCTCACAGTGCTCTGCGGTGTGCGCCTTCTGCCGAAAGACGCCCGGGAGCGGTGCTTAGCTCTGCAGAGCACCGTACCTTCGTCTTTAGCCTCTCTTCTCGTCTACATCTTAGCAAAAAGCTTTTCCACTCTGTCTGGCAAGGAGAAACTGTGCCAGCACAGAAAACATCTCCCATCGTGTTCTAGAGGCTGCACGGAGGTCTGCCGAGTGTTTTGCAAGAAGATCAAGAAAGTTGTACAAAACAGCTTGCAATCGAATGTTCATGTGAATAGAAAAGGCAGGAGAGTGGTCAGGTACCGTTTTCTCTCAGTTGGCAAACTGCGCACTTAATCGCAGTGTTGTACAGCTTGTTTCATCACCTTTGCGAAGTTGCCGCTCTCTCCGGCTCCCGGAGACGAAGAAGCTGCTTCTTCGCGCAAAGACGATTCTGCCGCTCACAGTGCTCTGCGGTGTGCGCCTTCTGCCGAAAGAGATCCGGGAGCTGTGCTTAGCTCTGCAGAGCACCGTACCTTCGTCTTTAGCCTCTCTTCTCGTCTACATCTTAGCAAAAAGCTTTTCCACTCTGTCTGGCAAGGAGAAACTGTGCCAGCACAGAAAACATCTCCCATCGTGTTCTAGAGGCTGTACGGAGGTCTGCCGAGTGTTTTGCAAGAAGAGAAAGAAAGTTGTCCAAAACAGCTTGCAATCGAATGTTCATGTGAATAGATAAGGCAGGAGAGTGGTCAGGTACTGTTTTCTCTCAGTTGGCAAGCTGCGCACACAATCGCAGTGTTGTACAGCTTGTTTCATCACCTTTGCCAAGTTGCCGCTCTCTCCGGCTCCCGGAGACGAAGAAGCTGCTTCTTCGCGCAAAGACGATTCTGCCGCTCACAGTGCTCTGCGGTGTGCGCCTTCTGCAAAAGAGGCCCGGGAGCGGTGCTTAGCTCTGCAGAGCACCGTACCTTCGTCTTTAGCCTCTCTTCTCGTCTACATCTTAGCAAAAAGCTTTTCCACTCTGTCTGGCAAGGAGAAACTGTGCCAGCACAGAAAACATCTCCCATCGTGTTCTAGAGGCTGCACGGAGGTCTGCCGAGTGTTTTGCAAGAAGAGAAAGAAAGTTGTCCAAAACAGCTTGCAATCGAATGCTCAAGTGAATAGAAAAGGCAGGAGAGTGGTCAGGTACTGTTTTCTCTCAGTTGGCAAGCTGCGCACACAATCGCAGTGTTGTACAGCTTGTTTCATCACCTTTGCCAAGTTGCCGCTCTCTCCGGCTCCCGGAGACGAAGAAGCGGCTTCTTCGCGCAAAGACGATTCTGCCTCTCACAGTGCCCTGCGGTGTGCGCCTTCTGCCGAAAGGCGCCCGGCACCGGTGCTTAGCTCTGCAGAGCACCGTACCTTCGTCTTTAGCCTCTCTTCTCGTCTACATCTTAGCAAAAAGCTTTTCCACTCTGTCTGGCAAGGAGAAACTGTGCCAGCACAGAAAACATCTCCCATCGTGTTCTAGAGGCTGCACGGAGGTCTGCCGAGTGTTTTGCAAGAAGAGAAAGAAAGTTGTCCAAAACAGCTTGCAATCGAATGTTCATGTGAATAGAAAAGGCAGGAGAGTGGTCAGGTACTGTTTTCTCTCACTTGGCAAGCTGCGCACACAATCGCAGTGTTGTACAGCTTGTTTCATCACCTTTGCCAAGTTGCCGCTCTCTCCGGCTCCCGGAGACGAAGAAGCTGCTTCTTCGCGCAAAGATGATTCTGCCGCTCACAGTGCTCTGCGGTGTGTGCCTCCTGCCGAAAGACGCCCGGGAGCGGTGCTTAGCTCTGCAGAGCACCGGACCTTCGTCTTTAGCCTCTCTTCTCGTCTACATCTTAGCAAAAAGCTTTTCCACTCTGTCTGGCAAGGAGAAACTGTGCCAGCACAAAAAACATCTCCCATCGTGTTCTAGAGGCTGCACGGAGGTCTGCCGAGTGTTTTGCAAGAAGAGAAAGAAAGTTGTCCAAAACAGCTTGCAATCGAATGTTCATGTGAATAGAAAAGGCAGGAGAGTGGTCAGGTACTGTTTTCTCTCACTTGGCAAGCTGCGCACACAATCGCAGTGTTGTACAGCTTGTTTCAGCACCTTTGCGAAGCTGCCGCTCTCTCCGGCTCCCGGAGACGAAGAAGCTGCTTCTTCGCGCAAAGACGATTCTGTCGCTCACAGTGCTCTGCGGTGTGTGCCTCCTGCCGAAAGAGGCCCGGGAGCGGTGCTTAGCTCTGCAGAGCACCGTACCTTCGTCTTTAGCCTCTCTTCTCGTCTACATCTTAGCAAAAAGCTTTTCCACTCTGTCTGGCAAGGAGAAACTGTGCCAGCACAGAAAACATCTCCCATCGTGTTCTAGAGGCTGCACGGAGGTCTGACGAGTGTTTTGCAAGAAGAGAAAGAAAGTTGTCCAAAACAGCTTGCAATCGAATGTTCATGTGAATAGAAAAGGCAGGAGAGTGGTCAGGTACTGTTTTCTCTCACTTGGCAAGCTGCGCACACAATCGCAGTGTTGTACAGCTTGTTTCATCACCTTTGCGAAGCTGCCGCTCTCTCCGGCTCCCGGAGACGAAGAAGCTGCTTCTTCGCGCAAAGACGATTATGCCGCTCACAGTGCTCTGCAGTGTGTGTCTTCTGCCGAAAGAAGCCCGGGAGCTGTGCTTAGCTCTGCAGAGCACCATACCTGCTTCTTTAGCCTCTCTTCTCGTCTACATCTTAGCAAAAAGCTTTTCCACTCTGTCTGGCAAGGAGAAACTGTGCCAGCACAGAAAACATCTCCCATCGTGTTCTAAAAGCTGCACGGATGTCTGCCGAGTGTTTTGCAAGAAGAGAAAGAAAGTTGTCCAAAACAGCTTGCAATCGAATGTTCATGTGAATAGAAAAGGCAGGAGAGTGGTCAGGTACTGTTTTCTCTCACTTGGCAAGCTGCGCACACAATCGCAGTGTTGTACAGCTTGTTTCATCACGTTTGCGAAGCTGCCTCTCTCTCCGGCTCCCGGAGACGAAGAAGCTGCTTCTTCGCGCAAAGACGATTCTGCCGCTCACTGTGCTCTGCAGTGTGCGCCTTCTGCCGAAAGAGGCCCGGGAGCGGTGCTTATCTCTGCAGAGCACCGGACCTTCGTCTTTAGCCTCTCTTCTCGTCTACATCTTAGCAAAAAGCTTTTCCACTCTGTCTCGCAAGGAGAAACTGTGCCAGGACAGAAAACATCTCCCATCGTGTTCTAGAGGCTGCACGGAGGTCTGCCGAGTGTTTTGCAAGAAGAGAAAGAAAGTTGTCCAAAACAGCTTGCAATCGAATATTCATGTGATTAGAAAATGCAGGAGAGTGGTCAGGTACTGTTTTCTCACAGTTGTCATGCTGCGCACACAATCGCAGTGTTGTACAGCTTGTTTCATCACCTTTGCGAAGTTGCCGCTCTCTCCGGCTCCCGGAGACGAAGAAGCTGCTTCTTCGCGCAAAGACGATTCTGCCGCTCACAGTGCTCTGCGGTGTGCGCCTTCTGCCGAAAGAGGTCCGAGAGCGGGGCTTAGCTCTGCAGAGCACCATACCTTCGTCTTTAGCCTCTCTTCTCGTCTACATCTTAGCAAAAAGCTTTTCCACTCTGTCTGGCAAGGAGAAACTGTGCCAGCACAAAAAATATCTCCCATCGTGTTCTAGAAGCTGCACGGAGGTCAGCCGAGTGTTTTGCAAGAAGAGAAAGAAAGTTGTCCAAAACAGCTTGCAATCGAATGTTCATGTGAATATAAAAGGCAGGAGAGTGGTCAGGTACTGTTTTCTCTCACTTGGCAAGCTGAGCTCACAATCGCAGTGTTGTACAGCTTGTTTCATCACCTTTGCGAAGCTGCCGCTCTCTCCGGCTCCCGGAGACGAAGAAGCTGCTTCTTCGCGCAAAGACGATTCTGCCGCTCACAGTGCTCTGCGGTGTGTGCCTTCTGCCGAAAGAGGCCCGGGAGCGGTGCTTAGCTCTGCAGAGCCCCGTACCTTCATCTTTAGCCTCTCTTCTCATCTACATCTTAGCAAAAAGCTTTTCCACTCTGTCTGGCAAGGAGAAACTGTGCGTGCACAAAAAATATCTCCCATCGTGTTCTAGAATCTGCAAGGAGGTCTGCCGAGTGTTTTGCAAGAAGAGAAAGAAAGTTGTCCAAAACAGCTTGCAATCGAATGTTCATGTGATTAGAAAAGGCAGGAGAGTGGTCAGGTACTGTTTTCTCTCAGTTGTAATGCTGCGCACACAATCGCGGTGTTGTACAGCTTGTTTCATCACCTTTGCGAAGCTGCCGCTCTCTCCGGCTCCCGGAGACGAAGAAGCTGCTTCTTCGCGCAAAGACGATTCTGCCGCTCACAGTGCTCTGCGCTGTGCGCCTTCTGCCGAAAGAGGTCCGGGAGCGGTGCTTAGCTCTGCAGAGCACCGTACCTTCGTCTATAGCGTCTGCTCTCGTCTACATCTTAGCAAAAAGCTTTTCCACTCTGTCTGGTAAGGAGAAATTGTGCCAGCACAAAAAACATCTCCCGTCGTGTTCTAGAGGCTGCACGGAGGTCAGCCGAGTGTTTTACAAGAAGAGAAAGAAAGTTGTCCAAAACAGCTTGCAATCGAATGTTCAAGTGAATAGAAAAGGCAGGAGAGTGGTCAGGTACTGTTTTCTCTCAGTTGGCAAGCTGCGCACACAATCGCAGTGTTGTACAACTTGTTTCATCACCTTTGCGAAGTTGCCGCTCTCTCCGGCTCCCGGAGACGAAGAAGCTGCTTCTTCGCGCAAAGACGATTCTGCCGCTCACAGTGCTCTGCGGTGTGTGCCTTCTGCCGAAAGACGCCCGGGAGCGGTGCTTAGCTCTGCAGAGCACCGTACCTTCGTCTTTAGCCTCTCTTCTCGTCTACATCTTAGCAAAAAGCTTTTCCACTCTGTCTGGCAAGGAGAAACTGTGCCAGCACAAAAAACATCTCCCATCGTGTTCTAGAGGCTGCACGGAGGTCTGCCGAGTGATTTGCAAGAAGAGAAAGAAAGTTGTCCAAAACAGCTTGCAATCGAATGTTCATGTGAATAGAAAAGGCAGGAGAGTGGTCAGGTACTGTTTTCTCTCAGTTGGCAAGCTGCGCACACAATCGCAGTGTTGTACAGCTTGTTTCATCACCTTTGCGAAGTTGCCGCTCTCTCCGGCTCCCGGAGACGAAGAAGCTGCTTCTTCGCGCAAAGACGATTCTGCCGCTCACAGTGCTCTGCGGTGTGTGCCTCCTGCCGAAAGACGCCCGGGAGCGGTGCTTAGCTCTGCAGAGCACCGTACCTTCGTCTTTAGCCTCTCTTCTCGTCTACATCTTAGCAAAAAGCTTTTCCACTCTGTCTGGCAAGGAGAAACTGTGCCAGCACAAAAAACATCTCCCATCGTGTTCTAGAGGCTGCACGGAGGTCTGCCGAGTGTTTTGCAAGAAGAGAAAAAAAGTTGTCCAAAACAGCTTGCAATCGAATGTTCATGTGAATAGAAAAGGCAGGAGAGTGGTCAGGTACTGTTTTCTCTCAGTTGGCAAGCTGCGCACACAATCGCAGTGTTGTACAGCTTGTTTCATCACCTTTGCGAAGTTGCCGCTCTCTCCGGCTCCCGGAGACGAAGAAGCTGCTTCTTCGCGCAAAGACGATTCTGCCGCTCACAGTGCTCTGCGGTGTGCGCCTTCTGCCGAAAGAGGTCCGGGAGCGGTGCTTAGCTCTGCAGAGCACCGTACCTTCGTCTTTAGCCTCTCTTCTCGTCTACATCTTAGCAAAAAGCTTTTCCACTCTGTCTGGCAAGGAGAAACTGTGCCAGCACAGAAAACATCTCCCATCGTGTTCTAGAAGCTGCACGGATGTCTGCCGAGTGTTTTGCAAGAAGAGAAAGAAAGTTGTCCAAAACAGCTTGCAATCGAATGTTCATGTGAATAGAAAAGGCAGGAGAGTGGTCAGGTACTGTTTTCTCTCAGTTGGCAAGCTGCGCACACAATCGCAGTGTTGTACAGCTTGTTTCATCACGTTTGCGAAGCTGCCTCTCTCCCCGGCTCCTGGAGACGAAGAAGCTGCTTCTTCGCGCAAAGACGATTCTGCCGCTCACTGTGCTCTGCAGTGTGCGCCTTCTGCCGAAAGAGGCCCGGGAGCGGTGCTTAGCTCTGCAGAGCACCGTACCTTCGTCTTTAGCCTCTCTTCTCGTCTACATCTTAGCAAAAAGCTTTTCCACTCTGTCTGGCAAGGAGAAACTGTGCCAGCACAGAAAACATCTCCCATCGTGTTCTAGAGGCTGCACGGAGGTCTGCCGAGTGTTTTGCAAGAAGAGAAAGAAAGTTGTCCAAAACAGCTTGCAATCGAATATTCATGTGATTAGAAAATGCAGGAGAGTGGTCAGGTACTGTTTTCTCTCAGTTGTCATGCTGCGCACACAATCGCAGTGTTGTACAGCTTGTTTCATCACCTTTGCGAAGTTGCCGCTCTCTCCGGCTCCCGGAGACGAAGAAGCTGCTTCTTCGCGCAAAGACGATTCTGCCGCTCACAGTGCTCTGCGGTGTGCGCCTTCTGCCGAAAGAGGTCCGAGAGCGGGGCTTAGCTCTGCAGAGCACCATACCTTCGTCTTTAGCCTCTCTTCTCGTCTACATCTTAGCAAAAAGCTTTTCCACTCTGTCTGGCAAGGAGAAACTGTGCCAGCACCAAAAATATCTCCCATCGTGTTCTAGAAGCTGCACGGAAGTCAGCCGAGTGTTTTGCAAGAAGAGAAAGAAAGTTGTCCAAAACAGCTTGCAATCGAATGTTCATGTGAATAGAAAAGGCAGGAGAGTGCTCAGGTACTGTTTTCTCTCAGTTGGCAAGCTGAGCTCACAATCGCAGTGTTGTACAGCTTGTTTCATCACCTTTGCGAAGCTGCCGCTCTCTCCGCCTCCCGGAGACGAAGAAGCTGCTTCTTCGCGCAAAGACGATTCTGCCGCTCACAGTGCTCTGCGGTGTGTGCCTCCTGCCGAAAGACGCCCGGGAGCGGTGCTTAGCTCTGCAGAGCACCGTACCTTCGTCTTTAGCCTCTCTTCTCGTCTACATCTTAGCAAAAAGCTTTTCCACTCTGTCTGGCAAGGAGAAACTGTGCCAGCACAAAAAACATCTCCCATCGTGTTCTAGAGGCTGCACGGAGGTCTGCCGAGTGTTTTGCAAGAAGAGAAAAAAAGTTGTCCAAAACAGCTTGCAATCGAATGTTCATGTGAATAGAAAAGGCAGGAGAGTGGTCAGGTACTGTTTTCTCTCAGTTGGCAAGCTGCGCACACAATCGCAGTGTTGTACAGCTTGTTTCATCACCTTTGCGAAGTTGCCGCTCTCTCCGGCTCCCGGAGACGAAGAAGCTGCTTCTTCGCGCAAAGACGATTCTGCCGCTCACAGTGCTCTGCGGTGTGCGCCTTCTGCCGAAAGAGGTCCGGGAGCGGTGCTTAGCTCTGCAGAGCACCGTACCTTCGTCTTTAGCCTCTCTTCTCGTCTACATCTTAGCAAAAAGCTTTTCCACTCTGTCTGGCAAGGAGAAACTGTGCCAGCACAGAAAACATCTCCCATCGTGTTCTAGAAGCTGCACGGATGTCTGCCGAGTGTTTTGCAAGAAGAGAAAGAAAGTTGTCCAAAACAGCTTGCAATCGAATGTTCATGTGAATAGAAAAGGCAGGAGAGTGGTCAGGTACTGTTTTCTCTCAGTTGGCAAGCTGCGCACACAATCGCAGTGTTGTACAGCTTGTTTCATCACGTTTGCGAAGCTGCCTCTCTCCCCGGCTCCTGGAGACGAAGAAGCTGCTTCTTCGCGCAAAGACGATTCTGCCGCTCACTGTGCTCTGCAGTGTGCGCCTTCTGCCGAAAGAGGCCCGGGAGCGGTGCTTAGCTCTGCAGAGCACCGTACCTTCGTCTTTAGCCTCTCTTCTCGTCTACATCTTAGCAAAAAGCTTTTCCACTCTGTCTGGCAAGGAGAAACTGTGCCAGCACAGAAAACATCTCCCATCGTGTTCTAGAGGCTGCACGGAGGTCTGCCGAGTGTTTTGCAAGAAGAGAAAGAAAGTTGTCCAAAACAGCTTGCAATCGAATATTCATGTGATTAGAAAATGCAGGAGAGTGGTCAGGTACTGTTTTCTCTCAGTTGTCATGCTGCGCACACAATCGCAGTGTTGTACAGCTTGTTTCATCACCTTTGCGAAGTTGCCGCTCTCTCCGGCTCCCGGAGACGAAGAAGCTGCTTCTTCGCGCAAAGACGATTCTGCCGCTCACAGTGCTCTGCGGTGTGCGCCTTCTGCCGAAAGAGGTCCGAGAGCGGGGCTTAGCTCTGCAGAGCACCATACCTTCGTCTTTAGCCTCTCTTCTCGTCTACATCTTAGCAAAAACCTTTTCCACTCTGTCTGGCAAGGAGAAACTGTGCCAGCACCAAAAATATCTCCCATCGTGTTCTAGAAGCTTGACGGAGGTCAGCCGAGTGTTTTGCAAGAAGAGAAAGAAAGTTGTCCAAAACAGCTTGCAATCGAATGTTCATGTGAATAGAAAAGGCAGGAGAGTGCTCAGGTACTGTTTTCTCTCAGTTGGCAAGCTGAGCTCACAATCGCAGTGTTGTACAGCTTGTTTCATCACCTTTGCGAAGCTGCCGCTCTCTCCGCCTCCCGGAGACGAAGAAGCTGCTTCTTCGCGCAAAGACGATTCTGCCGCTCACAGTGCTCTGCGGTGTGTGCCTTCTGCCGAAAGAGGCCCGGGAGCGGTGCTTAGCTCTGCAGAGCCCCGTACCTTCATCATTACCCTCTCTTCTCATCTACATCTTAGCAAAAAGCTTTTCCACTCTGTCTGGCAAGGAGAAACTGTGCGTGCACAAAAAACATCTCCCATCGTGTTCTAGAGGCTGCAAGGAGGTCTGCCGAGTGTTTTGCAAGAAGAGAAAGAAAGTTGTCCAAAACAGCTTGCAATCGAATGTTCATGTGATTAGAAAAGGCAGGAGAGTGGTCAGGTACTGTTTTCTCTCAGTTGTAATGCTGCGCACACAATCGCAGTGTTGTACAGCTTGTTTCATCACGTTTGCCAAGCTGCCGCTCTCTCCGGCTCCCGGAGACGAAGAAGCTGCTTCTTCGCGCAAACACGATTCTGCCGCTCACAGTGCTCTGCGCTGTGCGCCTTCTGCCGAAAGAGGTCCGGGAGCGGTGCTTAGCTCTGCAGAGCACCGTACCTTCGTCTATAGCGTCTGCTCTCGTCTACATCTTAGCAAAAAGCTTTTCCACTCTGTCTGGCAAGGAGAAACTGTGCCAGCACAAAAAACATCTCCCATCGTGTTCTAGAAGCTGCACGGAGGTCTGCCGAGTGTTTTGCAAGAAGAGAAAAAAAGTTGTCCAAAACAGCTTGCAATCGAATGTTCATGTGAATAGAAAAGGCAGGAGAGTGGTCAGGTACTGTTTTCTCTCACTTGGCAAGCTGCACACACAATCGCAGTGTTGTACAGCTTGTTTCATCACCTTTGCGAAGTTGCCGCTCTCTCCGGCTCCCGGAGACGAGGAAGCTGCTTCTTCGCGCAAAGACGATTCTGCCGCTCACAGTGCTCTGCGGTGTGCGCCTTCTGCCGAAAGACGCCCGGGAGCGGTGCTTAGCTCTGCAGAGCACCGTACCTTCGTCTTTACCCTCTCTTCTCGTCTACATCTTAGCAAAAAGCTTTTCCACTCTGTCTGGCAAGGAGAAACTGTGCCAGCACAGAAAACATCTCCCATCGTGTTCTAGAGGCTGCACGGAAGTCTGCCGAGTGTTTTGCAAGAAGAAAGAAAGTTGTCCAAAAGAGCTTGCAATCGAATGTTCATGTGAATAGAAAAGGCAGGAGAGTGGTCAGGTACTGTTTTCTCTCAGTTGCCAAGCTGCGCACACAATCGCAGTGTTGTACAGCTTGTTTCATCACCTTTGCGAAGTTGCCGCTCTCTCCGGCTCCCGGAGACGAAGAAGCTGCTTCTTCGCGCAAAGACCATTCTGCCGCTCACAGTGCTCTGCGGTGTGCGCCTTCTGCCGAAAGAGGTCCGGGAGCGGTGCTTAGCTCTGCAGAGCACCGTACCTTCGTCTTTAGCCTCTCTTCTCGTCTACATCTTAGCAAAAAGCTTTTCCACTCTGTCTGGCAAGGAGAAACTGTGCCAGCACAGAAAACATCTCCCATCGTGTTCTAGAGGCTGCACGCAGGTCTGCCGAGTGTTTTGCAAGAAGAGAAAGAAAGTTGTCCAAAACAGCTTGCAATCGAATGTTCATGTGAATAGAAAAGGCAGGAGAGTGGTCAGGTACTGTTTTCTCTCACTTGGCAAGCTGCGCACACAATCGCAGTGTTGTACAGCTTGTTTCAGCACCTTTGCGAAGCTGCCGCTCTCTCCGGCTCCCGGAGACGAAGAAGCTGCTTCTTCGCGCAAAGACGATTCTGCCGCTCACAGTGCTCTGCGGTGTGCGCCTTCTGCCGAAAGACGCCCGGGAGCTGTACTTAGCTCTGCAGAGCACCGTACCTTCGTCTTTAGCCTCTCTTCTCGTCTACATCTTAGCAAAAATCTTTTCCACTCTGTCTGGCAAGGAGAAACTGTGCCAGCACAGAAAACATCTCCCATCGTGTTCTAGAGGCTGCACGGAGGTCTGCCGAGTGTTTTGCAAGAAGAGAAAGAAAGTTGTCCAAAACAGCTTGCAATCGAATGTTCATGTTAATAGAAAAGGCAGGAGAGTGGTCAGGTACTGTTTTCTCTCAGTTGGCAAACTGCGCACACAATCGCAGTGTTGTACAGCTTGTTTCATCACCTTTGCGAAGTTGCCGCTCTCTCCGGCTCCCGGAGACGAAGAAGCTGCTTCTTCGCGCAAAGACGATTCTGCCGCTCACAGTGCTCTGCGGTGTGCGCCTTCTGCCGAAAGAGGTCCGGGAGCGGTGCTTAGCTCTGCAGAGCACCGTACCTTCGTCTTTAGCCTCTCTTCTCGTCTACATCTTAGCAAAAAGCTTTTCCACTCTGTCTGGCAAGGAGAAACTGTGCCAGCACAGAAAACATCTCCCATCGTGTTCTAGAGGCTGCACGGAGGTCTGCCGAGTGATTTGCAAGAAGAGAAAGAAAGTTGTCCAAAACAGCTTGCAATCGAATGTTCATGTGAATAGAAAAGGCAGGAGAGTGGTCAGGTACTGTTTTCTCTCAGTTGGCAAGCTGCGCACACAATCGCAGTGTTGTACAGCTTGTTTCATCACCTTTGCCAAGTTGCCGCTCTCTCCGGCTCCCGGAGACGAAGAAGCTGCTTCTTCGCGCAAAGACGATTCTGCCGCTCACAGTGCTCTGCGGTGTGTGCCTTCTGCCGAAAGACGCCCGGGAGCGGTGCTTAGCTCTGCAGAGCACCGTACTTTCGTCTTTAGCCTCTCTTCTCGTCTACATCTTAGCAAAAAGCTTTTCCACTCTGTCTGGCAAGGAGAAACTGTGCCAGCACAAAAAACATCTCCCATCGTGTTCTAGAGGCTGCACGGAGGTCTGCCGAGTGTTTTGCAAGAAGAGGAAAAAAGTTTTCCAAAACAGCTTGCAATCGAATGTTCATGTGAATAGAAAAGGCAGGAGAGTGGTCAGGTACTGTTTTCTCTCACTTGGCAAGCTGCGCACACAATCGCAGTGTTGTACAGCTTGTTTCAGCACCTTTGCGAAGTTGCCGCTCTCTCCGGCTCCCGGAGACGAAGAAGCTGCTTCTTCGCGCAAAGACGATTCTGCCGCTCACAGTGCTCTGCGGTGTGTGCCTCCTGCCGAAAGAGGCCCGGGAGCGGTGCTTAGCTCTGCAGAGCACCGTACCTTCGTCTTTAGCCTCTCTTCTCGTCTACATCTTAGCAAAAAGCTTTTCCACTCTGTCTGGCAAGGAGAAACTGTGCCAGCACAGAAAACATCTCCCATCGTGTTCTAGAGGCTGCACGGAGGTCTGCCGAGTGTTTTGCAAGAAGAGAAAGAAAGTTGTCCAAAACAGCTTGCAATCGAATGTTCATGTGAATAGAAAAGGCAGGAGAGTGGTCAGGTACTGTTTTCTCTCACATGGCAAGCTGCGCACACAATCGCAGTGTTGTACAGCTTGTTTCATCACCTTTGCGAAGTTGCCGCTCTCTCCGGCTCCCGGAGACGAAGAAGCTGCTTCTTCGCGCAAAGACGATTCTGCCGCTCACAGTGCTCTGCGGTGTGCGGCTTCTGCCGAAAGAGGTCCGGGAGCGGTGCTTAGCTCTGCAGAGCACCGTACTTTCGTCTTTAGCCTCTCTTCTCGTCTACATCTTAGCAAAAAGCTTTTCCACTCTGTCTGGCAAGGAGAAACTCTGCCAGCACAGAAAACATCTCCCATCGTGTTCTAGAGGCTGCACGGAGGTCTGACGACTGTTTTGCAAGAAGAGAAAGAAAGTTGTCCAAAAGAGCTTGCAATCGAATGTTCATGTGAATAGAAAAGGCAGGAGAGTGGTCAGGTACTGTTTTCTCTCACTTGGCAAGCTGCGCACACAATCGCAGTGTTGTACAGCTTGTTTCATCACCTTTGCGAAGTTGCCGCTCTCTCCGGCTCCCGGAGACGAAGAAGCTGCTTCTTCGCGCAAAGACGATTCTGCCGCTCACAGTGCTCTGCAGTGTGTGTCTTCTGCCGAAAGAAGCCCGGGAGCTGTGCTTAGCTCTGCAGAGCACCATACCTGCTTCTTTAGCCTCTCTTCTCGTCTACATCTTAGCAAAAAGCTTTTCCAATCTGTCTGGCAAGGAGAAACTGTGCCAGCACAGAAAACATCTCCCATCGTGTTCTAGAACCTGCACGGATGTCTGCCGAGTGTTTTGCAAGAAGAGAAAAAAAGTTGTCCAAAACAGCTTGCAATCGAATGTTCATGTGAATAGAAAAGGCAGGAGAGTGGTCAGGTACTGTTTTCTCTCAGTTGGCAAGCTGCGCACACAATCGCAGTGTTGTACAGCTTGTTTCATCACCTTTGCGAAGCTGCCGCTCTCTCCGGCTCCCGGAGACGAAGAAGCTGCTTCTTCGCGCAAAGACGATTCTGCCGCTCACAGTGCTCTGCAGTGTGCGCCTTCTGCCGAAAGACGCCCGGGAGCGGTGCTTAGCTCTGCAGAGCACCGGACCTTCGTCTTTAGCCTCTCTTCTCGTCTACATCTTAGCAAAAAGCTTTTCCACTCTGTCTGGCAAGGAGAAACTGTGCCAGCACAGAAAACATCTCCCATCGTGTTCTAGACGCTGCACGGAGGTCTGCCGAGTGTTTTGCAAGAAGAGAAAGAAAGTTGTCCAAAACAGCTTGCAATCGAATATTCATGTGATTAGAAAATGCAGGAGAGTGGTCAGGTACTGTTTACTCACAGTTGTCATGCTGCGCACACAATCGCAGTGTTGTACAGCTTGTTTCATCACCTTTGCGAAGTTGCCGCTCTCTCCGGCTCCCGGAGACGAAGAAGCTGCTTCTTCGCGCAAAGACGATTCTGCCGCTCATAGTGCTCTGCGGTGTGCGCCTTCTGCCGAAAGACGCCCGGGAGCGGTGCTTAGCTCTGCAGAGCACCGTACCTTCGTCTTTAGCCTCTCTTCTCGTCTACATCTTAGCAAAAAGCTTTTCCACTCTGTCTGGCAAGGAGAAACTGTGCCAGCACAGAAAACATCTCCCATCGTGTTCTAGAGGCTGCACGGAGGTCTGCCGAGTGTTTTGCAAGAAGAGAAAGAAAGTTGTCCAAAACAGCTTGCAATCGAATGTTCATGTTAATAGAAAAGGCAGGAGAGTGGTCAGGTACTGTTTTCTCTCAGTTGGCAAACTGCGCACACAATCGCAGTGTTGTACAGCTTGTTTCATCACCTTTGCGAAGCTGCCGCTCTCTCCGGCTCCCGGAGACGAAGAAGCTGCTTCTTCGCGCAAAGACGATTCTGCCGCTCACAGTGCTCTGCGGTGTGCGCCTTCTGCCGAAAGACGCCCGGGAGCGGTGCTTAGCTCTGCAGAGCACCGTACCTTCGTCTTTAGCCTCTCTTCTCGTCTACATCTTAGCAAAAAGCTTTTCCACTCTGTCTGGCAAGGAGAAACTGTGCCAGCACAGAAAACATCTCCCATCGTGTTCTAGAGGCTGCACGGAGGTCTGCCGAGTGATTTGCAAGAAGAGAAAGAAAGTTGTCCAAAACAGCTTGCAATCGAATGTTCATGTGAATAGAAAAGGCAGGAGAGTGGTCAGGTACTGTTTTCTCTCACTTGGCAAGCTGCGCACACAATCGCAGTGTTGTACAGCTTGTTTCATCACCTTTGCAAAGTTGCCGCTCTCTCCGGCTCCCGGAGACGAAGAAGCTGCTTCTTCGCGCAAAGACGATTCTGCCGCTCACAGTGCTCTGCGGTGTGTGCCTTCTGCCGAAAGACGCCCGGGAGCGGTGCTTAGCTCTGCAGAGCACCGGACCTTCGTCTTTAGCCTCTCTTCTCGTCTACATCTTAGCAAAAATCTTTTCCACTCTGTCTGGCAAAGAGAAACTGTGCCAGCACAAAAAACATCTCCCATCGTGTTCTAGAAGCTGCACGGAGGTCTGCCGAGTGTTTTGCAAGAAGAGAAAGAAAGTTGTCCAAAACAGCTTGCAATCGAATGTTCATGTGAATAGAAAAGGCAGGAGAGTGGTCAGGTACTGTTTTCTCTCAGTTGGCAAGCTGCGCACACAATCGCAGTGTTGTACAGCTTGTTTCATCACGTTTGCGAAGCTGCCGCTCTCTCCGGCTCCCGGAGACGAAGAAGCTGCTTCTTCGCGCAAAGACGATTCTGCCGCTCACAGTGCTCTGCGGTGTGTGCCTCCTGCCGAAAGAGGACCGGGAGCGGTGCTTAGCTCTGCAGAGCACCGTACCTTCGTCTTTAGCCTCTCTTCTCGTCTACATCTTAGCAAAAAGCTTTTCCACTCTGTCTGGCAAGGAGAAACTGTGCCAGCACAGAAAACATCTCCCATCGTGTTCTAGAAGCTGCACGGAGGTCTGCCGAGTGTTTTGCAAGAAGAGAAAGAAAGTTGTCCAAAACAGCTTGCAATCGAATGTTCATGTGAATAGAAAAGGCAGGAGAGTGGTCAGGTACTGTTTTCTCTCAGTTGGCAAGCTGCGCACACAATCGCAGTGTTGTACAGGTTGTTTCATCACCTTTGCGAAGCTGCCGCTCTCTTCGGCTCCCGGAGACGAAGAAGCAGCTTCTTTGCGCAAAGACGATTCTGCCGCTCACAGTGCTCTGCGGTGTGCGCCTTCTGCCGAAAGACGCCCGGGAGCGGTGCTTAGCTCTGCAGAGCACCGTACCTTCGTCTTTAGCCTCTCTTCTCGTCTACATCTTAGCAAAAAGCTTTTCCACTCTGTCTGGCAAGGAGAAACTGTGCCAGCACAGAAAACATCTCCCATCGTGTTCTAGAGGCTGCACGGAGGTCTGCCGAGTGTTTTGCAAGAAGAGAAAGAAAGTTGTCCAAAACAGCTTGCAATCGAATGTTCATGTTAATAGAAAAGTCAGGAGAGTGGTCAGGTACTGTTTTCTCTCAGTTGGCAAACTGCGCACACAATCGCAGTGTTGTACAGCTTGTTTCATCACCTTTGCGAAGTTGCCGCTCTCTCCGGCTCCCGGAGACGAAGAAGCTGCTTCTTCGCGCAAAGACGATTCTGCCGCTCACAGTGCTCTGCGGTGTGCGCCTTCTGCCGAAAGAGGTCCGGGAGCGGTGCTTAGCTCTGCAGAGCACCGTACCTTCGTCTTTAGCCTCTCTTCTCGTCTACATCTTAGCAAAAACCTTTTCCACTCTGTCTGGCAAGGAGAAACTGTGCCAGCACAAAAAACATCTCCCATCGTGTTCTAGAGGCTGCACGGAGGTCTGCCGAGTGATTTGCAAGAAGAGAAAAAAAGTTGTCCAAAACAGCTTGCAATCGAATGTTCATGTGATTAGAAAAGACAGGAGAGTGGTCAGGTACTGTTTTCTCTCAGTTGGCAAGCTGCGCACACAATCGCAGTGTTGTACAGCTTGTTTCATCACCTTTGCGAAGTTGCCGCTCTCTCCGGCTCCCGGAGACGAAGAAGCTGCTTCTTCGCGCAAAGACGATTCTGCCGCTCACAGTGCTCTGCGGTGTGTGGCTCCTGCCGAAAGAGGCCCGGGAGCGGTGCTTAGCTCTGCAGAGCACCGTACCTTCGTCTTTAGCCTCTCTTCTCGTCTACATCTTAGCAAAAAGCTTTTCCACTCTGTCTGGCAAGGAGAAACTGTGCCAGCACAAAAAACATCTCCCAACCTGTTCTAGAGGCTGCACGGAGGTCTGCCGAGTGTTTTGCAAGAAGAGAAAAAAAGTTGTCCAAAACAGCTTGCAATCGAATGTTCATGTGAATAGAAAAGGCAGGAGAGTGGTCAGGTACTGTTTTCTCTCACTTGGCAAGCTGCGCACACAATCGCAGTGTTGTACAGCTTGTTTCAGCACCTTTGCGAAGCTGCCGCTCTCTCCGGCTCCCGGAGACGAAGAAGCTGCTTCTTCGCGCAAAGACGATTCTGCCGCTCACAGTGCTCTGCAGTGTGTGTCTTCTGCCGAAAGAGGCCCGGGAGCTGTGCTCTGCTCTGCAGAGCACCATACCTGCTTATTTAGCCTCTCTTCTCGTCTACATCTTAGCAAAAAGCTTTTCCACTCTGTCTGGCAAGGAGAAACTGTGCCAGCACAGAAAACATCTCCCATCGTGTTCTAGAGGCTGCACGGAGGTCTGCCGAGTGTTTTGCAAGAAGAGAAAGAAAGTTGTCCAAAACAGCTTGCAATCGAATGTTCATGTGAATAGAAAAGGCAGGAGAGTGGTCAGGTACTGTTTTCTCTCAGTTGGCAAGCTGCGCACACAATCGCAGTGTTGTACAGCTTGTTTCATCACCTTTGCCAAGTTGCCGCTCTCTCCGGCTCCCGGAGACGAAGAAGCTGCTTCTTCGCGCAAAGACGATTCTGCCGCTCACAGTGCTCTGCGGTGTGCGCCTTCTGCCGAAAGAGGTCCGGGAGTGGTGCTTAGCTCTGCAGAGCACCGTACCTTCGTCTTTAGCCTCTCTTCTCGTCTACATCTTAGCAAAAAGCTTTTCCACTCTGTCTGGCAAGGAGAAACTGTGCCAGCACAGAAAACATCTCCCATCGTGTTCTAGAGGCTGCACGGAGGTCTGCCGAGTGATTTGCAAGAAGAGAAAGAAAGTTGTCCAAAACAGCTTGCAATCGAATGTTCATGTGAATAGAAAAGGCAGGAGAGTGGTCAGGTACTGTTTTCTCTCAGTTGTCATGCTGCGCACACAATCGCAGTGTTGTACAGCTTGTTTCATCACCTTTGCGAAGTTGCCGCTCTCTCCGGCTCCCGGAGACGAAGAAGCTGCTTCTTCGCGCAAAGACGATTCTGCCGCTCACAGTGCTCTGCGGTGTGCGGCTTCTGCCGAAAGAGGTCCGAGAGCGGGGCTTAGCTCTGCAGAGCACCATACCTTCGTCTTTAGCCTCTCTTCTCGTCTACATCTTAGCAAAAACCTTTTCCATTCTGTCTGGCAAGGAGAAACTGTGCCAGCACAAAAAATATCTCCCATCGTGTTCTAGAAGCTGCACGGAGGTCAGCCGAGTGTTTTGCAAGAAGAGAAAGAAAGTTGTCCAAAACAGCTTGCAATCGAATGTTCATGTGAATAGAAAAGGCAGGAGAGTGGTCAGGTACTGTTTTCTCTCAGTTGGCAAGCTGCGCACACAATCGCAGTGTTGTACAGGTTGTTTCATCACCTTTGCAAAGCTGCCGCTCTCTTCGGCTCCCGGAGACGAAGAAGCAGCTTCTTTGCGCAAAGACGATTCTGCCGCTCACAGTGCTCTGCGGTGTGCGCCTTCTGCCGAAAGACGCCCGGGAGCGGTGCTTAGCTCTGCAGAGCACCGTACCTTCGTCTTTAGCCTCTCTTCTCGTCTACATCTTAGCAAAAAGCTTTTCCACTCTGTCTGGCAAGGAGAAACTGTGCCAGCACAGAAAACATCTCCCATCGTGTTCTAGAGGCTGCACGGAGGTCTGCCGAGTGTTTTGCAAGAAGAGAAAGAAAGTTGTCCAAAACAGCTTGCAATCGAATGTTCATGTGAATAGAAAAGGCAGGAGAGTGGTCAGGTACTGTTTTCTCTCAGTTGGCAAGCTGCGCACACAATCGCAGTGTTGTACAGCTTGTTTCATCACCTTTGCCAAGTTGCCGCTCTCTCCGGCTCCCGGAGACGAAGAAGCTGCTTCTTCGCGCAAAGACGATTCTGCCGCTCACAGTGCTCTGCGGTGTGCGCCTTCTGCCGAAAGAGGTCCGGGAGCGGTGCTTAGCTCTGCAGAGCACCGTACCTTCGTCTTTAGCCTCTCTTCTCGTCTACATCTTAGCAAAAAGCTTTTCCACTCTGTCTGGCAAGGAGAAACTGTGCCAGCACAGAAAACATCTCCCATCGTGTTCTAGAGGCTGCACGGAGGTCTGCCGAGTGATTTGCAAGAAGAGAAAGAAAGTTGTCCAAAACAGCTTGCAATCGAATGTTCATGTGAATAGAAAAGGCAGGAGAGTGGTCAGGTACTGTTTTCTCTCACTTGGCAAGCTGCGCACACAATCGCAGTGTTGTACAGCTTGTTTCATCACCTTTGCGAAGTTGCCGCTCTCTCCGGCTCCCGGAGACGAAGAAGCTGCTTCTTCGCGCAAAGACGATTCTGCCGCTCACAGTGCTCTGCGGTGTGTGCCTCCTGCCGAAAGAGGCCCGGGAGCGGTGCTTAGCTCTGCAGAGCACCGTACCTTCGTCTTTAGCCTCTCTTCTCGTCTACATCTAAGCAAAAAGCTTTTCCACTCTGTCTGGCAAGGAGAAACTGTGCCAGCACAGAAAACATCTCCCATCGTGTTCTAGAGGCTGCACGGAGGTCTACCGAGTGTTTTGCAAGAAGAGAAAGAAAGTTGTCCAAAACAGCTTGCAATCGAATGTTCATGTGAATAGAAAAGGCAGTAGAGTGGTCAGGTACTGTTTTCTCTCAGTTGGCAAGCTGCGCACACAATCGCAGTGTTGTACAGCTTGTTTCATCACCTTTGCCAAGTTGCCGCTCTCTCCGGCTCCCGGAGACGAAGAAGCTGCTTCTTCGCGCAAAGACGATTCTGCCGCTCACAGTGCCCTGCAGTGTGTGTCTTCTGCCGAAAGAGGCCCGGGAGCTGTGCTCTGCTCTGCAGAGCACCATACCTGCTTCTTTAGCCTCTCTTCTCGTCTACATCTTAGCAAAAACCTTTTCCACTCTGTCTGGCAAGCAGAAACTGTGCCAGCACAGAAAACATCTCCCATCGTGTTCTAGAGGCTGCACGGAGGTCTGCCGAGTGTTTTGCAAGAAGAGAAAGAAAGTTGTCCAAAACAGCTTGCAATCGAATGTTCATGTGAATAGAAAAGGCAGGAGAGTGGTCAGGTACTGTTTTCTCTCAGTTGGCAAGCTGCGCACACAATCGCAGTGTTGTACAGCTTGTTTCATCACCTTTGCCAAGTTGCCGCTCTCTCCGGCTCCCGGAGACGAAGAAGCTGCTTCTTCGCGCAAAGACGATTCTGCCGCTCACTGTGCTCTGCAGTGTGCGCCTTCTGCCGAAAGAGGCCCGGGAGCGGTGCTTAGCTCTGCAGAGCACCGGACCTTCGTCTTTTGCCTCTCTTCTCGTCTACATCTTAGCAAAAAGCTTTTCCACTCTGTCTCGCAAGGAGAAACTGTGCCAGCACAGAAAACATCTCCCATCGTGTTCTAGAGGCTGCACGGAGGTCTGCCGAGTGTTTTGCAAGAAGAGAAAGAAAGTTGTCCAAAACAGCTTGCAATCGAATATTCATGTGATTAGAAAATGCAGGAGAGTGGTCAGGTACTGTTTTCTCACAGTTGTCATGCTGCGCACACAATCGCAGTGTTGTACAGCTTGTTTCATCACCTTTGCGAAGTTGCCGCTCTCTCCGGCTCCCGGAGACGAAGAAGCTGCTTCTTCGCCCAAAGACGATTCTGCCGCTCACAGTGCTCTGCGGTGTGCGGCTTCTGCCGAAAGAGGTCCGAGAGCGGGGCTTAGCTCTGCAGAGCACCATACCTTCGTCTTTAGCCTCTCTTCTCGTCTACATCTTAGCAAAAAGCTTTTCCACTCTGTCTGGCAAGGAGAAACTGTGCCAGCACAAAAAATATCTCCCATCGTGTTCTAGAAGCTGCACGGAGGTCAGCCGAGTGTTTTGCAAGAAGAGAAAGAAAGTTGTCCAAAACAGCTTGCAATCGAATATTCATGTGAATAGAAAAGGCAGGAGAGTGGTCAGGTACTGTTTTCTCTCACTTGGCAAGCTGAGCTCACAATCGCAGTGTTGTACAGCTTGTTTCATCACCTTTGCGAAGCTGCCGCTCTCTCCGGCTCCCGGAGACGAAGAAGCTGCTTCTTCGCGCAAAGACGATTCTGCCGCTCACAGTGCTCTGCTGTGTGTGCCTTCTGCCGAAAGAGGTCCGGGAGCGGTGCTTACCTCTGCAGAGACCCGTACCTTCATCTTTAGCCTCTCTTCTCATCTACACCTTAGCA
The DNA here is from genome assembly GCF_028551555.1 of Melozone crissalis. Classification (NCBI taxonomy): domain Eukaryota; kingdom Metazoa; phylum Chordata; class Aves; order Passeriformes; family Passerellidae; genus Melozone; species Melozone crissalis. Next base: position 347,378 of record NW_026535998.1, on the reverse strand, counting down.
AAAAGCTTTTCCACTCTGTCTGGCAAGGAGAAACTGTGCCAGCACAAAAAACATCTCCCATCGTGTTCTAGAAGCTGCAAGGAGGTCTGCCGAGTGTTTTGCAAGAAGAGAAAGAAAGTTGTCCAAAACAGCTTGCAATCGAATATTCATGTGATTAGAAAAGGCAGGAGAGTGGTCAGGTACTGTTTTCTCTCAGTTGTAATGCTGCGCACACAATCGCAGTGTTGTACAGCTTGTTTCATCACCTTTGCGAAGCTGCCGCTCTCTCCGGCTCCCGGAGACGAAGAAGCTGCTTCTTCGCGCAAAGACGATTCTGCCGCTCACAGTGCTCTGCGCTGTGCGCCTTCTGCCGAAAGAGGTCCGGGAGCGGTGCTTAGCTCTGCAGAGCACCGTACCTTCGTCTATTGCGTCTGCTCTCGTCTACATCTTAGCAAAAAGCTTTTCCACTCTGTCTGGCAAGGAGAAACTGTGCCAGCACAAAAAACATCTCCCATCGTGTTCTAGAAGCTTCACGGAGGTCAGCCGAGTGTTTTACAAGAAGAGAAAGAAAGTTGTCCAAAACAGCTTGCAATCGAATGTTCAAGTGAATAGAAAAGGCAGGAGAGTGGTCAGGTACTGTTTTCTCTCAGTTGGCAAGCTGCGCACACAATCGCAGTGTTGTACAGCTTGTTTCATCACCTTTGCGAAGTTGCCGCTCTCTCCGGCTCCCGGAGACGAAGAAGCTGCTTCTTCGCGCAAAGACGATTCTGCCGCTCACAGTGCTCTGCGGTGTGTGCCTTCTGCCGAAAGACGCCCGGGAGCGGTGCTTAGCTCTGCAGAGCACCGTACCTTCGTCTTTAGCCTCTCTTCTCGTCTACATCTTAGCAAAAAGCTTTTCCACTCTGTCTGGCAAGGAGAAACTGTGCCAGCACAAAAAACATCTCCCATCGTGTTCTAGAGGCTGTACGGAGGTCTGCCGAGTGTTTTGCAAGAAGAGAAAGAAAGTTGTCCAAAACAGCTTGCAATCGAATGTTCATGTGAATAGAAAAGGCAGGAGAGTGGTCAGGTACTGTTTTCTCTCACTTGGCAAGCTGCGCACACAATCGCAGTGTTGTACAGCTTGTTTCATCACCTTTGCGAAGTTGCCGCTCTCTCCGGCTCCCGGAGACGAGGAGGCTGCTTCTTCGCGCAAAGACGATTCTGCCGCTCACAGTGATCTGCGGTGTGCGCCTTCTGCCGAAAGACGCCCGGGAGCGGTGCTTAGCTCTGCAGAGCACCGTACCTTCGTCTTTACACTCTCTTCTCGTCTACATCTTAGCAAAAAGCTTTTCCACTCTGTCTGGCAAGGAGAAACTGTGCCAGCACAGAAAACATCTCCCATCGTGTTCTAGAGGCTGCACGGAGGTCTGCCGAGTGTTTTGCAAGAAGAAAGAAAGTTGTCCAAAACAGCTTGCAATCGAATGTTCATGTGAATAGAAAAGGCAGGAGAGTGGTCAGGTACTGTTTTCTCTCAGTTGGAAAGCTGCGCACACAATCGCAGTGTTGTACAGCTTGTTTCATCACCTTTGCGAAGTTGCCGCTCTCTCCGGCTCCCGGAGACGAAGAAGCTGCTTCTTCGCGCAAAGACGATTCTGCCGCTCACAGTGCTCTGCGGTGTGCGGCTTCTGCCGAAAGAGGTCCGGGAGCGGTGCTTAGCTCTGCAGAGCACCGTACCTTCGTCTTTAGCCTCTCTTCTCGTCTACATCTTAGCAAAAAGCTTTTCCACTCTGTCTGGCAAGGAGAAACTGTGCCAGCACAGAAAACATCTCCCATCGTGTTCTAGAGGCTGCACGGAGGTCTGCCGAGTGTTTTGCAAGAAGAGAAAGAAAGTTGTCCAAAACAGCTTGCAATCGAAAGTTCATGTGAATAGAAAAGGCAGGAGAGTGGTCAGGTACTGTTTTCTCTCAGTTGGCAAGCTGCGCACACAATCGCAGTGTTGTACAGCTTGTTTCAGCACCTTTGCGAAGCTGCCGCTCTCTCCGGCTCCCGGAGACGAAGAAGCTGCTTCTTCGCGCAAAGACGATTCTGCCGCTCACAGTGCTCTGCGGTGTGCGCCTTCTGCCGAAAGACGCCCGGGAGCTGTACTTAGCTCTGCAGAGCACCGTACCTTCGTCTTTAGCCTCTCTTCTCGTCTACATCTTAGCAAAAAGCTTTTCCACTCTGTCTGGCAAGGAGAAATTGTGCCAGCACAGAAAACATCTCCCATCGTGTTCTAGAGGCTGCACGGAGGTCTGCCGAGTGTTTTGCAAGAAGAGAAAGAAAGTTGTCCAAAACAGCTTGCAATCGAATGTTCATGTTAATAGAAAAGGCAGGAGAGTGGTCAGGTACTGTTTTCTCTCAGTTGGCAAACTGCGCACACAATCGCAGTGTTGTACAGCTTGTTTCATCACCTTTGCGAAGTTGCCGCTCTCTCCGGCTCCCGGAGACGAAGAAGCTGCTTCTTCGCGCAAAGACGATTCTGCCGCTCACAGTGCTCTGCGGTGTGCGCCTTCTGCCGAAAGACGCCCGGGAGCGGTGCTTAGCTCTGCAGAGCACCGTACCTTCGTCTTTAGCCTCTCTTCTCGTCTACATCTTAGCAAAAAGCTTTTCCACTCTGTCTGGCAAGGAGAAACTGTGCCAGCACAGAAAACATCTCCCATCGTGTTCTAGAGGCTGCACGGAGGTCTGCCGAGTGATTTGCAAGAAGAGAAAGAAAGTTGTCCAAAACAGCTTGCAATCGAATGTTCATGTGAATAGAAAAGGCAGGAGAGTGGTCAGGTACTGTTTTCTCTCAGTTGGCAAGCTGCGCACACAATCGCAGTGTTGTACAGCTTGTTTCATCACCTTTGCGAAGTTGCCGCTCTCTCCGGCTCCCGGAGACGAAGAAGCTGCTTCTTCGCGCAAAGACGATTCTGCCGCTCACAGTGCTCTGCGGTGTGTGCCTTCTGCCGAAAGACGCCCGGGAGCGGTGCTTAGCTCTGCAGAGCACCGTACCTTCGTCTTTAGCCTCTCTTCTCGTCTACATCTTAGCAAAAAGCTTTTCCACTCTGTCTGGCAAGGAGAAACTGTGCCAGCACAGAAAACATCTCCCATCGTGTTCTAGAGGCTGCACGGAGGTCTGCCGAGTGTTTTGCAAGAAGAGAAAGAAAGTTGTCCAAAACAGCTTGCAATCGAATGTTCATGTGAATAGAAAAGGCAGGAGAGTGGTCAGGTACTGTTTTCTCTCACTTGGCAAGCTGCGCACACAATCGCAGTGTTGTACAGCTTGTTTCATCACCTTTGCGAAGTTGCCGCTCTCTCCGGCTCCCGGAGACGAAGAAGCTGCTTCTTCGCGCAAAGACGATTCTGCCGCTCACAGTGCTCTGCGGTGTGCGCCTTCTGCCGAAAGAGGTCCGGGAGCGGTGCTTAGCTCTGCAGAGCACCGTACCTTCGTCTTTAGCCTCTCTTCTCGTCTACATCTTAGCAAAAAGCTTTTCCACTCTGTCTGGCAAGGAGAAACTGTGCCAGCACAGAAAACATCTCCCATCGTGTTCTAGAGGCTGCACGGATGTCTGAAGAGTGTTTTGCAAGAAGAGAAAGAAAGTTGTCCAAAAGAGCTTGCAATCGAATGTTCATGTGAATAGAAAAGGCAGGAGAGTGGTCAGGTACTGTTTTCTCTCACTTGGCAAGCTGCGCACACAATCGCAGTGTTGTACAGCTTGTTTCATCACCTTTGCGAAGTTGCCGCTCTCTCCGGCTCCCGGAGACGAAGAAGCTGCTTCTTCGCGCAAAGACGATTCTGCCGCTCACAGTGCTCTGCAGTGTGTGTCTTCTGCCGAAAGAAGCCCGGGAGCTGTGCTTAGCTCTGCAGAGCACCATACCTGCTTCTTTAGCCTCTCTTCTCGTCTACATCTTAGCAAAAAGCTTTTACACTCTGTCTGGCAAGGAGAAACTGTGCCAGCACAAAAAACATCTCCCATCGTGTTCTAGAAGCTTCACGGAGGTCAGCCGAGTGTTTTACAAGAAGAGAAAGAAAGTTGTCCAAAACAGCTTGCAATCGAATGTTCAAGTGAATAGAAAAGGCAGGAGAGTGGTCAGGTACTGTTTTCTCTCAGTTGGCAAGCTGCGCACACAATCGCAGTGTTGTACAGCTTGTTTCATCACCTTTGCGAAGTTGCCGCTCTCTCCGGCTCCCGGAGACGAAGAAGCTGCTTCTTCGCGCAAAGACGATTCTGCCGCTCACAGTGCTCTGCGGTGTGTGCCTTCTGCCGAAAGACGCCCGGGAGCGGTGCTTAGCTCTGCAGAGCACCGTACCTTCGTCTTTAGCCTCTCTTCTCGTCTACATCTTAGCAAAAAGCTTTTCCACTCTGTCTGGCAAGGAGAAACTGTGCCAGCACAAAAAACATCTCCCATCGTGTTCTAGAGGCTGTACGGAGGTCTGCCGAGTGTTTTGCAAGAAGAGAAAGAAAGTTGTCCAAAACAGCTTGCAATCGAATGTTCATGTGAATAGAAAAGGCAGGAGAGTGGTCAGGTACTGTTTTCTCTCAGTTGGCAAGCTGCGCACACAATTGCAGTGTTGTACAGCTTGTTTCATCACCTTTGCGAAGCTGCCGCTCTCTCCGGCTCCCGGAGACGAAGAAGCTGCTTCTTCGCGCAAAGACGATTCTGCCGCTCACAGTGCTCTGCGGTGTGTGCCTCCTGCCGAAAGAGGCCCGGGAGCGGTGCTTAGCTCTGCAGAGCACCGTACCTTCGTCTTTAGCCTCTCTTCTCGTCTACATCTTAGCAAAAACCTTTTCCACTCTGTCTGGCAAGGAGAAACTGTGCCAGCACAAAAAACATCTCCCATCGTGTTCTAGAAGCTGCACGGATGTCTGTCGAGTGTTTTGCAAGAAGAGAAAGAAAGTTGTCCAAAACAGCTTGCAATCGAATGTTCATGTGAATAGAAAAGGCAGGAGAGTGGTCAGGTACTGTTTTCTCTCACTTGGCAAGCTGCGCACACAATCGCAGTGTTGTACAGCTTGTTTCATCACCTTTGCGAAGTTGCCGCTCTCTCCGGCTCCCGGAGACGAGGAAGCTGCTTCTTCGCGCAAAGACGATTCTGCCGCTCACAGTGCTCTGCGGTGTGCGCCTTCTGCCGAAAGACGCCCGGGAGCGGTGCTTAGCTCTGCAGAGCACCGTACCTTCGTCTTTACCCTCTCTTCTCGTCTACATCTTAGCAAAAAGCTTTTCCACTCTGTCAGAAACTGTGCCAGCACAGAAAACATCTCCCATCGTGTTCTAGAGGCTGCACGGAGGTCTGCCGAGTGTTTTGCAAGAAGAAAGAAAGTTGTCCAAAACAGCTTGCAATCGAATGTTCATGTGAATAGAAAAGGCAGGAGAGTGGTCAGGTACTGTTTTCTCTCAGTTGGAAAGCTGCGCACACAATCGCAGTGTTGTACAGCTTGTTTCATCACCTTTGCGAAGTTGCCGCTCTCTCCGGCTCCCGGAGACGAAGAAGCTGCTTCTTCGCGCAAAGACGATTCTGCCGCTCACAGTGCTCTGCGGTGTGCGCCTTCTGCCGAAAGAGGTCCGAGAGCGGGGCTTAGCTCTGCAGAGCACCGTACCTTCGTCTTTAGCCTCTCTTCTCGTCTACATCTTAGCAAAAAGCTTTTCCACTCTGTCTGGCAAGGAGAAATTGTGCCAGCACAGAAAACATCTCCCATCGTGTTCTAGAGGCTGCACGGAGGTCTGCCGAGTGTTTTGCAAGAAGAGAAAGAAAGTTGTCCAAAACAGCTTTCAATCGAAAGTTCATGTGAATAGAAAAGGCAGGAGAGTGGTCAGGTACTGTTTTCTCTCAGTTGGCAAGCTGCGCACACAATCGCAGTGTTGTACAGCTTGTTTCAGCACCTTTGCGAAGCTGCCGCTCTCTCCGGCTCCCGGAGACGAAGAAGCTGCTTCTTCGCGCAAAGACGATTCTGCCGCTCACAGTGCTCTGCGGTGTGCGCCTTCTACCGAAAGACGCCCGGGAGCTGTACTTAGCTCTGCAGAGCACCGTACCTTCGTCTTTAGCCTCTCTTCTCGTCTACATCTTAGCAAAAAGCTTTTCCACTCTGTCTGGCAAGGAGAAATTGTGCCAGCACAGAAAACATCTCCCATCGTGTTCTAGAGGCTGCACGGAGGTCTGCCGAGTGTTTTGCAAGAAGAGAAAGAAAGTTGTCCAAAACAGCTTGCAATCGAATGTTCATGTTAATAGAAAAGGCAGGAGAGTGGTCAGGTACTGTTTTCTCTCAGTTGGCAAACTGCGCACACAATCGCAGTGTTGTACAGCTTGTTTCATCACCTTTGCGAAGTTGCCGCTCTCTCCGGCTCCCGGAGACGAAGAAGCTGCTTCTTCGCGCAAAGACCATTCTGCCGCTCACAGTGCTCTGCGGTGTGCGCCTTCTGCCGAAAGAGGCCCGGGAGCGGTGCTTAGCTCTGCAGACCACCGTACCTTCGTCTTTAGCCTCTCTTCTCGTCTACATCTTAGCAAAAAGCTTTTCCACTCTGTCTGGCAAGGAGAAACTGTGCCAGCACAGAAAACATCTCCCATCGTGTTCTAGAGGCTGCACGGAGGTCTGCCGAGTGATTTGCAAGAAGAGAAAGAAAGTTGTCCAAAACAGCTTGCAATCGAATGTTCATGTGAATAGAAAAGGCAGGAGAGTGGTCAGGTACTGTTTTCTCTCAGTTGGCAAGCTGCGCACACAATCGCAGTGTTGTACAGCTTGTTTCATCACCTTTGCCAAGTTGCCGCTCTCTCCGGCTCCCGGAGACGAAGAAGCTGCTTCTTCGCGCAAAGACGATTCTGCCGCTCACAGTGCTCTGCGGTGTGTGCCTTCTGCCGAAAGAGGCCCGGGAGCGGTGCTTAGCTCTGCAGAGCACCGTACCTTCGTCTTTAGCCTCTCTTCTCGTCTACATCTTAGCAAAAAGCTTTTCCACTCTGTCTGGCAAGGAGAAACTGTGCCAGCACAAAAAACATCTCCCATCGTGTTCTAGAGGCTGCACGGAGGTCTGCCGAGTGTTTTGCAAGAAGAGAAAAAAAGTTGTCCAAAACAGCTTGCAATCGAATGTTCATGTGAATAGAAAAGGCAGGAGAGTGGTCAGTTACTGTTTTCTCTCAGTTGGCAAGCTGCGCACACAATCGCAGTGTTGTACAGCTTGTTTCAGCACCTTTGCGAAGCTGCCGCTCTCTCCGGCTCCCGGAGACGAAGAAGCTGCTTCTTCGCGCAAAGACGATTCTGCCGCTCACAGTGCTCTGCGGTGTGCGCCTCCTGCCGAAAGAGGTCCGGGAGCGGTGCTTAGCTCTGCAGAGCACCGTACCTTCGTCTTTAGCCTCTCTTCTCGTCTACATCTTAGCAAAAAGCTTTTCCACTCTGTCTGGCAAGGAGAAACTGTGCCAGCACAGAAAACATCTCCCATCGTGTTCTAGAGGCTGCACGGAGGTCTGCCGAGTGTTTTGCAAGAAGAGAAAGAAAGTTGTCCAAAACAGCTTGCAATCGAATGTTCATGTGAATAGAAAAGGCAGGAGAGTGGTCAGGTACTGTTTTCTCTCACTTGGCAAGCTGCGCACACAATCGCAGTGTTGTACAGCTTGTTTCATCACCTTTGCGAAGTTGCCGCTCTCTCCGGCTCCCGGAGACGAAGAAGCTGCTTCTTCGCGCAAAGACGATTCTGCCGCTCACAGTGCTCTGCGGTGTGCGCCTTCTGCCGAAAGAGGTCCGGGAGCGGTGCTTAGCTCTGCAGAGCACCGTACCTTCGTCTTTAGCCTCTCTTCTCGTCTACATCTTAGCAAAAAGCTTTTCCACTCTGTCTGGCAAGGAGAAAATCTGCCAGCACAGAAAACATCTCCCATCGTGTTCTAGAGGCTGCACGGAGGTCTGAAGAGTGTTTTGCAAGAAGAGAAAGAAAGTTGTCCAAAAGAGCTTGCAATCGAATGTTCATGTGAATAGAAAAGGCAGGAGAGTGGTCAGGTACTGTTTTCTCTCACTTGGCAAGCTGCGCACACAATCGCAGTGTTGTACAGCTTGTTTCATCACCTTTGCGAAGTTGCCGCTCTCTCCGGCTCCCGGAGACGAAGAAGCTGCTTCTTCGCGCAAAGACGATTCTGCCGCTCACAGTGCTCTGCAGTGTGTGTCTTCTGCCGAAAGAAGCCCGGGAGCTGTGCTTAGCTCTGCAGAGCACCATACCTGCTTCTTTAGCCTCTCTTCTCGTCTACATCTTAGCAAAAAGCTTTTACACTCTGTCTGGCAAGGAGAAACTGTGCCAGCACAGAAAACATCTCCCATCGTGTTCTAGAAGCTGCACGGATGTCTGCCGAGTGTTTTGCAAGAAGAGAAAGAAAGTTGTCCAAAACAGCTTGCAATCGAATGTTCATGTGAATAGAAAAGGCAGGAGAGTGGTCAGGTACTGTTTTCTCTCACTTGGCAAGCTGCGCACACAATCGCAGTGTTGTACAGCTTGTTTCATCACGTTTGCGAAGCTGCCGCTCTCTCCGGCTCCCGGAGACGAAGAAGCTGCTTCTTCGCGCAAAGACGATTCTGCCGCTCACAGTGCTCTGCAGTGTGCGCCTTCTGCCGAAAGACGCCCGGGAGCGGTGCTTAGCTCTGCAGAGCACCGGACCTTCGTCTTTAGCCTCTCTTCTCGTCTACATCTTAGCAAAAAGCTTTTCCACTCTGTCTGGCAAGGAGAAACTGTGCCAGCACAGAAAACATCTCCCATCGTGTTCTAGACGCTGCACGGAGGTCTGCCGAGTGTTTTGCAAGAAGAGAAAGAAAGTTGTCCAAAACAGCTTGCAATCGAATATTCATGTGATTAGAAAATGCAGGAGAGTGGTCAGGTACTGTTTTCTCACAGTTGTCATGCTGCGCACACAATCGCAGTGTTGTACAGCTTGTTTCATCACCTTTGCGAAGTTGCCGCTCTCTCCGGCTCCCGGAGACGAAGAAGCTGCTTCTTCGCGCAAAGACGATTCTGCCGCTCATAGTGCTCTGCGGTGTGCGCCTTCTGCCGAAAGACGCCCGGGAGCGGTGCTTAGCTCTGCAGAGCACCGTACCTTCGCCTTTAGCCTCTCTTCTCGTCTACATCTTAGCAAAAAGCTTTTCCACTCTGTCTGGCAAGGAGAAACTGTGCCAGCACAGAAAACATCTCCCATCGTGTTCTAGAGGCTGCACGGAGGTCTGCCGAGTGTTTTGCAAGAAGAGAAAGAAAGTTGTCCAAAACAGCTTGCAATCGAATGTTCATGTTAATAGAAAAGGCAGGAGAGTGGTCAGGTACTTTGTTCTCTCAGTTGGCAAACTGCGCACACAATCGCAGTGTTGTACAGCTTGTTTCATCACCTTTGCGAAGTTGCCGCTCTCTCCGGCTCCCGGAGACGAAGAAGCTGCTTCTTCGCGCAAAGACGATTCTGCCGCTCACAGTGCTCTGCGGTGTGCGCCTTCTGCCGAAAGAGGTCCGGGAGCGGTGCTTAGCTCTGCAGAGCACCGTACCTTCGTCTTTAGCCTCTCTTCTCGTCTACATCTTAGCAAAAAGCTTTTCCACTCTGTCTGGCAAGGAGAAACTGTGCCAGCACAGAAAACATCTCCCATCGTGTTCTAGAGGCTGCACGGAGGTCTGACGAGTGTTTTGCAAGAAGAGAAAGAAAGTTGTCCAAAACAGCTTGCAATCGAATGTTCATGTGAATAGAAAAGGCAGGAGAGTGGTCAGGTACTGTTTTCTCTCACTTGGCAAGCTGCGCACACAATCGCAGTGTTGTACAGCTTGTTTCAGCACCTTTGCGAAGCTGCCGCTCTCTCCGGCTCCCGGAGACGAAGAAGCTGCTTCTTCGCGCAAAGACGATTCTGCCGCTCACAGTGCTCTGCGGTGTGTGCCTCCTGCCGAAAGAGGCCCGGGAGCGGTGCTTAGCTCTGCAGAGCACCGTACCTTCGTCTTTAGCCTCTCTTCTCGTCTACATCTTAGCAAAAAGCTTTTCCACTCTGTCTGGCAAGGAGAAACTGTGCCAGCACAGAAAACATCTCCCATCGTGTTCTAGAGGCTGCACGGAGGTCTGCCGAGTGTTTTGCAAGAAGAGAAAGAAAGTTGTCCAAAACAGCTTGCAATCGAATGTTCATGTGAATAGAAAAGGCAGGAGAGTGGTCAGGTACTGTTTTCTCTCAGTTGGCAAACTGCGCACACAATCGCAGTGTTGTACAGCTTGTTTCATCACCTTTGCGAAGTTGCCGCTCTCTCCGGCTCCCGGAGACGAAGAAGCTGCTTCTTCGCGCAAAGACCATTCTGCCGCTCACAGTGCTCTGCGGTGTGCGCCTTCTGCCGAAAGACGCCCGGGAGCGGTGCTTAGCTCTGCAGACCACCGTACCTTCGTCTTTAGCCTCTCTTCTCGTCTACATCTTAGCAAAAAGCTTTTCCACTCTGTCTGGCAAGGAGAAACTGTGCCAGCACAGAAAACATCTCCCATCGTGTTCTAGAGGCTGCACGGAGGTCTGCCGAGTGATTTGCAAGAAGAGAAAGAAAGTTGTCCAAAACAGCTTGCAATCGAATGTTCATGTGAATAGAAAAGGCAGGAGAGTGGTCAGGTACTGTTTTCTCTCAGTTGGCAAGCTGCGCACACAATCGCAGTGTTGTACAGCTTGTTTCATCACCTTTGCCAAGTTGCCGCTCTCTCCGGCTCCCGGAGACGAAGAAGCTGCTTCTTCGCGCAAAGACGATTCTGCCGCTCACAGTGCTCTGCGGTGTGTGCCTTCTGCCGAAAGACGCCCGGGAGCGGTGCTTAGCTCTGCAGAGCACCGTACCTTCGTCTTTAGCCTCTCTTCTCGTCTACATCTTAGCAAAAAGCTTTTCCACTCTGTCTGGCAAGGAGAAACTGTGCCAGCACAAAAAACATCTCCCATCGTGTTCTAGAGGCTGCACGGAGGTCTGCCGAGTGTTTTGCAAGAAGAGAAAAAAAGTTGTCCAAAACAGCTTGCAATCGAATGTTCATGTGAATAGAAAAGGCAGGAGAGTGGTCAGTTACTGTTTTCTCTCAGTTGGCAAGCTGCGCACACAATCGCAGTGTTGTACAGCTTGTTTCAGCACCTTTGCGAAGCTGCCGCTCTCTCCGGCTCCCGGAGACGAAGAAGCTGCTTCTTCGCGCAAAGACGATTCTGCCGCTCACAGTGCTCTGCGGTGTGCGCCTCCTGCCGAAAGAGGTCCGGGAGCGGTGCTTAGCTCTGCAGAGCACCGTACCTTCGTCTTTAGCCTCTCTTCTCGTCTACATCTTAGCAAAAAGCTTTTCCACTCTGTCTGGCAAGGAGAAACTGTGCCAGCACAGAAAACATCTCCCATCGTGTTCTAGAGGCTGCACGGAGGTCTGCCGAGTGTTTTGCAAGAAGAGAAAGAAAGTTGTCCAAAACAGCTTGCAATCGAATGTTCATGTGAATAGAAAAGGCAGGAGAGTGGTCAGGTACTGTTTTCTCTCACTTGGCAAGCTGCGCACACAATCGCAGTGTTGTACAGCTTGTTTCATCACCTTTGCGAAGTTGCCGCTCTCTCCGGCTCCCGGAGACGAAGAAGCTGCTTCTTCGCGCAAAGACGATTCTGCCGCTCACAGTGCTCTGCGGTGTGCGCCTTCTGCCGAAAGAGGTCCGGGAGCGGTGCTTAGCTCTGCAGAGCACCGTACCTTCGTCTTTAGCCTCTCTTCTCGTCTACATCTTAGCAAAAAGCTTTTCCACTCTGTCTGGCAAGGAGAAAATCTGCCAGCACAGAAAACATCTCCCATCGTGTTCTAGAGGCTGCACGGAGGTCTGAAGAGTGTTTTGCAAGAAGAGAAAGAAAGTTGTCCAAAAGAGCTTGCAATCGAATGTTCATGTGAATAGAAAAGGCAGGAGAGTGGTCAGGTACTGTTTTCTCTCACTTGGCAAGCTGCGCACACAATCGCAGTGTTGTACAGCTTGTTTCATCACCTTTGCGAAGTTGCCGCTCTCTCCGGCTCCCGGAGACGAAGAAGCTGCTTCTTCGCGCAAAGACGATTCTGCCGCTCACAGTGCTCTGCAGTGTGTGTCTTCTGCCGAAAGAAGCCCGGGAGCTGTGCTTAGCTCTGCAGAGCACCATACCTGCTTCTTTAGCCTCTCTTCTCGTCTACATCTTAGCAAAAAGCTTTTACACTCTGTCTGGCAAGGAGAAACTGTGCCAGCACAGAAAACATCTCCCATCGTGTTCTAGAAGCTGCACGGATGTCTGCCGAGTGTTTTGCAAGAAGAGAAAGAAAGTTGTCCAAAACAGCTTGCAATCGAATGTTCATGTGAATAGAAAAGGCAGGAGAGTGGTCAGGTACTGTTTTCTCTCACTTGGCAAGCTGCGCACACAATCGCAGTGTTGTACAGCTTGTTTCATCACGTTTGCGAAGCTGCCGCTCTCTCCGGCTCCCGGAGACGAAGAAGCTGCTTCTTCGCGCAAAGACGATTCTGCCGCTCACAGTGCTCTGCAGTGTGCGCCTTCTGCCGAAAGACGCCCGGGAGCGGTGCTTAGCTCTGCAGAGCACCGGACCTTCGTCTTTAGCCTCTCTTCTCGTCTACATCTTAGCAAAAAGCTTTTCCACTCTGTCTGGCAAGGAGAAACTGTGCCAGCACAGAAAACATCTCCCATCGTGTTCTAGAGGCTGCACGGAGGTCTGCCGAGTGTTTTGCAAGAAGAGAAAGAAAGTTGTCCAAAACAGCTTGCAATCGAATATTCATGTGATTAGAAAATGCAGGAGAGTGGTCAGGTACTGTTTTCTCACAGTTGTCATGCTGCGCACACAATCGCAGTGTTGTACAGCTTGTTTCATCACCTTTGCGAAGTTGCCGCTCTCTCCGGCTCCCGGAGACGAAGAAGCTGCTTCTTCGCGCAAAGACGATTCTGCCGCTCATAGTGCTCTGCGGTGTGCGCCTTCTGCCGAAAGACGCCCGGGAGCGGTGCTTAGCTCTGCAGAGCACCGTACCTTCGCCTTTAGCCTCTCTTCTCGTCTACATCTTAGCAAAAAGCTTTTCCACTCTGTCTGGCAAGGAGAAACTGTGCCAGCACAGAAAACATCTCCCATCGTGTTCTAGAGGCTGCACGGAGGTCTGCCGAGTGTTTTGCAAGAAGAGAAAGAAAGTTGTCCAAAACAGCTTGCAATCGAATGTTCATGTTAATAGAAAAGGCAGGAGAGTGGTCAGGTACTTTGTTCTCTCAGTTGGCAAACTGCGCACACAATCGCAGTGTTGTACAGCTTGTTTCATCACCTTTGCGAAGTTGCCGCTCTCTCCGGCTCCCGGAGACGAAGAAGCTGCTTCTTCGCGCAAAGACGATTCTGCCGCTCACAGTGCTCTGCGGTGTGCGCCTTCTGCCGAAAGAGGTCCGGGAGCGGTGCTTAGCTCTGCAGAGCACCGTACCTTCGTCTTTAGCCTCTCTTCTCGTCTACATCTTAGCAAAAAGCTTTTCCACTCTGTCTGGCAAGGAGAAACTGTGCCAGCACAGAAAACATCTCCCATCGTGTTCTAGAGGCTGCGCGGAGGTCTGACGAGTGTTTTGCAAGAAGAGAAAGAAAGTTGTCCAAAACAGCTTGCAATCGAATGTTCATGTGAATAGAAAAGGCAGGAGAGTGGTCAGGTACTGTTTTCTCTCACTTGGCAAGCTGCGCACACAATCGCAGTGTTGTACAGCTTGTTTCAGCACCTTTGCGAAGCTGCCGCTCTCTCCGGCTCCCGGAGACGAAGAAGCTGCTTCTTCGCGCAAAGACGATTCTGCCGCTCACAGTGCTCTGCGGTGTGTGCCTCCTGCCGAAAGAGGCCCGGGAGCGGTGCTTAGCTCTGCAGAGCACCGTACCTTCGTCTTTAGCCTCTCTTCTCGTCTACATCTTAGCAAAAAGCTTTTCCACTCTGTCTGGCAAGGAGAAACTGTGCCAGCACAGAAAACATCTCCCATCGTGTTCTAGAGGCTGCACGGAGGTCTGCCGAGTGTTTTGCAAGAAGAGAAAGAAAGTTGTCCAAAACAGCTTGCAATCGAATGTTCATGTGAATAGAAAAGGCAGGAGAGTGGTCAGGTACTGTTTTCTATCAGTTGGCAAGCTGCGCACACAATCGCAGTGTTGTACAGCTTGTTTCATCACCTTTGCCAAGTTGCCGCTCTCTCCGGCTCCCGGAGACGAAGAAGCTGCTTCTTCGCGCAAAGACGATTCTGCCGCTCACAGTGCTCTGCGGTGTGCGCCTTCTGCCGAAAGAGGTCCGGGAGCGGTGCTTAGCTCTGCAGAGCACCGTACCTTCGTCTTTAGCCTCTCTTCTCGTCTACATCTTAGCAAAAAGCTTTTCCACTCTGTCTGGCAAGGAGAAACTGTGCCAGCACAGAAAACATCTCCCATCGTGTTCTAGAGGCTGCACGGAGGTCTGCCGAGTGTTTTGCAAGAAGAGAAAGAAAGTTGTCCAAAACAGCTTGCAATCGAATGTTCATGTGAATAGAAAAGGCAGGAGAGTGGTCAGGTACTGTTTTCTCTCAGTTGGAAAGCTGCGCACACAATCGCAGTGTTGTACAGCTTGTTTCATCACCTTTGCGAAGTTGCCGCTCTCTCCGGCTCCCGGAGACGAAGAAGCTGCTTCTTCGCGCAAAGACGATTCTGCCGCTCACTGTGCTCTGCAGTGTGTGTCTTCTGCCGAAAGAAGCCCGGGAGCTGTGCTTAGCTCTGCAGAGCACCGTACCTGCTTCTTTAGCCTCTCTTCTCGTCTACATCTTAGCAAAAAGCTTTTCCACTCTGTCTGGCAAGGAGAAACTGTGCCAGCACAGAAAACATCTCCCATCGTGTTCTAGAAGCTGCACGGATGTCTGCCGAGTGTTTTGCAAGAAGAGAAAGAAAGTTGTCCAAAACAGCTTGCAATCGAATGTTCATGTGAATAGAAAAGGCAGGAGAGTGGTCAGGTACTGTTTTCTCTCACTTGGCAAGCTGCGCACACAATCGCAGTGTTGTACAGCTTGTTTCATCACGTTTGCGAAGCTGCCGCTCTCTCCGGCTCCCGGAGACGAAGAAGCTGCTTCTTCGCGCAAAGACGATTCTGCCGCTCACTGTGCTCTGCAGTGTGCGCCTTCTGCCGAAAGAGGCCGGGGAGCGGTGCTTAGCTCTGCAGAGCACCGGACCTTCGTCTTTAGCCTCTCTTCTCGTCTACATCTTAGCAAAAAGCTTTTCCACTCTGTCTGGCAAGGAGAAACTGTGCCAGCACAGAAAACATCTCCCATCGTGTTCTAGAGGCTGCACGGAGGTCTGCCGAGTGTTTTGCAAGAAGAGAAAGAAAGTTGTCCAAAACAGCTTGCAATCGAATATTCATGTGATTAGAAAATGCAGGAGAGTGGTCAGGTACTGTTTTCTCACAGTTGTCATGCTGCGCACACAATCGCAGTGTTGTACAGCTTGTTTCATCACCTTTGCGAAGTTGCCGCTCTCTCCGGCTCCCGGAGACGAAGAAGCTGCTTCTTCGCGCAAAGACGATTCTGCCGCTCACAGTGCTCTGCGGTGTGCGCCTTCTGCCGAAAGAGGTCCGAGAGCGGGGCTTAGCTCTGCAGAGCACCATACCTTCGTCTTTAGCCTCTCTTCTCGTCTACATCTTAGCAAAAAGCTTTTCCACTCTGTCTGGCAAGGAGAAACTGTGCCAGCACCAAAAATATCTCCCATCGTGTTCTAGAAGCTGCACGGAGGTCAGCCGAGTGTTTTGCAAGAAGAGAAAGAAAGTTGTCCAAAACAGCTTGCAATCGAATGTTCATGTGAATAGAAAAGGCAGGAGAGTGGTCAGGTACTGTTTTCTCTCACTTGGCAAGCTGAGATCACAATCGCAGTGTTGTACAGCTTGTTTCATCACCTTTGCGAAGCTGCCGCTCTCTCCGGCTCCCGGAGACGAGGAAGCTGCTTCTTCGCGCAAAGACGATTCTGCCGCTCACAGTGCTCTGCGGTGTGCGCCTTCTGCCGAAAGACGCCCGGGAGCGGTGCTTAGCTCTGCAGAGCACCGTACCTTCGTCTTTAGCCTCTCTTCTCGTCTACATCTTAGCAAAAAGCTTTTCCACTCTGTCTGGCAAGGAGAAACTGTGCCAGCACAGAAAACATCTCCCATCGTGTTCTAGAGGCTGCACGGAGGTCTGCCGAGTGTTTTGCAAGAAGAAAGAAAGTGGTCCAAAACAGCTTGCAATCGAATGTTCATGTGAATAGAAAAGGCAGGAGAGTGGTCAGGTACTGTTTTCTCTCACTTGGCAAGCTGCGCACACAATCGCAGTGTTGTACAGCTTGTTTCATCACCTTTGCGAAGTTGCCGCTCTCTCCGGCTCCCGGAGACGAAGAAGCTGCTTCTTCGCGCAAAGACGATTCTGCCGCTCACAGTGCTCTGCGGTGTGCGCCTTCTGCCGAAAGAGGTCCGGGAGCGGTGCTTAGCTCTGCAGAGCACCGTACCTTCGTCTTTAGCCTCTCTTCTCGTCTACATCTTAGCAAAAAGCTTTTCCACTCTGTCTGGCAAGGAGAAACTGTGCCAGCACAGAAAACATCTCCCATCGTGTTCTAGAGGCTGCACGGAGGTCTGCCGAGTGTTTTGCAAGAAGAGAAAGAAAGTTGTCCAAAACAGCTTGCAATCGAATGTTCATGTGAATAGAAAAGGCAGGAGAGTGGTCAGGTACTGTTTTCTCTCAGTTGGAAAGCTGCGCACACAATCGCAGTGTTGTACAGCTTGTTTCATCACCTTTGCGAAGTTGCCGCTCTCTCCGGCTCCCGGAGACGAAGAAGCTGCTTCTTCGCGCAAAGACGATTCTGCCGCTCACTGTGCTCTGCAGTGTGTGTCTTCTGCCGAAAGAAGCCCGGGAGCTGTGCTTAGCTCTGCAGAGCACCGTACCTGCTTCTTTAGCCTCTCTTCTCGTCTACATCTTAGCAAAAAGCTTTTCCACTCTGTCTGGCAAGGAGAAACTGTGCCAGCACAGAAAACATCTCCCATCGTGTTCTAGAAGCTGCACGGATGTCTGCCGAGTGTTTTGCAAGAAGAGAAAGAAAGTTGTCCAAAACAGCTTGCAATCGAATGTTCATGTGAATAGAAAAGGCAGGAGAGTGGTCAGGTACTGTTTTCTCTCACTTGGCAAGCTGCGCACACAATCGCAGTGTTGTACAGCTTGTTTCATCACGTTTGCGAAGCTGCCGCTCTCTCCGGCTCCCGGAGACGAAGAAGCTGCTTCTTCGCGCAAAGACGATTCTGCCGCTCACTGTGCTCTGCAGTGTGCGCCTTCTGCCGAAAGAGGCCGGGGAGCGGTGCTTAGCTCTGCAGAGCACCGGACCTTCGTCTTTAGCCTCTCTTCTCGTCTACATCTTAGCAAAAAGCTTTTCCACTCTGTCTGGCAAGGAGAAACTGTGCCAGCACAGAAAACATCTCCCATCGTGTTCTAGAGGCTGCACGGAGGTCTGCCGAGTGTTTTGCAAGAAGAGAAAGAAAGTTGTCCAAAACAGCTTGCAATCGAATATTCATGTGATTAGAAAATGCAGGAGAGTGGTCAGGTACTGTTTTCTCACAGTTGTCATGCTGCGCACACAATCGCAGTGTTGTACAGCTTGTTTCATCACCTTTGCGAAGTTGCCGCTCTCTCCGGCTCCCGGAGACGAAGAAGCTGCTTCTTCGCGCAAAGACGATTCTGCCGCTCACAGTGCTCTGCGGTGTGCGCCTTCTGCCGAAAGAGGTCCGAGAGCGGGGCTTAGCTCTGCAGAGCACCATACCTTCGTCTTTAGCCTCTCTTCTCGTCTACATCTTAGCAAAAAGCTTTTCCACTCTGTCTGGCAAGGAGAAACTGTGCCAGCACCAAAAATATCTCCCATCGTGTTCTAGAAGCTGCACGGAGGTCAGCCGAGTGTTTTGCAAGAAGAGAAAGAAAGTTGTCCAAAACAGCTTGCAATCGAATGTTCATGTGAATAGAAAAGGCAGGAGAGTGGTCAGGTACTGTTTTCTCTCACTTGGCAAGCTGAGATCACAATCGCAGTGTTGTACAGCTTGTTTCATCACCTTTGCGAAGCTGCCGCTCTCTCCGGCTCCCGGAGACGAGGAAGCTGCTTCTTCGCGCAAAGACGATTCTGCCGCTCACAGTGCTCTGCGGTGTGCGCCTTCTGCCGAAAGACGCCCGGGAGCGGTGCTTAGCTCTGCAGAGCACCGTACCTTCGTCTTTACCCTCTCTTCTCGTCTACATCTTAGCAAAAAGCTTTTCCACTCTGTCTGGCAAGGAGAAACTGTGCCAGCACAGAAAACATCTCCCATCGTGTTCTAGAGGCTGCACGGAGGTCTGCCGAGTGTTTTGCAAGAAGAAAGAAAGTGGTCCAAAACAGCTTGCAATCGAATGTTCATGTGAATAGAAAAGGCAGGAGAGTGGTCAGGTACTGTTTTCTCTCACTTGGCAAGCTGCGCACACAATCGCAGTGTTGTACAGCTTGTTTCATCACCTTTGCGAAGTTGCCGCTCTCTCCGGCTCCCGGAGACGAAGAAGCTGCTTCTTCGCGCAAAGACGATTCTGCCGCTCACAGTGCTCTGCGGTGTGCGCCTTCTGCCGAAAGAGGTCCGGGAGCGGTGCTTAGCTCTGCAGAGCACCGTACCTTCGTCTTTAGCCTCTCTTCTCGTCTACATCTTAGCAAAAAGCTTTTCCACTCTGTCTGGCAAGGAGAAACTGTGCCAGCACAGAAAACATCTCCCATCGTGTTCTAGAGGCTGCACGGAGGTCTGCCGAGTGTTTTGCAAGAAGAGAAAGAAAGTTGTCCAAAACAGCTTGCAATCGAAAGTTCATGTGAATAGAAAAGGCAGGAGAGTGGTCAGGTACTGTTTTCTCTCACTTGGCAAGCTGCGCACACAATCGCAGTGTTGTACAGCTTGTTTCAGCACCTTTGCGAAGTTGCCGCTCTCACCGGCTCCCGGAGACGAAGAAGCTGCTTCTTCGCGCAAAGACGATTCTGCCGCTCACAGTGCTCTGCGGTGTGCGCCTTCTGCCGAAAGACGCCCGGGAGCTGTACTTAGCTCTGCAGAGCACCGTACCTTCGTCTTTAGCCTCTCTTCTCGTCTACATCTTAGCAAAAAGCTTTTCCACTCTGTCTGGCAAGGAGAAACTGTGCCAGCACAGAAAACATCTCCCATCGTGTTCTAGAGGCTGCACGGAGGTCTGCCGAGTGTTTTGCAAGAAGAGAAAGAAAGTTGTCCAAAACAGCTTGCAATCGAATGTTCATGTTAATAGAAAAGGCAGGAGAGTGGTCAGGTACTGTTTTCTCTCAGTTGGCAAACTGCGCACACAATCGCAGTGTTGTACAGCTTGTTTCATCACCTTTGCGAAGTTGCCGCTCTCTCCGGCTCCCGGAGACGAAGAAGCTGCTTCTTCGCGCAAAGACCATTCTGCCGCTCACAGTGCTCTGCGGTGTGCGCCTTCTGCCGAAAGACGCCCGGGAGCTGTACTTAGCTCTGCAGAGCACCGTACCTTCGTCTTTAGCCTCTCTTCTCCTCTACATCTTAGCAAAAAGCTTTTCCACTCTGTCTGGCAAGGAGAAACTGTGCCAGCACAGAAAACATCTCCCATCGTGTTCTAGAGGCTGCACGGAGGTCTGCCGAGTGATTTGCAAGAAGAGAAAGAAAGTTGTCCAAAACAGCTTGCAATCGAATGTTCATGTGAATAGAAAAGGCAGGAGAGTGGTCAGGTACTGTTTTATCTCACTTGGCAAGCTGCGCACACAATCGCAGTGTTGTACAGCTTGTTTCATCACCTTTGCGAAGTTGCCGCTCTCACCGGCTCCCGGAGACGAAGAAGCTGCTTCTTCGCGCAAAGACGATTCTGCCGCTCACAGTGCTCTGCGGTTTGTGCCTTCAGCCGAAAGAGGCCCGGGAGCGGTGCTTAGCTCTGCAGAGCACCGTACCTTCGTCTTTAGCCTCTCTTCTCGTCTACATCTTAGCAAAAAGCTTTTCCACTCTGTCTGGCAAGGAGAAACTTTGCCAGCACAAAAAACATCTCCCATCGTGTTCTAGAGGCTGCACGGAGGTCTGCCGAGTGTTTTGCAAGAAGAGAAAAAAAGTTGTCCAAAACAGCTTGCAATCGAATGTTCATGTGAATAGAAAAGGCAGGAGAGTGGTCAGTTACTGTTTTCTCTCACTTGGCAAGCTGCGCACACAATCGCAGTGTTGTACAGCTTGTTTCAGCACCTTTGCGAAGCTGCCGCTCTCTCCGGCTCCCGGAGACGAAGAAGCTGCTTCTTCGCGCAAAGACGATTCTGCCGCTCACAGTGCTCTGCGGTGTGCGCCTCCTGCCGAAAGAGGCCCGGGAGCGGTGCTTAGCTCTGCAGAGCACCGTACCTTCGTCTTTAGCCTCTCTTCTCGTCTACATCTTAGCAAAAAGCTTTTCCACTCTGTCTGGCAAGGAGAAACTGTGCCAGCACAGAAAACATCTCCCATCGTGTTCTAGAGGCTGCACGGAGGTCTGCCGAGTGTTTTGCAAGAAGAGAAAGAAAGTTGTCCAAAACAGCTTGCAATCGAATGTTCATGTGAATAGAAAAGGCAGGAGAGTGGTCAGGTACTGTTTTCTCTCACTTGGCAAGCTGCGCACACAATCGCAGTGTTGTACAGCTTGTTTCATCACCTTTGCGAAGTTGCCGCTCTCTCCGGCTCCCGGAGACGAAGAAGCTGCTTCTTCGCGCAAAGACGATTCTGCCGCTCACAGTGCTCTGCGGTGTGCGCCTTCTGCCGAAAGAGGTCCGGGAGCGGTGCTTAGCTCTGCAGAGCACCGTACCTTCGTCTTTAGCCTCTCTTCTCGTCTACATCTTAGCAAAAAGCTTTTCCACTCTGTCTGGCAAGGAGAAACTGTGCCAGCACAGAAAACATCTCCCACCGTGTTCTAGAGGCTGCACGGAGGTCTGCCGAGTGTTTTGCAAGAAGAGAAAGAAAGTTGTCCAAAAGAGCTTGCAATCGAATGTTCATGTGAATAGAAAAGGCAGGAGAGTGGTCAGGTACTGTTTTCTCTCTTGGCAAGCTGCGCACACAATCGCAGTGTTGTACAGCTTGTTTCATCACCTTTGCGAAGTTGCCGCTCTCTCCGGCTCCCGGAGACGAAGAAGCTGCTTCTTCGCGCAAAGACGATTCTGCCGCTCACAGTGCTCTGCAGTGTGTGTCTTCTGCCGAAAGAAGCCCGGGAGCTGTGCTTAGCTCTGCAGAGCACCATACCTGCTTCTTTAGCCTCTCTTCTCGTCTACATCTTAGCAAAAAGCTTTTACACTCTGTCTGGCAAGGAGAAACTGTGCCAGCACAGAAAACATCTCCCATCGTGTTCTAGAAGCTGCACGGATGTCTGCCGAGTGTTTTGCAAGAAGAGAAAGAAAGTTGTCCAAAACAGCTTGCAATCGAATGTTCATGTGAATAGAAAAGGCAGGAGAGTGGTCAGGTACTGTTTTCTCTCACTTGGCAAGCTGCGCACACAATCGCAGTGTTGTACAGCTTGTTTCATCACGTTTGCGAAGCTGCCGCTCTCTCCGGCTCCCGGAGACGAAGAAGCTGCTTCTTCGCGCAAAGACGATTCTGCCGCTCACAGTGCTCTGCAGTGTGCGCCTTCTGCCCGAAAGACGCCCGGGAGCGGTGCTTAGCTCTGCAGAGCACCGGACCTTCGTCTTTAGCCTCTCTTCTCGTCTACATCTTAGCAAAAAGCTTTTCCACTCTGTCTGGCAAGGAGAAACTGTGCCAGCACAGAAAACATCTCCCATCGTGTTCTAGACGCTGCACGGAGGTCTGCCGAGTGTTTTGCAAGAAGAGAAAGAAAGTTGTCCAAAACAGCTTGCAATCGAATATTCATGTGATTAGAAAATGCAGGAGAGTGGTCAGGTACTGTTTTCTCACAGTTGTCATGCTGCGCACACAATCGCAGTGTTGTACAGCTTGTTTCATCACCTTTGCGAAGTTGCCGCTCTCTCCGGCTCCCGGAGACGAAGAAGCTGCTTCTTCGCGCAAAGACGATTCCGCCGCTCATAGTGCTCTGCGGTGTGCGCCTTCTGCCGAAAGACGCCCGGGAGCGGTGCTTAGCTCTGCAGAGCACCGTACCTTCGCCTTTAGCCTCTCTTCTCGTCTACATCTTAGCAAAAAGCTTTTCCACTCTGTCTGGCAAGGAGAAAATCTGCCAGCACAGAAAACATCTCCCATCGTGTTCTAGAGGCTGCACGGAGGTCTGCCGAGTGTTTTGCAAGAAGAGAAAGAAAGTTGTCCAAAACAGCTTGCAATCGAATGTTCATGTTAATAGAAAAGGCAGGAGAGTGGTCAGGTACTTTTTTCTCTCAGTTGGCAAACTGCGCACACAATCGCAGTGTTGTACAGCTTGTTTCATCACCTTTGCGAAGTTGCCGCTCTCTCCGGCTCCCGGAGACGAAGAATCTGCTTCTTCGCGCAAAGACGATTCTGCCGCTCACAGTGCTCTGTGGTGTGCGCCTTCTGCCGAAAGAGGTCCGGGAGCGGTGCTTAGCTCTGCAGAGCACCGTACCTTCGTCTTTAGCCTCTCTTCTCGTCTACATCTTAGCAAAAAGCTTTTCCACTCTGTCTGGCAAGGAGAAACTGTGCCAGCACAGAAAACATCTCCCATCGTGTTCTAGAGGCTGCACGGAGGTCTGCCGAGTGTTTTGCAAGAAGAGAAAGAAAGTTGTCCAAAACAGCTTGCAATCGAAAGTTCATGTGAATAGAAAAGGCAGGAGAGTGGTCAGGTACTGTTTTCTCTCAGTTGGCAAACTGCGCACACAATCGCAGTGTTGTACAGCTTGTTTCATCACCTTTGCGAAGTTGCCGCTCTCTCCGGCTCCCGGAGACGAAGAAGCTGCTTCTTCGCGCAAAGACGATTCTGCCGCTCACAGTGCTCTGCGGTGTGCGCCTTCTGCCGAAAGACGCCCGGGAGCGGTGCTTAGCTCTGCAGAGCACCGTACCTTCGTCTTTAGCCTCTCTTCTCCTCTACATCTTAGCAAAAAGCTTTTCCACTCTGTCTGGCAAGGAGAAACTGTGCCAGCACAGAAAACATCTCCCATCGTGTTCTAGAGGCTGCACGGAGGTCTGCCGAGTGATTTGCAAGAAGAGAAAGAAAGTTGTCCAAAACAGCTTGCAATCGAATGTTCATGTGAAGAGAAAAGGCAGGAGAGTGGTCAGGTACTGTTTTCTCTCACTTGGCAAGCTGCGCACACAATCGCAGTGTTGTACAGCTTGTTTCATCACCTTTGCCAAGTTGCCGCTCTCTCCGGCTCCCGGAGACGAAGAAGCTGCTTCTTCGCGCAAAGACGATTCTGCCGCTCACAGTGCTCTGCGGTTTGTGCCTTCTGCCGAAAGAGGCCCGGGAGCGGTGCTTAGCTCTGCAGAGCACCGTACCTTCGTCTTTAGCCTCTCTTCTCGTCTACATCTTAGCAAAAAGCTTTTCCACTCTGTCTGGCAAGGAGAAACTGTGCCAGCACAAAAAACATCTCCCATCGTGTTCTAGAGGCTGCACGGAGGTCTGCCGAGTGTTTTGCAAGAAGAGAAAAAAAGTTGTCCAAAACAGCTTGCAATCGAATGTTCATGTGAATAGAAAAGGCAGGAGAGTGGTCAGTTACTGTTTTCTCTCACTTGGCAAGCTGCGCACACAATCGCAGTGTTGTACAGCTTGTTTCAGCACCTTTGCGAAGCTGCCGCTCTCTCCGGCTCCCGGAGACGAAGAAGCTGCTTCTTCGCGCAAAGACGATTCTGCCGCTCACAGTGCTCTGCGGTGTGCGCCTCCTGCCGAAAGAGGCCCGGGAGCGGTGCTTAGCTCTGCAGAGCACCGTACCTTCGTCTTTAGCCTCTCTTCTCGTCTACATCTTAGCAAAAAGCTTTTCCACTCTGTCTGGCAAGGAGAAACTGTGCCAGCACAGAAAACATCTCCCATCGTGTTCTAGAGGCTGCACGGAGGTCTGCCGAGTGTTTTGCAAGAAGAGAAAGAAAGTTGTCCAAAACAGCTTGCAATCGAATGTTCATGTGAATAGAAAAGGCAGGAGAGTGGTCAGGTACTGTTTTCTCTCACTTGGCAAGCTGCGCACACAATCGCAGTGTTGTACAGCTTGTTTCATCACCTTTGCGAAGTTGCCGCTCTCTCCGGCTCCCGGAGACGAAGAAGCTGCTTCTTCGCGCAAAGACGATTCTGCCGCTCACAGTGCTCTGCGGTGTGCGCCTTCTGCCGAAAGAGGCCCGGGAAGCGGTGCTTAGCTCTGCAGAGCACCGTACCTTCGTCTTTAGCCTCTCTTCTCGTCTACATCTTAGCAAAAAGCTTTTCCACTCTGTCTGGCAAGGAGAAACTGTGCCAGCACAGAAAACATCTCCCATCGTGTTCTAGAGGCTGCACGGAGGTCTGCCGAGTGTTTTGCAAGAAGAGAAAGAAAGTTGTCCAAAAGAGCTTGCAATCGAATGTTCATGTGAATAGAAAAGGCAGGAGAGTGGTCAGGTACTGTTTTCTCTCACTTGGCAAGCTGCGCACACAATCGCAGTGTTGTACAGCTTGTTTCATCACCTTTGCCAAGTTGCCGCTCTCTCCGGCTCCCGGAGACGAAGAAGCTGCTTCTTCGCGCAAAGACGATTCTGCCGCTCACAGTGCTCTGCAGTGTGTGTCTTCTGCCGAAAGAAGCCCGGGAGCTGTGCTTAGCTCTGCAGAGCACCATACCTGCTTCTTTAGCCTCTCTTCTCGTCTACATCTTAGCAAAAAGCTTTTCCACTCTGTCTGGCAAGGAGAAACTGTGCCAGCACAGAAAACATCTCCCATCGTGTTCTAGAAGCTGCACGGATGTCTGCCGAGTGTTTTGCAAGAAGAGCAAGAAAGTTGTCCAAAACAGCTTGCAATCGAATGTTCATGTGAATAGAAAAGGCAGGAGAGTGGTCAGGTACTGTTTTCTCTCACTTGGCAAGCTGCGCACACAATCGCAGTGTTGTACAGCTTGTTTCATCACGTTTGCGAAGCTGCCGCTCTCTCCGGCTCCCGGAGACGAAGAAGCTGCTTCTTCGCGCAAAGACGATTCTGCCGCTCACAGTGCTCTGCAGTGTGCGCCTTCTGCCGAAAGACGCCCGGGAGCGGTGCTTAGCTCTGCAGAGCACCGGACCTTCGTCTTTAGCCTCTCTTCTCGTCTACATCTTAGCAAAAAGCTTTTCCACTCTGTCTGGCAAGGAGAAACTGTGCCAGCACAGAAAACATCTCCCATCGTGTTCTAGACGCTGCACGGAGGTCTGCCGAGTGTTTTGCAAGAAGAGAAAGAAAGTTGTCCAAAACAGCTTGCAATCGAATATTCATGTGATTAGAAAATGCAGGAGAGTGGTCAGGTACTGTTTTCTCACAGTTGTCATGCTGCGCACACAATCGCAGTGTTGTACAGCTTGTTTCATCACCTTTGCGAAGTTGCCGCTCTCTCCGGCTCCCGGAGACCAAGAAGCTGCTTCTTCGCGCAAAGACGATTCTGCCGCTCATAGTGCTCTGCGGTGTGCGCCTTCTGCCGAAAGACGCCCGGGAGCGGTGCTTAGCTCTGCAGAGCACCGTACCTTCGCCTTTAGCCTCTCTTCTCGTCTACATCTTAGCAAAAAGCTTTTCCACTCTGTCTGGCAAGGAGAAAATCTGCCAGCACAGAAAACATCTCCCATCGTGTTCTAGAGGCTGCACGGAAGTCTGCCGAGTGTTTTGCAAGAAGAGAAAGAAAGTTGTCCAAAACAGCTTGCAATCGAATGTTCATGTTAATAGAAAAGGCAGGAGAGTGGTCAGGTACTTTTTTCTCTCAGTTGGCAAACTGCGCACACAATCGCAGTGTTGTACAGCTTGTTTCATCACCTTTGCGAAGTTGCCGCTCTCTCCGGCTCCCGGAGACGAAGAAGCTGCTTCTTCGCGCAAAGACGATTCTGCCGCTCACAGTGCTCTGCGGTGTGCGCCTTCTGCCGAAAGAGGTCCGGGAGCGGTGCTTAGCTCTGCAGAGCACCGTACCTTCGTCTTTAGCCTCTCTTCTCGTCTACATCTTAGCAAAAAGCTTTTCCACTCTGTCTGGCAAGGAGAAACTGTGCCAGCACAGAAAACATCTCCCATCGTGTTCTAGAGGCTGCACGGAGGTCTGCCGAGTGTTTTGCTAGAAGAGAAAAAAAGTTGTCCAAAACAGCTTGCAATCGAATGTTCATGTGAATAGAAAAGGCAGGAGAGTGGTCAGGTACTGTTTTCTCTCAGTTGGCAAGCTGCGCACACAATCGCAGTGTTGTACAGCTTGTTTCAGCACCTTTGCGAAGCTGCCGCTCTCTCCGGCTCCCGGAGACGAAGAAGCTGCTTCTTCGCGCAAAGACGATTCTGCCGCTCACAGTGCTCTGCAGTGTGCGCCTTCTGCCGAAAGACGCCCGGGAGCGGTGCTTAGCTCTGCAGAGCACCGGACCTTCGTCTTTAGCCTCTCTTCTCGTCTACATCTTAGCAAAAAGCTTTTCCACTCTGTCTGGCAAGGAGAAACTGTGCCAGCACAGAAAACATCTCCCATCGTGTTCTAGACGCTGCACGGAGGTCTGCCGAGTGTTTTGCAAGAAGAGAAAGAAAGTTGTCCAAAACAGCTTGCAATCGAATATTCATGTGATTAGAAAATGCAGGAGAGTGGTCAGGTACTGTTTTCTCAGAGTTGTCATGCTGCGCACACAATCGCAGTGTTGTACAGCTTGTTTCATCACCTTTGCGAAGTTGCCGCTCTCTCCGGCTCCCGGAGACGAAGAAGCTGCTTCTTCGCGCAAAGACGATTCTGCCGCTCATAGTGCTCTGCGGTGTGCGCCTTCTGCCGAAAGACGCCCGGGAGCGGTGCTTAGCTCTGCAGAGCACCGTACCTTCGCCTTTAGCCTCTCTTCTCGTGTACATCTTAGCAAAAAGCTTTTCCACTCTGTCTGGCAAGGAGAAACTGTGCCAGCACAGAAAACATCTCCCATCGTGTTCTAGAGGCTGCACGGAGGTCTGCCGAGTGTTTTGCAAGAAGAGAAAGAAAGTTGTCCAAAACAGCTTGCAATCGAATGTTCATGTGAATAGAAAAGGCAGGAGAGTGGTCAGGTACTGTTTTCTCTCAGTTGGCAAGCTGCGCACACAATCGCAGTGTTGTACAGCTTGTTTCATCACCTTTGCGAAGTTGCCGCTCTCTCCGGCTCCCGGAGACGAAGAAGCTGCTTCTTCGCGCAAAGACGATTCTGCCGCTCACAGTGCTCTGCGGTGTGCGCCTTCTGCCGAAAGAGGTCCGGGAGCGGTGCTTAGCTCTGCAGAGCACCGTACCTTCGTCTTTAGCCTCTCTTCTCGTCTACATCTTAGCAAAAAGCTTTTCCACTCTGTCTGGCAAGGAGAAACTGTGCCAGCACAGAAAACATCTCCCATCGTGTTCTAGAGGCTGCACGGAGGTCTGCCTTGTGTTTTGCAAGAAGAGAAAAAAAGTTGCCCAAAACAGCTTGCAATCGAATGTTCATGTGAATAGAAAAGGCAGGCGAGTGGTCAGGTACTGTTTTCTCTCACTTGGCAAGCTGCGCACACAATCGCAGTGTTGTACAGCTTGTTTCAGCACCTTTGCGAAGCTGCCGCTCTCTCCGGCTCCCGGAGACGAAGAAGCAGCTTCTTCGCGCAAAGACGATTCTGCCGCTCACAGTGCTCTGCGGTGTGTGCCTCCTGCCGAAAGAGGCCCGGGAGCGGTGCTTAGCTCTGCAGAGCACCGGACCTTCGTCTTTAGCCTCTCTTCTCGTCTACATCTTAGCAAAAAGCTTTTCCACTCTGTCTGGCAAGGAGAAACTGTGCCAGCACAGAAAACATCTCCCATCGTGTTCTAGAGGCTGCACGGAGGTCTGCCGAGTGTTTTGCAAGAAGAGAAAGAAAGTTGTCCAAAACAGCTTGCAATCGAATGTTCATGTGAATAGAAAAGGCAGGAGAGTGGTCAGGTACTGTTTTCTCTCAGTTGGCAAGCTGCGCACACAATCGCAGTGTTGTACAGCTTGTTTCATCACCTTTGCCAAGTTGCCGCTCTCTCCGGCTCCCGGAGACGAAGAAGCTGCTTCTTCGCGCAAAGACGATTCTGCCGCTCACAGTGCTCTGCGGTGTGCGCCTTCTGCCGAAAGAGGTCCGGGAGCGGTGCTTAGCTCTGCAGAGCACCGTACCTTCGTCTTTAGCCTCTCTTCTCGTCTACATCTTAGCAAAAAGCTTTTCCACTCTGTCTGGCAAGGAGAAACTGTGCCAGCACAGAAAACATCTCCCATCGTGTTCTAGAGGCTGCACGGAGGTCTGCCGAGTGTTTTGCAAGAAGAGAAAGAAAGTTGTCCAAAACAGCTTGCAATCGAATGTTCATGTGAATAGAAAAGGCAGGAGAGTGGTCAGGTACTGTTTTCTCTCAGTTGGAAAGCTGCGCACACAATCGCAGTGTTGTACAGCTTGTTTCATCACCTTTGCGAAGTTGCCGCTCTCTCCGGCTCCCGGAGACGAAGAAGCTGCTTCTTCGCGCAAAGACGATTCTGCCGCTCACTGTGCTCTGCAGTGTGTGTCTTCTGCCGAAAGAAGCCCGGGAGCTGTGCTTAGCTCTGCAGAGCACCGTACCTGCTTCTTTAGCCTCTCTTCTCGTCTACATCTTAGCAAAAAGCTTTTCCACTCTGTCTGGCAAGGAGAAACTGTGCCAGCACAGAAAACATCTCCCATCGTGTTCTAGAGGCTGCACGGATGTCTGCCGAGTGTTTTGCAAGAAGAGAAAGAAAGTTGTCCAAAACAGCTTGCAATCGAATGTTCATGTGAATAGAAAAGGCAGGAGAGTGGTCAGGTACTGTTTTCTCTCACTTGGCAAGCTGCGCACACAATCGCAGTGTTGTACAGCTTGTTTCATCACGTTTGCGAAGCTGCCGCTCTCTCCGGCTCCCGGAGACGAAGAAGCTGCTTCTTCGCGCAAAGACGATTCTGCCGCTCACTGTGCTCTGCAGTGTGCGCCTTCTGCCGAAAGAGGCCCGGGAGCGGTGCTTAGCTCTGCAGAGCACCGGACCTTCGTCTTTAGCCTCTCTTCTCGTCTACATCTTAGCAAAAAGCTTTTCCACTCTGTCTGGCAAGGAGAAACTGTGCCAGCACAGAAAACATCTCCCATCGTGTTCTAGAGGCTGCACGGAGGTCTGCCGAGTGTTTTGCAAGAAGAGAAAGAAAGTTGTCCAAAACAGCTTGCAATCGAATATTCATGTGATTAGAAAATGCAGGAGAGTGGTCAGGTACTGTTTTCTCACAGTTGTCATGCTGCGCACACAATCGCAGTGTTGTACAGCTTGTTTCATCACCTTTGCGAAGTTGCCGCTCTCTCCGGCTCCCGGAGACGAAGAAGCTGCTTCTTCGCGCAAAGACGATTCTGCCGCTCATAGTGTTCTGCGGTGTGCGCCTTCTGCCGAAAGAGGTCCGAGAGCGGGGCTTAGCTCTGCAGAGCACCATACCTTCGTCTTTAGCCTCTCTTCTCGTCTACATCTTAGCAAAAAGCTTTTCCACTCTGTCTGGCAAGGAGAAACTGTGCCAGCACCAAAAATATCTCCCATCGTGTTCTAGAAGCTGCACGGAGGTCAGCCGAGTGTTTTGCAAGAAGAGAAAGAAAGTTGTCCAAAACAGCTTGCAATCGAATGTTCATGTGAATAGAAAAGGCAGGAGAGTGGTCAGGTACTGTTTTCTCTCACTTGGCAAGCTGAGCTCACAATCGCAGTGTTGTACAGCTTGTTTCATCACCTTTGCGAAGCTGCCGCTCTCTCCGGCTCCCGGAGACGAAGAAGCTGCTTCTTCGCGCAAAGACGATTCTGCCGCTCACAGTGCTCTGCGGTGTGCGCCTTCTGCCGAAAGAGGTCCGGGAGCGGTGCTTAGCTCTGCAGAGCACCGTACCTTCGTCTTTAGCCTCTCTTCTCGTCTACATCTTAGCAAAAAGCTTTTCCACTCTGTCTGGCAAGGAGAAACTGTGCCAGCACAGAAAACATCTCCCATCGTGTTCTAGAGGCTGCACGGAGGTCTGCCGAGTGTTTTGCAAGAAGAGAAAGAAAGTTGTCCAAAACAGCTTGCAATCGAAAATTCATGTGAATAGAAAAGGCAGGAGAGTGGTCAGGTACTGTTTTCTCTCACTTGGCAAGCTGCGCACACAATCGCAGTGTTGTACAGCTTGTTTCAGCACCTTTGCGAAGCTGCCGCTCTCTCCGGCTCCCGGAGACGAAGAAGCTGCTTCTTCGCGCAAAGACGATTCTGCCGCTCACAGTGCTCTGCGGTGTGCGCCTTCTGCCGAAAGACGCCCGGGAGCTGTACTTAGCTCTGCAGAGCACCGTACCTTCGTCTTTAGCCTCTCTTCTCGTCTACATCTTAGCAAAAAGCTTTTCCACTCTGTCTGGCAAGGAGAAACTGTGCCAGCACAGAAAACATCTCCCATCGTGTTCTAGAGGCTGCACGGAGGTCTGCCGAGTGTTTTGCAAGAAGAGAAAGAAAGTTGTCCAAAACAGCTTGCAATCGAATGTTCATGTTAATAGAAAAGGCAGGAGAGTGGTCAGGTACTGTTTTCTCTCAGTTGGCAAACTGCGCACACAATCGCAGTGTTGTACAGCTTGTTTCATCACCTTTGCGAAGTTGCCGCTCTCTCCGGCTCCCGGAGACGAAGAAGCTGCTTCTTCGCGCAAAGACGATTCTGCCGCTCACAGTGCTCTGCGGTGTGCGCCTTCTGCCGAAAGACGCCCGGGAGCGGTGCTTAGCTCTGCAGAGCACCGTACCTTCGTCTTTAGCCTCTCTTCTCCTCTACATCTTAGCAAAAAGCTTTTCCACTCTGTCTGGCAAGGAGAAACTGTGCCAGCACAGAAAACATCTCCCATCGTGTTCTAGAGGCTGCACGGCGGTCTGCCGAGTGATTTGCAAGAAGAGAAAGAAAGTTGTCCAAAACAGCTTGCAATCGAATGTTCATGTGAATAGAAAAGGCAGGAGAGTGGTCAGGTACTGTTTTCTCTCACTTGGCAAGCTGCGCACACAATCGCAGTGTTGTACAGCTTGTTTCATCACCTTTGCGAAGTTGCCGCTCTCTCCGGCTCCCGGAGACGAAGAAGCTGCTTCTTCGCGCAAAGACGATTCTGCCGCTCACAGTGCTCTGCGGTTTGTGCCTTCTGCCGAAAGAGGCCCGGGAGCGGTGCTTAGCTCTGCAGAGCACCGTACCTTCGTCTTTAGCCTCTCTTCTCGTCTACATCTTAGCAAAAAGCTTTTCCACTCTGTCTGGCAAGGAGAAACTGTGCCAGCACAAAAAACATCTCCCATCGTGTTCTAGAGGCTGCACGGAGGTCTGCCGAGTGTTTTGCAAGAAGAGAAAGAAAGTTGTCCAAAACAGCTTGCAATCGAATGTTCATGTGAATAGAAAAGGCAGGAGAGTGGTCAGTTACTGTTTTCTCTCACTTGGCAAGCTGCGCACACAATCGCAGTGTTGTACAGCTTGTTTCAGCACCTTTGCGAAGCTGCCGCTCTCTCCGGCTCCCGGAGACGAAGAAGCTGCTTCTTCG
This sequence comes from Melozone crissalis, assembly GCF_028551555.1. Classification (NCBI taxonomy): domain Eukaryota; kingdom Metazoa; phylum Chordata; class Aves; order Passeriformes; family Passerellidae; genus Melozone; species Melozone crissalis. The sequence goes on along the minus strand of NW_026535998.1, from coordinate 315,918 downwards.
CGCAAAGACGATTCTGCCGCTCACAGTGCTCTGCGGTGTGCGCCTCCTGCCGAAAGAGGCCTGGGAGCGGTGCTTAGCTCTGCAGAGCACCGTACCTTCGTCTTTAGCCTCTCTTCTCGTCTACATCTTAGCAAAAAGCTTTTCCACTCTGTCTGGCAAGGAGAAACTGTGCCAGCACAGAAAACATCTCCCATCGTGTTCTAGAGGCTGCACGGAGGTCTGCCGAGTGTTTTGCAAGAAGAGAAAGAAAGTTGTCCAAAACAGCTTGCAATCGAATGTTCATGTGAATAGAAAAGGCAGGAGAGTGGTCAGGTACTGTTTTCTCTCAGTTGGCAAGCTGCGCACACAATCGCAGTGTTGTACAGCTTGTTTCATCACCTTTGCGAAGTTGCCGCTCTCTCCGGCTCCCGGAGACGAAGAAGCTGCTTCTTCGCGCAAAGACGATTCTGCCGCTCACAGTGCTCTGCGGTGTGCGCCTTCTGCCGAAAGAGGTCCGGGAGCGGTGCTTAGCTCTGCAGAGCACCGTACCTTCGTCTTTAGCCTCTCTTCTCGTCTACATCTTAGCAAAAAGCTTTTCCACTCTGTCTGGCAAGGAGAAACTGTGCCAGCACAGAAAACATCTCCCATCGTGTTCTAGAGGCTGCACGGAGGTCTGCCGAGTGTTTTGCAAGAAGAGAAAGAAAGTTGTCCAAAAGAGCTTGCAATCGAATGTTCATGTGAATAGAAAAGGCAGGAGAGTGGTCAGGTACTGTTTTCTCTCACTTGGCAAGCTGCGCACACAATCGCAGTGTTGTACAGCTTGTTTCATCACCTTTGCGAAGTTGCCGCTCTCTCCGGCTCCCGGAGACGAAGAAGCTGCTTCTTCGCGCAAAGACGATTCTGCCGCTCACAGTTCTCTGCAGTGTGTGTCTTCTGCCGAAAGAAGCCCGGGAGCTGTGCTTAGCTCTGCAGAGCACCATACCTGCTTCTTTAGCCTCTCTTCTCGTCTACATCTTAGCAAAAAGCTTTTACACTCTGTCTGGCAAGGAGAAACTGTGCCAGCACAGAAAACATCTCCCATCGTGTTCTAGAAGCTGCACGGATGTCTGCCGAGTGTTTTGCAAGAAGAGAAAGAAAGTTGTCCAAAACAGCTTGCAATCGAATGTTCATGTGAATAGAAAAGGCAGGAGAGTGGTCAGGTACTGTTTTCTCTCACTTGGCAAGCTGCGCACACAATCGCAGTGTTGTACAGCTTGTTTCATCACGTTTGCGAAGCTGCCGCTCTCTCCGGCTCCCGGAGACGAAGAAGCTGCTTCTTCGCGCAAAAACGATTCTGCCGCTCACAGTGCTCTGCAGTGTGCGCCTTCTGCCGAAAGACGCCCGGGAGCGGTGCTTAGCTCTGCAGAGCACCGGACCTTCGTCTTTAGCCTCTCTTCTCGTCTACATCTTAGCAAAAAGCTTTTCCACTCTGTCTGGCAAGGAGAAACTGTGCCAGCACAGAAAACATCTCCCATCGTGTTCTAGACGCTGCACGGAGGTCTGCCGAGTGTTTTGCAAGAAGAGAAAGAAAGTTGTCCAAAACAGCTTGCAATCGAATATTCATGTGATTAGAAAATGCAGGAGAGTGGTCAGGTACTGTTTTCTCACAGTTGTCATGCTGCGCACACAATCGCAGTGTTGTACAGCTTGTTTCATCACCTTTGCGAAGTTGCCGCTCTCTCCGGCTCCCGGAGACCAAGAAGCTGCTTCTTCGCGCAAAGACGATTCTGCCGCTCATAGTGCTCTGCGGTGTGCGCCTTCTGCCGAAAGACGCCCGGGAGCGGTGCTTAGCTCTGCAGAGCACCGTACCTTCGCCTTTAGCCTCTCTTCTCGTCTACATCTTAGCAAAAAGCTTTTCCACTCTGTCTGGCAAGGAGAAAATCTGCCAGCACAGAAAACATCTCCCATCGTGTTCTAGAGGCTGCACGGAGGTCTGACGAGTGTTTTGCAAGAAGAGAAAGAAAGTTGTCCAAAACAGCTTGCAATCGAATGTTCATGTTAATAGAAAAGGCAGGAGAGTGGTCAGGTACTTTTTTCTCTCAGTTGGCAAACTGCGCACACAATCGCAGTGTTGTACAGCTTGTTTCATCACCTTTGCGAAGTTGCCGCTCTCTCCGGCTCCCGGAGACGAAGAAGCTGCTTCTTCGCGCAAAGACGATTCTGCCGCTCACAGTGCTCTGCGGTGTGCGCCTTCTGCCGAAAGAGGTCCGGGAGCGGTGCTTAGCTCTGCAGAGCACCGTACCTTCGTCTTTAGCCTCTCTTCTCGTCTACATCTTAGCAAAAAGCTTTTCCACTCTGTCTGGCAAGGAGAAACTGTGCCAGCACAGAAAACATCTCCCATCGTGTTCTAGAGGCTGCACGGAGGTCTGCCGAGTGTTTTGCAAGAAGAGAAAAAAAGTTGTCCAAAACAGCTTGCAATCGAATGTTCATGTGAATAGAAAAGGCAGGAGAGTGGTCAGGTACTGTTTTCTCTCAGTTGGCAAGCTGCGCACACAATCGCAGTGTTGTACAGCTTGTTTCAGCACCTTTGCGAAGCTGCCGCTCTCTCCGGCTCCCGGAGACGAAGAAGCTGCTTCTTCGCGCAAAGACGATTCTGCCGCTCACAGTGCTCTGCAGTGTGCGCCTTCTGCCGAAAGACGCCCGGGAGCGGTGCTTAGCTCTGCAGAGCACCGTACCTTCGCCTTTAGCCTCTCTTCTCGTCTACATCTTAGCAAAAAGCTTTTCCACTCTGTCTGGCAAGGAGAAACTGTGCCAGCACAGAAAACATCTCCCATCGTGTTCTAGACGCTGCACGGAGGTCTGCCGAGTGTTTTGCAAGAAGAGAAAGAAAGTTGTCCAAAACAGCTTGCAATCGAATGTTCATGTGAATAGAAAAGGCAGGAGAGTGGTCAGGTACTTTTTTCTCTCAGTTGGCAAACTGCGCACACAATCGCAGTGTTGTACAGCTTGTTTCATCACCTTTGCGAAGTTGCCGCTCTCTCCGGCTCCCGGAGACGAAGAAGCTGCTTCTTCGCGCAAAGACGATTCTGCCGCTCACAGTGCTCTGCGGTGTGCGCCTTCTGCCGAAAGAGGTCCGGGAGCGGTGCTTAGCTCTGCAGAGCACCGTACCTTCGTCTTTAGCCTCTCTTCTCGTCTACATCTTAGCAAAAAGCTTTTCCACTCTGTCTGGCAAGGAGAAACTGTGCCAGCACAGAAAACATCTCCCATCGTGTTCTAGAGGCTGCACGGAGGTCTGCCGAGTGTTTTGCAAGAAGAGAAAAAAAGTTGTCCAAAACAGCTTGCAATCGAATGTTCATGTTAATAGAAAAGGCAGGAGAGTGGTCAGGTACTTTTTTCTCTCAGTTGGCAAACTGCGCACACAATCGCAGTGTTGTACAGCTTGTTTCATCACCTTTGCGAAGTTGCCGCTCTCTCCGGCTCCCGGAGACGAAGAAGCTGCTTCTTCGCGCAAAGACGATTCTGCCGCTCACAGTGCTCTGCGGTGTGCGCCTTCTGCCGAAAGAGGTCCGGGAGCGGTGCTTAGCTCTGCAGAGCACCGTACCTTCGTCTTTAGCCTCTCTTCTCGTCTACATCTTAGCAAAAAGCTTTTCCACTCTGTCTGGCAAGGAGAAACTGTGCCAGCACAGAAAACATCTCCCATCGTGTTCTAGAGGCTGCACGGAGGTCTGCCTTGTGTTTTGCAAGAAGAGAAAAAAAGTTGCCCAAAACAGCTTGCAATCGAATGTTCATGTGAATAGAAAAGGCAGGAGAGTGGTCAGGTACTGTTTTCTCTCACTTGGCAAGCTGCGCACACAATCGCAGTGTTGTACAGCTTGTTTCAGCACCTTTGCGAAGCTGCCGCTCTCTCCGGCTCCCGGAGACGAAGAAGCAGCTTCTTCGCGCAAAGACGATTCTGCCGCTCACAGTGCTCTGCGGTGTGTGCCTCCTGCCGAAAGAGGCCCGGGAGCGGTGCTTAGCTCTGCAGAGCACCGGACCTTCGTCTTTAGCCTCTCTTCTCGTCTACATCTTAGCAAAAAGCTTTTCCACTCTGTCTGGCAAGGAGAAACTGTGCCAGCACAGAAAACATCTCCCATCGTGTTCTAGAGGCTGCACGGAGGTCTGCCGAGTGTTTTGCAAGAAGAGAAAGAAAGTTGTCCAAAACAGCTTGCAATCGAATGTTCATGTGAATAGAAAATGCAGGAGAGTGGTCAGGTACTGTTTTCTCTCAGTTGGCAAGCTGCGCACACAATCGCAGTGTTGTACAGCTTGTTTCATCACCTTTGCCAAGTTGCCGCTCTCTCCGGCTCCCGGAGACGAAGAAGCTGCTTCTTCGCGCAAAGACGATTCTGCCGCTCACAGTGCTCTGCGGTGTGCGCCTTCTGCCGAAAGAGGTCCGGGAGCGGTGCTTAGCTCTGCAGAGCACCGTACCTTCGTCTTTAGCCTCTCTTCTCGTCTACATCTTAGCAAAAAGCTTTTCCACTCTGTCTGGCAAGGAGAAACTGTGCCAGCACAGAAAACATCTCCCATCGTGTTCTAGAGGCTGCACGGAGGTCTGCCGAGTGTTTTGCAAGAAGAGAAAGAAAGTTGTCCAAAACAGCTTGCAATCGAATGTTCATGTGAATAGAAAAGGCAGGAGAGTGGTCAGGTACTGTTTTCTCTCAGTTGGAAAGCTGCGCACACAATCGCAGTGTTGTACAGCTTGTTTCATCACCTTTGCGAAGTTGCCGCTCTCTCCGGCTCCCGGAGACGAAGAAGCTGCTTCTTCGCGCAAAGACGATTCTGCCGCTCACTGTGCTCTGCAGTGTGTGTCTTCTGCCGAAAGAAGCCCGGGAGCTGTGCTTAGCTCTGCAGAGCACCGTACCTGCTTCTTTAGCCTCTCTTCTCGTCTACATCTTAGCAAAAAGCTTTTCCACTCTGTCTGGCAAGGAGAAACTGTGCCAGCACAGAAAACATCTCCCATCGTGTTCTAGAAGCTGCACGGATGTCTGCCGAGTGTTTTGCAAGAAGAGAAAGAAAGTTGTCCAAAACAGCTTGCAATCGAATGTTCATGTGAATAGAAAAGGCAGGAGAGTGGTCAGGTACTGTTTTCTCTCACTTGGCAAGCTGCGCACACAATCGCAGTGTTGTACAGCTTGTTTCATCACGTTTGCGAAGCTGCCGCTCTCTCCGGCTCCCGGAGACGAAGAAGCTGCTTCTTCGCGCAAAGACGATTCTGCCGCTCACTGTGCTCTGCAGTGTGCGCCTTCTGCCGAAAGAGGCCCGGGAGCGGTGCTTAGCTCTGCAGAGCACCGGACCTTCGTCTTTAGCCTCTCTTCTCGTCTACATCTTAGCAAAAAGCTTTTCCACTCTGTCTGGCAAGGAGAAACTGTGCCAGCACAGAAAACATCTCCCATCGTGTTCTAGAGGCTGCACGGAGGTCTGCCGAGTGTTTTGCAAGAAGAGAAAGAAAGTTGTCCAAAACAGCTTGCAATCGAATATTCATGTGATTAGAAAATGCAGGAGAGTGGTCAGGTACTGTTTTCTCACAGTTGTCATGCTGCGCACACAATCGCAGTGTTGTACAGCTTGTTTCATCACCTTTGCGAAGTTGCCGCTCTCTCCGGCTCCCGGAGACGAAGAAGCTGCTTCTTCGCGCAAAGACGATTCTGCCGCTCATAGTGTTCTGCGGTGTGCGCCTTCTGCCGAAAGAGGTCCGAGAGCGGGGCTTAGCTCTGCAGAGCACCATACCTTCGTCTTTAGCCTCTCTTCTCGTCTACATCTTAGCAAAAAGCTTTTCCACTCTGTCTGGCAAGGAGAAACTGTGCCAGCACCAAAAATATCTCCCATCGTGTTCTAGAAGCTGCACGGAGGTCAGCCGAGTGTTTTGCAAGAAGAGAAAGAAAGTTGTCCAAAACAGCTTGCAATCGAATGTTCATGTGAATAGAAAAGGCAGGAGAGTGGTCAGGTACTGTTTTCTCTCACTTGGCAAGCTGAGCTCACAATCGCAGTGTTGTACAGCTTGTTTCATCACCTTTGCGAAGCTGCCGCTCTCTCCGGCTCCCGGAGACGAAGAAGCTGCTTCTTCGCGCAAAGACGATTCTGCCGCTCACAGTGCTCTGCGGTGTGCGCCTTCTGCCGAAAGAGGTCCGGGAGCGGTGCTTAGCTCTGCAGAGCACCGTACCTTCGTCTTTAGCCTCTCTTCTCGTCTACATCTTAGCAAAAAGCTTTTCCACTCTGTCTGGCAAGGAGAAACTGTGCCAGCACAGAAAACATCTCCCATCGTGTTCTAGAGGCTGCACGGAGGTCTGCCGAGTGTTTTGCAAGAAGAGAAAGAAAGTTGTCCAAAACAGCTTGCAATCGAAAATTCATGTGAATAGAAAAGGCAGGAGAGTGGTCAGGTACTGTTTTCTCTCACTTGGCAAGCTGCGCACACAATCGCAGTGTTGTACAGCTTGTTTCAGCACCTTTGCGAAGCTGCCGCTCTCTCCGGCTCCCGGAGACGAAGAAGCTGCTTCTTCGCGCAAAGACGATTCTGCCGCTCACAGTGCTCTGCGGTGTGCGCCTTCTGCCGAAAGACGCCCGGGAGCTGTACTTAGCTCTGCAGAGCACCGTACCTTCGTCTTTAGCCTCTCTTCTCGTCTACATCTTAGCAAAAAGCTTTTCCACTCTGTCTGGCAAGGAGAAACTGTGCCAGCACAGAAAACATCTCCCATCGTGTTCTAGAGGCTGCACGGAGGTCTGCCGAGTGTTTTGCAAGAAGAGAAAGAAAGTTGTCCAAAACAGCTTGCAATCGAATGTTCATGTTAATAGAAAAGGCAGGAGAGTGGTCAGGTACTGTTTTCTCTCAGTTGGCAAACTGCGCACACAATCGCAGTGTTGTACAGCTTGTTTCATCACCTTTGCGAAGTTGCCGCTCTCTCCGGCTCCCGGAGACGAAGAAGCTGCTTCTTCGCGCAAAGACGATTCTGCCGCTCACAGTGCTCTGCGGTGTGCGCCTTCTGCCGAAAGACGCCCGGGAGCGGTGCTTAGCTCTGCAGAGCACCGTACCTTCGTCTTTAGCCTCTCTTCTCCTCTACATCTTAGCAAAAAGCTTTTCCACTCTGTCTGGCAAGGAGAAACTGTGCCAGCACAGAAAACATCTCCCATCGTGTTCTAGAGGCTGCACGGCGGTCTGCCGAGTGATTTGCAAGAAGAGAAAGAAAGTTGTCCAAAACAGCTTGCAATCGAATGTTCATGTGAATAGAAAAGGCAGGAGAGTGGTCAGGTACTGTTTTCTCTCACTTGGCAAGCTGCGCACACAATCGCAGTGTTGTACAGCTTGTTTCATCACCTTTGCGAAGTTGCCGCTCTCTCCGGCTCCCGGAGACGAAGAAGCTGCTTCTTCGCGCAAAGACGATTCTGCCGCTCACAGTGCTCTGCGGTTTGTGCCTTCTGCCGAAAGAGGCCCGGGAGCGGTGCTTAGCTCTGCAGAGCACCGTACCTTCGTCTTTAGCCTCTCTTCTCGTCTACATCTTAGCAAAAAGCTTTTCCACTCTGTCTGGCAAGGAGAAACTGTGCCAGCACAAAAAACATCTCCCATCGTGTTCTAGAGGCTGCACGGAGGTCTGCCGAGTGTTTTGCAAGAAGAGAAAGAAAGTTGTCCAAAACAGCTTGCAATCGAATGTTCATGTGAATAGAAAAGGCAGGAGAGTGGTCAGTTACTGTTTTCTCTCACTTGGCAAGCTGCGCACACAATCGCAGTGTTGTACAGCTTGTTTCAGCACCTTTGCGAAGCTGCCGCTCTCTCCGGCTCCCGGAGACGAAGAAGCTGCTTCTTCGCGCAAAGACGATTCTGCCGCTCACAGTGCTCTGCGGTGTGCGCCTCCTGCCGAAAGAGGCCTGGGAGCGGTGCTTAGCTCTGCAGAGCACCGTACCTTCGTCTTTAGCCTCTCTTCTCGTCTACATCTTAGCAAAAAGCTTTTCCACTCTGTCTGGCAAGGAGAAACTGTGCCAGCACAGAAAACATCTCCCATCGTGTTCTAGAGGCTGCACGGAGGTCTGCCGAGTGTTTTGCAAGAAGAGAAAGAAAGTTGTCCAAAACAGCTTGCAATCGAATGTTCATGTGAATAGAAAAGGCAGGAGAGTGGTCAGGTACTGTTTTCTCTCAGTTGGCAAGCTGCGCACACAATCGCAGTGTTGTACAGCTTGTTTCATCACCTTTGCGAAGTTGCCGCTCTCTCCGGCTCCCGGAGACGAAGAAGCTGCTTCTTCGCGCAAAGACGATTCTGCCGCTCACAGTGCTCTGCGGTGTGCGCCTTCTGCCGAAAGAGGTCCGGGAGCGGTGCTTAGCTCTGCAGAGCACCGTACCTTCGTCTTTAGCCTCTCTTCTCGTCTACATCTTAGCAAAAAGCTTTTCCACTCTGTCTGGCAAGGAGAAACTGTGCCAGCACAGAAAACATCTCCCATCGTGTTCTAGAGGCTGCACGGAGGTCTGCCGAGTGTTTTGCAAGAAGAGAAAGAAAGTTGTCCAAAAGAGCTTGCAATCGAATGTTCATGTGAATAGAAAAGGCAGGAGAGTGGTCAGGTACTGTTTTCTCTCACTTGGCAAGCTGCGCACACAATCGCAGTGTTGTACAGCTTGTTTCATCACCTTTGCGAAGTTGCCGCTCTCTCCGGCTCCCGGAGACGAAGAAGCTGCTTCTTCGCGCAAAGACGATTCTGCCGCTCACAGTTCTCTGCAGTGTGTGTCTTCTGCCGAAAGAAGCCCGGGAGCTGTGCTTAGCTCTGCAGAGCACCATACCTGCTTCTTTAGCCTCTCTTCTCGTCTACATCTTAGCAAAAAGCTTTTACACTCTGTCTGGCAAGGAGAAACTGTGCCAGCACAGAAAACATCTCCCATCGTGTTCTAGAAGCTGCACGGATGTCTGCCGAGTGTTTTGCAAGAAGAGAAAGAAAGTTGTCCAAAACAGCTTGCAATCGAATGTTCATGTGAATAGAAAAGGCAGGAGAGTGGTCAGGTACTGTTTTCTCTCACTTGGCAAGCTGCGCACACAATCGCAGTGTTGTACAGCTTGTTTCATCACGTTTGCGAAGCTGCCGCTCTCTCCGGCTCCCGGAGACGAAGAAGCTGCTTCTTCGCGCAAAAACGATTCTGCCGCTCACAGTGCTCTGCAGTGTGCGCCTTCTGCCGAAAGACGCCCGGGAGCGGTGCTTAGCTCTGCAGAGCACCGGACCTTCGTCTTTAGCCTCTCTTCTCGTCTACATCTTAGCAAAAAGCTTTTCCACTCTGTCTGGCAAGGAGAAACTGTGCCAGCACAGAAAACATCTCCCATCGTGTTCTAGACGCTGCACGGAGGTCTGCCGAGTGTTTTGCAAGAAGAGAAAGAAAGTTGTCCAAAACAGCTTGCAATCGAATATTCATGTGATTAGAAAATGCAGGAGAGTGGTCAGGTACTGTTTTCTCACAGTTGTCATGCTGCGCACACAATCGCAGTGTTGTACAGCTTGTTTCATCACCTTTGCGAAGTTGCCGCTCTCTCCGGCTCCCGGAGACGAAGAAGCTGCTTCTTCGCGCAAAGACGATTCTGCCGCTCATAGTGCTCTGCGGTGTGCGCCTTCTGCCGAAAGACGCCCGGGAGCGGTGCTTAGCTCTGCAGAGCACCGTACCTTCGCCTTTAGCCTCTCTTCTCGTCTACATCTTAGCAAAAAGCTTTTCCACTCTGTCTGGCAAGGAGAAAATCTGCCAGCACAGAAAACATCTCCCATCGTGTTCTAGAGGCTGCACGGAGGTCTGACGAGTGTTTTGCAAGAAGAGAAAGAAAGTTGTCCAAAACAGCTTGCAATCGAATGTTCATGTTAATAGAAAAGGCAGGAGAGTGGTCAGGTACTTTTTTCTCTCAGTTGGCAAACTGCGCACACAATCGCAGTGTTGTACAGCTTGTTTCATCACCTTTGCCAAGTTGCCGCTCTCTCCGGCTCCCGGAGACGAAGAAGCTGCTTCTTCGCGCAAAGACGATTCTGCCGCTCACAGTGCTCTGCGGTGTGCGCCTTCTGCCGAAAGACGCCCGGGAGCGGTGCTTAGCTCTGCAGAGCACCGTACCTTCGCCTTTAGCCTCTCTTCTCGTCTACATCTTAGCAAAAAGCTTTTCCACTCTGTCTGGCAAGGAGAAACTGTGCCAGCACAGAAAACATCTCCCATCGTGTTCTAGACGCTGCACGGAGGTCTGCCGAGTGTTTTGCAAGAAGAGAAAGAAAGTTGTCCAAAACAGCTTGCAATCGAATGTTCATGTGAATAGAAAAGGCAGGAGAGTGGTCAGGTACTTTTTTCTCTCAGTTGGCAAACTGCGCACACAATCGCAGTGTTGTACAGCTTGTTTCATCACCTTTGCGAAGTTGCCGCTCTCTCCGGCTCCCGGAGACGAAGAAGCTGCTTCTTCGCGCAAAGACGATTCTGCCGCTCACAGTGCTCTGCGGTGTGCGCCTTCTGCCGAAAGAGGTCCGGGAGCGGTGCTTAGCTCTGCAGAGCACCGTACCTTCGTCTTTAGCCTCTCTTCTCGTCTACATCTTAGCATAAAGCTTTTCCACTCTGTCTGGCAAGGAGAAACTGTGCCAGCACAGAAAACATCTCCCATCGTGTTCTAGAGGCTGCACGGAGGTCTGCCGAGTGTTTTGCAAGAAGAGAAAAAAAGTTGCCCAAAACAGCTTGCAATCGAATGTTCATGTGAATAGAAAAGGCAGGAGAGTGGTCAGGTACTGTTTTCTCTCACTTGGCAAGCTGCGCACACAATCGCAGTGTTGTACAGCTTGTTTCAGCACCTTTGCGAAGCTGCCGCTCTCTCCGGCTCCCGGAGACGAAGAAGCTGCTTCTTCGCGCAAAGACGATTCTGCCGCTCACAGTGCTCTGCGGTGTGTGCCTCCTGCCGAAAGAGGCCCGGGAGCGGTGCTTAGCTCTGCAGAGCACCGTACCTTCGTCTTTAGCCTCTCTTCTCGTCTACATCTTAGCAAAAAGCTTTTCCACTCTGTCTGGCAAGGAGAAACTGTGCCAGCACAGAAAACATCTCCCATCGTGTTCTAGAGGCTGCACGGAGGTCTGCCGAGTGTTTTGCAAGAAGAGAAAGAAAGTTGTCCAAAACAGCTTGCAATCGAATATTCATGTGAATAGAAAAGGCAGGAGAGTGGTCAGGTACTGTTTTCTCTCAGTTGGAAAGCTGCGCACACAATCGCAGTGTTGTACAGCTTGTTTCATCACCTTTGCGAAGTTGCCGCTCTCTCCGGCTCCCGGAGACGAAGAAGCTGCTTCTTCGCGCAAAGACGATTCTGCCGCTCACTGTGCTCTGCAGTGTGTGTCTTCTGCCGAAAGAAGCCCGGGAGCTGTGCTTAGCTCTGCAGAGCACCGTACCTGCTTCTTTAGCCTCTCTTCTCGTCTACATCTTAGCAAAAAGCTTTTCCACTCTGTCTGGCAAGGAGAAACTGTGCCAGCACAGAAAACATCTCCCATCGTGTTCTAGAAGCTGCACGGATGTCTGCCGAGTGTTTTGCAAGAAGAGAAAGAAAGTTGTCCAAAACAGCTTGCAATCGAATGTTCATGTGAATAGAAAAGGCAGGAGAGTGGTCAGGTACTGTTTTCTCTCACTTGGCAAGCTGCGCACACAATCGCAGTGTTGTACAGCTTGTTTCATCACGTTTGCGAAGCTGCCGCTCTCTCCGGCTCCCGGAGACGAAGAAGCTGCTTCTTCGCGCAAAGACGATTCTGCCGCTCACTGTGCTCTGCAGTGTGCGCCTTCTGCCGAAAGAGGCCCGGGAGCGGTGCTTAGCTCTGCAGAGCACCGGACCTTCGTCTTTAGCCTCTCTTCTCGTCTACATCTTAGCAAAAAGCTTTTCCACTCTGTCTGGCAAGGAGAAACTGTGCCAGCACAGAAAACATCTCCCATCGTGTTCTAGAGGCTGCACGGAGGTCTGCCGAGTGTTTTGCAAGAAGAGAAAGAAAGTTGTCCAAAACAGCTTGCAATCGAATATTCATGTGATTAGAAAATGCAGGAGAGTGGTCAGGTACTGTTTTCTCACAGTTGTCATGCTGCGCACACAATCGCAGTGTTGTACAGCTTGTTTCATCACCTTTGCGAAGTTGCCGCTCTCTCCGGCTCCCGGAGACGAAGAAGCTGCTTCTTCGCGCAAAGACGATTCTGCCGCTCATAGTGCTCTGCGGTGTGCGCCTTCTGCCGAAAGAGGTCCGAGAGCGGGGCTTAGCTCTGCAGAGCACCATACCTTCGTCTTTAGCCTCTCTTCTCGTCTACATCTTAGCAAAAAGCTTTTCCACTCTGTCTGGCAAGGAGAAACTGTGCCAGCACCAAAAATATCTCCCATCGTGTTCTAGAAGCTGCACGGAGGTCAGCCGAGTGTTTTGCAAGAAGAGAAAGAAAGTTGTCCAAAACAGCTTGCAATCGAATGTTCATGTGAATAGAAAAGGCAGGAGAGTGGTCAGGTACTGTTTTCTCTCACTTGGCAAGCTGAGCTCACAATCGCAGTGTTGTACAGCTTGTTTCATCACCTTTGCGAAGCTGCCGCTCTCTCCGGCTCCCGGAGACGAAGAAGCTGCTTCTTCGCGCAAAGACGATTCTGCCGCTCACAGTGCTCTGCGGTGTGTGCCTTCTGCCGAAAGAGGCCCGGGAGCGGTGCTTAGCTCTGCAGAGCCCCGTACCTTCATCTTTAGCCTCTCTTCTCATCTACATCTTAGCAAAAAGCTTTTCCACTCTGTCTGGCAAGGAGAAACTGTGCCAGCACAAAAGACATCTCCCATCGTGTTCTAGAATCTGCAAGGAGGTCTGCCGAGTGTTTTGCAAGAAGAGAAAGAAAGTTGTCCAAAACAGCTTGCAATCGAATGTTCATGTGATTAGAAAAGGCAGGAGAGTGGTCAGGTACTGTTTTCTCTCAGTTGGCAAACTGCGCACACAATCGCAGTGTTGTACAGCTTGTTTCATCACCTTTGCGAAGCTGCCGCTCTCTCCGGCTCCCGGAGACGAAGAAGCTGCTTCTTCGCACAAAGACGATTCTGCCGCTCACAGTGCTCTGCGCTGTGCGCCTTCTGCCGAAAGAGGTCCGGGAGCGGCGCTTAGCTCTGCAGAGCACCGTACCTTCGTCTATTGCGTCTGCTCTCGTCTACATCTTAGCAAAAAGCTTTTCCACTCTGTCTGGCAAGGAGAAACTGTGCCAGCACAAAAAACATCTCCCATCGTGATCTAGAAGCTGCACGGGTGTCTGTCGAGTGTTTTGCAAGAAGAGAAAGAAAGTTGTCCAAAACAGCTTGCAATCGAATGTTCATGTGAATAGAAAAGGCAGGAGAGTGGTCAGGTACTGTTTTCTCTCACTTGGCAAGCTGCGCACACAATCGCAGTGTTGTACAGCTTGTTTCATCACCTTTGCGAAGTTGCCGCTCTCTCCGGCTCCCGGAGACGAGGAAGCTGCTTCTTCGCGCAAAGACGATTCTGCCGCTCACAGTGCTCTGCGGTGTGCGCCTTCTGCCGAAAGAGGTCCGGGAGCGGTGCTTAGCTCTGCAGAGCACCGTACCTTCGTCTTTAGCCTCTCTTCTCGTCTACATCTTAGCAAAAAGCTTTTCCACTCTGTCTGGCAAGGAGAAACTGTGCCAGCACAGAAAACATCTCCCATCGTGTTCTAGAGGCTGCACGGAGGTCTGCCGAGTGTTTTGCAAGAAGAAAGAAAGTTGTCCAAAACAGCTTGCAATCGAATGTTCATGTGAATAGAAAAGGCAGGAGAGTGGTCAGGTACTGTTTTCTCTCACTTGGCAAGCTGCGCACACAATCGCAGTGTTGTACAGCTTGTTTCATCACCTTTGCGAAGCTGCCGCTCTCTCCGGCTCCCGGAGACGAAGAAGCTGCTTCTTCGCGCAAAGACGATTCTGCCGCTCACAGTGCTCTGCGGTGTGCGCCTTCTGCCGAAAGAGGTCCGGGAGCGGTGCTTAGCTCTGCAGAGCACCGTACCTTCGTCTTTAGCCTCTCTTCTCGTCTACATCTTAGCAAAAAGCTTTTCCACTCTGTCTGGCAAGGAGAAACTGTGCCAGCACAGAAAACATCTCCCATCGAGTTCTAGAGGCTGCACGGAGGTCTGCCGAGTGTTTTGCAAGAAGAGAAAGAAAGTTGTCCAAAACAGCTTGCAATCGAAAGTTCATGTGAATAGAAAAGGCAGGAGAGTGGTCAGGTACTGTTTTCTCTCACTTGGCAAGCTGCGCACACAATCGCAGTGTTGTCCAGCTTGTTTCAGCACCTTTGAGAAGCTGCCGCTCTCTCCGGCTCCCGGAGACGAAGAAGCTGCTTCTTCGCGCAAAGACGATTCTGCCGCTCACAGTGCTCTGCGGTGTGCGCCTTCTGCCGAAAGACGCCCGGGAGCTGTACTTAGCTCTGCAGAGCACCGTACCTTCGTCTTTAGCCTCTCTTCTCGTCTACATCTTAGCAAAAAGCTTTTCCACTCTGTCTGGCAAGGAGAAACTGTGCCAGCACAGAAAACATCTCCCATCGTGTTCTAGAGGCTGCACGGAGGTCTGTCGAGTGTTTTGCAAGAAGAGAAAGAAAGTTGTCCAAAACAGCTTGCAATCGAATGTTCATGTGAATAGAAAAGGCAGGAGAGTGGTCAGGTACTGTTTTCTCTCACTTGGCAAGCTGCGCACACAATCGCAGTGTTGTACAGCTTGTTTCATCACCTTTGCGAAGTTGCCGCTCTCTCCGGCTCCCGGAGACGAAGAAGCTGCTTCTTCGCGCAAAGACGATTCTGCCGCTCACAGTGCTCTGCGGTTTGTGCCTTCTGCCGAAAGACGCCCTGGAGCGGTGCTTAGCTCTGCAGAGCACCGTACCTTCGTCTTTAGCCTCTCTTCTCGTCTACATCTTAGCAAAAAGCTTTTCCACTCTGTCTGGCAAGGAGAAACTGTGCCAGCACAAAAAACATCTCCCATCGTGTTCTAGAGGCTGCACGGAGGTCTGCCGAGTGTTTTGCAAGAAGAGAAAAAAAGTTGTCCAAAGCAGCTTGCAATCGAATGTTCATGTGAATAGAAAAGGCAGGAGAGTGGTCAGTTACTCTTTTCTCTCTCTTGGCAAGCTGCGCACACAATCGCAGTGTTGTACAGCTTGTTTCAGCACCTTTGCGAAGCTGCCGCTCTCTCCGGCTCCCGGAGACGAAGAAGCTGCTTCTTCGCGCAAAGACGATTCTGCCGCTCACAGTGCTCTGCGGTGTGCGCCTCCTGCCGAAAGAGGCCCGGGAGCGGTGCTTAGCTCTGCAGAGCACCATACCTTCGTCTTTAGCCTCTCTTCTCGTCTACATCTTAGCAAAAAGCTTTTCCACTCTGTCTGGCAAGGAGAAACTGTGCCAGCACAGAAAACATCTCCCATCGTGTTCTAGAGGCTGCACGGAGGTCTGCCGAGTGTTTTGCAAGAAGAGAAAGAAAGTTGTCCAAAACAGCTTGCAATCGAATGTTCATGTGAATAGAAAAGGCAGGAGAGTGGTCAGGTACTGTTTTCTCTCACTTGGCAAGCTGCGCACACAATCGCAGTGTTGTACAGCTTGTTTCATCACCTTTGCGAAGTTGCCGCTCTCTCCGGCTCCCGGAGACGAAGAAGCTGCTTCTTCGCGCAAAGACGATTCTGCCGCTCACAGTGCTCTGCGGTGTGTGCCTTCTGCCGAAAGAGGTCCGGGAGCGGTGCTTAGCTCTGCAGAGCACCGTACCTTCGTCTTTAGCCTCTCTTCTCGTCTACATCTTAGCAAAAAGCTTTTCCACTCTGTCTGGCAAGGAGAAACTGTGCCAGCACAGAAAACATCTCCCATCGTGTTCTAGAGGCTGCACGGAGGTCTGCCGAGTGTTTTGCAAGAAGAGAAAGAAAGTTGTCCAAAAGAGCTTGCAATCGAATGTTCATGTGAATAGAAAAGGCAGGAGAGTGGTCAGGTACTGTTTTCTCTCACTTGGCAAGCTGCGCACACAATCGCAGTGTTGTACAGCTTGTTTCATCACCTTTGCGAAGTTGCCGCTCTCTCCGGCTCCCGGAGACGAAGAAGCTGCTTCTTCGCGCAAAGACGATTCTGCCGCTCACAGTGCTCTGCAGTGTGTGTCTTCTGCCGAAAGAAGCCCGGGAGCGGTGCTTAGCTCTGCAGAGCACCGTACCTGCTTCTTTAGCCTCTCTTCTCGTCTACATCTTTGCAAAAACCTTTTCCACTCTGTCTGGCAAGGAGAAACTGTGCCAGCACAGAAAACATCTCCCATCGTGTTCTAGAAGCTGCACGGATGTCTGCCGAGTGTTTTGCAAGAAGAGAAAGAAAGTTGTCCAAAACAGCTTGCAATCGAATGTTCATGTGAATAGAAAAGGCAGGAGAGTGGTCAGGTACTGTTTTCTCTCACTTGGCAAGCTGCGCACACAATCGCAGTGTTGTACAGCTTGTTTCATCACGTTTGCGAAGCTGCCGCTCTCTCCGGCTCCCGGAGACGAAGAAGCTGCTTCTTCGCGCAAAGACGATTCTGCCGCTCACTGTGCTCTGCAGTGTGCGCCTTCTGCCGAAAGAGGCCCGGGAGCGGTGCTTAGCTCTGCAGAGCACCGGACCTTCGTCTTTAGCCTCTCTTCTCGTCTACATCTTAGCAAAAAGCTTTTCCACTCTGTCTGGCAAGGAGAAACTGTGCCAGCACAGAAAACATCTCCCATCGTGTTCTAGAGGCTGCACGGAGGTCTGCCGAGTGTTTTGCAAGAAGAGAAAGAAAGTTGTCCAAAACAGCTTGCAATCGAATATTCATGTGATTAGAAAATGCAGGAGAGTGGTCAGGTACTGTTTTCTCACAGTTGTCATGCTGCGCACACAATCGCAGTGTTGTACAGCTTGTTTCATCACCTTTGCGAAGTTGCCGCTCTCTCCGGCTCCCGGAGACGAAGAAGCTGCTTCTTCGCGCAAAGACGATTCTGCCGCTCACAGTGCTCTGCGGTGTGTGCCTCCTGCCGAAAGAGGACCGGGAGCTGTGCTTAGCTCTGCAGAGCACCGTACCTTCGTCTTTAGCCTCTCTTCTCGTCTACATCTTAGCAAAAAGCTTTTCCACTCTGTCTGGCAAGGAGAAACTGTGCCAGCACAGAAAACATCTCCCATCGTGTTCTAGAAGCTGCACGGAGGTCTGCCGAGTGTTTTGCAAGAAGAGAAAGAAAGTTGTCCAAAACAGCTTGCAATCGAATGTTCATGTGAATAGAAAAGGCAGGAGAGTGGTCAGGTACTGTTTTCTCTCACTTGGCAAGCTGCGCACACAATCGCAGTGTTGTACAGCTTGTTTCATCACCTTTGCGAAGTTGCCGCTCTCTCCGGCTCCCGGAGACGAAGAAGCTGCTTCTTCGCGCAAAGATGATTGTGCCGCTCACAGTGCTCTGCAGTGTGTGTCTTCTGCCGAAAGAGGCCCGGGAGCTGTGCTTAGCTCTGCAGAGCACCATACCTGCTTCTTTAGCCTCTCTTCTCGTCTACATCTTAGCAAAAACCTTTTACACTCTGTCTGGCAAGGAGAAACTGTGCCAGCACAGAAAACATCTCCCATCGTGTTCTAGAGGCTGCACGGAGGTCTGCCGAGTGTTTTGCAAGAAGAGAAAGAAAGTTGTCCAAAACAGCTTGCAATCGAATGTTCATGTGAATAGAAAAGGCAGGAGAGTGGTCAGGTACTGTTTTCTCTCAGTTGGCAAGCTGCGCACACAATCGCAGTGTTGTACAGCTTGTTTCATCACCTTTGCGAAGTTGCCGCTCTCTCCGGCTCCCGGAGACGAAGAAGATGCTTCTTCGCACAAAGACGATTCTGCCGCTCACAGTGCTCTGCAGTGTGTGTCTTCTGCCGAAAGAGGCCCGGGCGCTGTGCTTAGCTCTGCAGAGCACCATACCAGCTTCTTTAGCCTCTCTTCTCGTCTACATCTTAGCAAAAAGCTTTTCCACTCTGTCTGGCAAGGAGAAACTGTGCCAGCACAGAAAACATCTCCCATCGTGTTCTAGAAGCTGCACGGATGTCTGTCGAGTGTTTTGCAAGAAGAGAAAGAAAGTTGTCCAAAACAGCTTGCAATCGAATGTTCATGTGAATAGAAAAGGCAGGAGAGTGGTCAGGTACTGTTTTCTCTCACTTGGCAAACTGCGCACACAATCGCAGTGTTGTACAGCTTGTTTCATCACCTTTGCGAAGTTGCCGCTCTCTCCGGCTCCCGGAGACGAAGAAGCTGCTTCTTCGCGCAAACACGATTCTGCCGCTCACAGTGCTCTGCGGTGTGCGCCTTCTGCCGAAAGAGGTCCGGGAGCGGTGCTTAGCTCTGCAGAGCACCGTACCTTCGTCTTTAGCCTCTCTTCTCGTCTACATCTTAGCAAAAAGCTTTTCCACTCTGTCTGGCAAGGAGAAACTGTGCCAGCACAAAAATCATCTCCCATCGTGTTCTAGAGGCTGCACGGAGGTCTGCCGAGTGTTTTGCAAGAAGAGAAAGAAAGTTGTCCAAAACAGCTTGCAATCGAATGTTCATGTGAATAGAAAAGGCAGGAGAGTGGTCAGGTACTGTTTTCTCTCAGTTGGCAAGCTGCGCACACAATCGCAGTGTTGTACAGGTTGTTTCATCACATTTGCAAAGCTGCCGCTCTCTTCGGCTCCCGGAGACGAAGAAGCTGCTTCTTTGCGCAAAGACGATTCTGCCGCTCACAGTGCTCTGCGGTGTGCGCCTTCTGCCGAAAGAGGTCCGGGAGCGGTGCTTAGCTCTGCAGAGCACCGTACCTTCGTCTTTAGCCTCTCTTCTCGTCTACATCTTAGCAAAAAGCTTTTCCACTCTGTCTGGCAAGGAGAAACTGTGCCAGCACAGAAAACATCTCCCATCGTGTTCTAGAGTCTGCACGGAGGTCTGCCGAGTGATTTGCAAGAAGAGAAAGAAAGTTGTCCAAAACAGCTTGCAATCGAATGTTCATGTGAATAGAAAAGGCAGGAGAGTGGTCAGGTACTGTTTTCTCTCAGTTGGCAAGCTGCGCACACAATCGCAGTGTTGTACAGCTTGTTTCATCACCTTTGCGAAGTTGCCGCTCTCTCCGGCTCCCGGATACGAAGAAGCTGCTTCTTCGCGCAAAGACGATTCTGCCGCTCACAGTGCTCTGCGGTGTGTGCCTCCTGCCGAAAGACGCCCGGGAGCGGTGCTTAGCTCTGCAGAGCACCGTACCTTCGTCTTTACCCTCTCTTCTCGTCTACATCTTAGCAAAAAGCTTTTCCACTCTGTCTGGCAAGGAGAAACTGTGCCAGCACAGAAAACATCTCCCATCGTGTTCTAGAGGCTGCACGGAGGTCTGCCGAGTGTTTTGCAAGAAGAGAAAATAGTTGTCCAAAACAGCTTGCAATCGAATGTTCATGTGAATAGAAAAGGCAGGAGAGTGGTCAGGTACTGTTTTCTCTCACTTGGCAAGCTGCGCACACAATCGCAGTGTTGTACAGCTTGTTTCAGCACCTTTGCGAAGCTGCCGCTCTCTCCGGCTCCCGGAGACGAAGAAGCTGCTTCTTCGCGCAACGACGATTCCGCCGCTCACAGTGCTCTGCGGTGTGTGCCTCCTGCCGAAAGAGGCCCGGGAGCGGTGCTTAGCTCTGCAGAGCACCGTACCTTCGTCTTTAGCCTCTCTTCTCGTCTACATCTTAGCAAAAAGCTTTTCCACTCTGTCTGGCAAGGAGAAACTGTGCCAGCACAGAAAACATCTCCCATCGTGTTCTAGAGGCTGCACGGAGGTCTGACGAGTGTTTTGCAAGAAGAGAAAGAAAGTTGTCCAAAACAGCTTGCAATCGAATGTTCATGTGAATAGAAAAGGCAGGAGAGTGGTCAGGTACTGTTTTCTCTCACTTGGCAAGCTGCGCACACAATCGCAGTGTTGTACAGCTTGTTTCATCACCTTTGCCAAGTTGCCGCTCTCTCCGGCTCCCGGAGACGAAGAAGCTGCTTCTTCGCGCAAAGACGATTCTGCCGCTCACAGTGCTCTGCAGTGTGTGTCTTCTGCCGAAAGAGGCCCGGGAGCTGTGCTCTGCTCTGCAGAGCACCATACCTGCTTCTTTAGCCTCTCTTCTCGTCTACATCTTAGCAAAAAGCTTTTCCACTCTGTCTGGCAAGCAGAAACTGTGCCAGCACAGAAAACATCTCCCATCGTGTTCTAGAGGCTGCACGGAGGTCTGCCGAGTGGTTTGCAAGAAGAGAAAGAAAGTTGTCCAAAACAGCTTGCAATCGAATGTTCATGTGAATAGAAAAGGCAGGAGAGTGGTCAGGTACTGTTTTCTCTCAGTTGGCAAGCTGCGCACACAATCGCAGTGTTGTACAGCTTGTTTCATCACCTTTGCCAAGTTGCCGCTCTCTCCGGCTCCCGGAGACGAAGAAGCTGCTTCTTCGCGCAAAGACGATTCTGCCGCTCACAGTGCTCTGCGGTGTGCGCCTTCTGCCGAAAGAGGTCCGGGAGCGGTGCTTAGCTCTGCAGAGCACCGTACCTTCGTCTTTAGCCTCTCTTCTCGTCTACATCTTAGCAAAAAGCTTTTCCACTCTGTCTGGCAAGGAGAAACTGTGCCAGCACAGAAAACATCTCCCATCGTGTTCTAGAGGCTGCACGGAGGTCTGACGAGTGTTTTGCAAGAAGAGAAAGAAAGTTGTCCAAAACAGCTTGCAATCGAATGTTCATGTGAATAGAAAAGGCAGGAGAGTGGTCAGGTACTGTTTTCTCTCACTTGGCAAGCTGCGCACACAATCGCAGTGTTGTACAGCTTGTTTCATCACCTTTGCGAAGTTGCCGCTCTCTCCGGCTCCCGGAGACGAAGAAGCTGCTTCTTCGCGCAAAGACGATTCTGCCGCTCACAGTGCTCTGCAGTGTGTGTCTTCTGCCGAAAGAGGCCCGGGAGCTGTGCTTAGCTCTGCAGAGCACCATACCTGCTTCTTTAGCCTCTCTTCTCGTCTACATCTTAGCAAAAAGCTTTTCCACTCTGTCTGGCAAGGAGAAACTGTGCCAGCACAGAAAACATCTCCCATCGTGTTCTAGAAGCTGCACGGATGTCTGCCGAGTGTTTTGCAAGAAGAGAAAGAAAGTTGTCCAAAACAGCTTGCAATCGAATGTTCATGTGAATAGAAAAGGCAGGAGAGTGGTCAGGTACTGTTTACTCTCACTTGGCAAGCTGCGCACACAATCGCAGTGTTGTACAGCTTGTTTCATCACGTTTGCGAAGCTGCCGCTCTCTCCGGCTCCCGGAGACGAAGAAGCTGCTTCTTCGCGCAAAGACGATTCTGCCGCTCACTGTGCTCTGCAGTGTGCGCCTTCTGCCGAAAGAGGCCCGGGAGCGGTGCTTAGCTCTGCAGAGCACCGGACCTTCGTCTTTAGCCTCTCTTCTCGTCTACATCTTAGCAAAAAGCTTTTCCACTCTGTCTGGCAAGGAGAAACTGTGCCAGCACAGAAAACATCTCCCATCGTGTTCTAGAGGCTGCACGGAGGTCTGCCGAGTGTTTTGCAAGAAGAGAAAGAAAGTTGTCCAAAACAGCTTGCAATCGAATATTCATGTGATTAGAAAATGCAGGAGAGTGGTCAGGTACTGTTTTCTCTCACTTGGCAAGCTGCGCACACAATCGCAGTGTTGTACAGCTTGTTTCATCACCTTTGCGAAGTTGCCGCTCTCTCCGGCTCCCGGAGACGAAGAAGCTGCTTCTTCGCGCAAAGACGATTCTGCCGCTCACAGTGCTCTGCGGTGTGCGGCTTCTGCCGAAAGAGGTCCGAGAGCGGGGCTTAGCTCTGCAGAGCACCATACCTTCGTCTTTAGCCTCTCTTCTCGTCTACATCTTAGCAAAAAGCTTTTCCACTCTGTCTGGCAAGGAGAAACTGTGCCAGCACAAAAAATATCTCCCATCGTGTTCTAGAAGCTGCACGGAGGTCAGACGAGTGTTTTGCAAGAAGAGAAAGAAAGTTGTCCAAAACAGCTTGCAATCGAATGTTCATGTGAATAGAAAAGGCAGGAGAGTGGTCAGGTACTGTTTTCTCTCACTTGGCAAGCTGAGCTCACAATCGCAGTGTTGTACAGCTTGTTTCATCATCTTTGCGAAGCTGCCGCTCTCTCCGGCTCCCGGAGACGAAGAAGCTGCTTCTTCGCGCAAAGACGATTCTGCCGCTCACAGTGCTCTGCGGTGTGTGCCTTCTGCCGAAAGAGGCCCGGGAGCGGTTCTTAGCTCTGCAGAGCCCCGTACCTTCATCTTTAGCCTCTCTTCTCATCTACATTCTAGCAAAAAGCTTTTCCACTCTGTCTGGCAAGGAGAAACTGTGCCAGCACAGAAAACATCTCCCATCGTGTTCTAGAGGCTGCAAGGAGGTCTGCCGAGTGTTTTGCAAGAAGAGAAAGAAAGTTGTCCAAAACAGCTTGCAATCGAATGTTCATGTGATTAGAAAAGGCAGGAGAGTGGTCAGGTACTGTTTTCTCTCAGTTGTAATGCTGCGCACACAATCGCAGTGTTGTACAGCTTGTTTCATCACCTTTGCGAAGTTGCCGCTCTCTCCGGCTCCCGGAGACGAAGAAGCTGCTTCTTCGCGCAAAGACGATTCTGCCGCTCACAGTGCTCTGCGGTGTGCGCCTTCTGCCGAAAGAGGTCCGGGAGCGGTGCTTAGCTCTGCAGAGCACCGTACCTTCGTCTATAACGTCTGCTCTCGTCTACATCTTAGCAAAAAGCTTTTCCACTCTGTCTGGCAAGGAGAAACTGTGCCAGCACAAAAAACATCTCCCATCGTGTTCTAGAAGCTTCACGGAGGTCAGCCGAGTGTTTTACAAGAAGAGAAAGAAAGTTGTCCAAAACAGCTTGCAATCGAATGTTCAAGTGAATAGAAAAGGCAGGAGAGTGGTCAGGTACTGTTTTCTCTCACTTGGCAAGCTGCGCACACAATCGCAGTGTTGTACAGCTTGTTTCATCACCTTTGCGAAGTTGCCGCTCTCTCCGGCTCCCGGAGACGAAGAAGCTGCTTCTTCGCGCAAAGACGATTCTGCCGCTCACAGTGCTCTGCGGTGTGTGCCTTCTGCCGAAAGACGCCCGGGAGCGGTGCTTAGCTCTGCAGAGCACCGGACCTTCGTCTTTAGCCTCTCTTCTCGTCTACATCTTAGCAAAAAGCTTTTCCACTCTGTCTGGCAAGGAGAAACTGTGCCAGCACAGAAAACATCTCCCATCGTGTTCTAGAGGCTGCACGGAGGTCTGCCGAGTGTTTTGCAAGAAGAGAAAAAAAGTTGTCCAAAACAGCTTGCAATCGAATGTTCATGTGAATAGAAAAGGCAGGAGAGTGGTCAGGTACTGTTTTCTCTCACTTGGCAAGCTGCGCACACAATCGCAGTGTTGTACAGGTTGTTTCAGCACGTTTGCGAAGCTGCCGCTCTCTCCGGCTCCCGGAGACGAAGAAGCTGCTTCTTCGCGCAAAGACGATTCTGCCGCTCACTGTGCTCTGCGGTGTGTGCCTCCTGCCGAAAGAGGCCCGGGAGCGGTGCTTAGCTCTGCAGAGCACCGGACCTTCGTCTTTAGCCTCTCTTCTCGTCTACATCTTAGCAAAAAGCTTTTCCACTCTGTCTGGCAAGGAGAAACTGTGCCAGCACAGAAAACATCTCCCATCGTGTTCTAGAGGCTGCACGGAGGTCTGACGAGTGTTTTGCAAGAAGAGAAAGAAAGTTGTCCAAAACAGCTTGCAATCGAATGTTCATGTGAATAGAAAAGGCAGGAGAGTGGTCAGGTACTGTTTTCTCTCACTTGGCAAGCTGCGCACACAATCGCAGTGTTGTACAGCTTGTTTCATCACCTTTGCGAAGTTGCCGCTCTCTCCGGCTCCCGGAGACGAAGAAGCTGCTTCTTCGCGCAAAGACGATTCTGCCGCTCACAGTGCTCTGCGGTGTGCGCCTTCTGCCGAAAGAGGTCCGGGAGCGGTGCTTAGCTCTGCAGAGCACCGTACCTTCGTCTTTAGCCTCTCTTCTCGTCTACATCTTAGCAAAAAGCTTTTCCACTCTGTCTGGCAAGGAGAAACTGTGCCAGCACAGAAAACATCTCCCATCGTGTTCTAGAGGCTGCACGGAGGTCTGACGAGTGTTTTGCAAGAAGAGAAAGAAAGTTGTCCAAAACAGCTTGCAATCGAATGTTCATGTGAATAGAAAAGGCAGGAGAGTGGTCAGGTACTGTTTTCTCTCACTTGGCAAGCTGCGCACACAATCGCAGTGTTGTACAGCTTGTTTCATCACCTTTGCGAAGTTGCCGCTCTCTCCGGCTCCCGGAGACGAAGAAGCTGCTTCTTCGCGCAAAGACGATTCTGCCGCTCACAGTGCTCTGCAGTGTGTGTCTTCTGCCGAAAGAGGCCCGGGAGCTGTGCTTAGCTCTGCAGAGCACCATACCTGCTTCTTTAGCCTCTCTTCTCGTCTACATCTTAGCAAAAAGCTTTTCCACTCTGTCTGGCAAGGAGAAACTGTGCCAGCACAGAAAACATCTCCCATCGTGTTCTAGAAGCTGCACGGATGTCTGCCGAGTGTTTTGCAAGAAGAGAAAGAAAGTTGTCCAAAACAGCTTGCAATCGAATGTTCATGTGAATAGAAAAGGCAGGAGAGTGGTCAGGTACTGTTTTCTCTCACTTGGCAAGCTGCGCACACAATCGCAGTGTTGTACAGCTTGTTTCATCACGTTTGCGAAGCTGCCGCTCTCTCCGGCTCCCGGAGACGAAGAAGCTGCTTCTTCGCGCAAAGACGATTCTGCCGCTCACTGTGCTCTGCAGTGTGCGCCTTCTGCCGAAAGAGGCCCGGGAGCGGTGCTTAGCTCTGCAGAGCACCGGACCTTCGTCTTTAGCCTCTCTTCTCGTCTACATCTTAGCAAAAAGCTTTTCCACTCTGTCTGGCAAGGAGAAACTGTGCCAGCACAGAAAACATCTCCCATCGTGTTCTAGAGGCTGCACGGAGGTCTGCCGAGTGTTTTGCAAGAAGAGAAAGAAAGTTGTCCAAAACAGCTTGCAATCGAATATTCATGTGATTAGAAAATGCAGGAGAGTGGTCAGGTACTGTTTTCTCTCAGTTGGCAAGCTGCGCACACAATCGCAGTGTTGTACAGCTTGTTTCATCACCTTTGCGAAGTTGCCGCTCTCTCCGGCTCCCGGAGACGAAGAAGCTGCTTCTTCGCGCAAAGACGATTCTGCCGCTCACAGTGCTCTGCGGTGTGCGCCTTCTGCCGTAAGAGGTCCGGGAGCGGTGCTTAGCTCTGCAGAGCACCGTACCTTCGTCTTTAGCCTCTCTTCTCGTCTACATCTTAGCAAAAAGCTTTTCCACTCTGTCTGGCAAGGAGAAACTGTGCCAGCACAGAAAACATCTCCCATCGTGTTCTAGAGGCTGCACGGAGGTCTGCCGAGTGATTTGCAAGAAGAGAAAGAAAGTTGTCCAAAACAGCTTGCAATCGAATGTTCATGTGAATAGAAAAGGCAGGAGAGTGGTCAGGTACTGTTTTCTCTCAGTTGGCAAGCTGCGCACACAATCGCAGTGTTGTACAGCTTGTTTCATCACCTTTGCGAAGTTGCCGCTCTCTCCGGCTCCCGGAGACGAAGAAGCTGCTTCTTCGCGCAAAGACGATTCTGCCGCTCACAGTGCTCTGCGGTGTGTGCCTTCTGCCGAAAGACGCCCGGGAGCGGTGCTTAGCTCTGCAGAGCACCGTACCTTCGTCTTTAGCCTCTCTTCTCGTCTACATCTTAGCAAAAAGCTTTTCCACTCTGTCTGGCAAGGAGAAACTGTGCCAGCACAGAAAACATCTCCCATCGTGTTCTAGAGGCTGCACGGAGGTCTGCCGAGTGTTTTGCAAGAAGAGAAAAAAAGTTGTCCAAAACAGCTTGCAATCGAATGTTCATGTGAATAGAAAAGGCAGGAGAGTGGTCAGGTACTGTTTTCTCTCACTTGGCAAGCTGCGCACACAATCGCAGTGTTGTACAGCTTGTTTCAGCACCTTTGCGAAGCTGCCGCTCTCTCCGGCTCCCGGAGACGAAGAAGCAGCTTCTTCGCGCAAACACGATTCTGCCGCTCACAGTGCTCTGCGGTGTGTGCCTCCTGCCGAAAGAGGCCCGGGAGCGGTGCTTAGCTCTGCAGAGCACCGTACCTTCGTCTTTAGCCTCTCTTCTCGTCTACATCTTAGCAAAAAGCTTTTCCACTCTGTCTGGCAAGGAGAAACTGTGCCAGCACAGAAAACATCTCCCATCGTGTTCTAGAGGCTGCACGGAGGTCTGCCGAGTGTTTTGCAAGAAGAGAAAGAAAGTTGTCCAAAACAGCTTGCAATCGAATGTTCATGTGAATAGAAAAGGCAGAAGAGTGGTCAGGTACTGTTTTCTCTCACTTGGCAAGCTGCGCACACAATCGCAGTGTTGTACAGCTTGTTTCATCACCTTTGCCAAGTTGCCGCTCTCTCCGGCTCCCGGAGACGAAGAAGCTGCTTCTTCGCGCAAAGACGATTCTGCCGCTCACAGTGCTCTGCGGTGTGTGCCTTCTGCCGAAAGAGGTCCGGGAGCGGTGCTTAGCTCTGCAGAGCACCGTACCTTCGTCTTTAGCCTCTCTTCTCGTCTACATCTTAGCAAAAAGCTTTTCCACTCTGTCTGGCAAGGAGAAACTGTGCCAGCACAGAAAACATCTCCCATCGTGTTCTAGAGGCTGCACGGAGGTCTGACGAGTGTTTTGCAAGAAGAGAAAGAAAGTTGTCCAAAACAGCTTGCAATCGAATGTTCATGTGAATAGAAAAGGCAGGAGAGTGGTCAGGTACTGTTTTCTCTCACTTGGCAAGCTGCGCACACAATCGCAGTGTTGTACAGCTTGTTTCATCACCTTTGCGAAGTTGCCGCTCTCTCCGGCTCCCGGAGACGAAGAAGCTGCTTCTTCGCGCAAAGACGATTCTGCCGCTCACAGTGCTCTGCAGTGTGTGTCTTCTGCCGAAAGAAGCCCGGGAGCTGTGCTTAGCTCTGCAGAGCACCATACCTGCTTCTTTAGCCTCTCTTCTCGTCTACATCTTAGCAAAAAGCTTTTACACTCTGTCTGGCAAGGAGAAACTGTGCCAGCACAGAAAACATCTCCCATCGTGTTCTAGAAGCTGCACGGATGTCTGCCGAGTGTTTTGCAAGAAGAGAAAGAAAGTTGTCCAAAACAGCTTGCAATCGAATGTTCATGTGAATAGAAAAGGCAGGAGAGTGGTCAGGTACTGTTTTCTCTCACTTGGCAAACTGCCCACACAATCGCAGTGTTGTACAGCTTGTTTCATCACGTTTGCGAAGCTGCCGCTCTCTCCGGCTCCCGGAGACGAAGAAGCTGCTTCTTCGCGCAAAGACGATTCTGCCGCTCACTGTGCTCTGCAGTGTGCGCCTTCTGCCGAAAGAGGCCCGGGAGTGGTGCTTAGCTCTGCAGAGCACCGTACCTTCGTCTTTAGCCTCTCTTCTCGTCTACATCTTAGCAAAAAGCTTTTCCACTCTGTCTGGCAAGGAGAAACTGTGCCAGCACAGAAAACATCTCCCATCGTGTTCTAGACGCTGCACGGAAGTCTGCCGAGTGTTTTGC
The DNA here is from genome assembly GCF_028551555.1 of Melozone crissalis. Classification (NCBI taxonomy): domain Eukaryota; kingdom Metazoa; phylum Chordata; class Aves; order Passeriformes; family Passerellidae; genus Melozone; species Melozone crissalis. Next base: position 288,407 of record NW_026535998.1, on the reverse strand, counting down.
AAGAAGAGAAAGAAAGTTGTCCAAAACAACTTGCAATCGAATATTCATGTGATTAGAAAATGCAGGAGAGTGGTCAGGTACTGTTTTCTCACAGTTGTCATGCTGCGCACACAATCGCAGTGTTGTACAGCTTGTTTCATCACCTTTGCGAAGTTGCCGCTCTCTCCGGCTCCCGGAGACGAAGAAGCTGCTTCTTCGCGCAAAGACGATTCTGCCGCTCATAGTGCTCTGCGGTGTGCGCCTTCTGCCGAAAGACGCCCGGGAGCGGTGCTTAGCTCTGCAGAGCACCGTACCTTCGTCTTTAGCCTCTCTTCTCGTCTACATCTTAGCAAAAAGCTTTTCCACTCTGTCTGGCAAGGAGAAACTGTGCCAGCACAGAAAACATCTCCCATCGTGTTCTAGAGGCTGCACGGAGGTCTGACGAGTGTTTTGCAAGAAGAGAAAGAAAGTTGTCCAAAACAGCTTGCAATCGAATGTTCATGTGAATAGAAAAGGCAGGAGAGTGGTCAGGTACTGTTTTCTCTCACTTGGCAAGCTGCGCACACAATCGCAGTGTTGTACAGCTTGTTTCAGCACCTTTGCGAAGCTGCCGCTCTCTCCGGCTCCCGGAGACGAAGAAGCAGCTTCTTCGCGCAAACACGATTCTGCCGCTCACAGTGCTCTGCGGTGTGTGCCTCCTGCCGAAAGAGGCCCGGGAGCGGTGCTTAGCTCTGCAGAGCACCGTACCTTCGTCTTTAGCCTCTCTTCTCGTCTACATCTTAGCAAAAAGCTTTTCCACTCTGTCTGGCAAGGAGAAACTGTGCCAGCACAGAAAACATCTCCCATCGTGTTCTAGAGGCTGCACGGAGGTCTGACGAGTGTTTTGCAAGAAGAGAAAGAAAGTTGTCCAAAACAGCTTGCAATCGAATGTTCATGTGAATAGAAAAGGCAGAAGAGTGGTCAGGTACTGTTTTCTCTCACTTGGCAAGCTGCGCACACAATCGCAGTGTTGTACAGCTTGTTTCATCACCTTTGCCAAGTTGCCGCTCTCTCCGGCTCCCGGAGACGAAGAAGCTGCTTCTTCGCGCAAAGACGATTCTGCCGCTCACAGTGCTCTGCGGTGTGCGCCTTCTGCCGAAAGAGGTCCGGGAGCGGTGCTTAGCTCTGCTGAGCACCGTACCTTCGTCTTTAGCCTCTCTTCTCGTCTACATCTTAGCAAAAAGCTTTTCCACTCTGTCTGGCAAGGAGAAACTGTGCCAGCACAGAAAACATCTCCCATCGTGTTCTAGAGGCTGCACGGATGTCTGCCGAGTGTTTTGCAAGAAGAGAAAGAAAGTTGTCCAAAACAGCTTGCAATCGAATGTTCATGTGAATAGAAAAGGCAGGAGAGTGGTCAGGTACTGTTTTCTCTCACTTGGCAAACTGCCCACACAATCGCAGTGTTGTACAGCTTGTTTCATCACGTTTGCGAAGCTGCCGCTCTCTCCGGCTCCCGGAGACGAAGAAGCTGCTTCTTCGCGCAAAGACGATTCTGCCGCTCACTGTGCTCTGCAGTGTGCGCCTTCTGCCGAAAGAGGCCCGGGAGCGGTGCTTAGCTCTGCAGAGCACCGTACCTTCGTCTTTAGCCTCTCTTCTCGTCTACATCTTAGCAAAAAGCTTTTCCACTCTGTCTGGCAAGGAGAAACTGTGCCAGCACAGAAAACATCTCCCATCGTGTTCTAGACGCTGCACGGAGGTCTGCCGAGTGTTTTGCAAGAAGAGAAAGAAAGTTGTCCAAAACAGCTTGCAATCGAATATTCATGTGATTAGAAAATGCAGGAGAGTGGTCAGGTACTGTTTTCTCACAGTTGTCATGCTGCGCACACAATCGCAGTGTTGTACAGCTTGTTTCATCACCTTTGCGAAGTTGCCGCTCTCTCCGGCTCCCGGAGACGAAGAAGCTGCTTCTTCGCGCAAAGACGATTCTGCCGCTCATAGTGCTCTGCGGTGTGCGCCTTCTGCCGAAAGACGCCCGGGAGCGGTGCTTAGCTCTGCAGAGCACCGTACCTTTGTCTTTAGCCTCTCTTCTCGTCTACATCTTAGCAAAAAGCTTTTCCACTCTGTCTGGCAAGGAGAAACTGTGCCAGCACAGAAAACATCTCCCATCGTGTTCTAGAGGCTGCACGGAGGTCTGCTGAGTGTTTTGCAAGAAGAGAAAGAAAGTTGTCCAAAACAGCTTGCAATCGAATGTTCATGTTAATAGAAAAGGCAGGAGAGTGGTCAGGTACTGTTTTCTCTCAGTTGGCAAGCTGCGCACACAATCGCAGTGTTGTACAGCTTGTTTCATCACCTTTGCGAAGTTGCCGCTCTCTCCGGCTCCCGGAGACGAAGAAGCTGCTTCTTCGCGCAAAGACGATTCTGCCGCTCACAGTGCTCTGCGGTGTGCGCCTTCTGCCGAAAGAGGTCCGGGAGCGGTGCTTAGCTCTGCAGAGCACCGTACCTTCGTCTTTAGCCTCTCTTCTCGTCTACATCTTAGCAAAAAGCTTTTCCACTCTGTCTGGCAAGGAGAAACTGTGCCAGCACAGAAAACATCTCCCATCGTGTTCTAGAGGCTGCACGGAGGTCTGACGAGTGTTTTGCAAGAAGAGAAAGAAAGTTGTCCAAAACAGCTTGCAATCGAATGTTCATGTGAATAGAAAAGGCAGGAGAGTGGTCAGGTACTGTTTTCTCTCACTTGGCAAGCTGCGCACACAATCGCAGTGTTGTACAGCTTGTTTCATCACCTTTGCGAAGTTGCCGCTCTCTCCGGCTCCCGGAGACGAAGAAGCTGCTTCTTCGCGCAAAGACGATTCTGCCGCTCACTGTGCTCTGCAGTGTGCGCCTTCTGCCGAAAGAGGCCCGGGAGCGGTGCTTAGCTCTGCAGAGCACCGGACCTTCGTCTTTAGCCTCTCTTCTCGTCTACATCTTAGCAAAAAGCTTTTCCACTCTGTCTGGCAAGGAGAAACTGTGCCAGCACAGAAAACATCTCCCATCGTGTTCTAGAGGCTGCACGGAGGTCTGCCGAGTGTTTTGCAAGAAGAGAAAGAAAGTTGTCCAAAACAGCTTGCAATCGAATATTCATGTGATTAGAAAATGCAGGAGAGTGGTCAGGTACTGTTTTCTCACAGTTGTCATGCTGCGCACACAATCGCAGTGTTGTACAGCTTGTTTCATCACCTTTGCGAAGTTGCCGCTCTCTCCGGCTCCCGGAGACGAAGAAGCTGCTTCTTCGCGCAAAGACGATTCTGCCGCTCACAGTGCTCTGCGGTGTGCGGCTTCTGCCGAAAGAGGTCCGAGAGCGGGGCTTAGCTCTGCAGAGCACCATACCTTCGTCTTTAGCCTCTCTTCTCGTCTACATCTTAGCAAAAAGCTTTTCCACTCTGTCTGGCAAGGAGAAACTGTGCCAGCACAAAAAATATCTCCCATCGTGTTCTAGAAGCTGCACGGAGGTCAGACGAGTGTTTTGCAAGAAGAGAAAGAAAGTTGTCCAAAACAGCTTGCAATCGAATGTTCATGTGAATAGAAAAGGCAGGAGAGTGGTCAGGTACTGTTTTCTCTCACTTGGCAAGCTGAGCTCACAATCGCAGTGTTGTACAGCTTGTTTCATCACCTTTGCGAAGCTGCCGCTCTCTCCGGCTCCCGGAGACGAAGAAGCTGCTTCTTCGCGCAAAGACGATTCTGCCGCTCACAGTGCTCTGCGGTGTGTGCCTTCTGCCGAAAGAGGCCCGGGAGCGGTTCTTAGCTCTGCAGAGCCCCGTACCTTCATCTTTAGCCTCTCTTCTCATCTACATTCTAGCAAAAAGCTTTTCCACTCTGTCTGGCAAGGAGAAACTGTGCCAGCACAGAAAACATCTCCCATCGTGTTCTAGACGCTGCACGGAGGTCTGCCGAGTGTTTTGCAAGAAGAGAAAGAAAGTTGTCCAAAACAGCTTGCAATCGAATGTTCATGTGATTAGAAAAGGCAGGAGAGTGGTCAGGTACTGTTTTCTCTCAGTTGTAATGCTGCGCACACAATCGCAGTGTTGTACAGCTTGTTTCATCACCTTTGCGAAGCTGCCGCTCTCTCCGGCTCCCGGAGACGAAGAAGCTGCTTCTTCGCGCAAAGACGATTCTGCCGCTCACAGTGCTCTGCGGTGTGCGCCTTCTGCCGAAAGAGGTCCGGGAGCGGTGCTTAGCTCTGCAGAGCACCGTACCTTCGTCTATAGCGTCTGCTCTCGTCTACATCTTAGCAAAAAGCTTTTCCACTCTGTCTGGCAAGGAGAAACTGTGCCAGCACAAAAAACATCTCCCATCGTGTTCTAGAAGCTTCACGGAGGTCAGCCGAGTGTTTTACAAGAAGAGAAAGAAAGTTGTCCAAAACAGCTTGCAATCGAATGTTCAAGTGAATAGAAAAGGCAGGAGAGTGGTCAGGTACTGTTTTCTCTCAGTTGGCAAGCTGCGCACACAATCGCAGTGTTGTACAGCTTGTTTCATCACCTTTGCGAAGTTGCCGCTCTCTCCGGCTCCCGGAGACGAAGAAGCTGCTTCTTCGCGCAAAGACGATTCTGCCGCTCACAGTGCTCTGCGGTGTGCGCCTTCTGCCGAAAGAGGTCCGGGAGCGGTGCTTAGCTCTGCAGAGCACCGTACCTTCGTCTTTAGCCTCTCTTCTCGTCTACATCTTAGCAAAAAGCTTTTCCACTCTGTCTGGCAAGGAGAAACTGTGCCAGCACAGAAAACATCTCCCATCGTGTTCTAGAGGCTGCACGGAGGTCTGACGAGTGTTTTGCAAGAAGAGAAAGAAAGTTGTCCAAAACAGCTTGCAATCGAATGTTCATGTGAATAGAAAAGGCAGGAGAGTGGTCAGGTACTGTTTTCTCTCACTTGGCAAGCTGCGCACACAATCGCAGTGTTGTACAGCTTGTTTCATCACCTTTGCGAAGTTGCCGCTCTCTCCGGCTCCCGGAGACGAAGAAGCTGCTTCTTCGCGCAAAGACGATTCTGCCGCTCACAGTGCTCTGCAGTGTGTGTCTTCTGCCGAAAGAAGCCCGGGAGCTGTGCTTAGCTCTGCAGAGCACCATACCTGCTTCTTTAGCCTCTCTTCTCGTCTACATCTTAGCAAAAAGCTTTTACACTCTGTCTGGCAAGGAGAAACTGTGCCAGCACAGAAAACATCTCCCATCGTGTTCTAGAAGCTGCACGGATGTCTGCCGAGTGTTTTGCAAGAAGAGAAAGAAAGTTGTCCAAAACAGCTTGCAATCGAATGTTCATGTGAATAGAAAAGGCAGGAGAGTGGTCAGGTACTGTTTTCTCTCACTTGGCAAACTGCCCACACAATCGCAGTGTTGTACAGCTTGTTTCATCACGTTTGCGAAGCTGCCGCTCTCTCCGGCTCCCGGAGACGAAGAAGCTGCTTCTTCGCGCAAAGACGATTCTGCCGCTCACTGTGCTCTGCAGTGTGCGCCTTCTGCCGAAAGAGGCCCGGGAGCGGTGCTTAGCTCTGCAGAGCACCGTACCTTCGTCTTTAGCCTCTCTTCTCGTCTACATCTTAGCAAAAAGCTTTTCCACTCTGTCTGGCAAGGAGAAACTGTGCCAGCACAGAAAACATCTCCCATCGTGTTCTAGACGCTGCACGGAGGTCTGCCGAGTGTTTTGCAAGAAGAGAAAGAAAGTTGTCCAAAACAGCTTGCAATCGAATATTCATGTGATTAGAAAATGCAGGAGAGTGGTCAGGTACTGTTTTCTCACAGTTGTCATGCTGCGCACACAATCGCAGTGTTGTACAGCTTGTTTCATCACCTTTGCGAAGTTGCCGCTCTCTCCGGCTCCCGGAGACGAAGAAGCTGCTTCTTCGCGCAAAGACGATTCTGCCGCTCATAGTGCTCTGCGGTGTGCGCCTTCTGCCGAAAGACGCCCGGGAGCGGTGCTTAGCTCTGCAGAGCACCGTACCTTCGTCTTTAGCCTCTCTTCTCGTCTACATCTTAGCAAAAAGCTTTTCCACTCTGTCTGGCAAGGAGAAACTGTGCCAGCACAGAAAACATCTCCCATCGTGTTCTAGAGGCTGCACGGAGGTCTGACGAGTGTTTTGCAAGAAGAGAAAGAAAGTTGTCCAAAACAGCTTGCAATCGAATGTTCATGTGAATAGAAAAGGCAGGAGAGTGGTCAGGTACTGTTTTCTCTCACTTGGCAAGCTGCGCACACAATCGCAGTGTTGTACAGCTTGTTTCATCACCTTTGCGAAGTTGCCGCTCTCTCCGGCTCCCGGAGACGAAGAAGCTGCTTCTTCGCGCAAAGACGATTCTGCCGCTCACAGTGCTCTGCAGTGTGTGTCTTCTGCCGAAAGAGGCCCGGGAGCTGTGCTTAGCTCTGCAGAGCACCATACCTGCTTCTTTAGCCTCTCTTCTCGTCTACATCTTAGCAAAAAGCTTTTCCACTCTGTCTGGCAAGGAGAAACTGTGCCAGCACAGAAAACATCTCCCATCGTGTTCTAGAAGCTGCACGGATGTCTGCCGAGTGTTTTGCAAGAAGAGAAAGAAAGTTGTCCAAAACAGCTTGCAATCGAATGTTCATGTGAATAGAAAAGGCAGGAGAGTGGTCAGGTACTGTTTTCTCTCACTTGGCAAGCTGCGCACACAATCGCAGTGTTGTACAGCTTGTTTCATCACGTTTGCGAAGCTGCCGCTCTCTCCGGCTCCCGGAGACGAAGAAGCTGCTTCTTCGCGCAAAGACGATTCTGCCGCTCACTGTGCTCTGCAGTGTGCGCCTTCTGCCGAAAGAGGCCCGGGAGCGGTGCTTAGCTCTGCAGAGCACCGGACCTTCGTCTTTAGCCTCTCTTCTCGTCTACATCTTAGCAAAAAGCTTTTCCACTCTGTCTGGCAAGGAGAAACTGTGCCAGCACAGAAAACATCTCCCATCGTGTTCTAGAGGCTGCACGGAGGTCTGCCGAGTGTTTTGCAAGAAGAGAAAGAAAGTTGTCCAAAACAGCTTGCAATCGAATGTTCATGTGATTTGAAAATGCAGGAGAGTGGTCAGGTACTGTTTTCTCACAGTTGTCATGCTGCGCACACAATCGCAGTGTTGTACAGCTTGTTTCATCACCTTTGCGAAGTTGCCGCTCTCTCCGGCTCCCGGAGACGAGGAAGCTGCTTCTTCGCGCAAAGACGATTCTGCCGCTCACAGTGCTCTGCGGTGTGCGGCTTCTGCCGAAAGAGGTCCGAGAGCGGGGCTTAGCTCTGCAGAGCACCATACCTTCGTCTTTAGCCTCTCTTCTCGTCTACATCTTAGCAAAAAGCTTTTCCACTCTGTCTGGCAAGGAGAAACTGTGCCAGCACAAAAAATATCTCCCATCGTGTTCTAGAAGCTGCACGGAGGTCAGACGAGTGTTTTGCAAGAAGAGAAAGAAAGTTGTCCAAAACAGCTTGCAATCGAATGTTCATGTGAATAGAAAAGGCAGGAGAGTGGTCAGGTACTGTTTTCTCTCACTTGGCAAGCTGAGCTCACAATCGCAGTGTTGTACAGCTTGTTTCATCACCTTTGCGAAGCTGCCGCTCTCTCCGGCTCCCGGAGACGAAGAAGCTGCTTCTTCGCGCAAAGACGATTCTGCCGCTCACAGTGCTCTGCGGTGTGTGCCTTCTGCCGAAAGAGGCCCGGGAGCGGTTCTTAGCTCTGCAGAGCCCCGTACCTTCATCTTTAGCCTCTCTTCTCATCTACATCTTAGCAAAAAGCTTTTCCACTCTGTCTGGCAAGGAGAAACTGTGCCAGCACAGAAAACATCTCCCATCGTGTTCTAGACGCTGCACGGAGGTCTGCCGAGTGTTTTGCAAGAAGAGAAAGAAAGTTGTCCAAAACAGCTTGCAATCGAATGTTCATGTGATTAGAAAAGGCAGGAGAGTGGTCAGGTACTGTTTTCTCTCAGTTGTAATGCTGCGCACACAATCGCAGTGTTGTACAGCTTGTTTCATCACCTTTGCGAAGCTGCCGCTCTCTCCGGCTCCCGGAGACGAAGAAGCTGCTTCTTCGCGCAAAGACGATTCTGCCGCTCACAGTGCTCTGCGGTGTGCGCCTTCTGCCGAAAGAGGTCCGGGAGCGGTGCTTAGCTCTGCAGAGCACCGTACCTTCGTCTATAGCGTCTGCTCTCGTCTACATCTTAGCAAAAAGCTTTTCCACTCTGTCTGGCAAGGAGAAACTGTGCCAGCACAAAAAACATCTCCCATCGTGTTCTAGAAGCTTCACGGAGGTCAGCCGAGTGTTTTACAAGAAGAGAAAGAAAGTTGTCCAAAACAGCTTGCAATCGAATGTTCAAGTGAATAGAAAAGGCAGGAGAGTGGTCAGGTACTGTTTTCTCTCAGTTGGCAAGCTGCGCACACAATCGCAGTGTTGTACAGCTTGTTTCATCACCTTTGCGAAGTTGCCGCTCTCTCCGGCTCCCGGAGACGAAGAAGCTGCTTCTTCGCGCAAAGACGATTCTGCCGCTCACAGTGCTCTGCGGTGTGTGCCTTCTGCCGAAAGACGCCCGGGAGCGGTGCTTAGCTCTGCAGAGCACCGGACCTTCGTCTTTAGCCTCTCTTCTCGTCTACATCTTAGCAAAAACCTTTTCCACTCTGTCTGGCAAGGAGAAACTGTGCCAGCACAAAAAACATCTCCCATCGTGTTCTAGAGGCTGCACGGAGGTCTGCCGAGTGTTTTGCAAGAAGAGAAAGAAAGTTGTCCAAAACAGCTTGCAATCGAATGTTCATGTGAATAGAAAAGGCAGGAGAGTGGTCAGGTACTGTTTTCTCTCACTTGGCAAGCTGCGCACACAATCGCAGTGTTGTACAGCTTGTTTCATCACCTTTGCCAAGTTGCCGCTCTCTCCGGCTCCCGGAGACGAAGAAGCTGCTTCTTCGCGCAAAGACGATTCTGCCGCTCACAGTGCTCTGCGGTGTGCGCCTTCTGCCGAAAGAGGTCCGGGAGCGGTGCTTAGCTCTGCAGAGCACCGTACCTTCGTCTTTAGCCTCTCTTCTCGTCTACATCTTAGCAAAAAGCTTTTCCACTCTGTCTGGCAAGGAGAAACTGTGCCAGCACAGAAAACATCTCCCATCGTGTTCTAGAGGCTGCACGGAGGTCTGCCGAGTGATTTGCAAGAAGAGAAAGAAAGTTGTCCAAAACAGCTTGCAATCGAATGTTCATGTGAATAGAAAAGGCAGGAGAGTGGTCAGGTACTGTTTTCTCTCAGTTGGCAAGCTGCGCACACAATCGCAGTGTTGTACAGCTTGTTTCATCACCTTTGCGAAGTTGCCGCTCTCTCCGGCTCCCGGAGACGAAGAAGCTGCTTCTTCGCGCAAAGACGATTCTGCCGCTCACAGTGCTCTGCGGTGTGTGCCTTCTGCCGAAAGACGCCCGGGAGCGGTGCTTAGCTCTGCAGAGCACCGTACCTTCGTCTTTAGCCTCTCTTCTCGTCTACATCTTAGCAAAAAGCTTTTCCACTCTGTCTGGCAAGGAGAAACTGTGCCAGCACAGAAAACATCTCCCATCGTGTTCTAGAGGCTGCACGGAGGTCTGCCGAGTGTTTTGCAAGAAGAGAAAAAAAGTATTCCAAAACAGCTTGCAATCGAATGTTCATGTGAATAGAAAAGGCAGGAGAGTGGTCAGGTACTGTTTTCTCTCAGTTGGCAAGCTGCGCACACAATCGCAGTGTTGTACAGCTTGTTTCAGCACCTTTGCGAAGCTGCCGCTCTCTCCGGCTCCCGGAGACGAAGAAGCAGCTTCTTCGCGCAAAGACGATTCTGCCGCTCACAGTGCTCTGCGGTGTGTGCCTCCTGCCGAAAGAGGCCCGGGAGCGGTGCTTAGCTCTGCAGAGCACCGTACCTTCGTCTTTAGCCTCTCTTCTCGTCTACATCTTAGCAAAAAGCTTTTCCACTCTGTCTGGCAAGGAGAAACTGTGCCAGCACAGAAAACATCTCCCATCGTGTTCTAGAGGCTGCACGGAGGTCTGCCGAGTGTTTTGCAAGAAGAGAAAGAAAGTTGTCCAAAACAGCTTGCAATCGAATGTTCATGTGAATAGAAAAGGCAGGAGAGTGGTCAGGTACTGTTTTCTCTCACTTGGCAAGCTGCGCACACAATCGCAGTGTTGTACAGCTTGTTTCATCACCTTTGCGAAGTTGCCGCTCTCTCCGGCTCCCGGAGACGAAGAAGCTGCTTCTTCGCGCAAAGACGATTCTGCCGCTCACAGTGCTCTGCGGTGTGCGCCTTCTGCCGAAAGAGGTCCGGGAGCGGTGCTTAGCTCTGCAGAGCACCGTACCTTCGTCTTTAGCCTCTCTTCTCGTCTACATCTTAGCAAAAAGCTTTTCCACTCTGTCTGGCAAGGAGAAACTGTGCCAGCACAGAAAACATCTCCCATCGTGTTCTAGAGGCTGCACGGAGGTCTGCCGAGTGATTTGCAAGAAGAGAAAGAAAGTTGTCCAAAACAGCTTGCAATCGAATGTTCATGTGAATAGAAAAGGCAGGAGAGTGGTCAGGTACTGTTTTCTCTCAGTTGGCAAGCTGCGCACACAATCGCAGTGTTGTACAGCTTGTTTCATCACCTTTGCGAAGTTGCCGCTCTCTCCGGCTCCCGGAGACGAAGAAGCTGCTTCTTCGCGCAAAGACGATTCTGCCGCTCAGAGTGCTCTGCGGTGTGTGCCTTCTGCCGAAAGACGCCCGGGAGCGGTGCTTAGCTCTGCAGAGCACCGTACCTTCGTCTTTAGCCTCTCTTCTCGTCTACATCTTAGCAAAAAGCTTTTCCACTCTGTCTGGCAAGGAGAAACTGTGCCAGCACAGAAAACATCTCCCATCGTGTTCTAGAGGCTGCACGGAGGTCTGCCGAGTGTTTTGCAAGAAGAGAAAGAAAGTTGTCCAAAACAGCTTGCAATCGAATGTTCATGTTAATAGAAAAGGCAGGAGAGTGGTCAGGTACTGTTTTCTCTCAGTTGGCAAGCTGCGCACACAATCGCAGTGTTGTACAGCTTGTTTCATCACCTTTGCCAAGTTGCCGCTCTCTCCGGCTCCCGGAGACGAAGAAGCTGCTTCTTCGCGCAAAGACGATTCTGCCGCTCACAGTGCTCTGCAGTGTGTGTCTTCTGCCGAAAGAGGCCCGGGAGCTGTGCTCTGCTCTGCAGAGCACCATACCTGCTTCTTTAGCCTCTCTTCTCGTCTACATCTTAGCAAAAACCTTTTCCACTCTGTCTGGCAAGCAGAAACTGTGCCAGCACAGAAAACATCTCCCATCGTGTTCTAGAGGCTGCACGGAGGTCTGCCGAGTGTTTTGCAAGAAGAGAAAGAAAGTTGTCCAAAACAGCTTGCAATCGAATGTTCATGTGAATAGAAAAGGCAGGAGAGTGGTCAGGTACTGTTTTCTCTCAGTTGGCAAGCTGCGCACACAATCGCAGTGTTGTACAGCTTGTTTCATCACCTTTGCGAGGTTGCCGCTCTCTCCGGCTCCCGGAGACGAAGAAGCTGCTTCTTCGCGCAAAGACGATTCTGCCGCTCACAGTGCTCTGCGGTGTGCGCCTTCTGCCGAAAGAGGTCCGGGAGCGGTGCTTAGCTCTGCAGAGCACCGTACCTTCGTCTTTAGCCTCTCTTCTCGTCTACATCTTAGCAAAAAGCTTTTCCACTCTGTCTGGCAAGGAGAAACTGTGCCAGCACAGAAAACATCTCCCATCGTGTTCTAGAGGCTGCACGGAGGTCTGACGAGTGTTTTGCAAGAAGAGAAAGAAAGTTGTCCAAAACAGCTTGCAATCGAATGTTCATGTGAATAGAAAAGGCAGGAGAGTGGTCAGGTACTGTTTTCTCTCAGTTGGCAAGCTGCGCACACAATCGCAGTGTTGTACAGCTTGTTTCATCACCTTTGCGAAGTTGCCGCTCTCTCCGGCTCCCGGAGACGAAGAAGCTGCTTCTTCGCGCAAAGACGATTCTGCCGCTCACAGTGCTCTGCAGTGTGTGTCTTCTGCCGAAAGAAGCCCGGGAGCTGTGCTTAGCTCTGCAGAGCACCATACCTGCTTCTTTAGCCTCTCTTCTCGTCTACATCTTAGCAAAAAGCTTTTCCACTCTGTCTGGCAAGGAGAAACTGTGCCAGCACAGAAAACATCTCCCATCGTGTTCTAGAAGCTGCACGGATGTCTGCCGAGTGTTTTGCAAGAAGAGAAAGAAAGTTGTCCAAAACAGCTTGCAATCGAATGTTCATGTGAATAGAAAAGGCAGGAGAGTGGTCAGGTACTGTTTTCTCTCACTTGGCAAGCTGCGCACACAATCGCAGTGTTGTACAGCTTGTTTCATCACGTTTGCGAAGCTGCCGCTCTCTCCGGCTCCCGGAGACGGAGAAGCTGCTTCTTCGCGCAAAGACGATTCTGCCGCTCACTGTGCTCTGCAGTGTGCGCCTTCTGCCGAAAGAGGCCCGGGAGCGGTGCTTAGCTCTGCAGAGCACCGGACCTTCGTCTTTAGCCTCTCTTCTCGTCTACATCTTAGCAAAAAGCTTTTCCACTCTGTCTGGCAAGGAGAAACTGTGCCAGCACAAAAAATATCTCCCATCGTGTTCTAGAAGCTGCACGGAGGTCAGCCGAGTGTTTTGCAAGAAGAGAAAGAAAGTTGTCCAAAACAGCTTGCAATCGAATGTTCATGTGAATAGAAAAGGCAGGAGAGTGGTCAGGTACTGTTTTCTCTCACTTGGCAAGCTGAGCTCACAATCGCAGTGTTGTACAGCTTGTTTCATCACCTTTGCGAAGCTGCCGCTCTCTCCGGCTCCCGGAGACGAAGAAGCTGCTTCTTCGCGCAAAGACGATTCTGCCGCTCACAGTGCTCTGCGGTGTGTGCCTTCTGCCGAAAGAGGCCCGGGAGCGGTGCTTAGCTCTGCAGAGCCCCGTACCTTCATCTTTAGCCTCTCTTCTCATCTACATCTTTGCAAAAAGCTTTTCCACTCTGTCTGGCAAGGAGAAACTGTGCCAGCACAAAAAACATCTCCCATCGTGTTCTAGAAGCTGCAAGGAGGTCTGCCGAGTGTTTTGCAAGAAGAGAAAGAAAGTTGTCCAAAACAGCTTGCAATCGAATGTTCAAGTGAATAGAAAAGGCGGGAGAGTGGTCAGGTACTGTTTTCTCTCAGTTGGCAAGCTGCGCACACAATCGCAGTGTTGTACAGCTTGTTTCATCACCTTTGCCAAGTTGCCGCTCTCTCCGGCTCCCGGAGACGAAGAAGCTGCTTCTTCGCGCAAAGACGATTGTGCCGCTCACAGTGCTCTGCGGTGTGTGCCTTCTGCCGAAAGACGCCCGGGAGTGGTGCTTAGCTCTGCAGAGCACCGTACCTTCGTCTTTAGCCTCTCTTCTCGTCTACATCTTAGCAAAAAGCTTTTCCACTCTGTCTGGCAAGGAGAAACTGTGCCAGCACAAAAAACATCTCCCATCGTGTTCTAGAAGCTGCACGGAGGTCTGCCGAGTGTTTTGCAAGAAGAGAAAGAAAGTTGTCCAAAACAGCTTGCAATCGAATGTTCATGTGAATAGAAAAGGCAGGAGAGTGGTCAGGTACTGTTTTCTCTCACTTGGCAAGCTGCGCACACAATTGCAATGTTGTACAGCTTGTTTCATCACGTTTGCGAAGCTGCCGCTCTCTCCGGCTCCCGGAGACGAAGAAGCTGCTTCTTCGCGCAAAGACGATTCTGCCGCTCACAGTGCTCTGCGGTGTGTGCCTCCTGCCGAAAGAGGCCCGGGAGTGGTGCTTAGCTCTGCAGAGCACCGTACCTTCGTCTTTAGCCTCTCTTCTCGTCTACATCTTAGCAAAAAGCTTTTCCACTCTGTCTGGCAAGGAGAAACTGTGCCAGCACAAAAAACATCTCCCATCGTGTTCTAGAGGCTGCACGGAGGTCTGCCGAGTGTTTTGCAAGAAGAGAAAGAAAGTTGTCCAAAACAGCTTGCAATCGAATGTTCATGTTAATAGAAAAGGCAGGAGAGTGGTCAGGTACTGTTTTCTCTCAGTTGGCAAACTGCGCACACAATCGCAGTGTTGTACAGCTTGTTTCATCACCTTTGCGAAGTTGCCGCTCTCTCCGGCTCCCGGAGACGAAGAAGCTGCTTCTTCGCGCAAAGACGATTCTGCCGCTCACAGTGCTCTGCGGTGTGCGCCTTCTGCCGAAAGAGGTCCGGGAGCGGTGCTTAGCTCTGCAGAGCACCGTACCTTCGTCTTTAGCCTCTCTTCTCGTCTACATCTTAGCAAAAAGCTTTTCCACTCTGTCTGGCAAGGAGAAACTGTGCCAGCACAGAAAACATCTCCCATCGTGTTCTAGAGGCTGCACGGAGGTCTGCCGAGTGATTTGCAAGAAGAGAAAGAAAGTTGTCCAAAACAGCTTGCAATCGAATGTTCATGTGAATAGAAAAGGCAGGAGAGTGGTCAGGTACTGTTTTCTCTCAGTTGGCAAGCTGCGCACACAATCGCAGTGTTGTACAGCTTGTTTCATCACCTTTGCCAAGTTGCCGCTCTCTCCGGCTCCCGGAGACGAAGAAGCTGCTTCTTCGCGCAAAGACGATTCTGCCGCTCACAGTGCTCTGCGGTGTGCGCCTTCTGCCGAAAGAGGTCCGGGAGCGGTGCTTAGCTCTGCAGAGCACCGTACCTTCGTCTTTAGCCTCTCTTCTCGTCTACATCTTAGCAAAAAGCTTTTCCACTCTGTCTGGCAAGGAGAAACTGTGCCAGCACAGAAAACATCTCCCATCGTGTTCTAGAGGCTGCACGGAGGTCTGACGAGTGTTTTGCAAGAAGAGAAAGAAAGTTGTCCAAAACAGCTTGCAATCGAATGTTCATGTGAATAGAAAAGGCAGGAGAGTGGTCAGGTACTGTTTTCTCTCACTTGGCAAGCTGCGCACACAATCGCAGTGTTGTACAGCTTGTTTCATCACCTTTGCGAAGTTGCCGCTCTCTCCGGCTCCCGGAGACGAAGAAGCTGCTTCTTCGCGCAAAGACGATTCTGCCGCTCACAGTGCTCTGCAGTGTGTGTCTTCTGCCGAAAGAAGCCCGGGAGCTGTGCTTAGCTCTGCAGAGCACCATACCTGCTTCTTTAGCCTCTCTTCTCGTCTACATCTTAGCAAAAAGCTTTTACACTCTGTCTGGCAAGGAGAAACTGTGCCAGCACAGAAAACATCTCCCATCGTGTTCTAGAAGCTGCACGGATGTCTGCCGAGTGTTTTGCCAGAAGAGAAAGAAAGTTGTCCAAAACAGCTTGCAATCGAATGTTCATGTGAATAGAAAAGGCAGGAGAGTGGTCAGGTACTGTTTTCTCTCACTTGGCAAACTGCCCACACAATCGCAGTGTTGTACAGCTTGTTTCATCACGTTTGCGAAGCTGCCGCTCTCTCCGGCTCCCGGAGACGAAGAAGCTGCTTCTTCGCGCAAAGACGATTCTGCCGCTCACTGTGCTCTGCAGTGTGCGCCTTCTGCCGAAAGAGGTCCGGGAGCCGTGCTTAGCTCTGCAGAGCACCGTACCTTCGTCTTTAGCCTCTCTTCTCGTCTACATCTTAGCAAAAAGCTTTTCCACTCTGTCTGGCAAGGAGAAACTGTGCCAGCACAGAAAACATCTCCCATCGTGTTCTAGAGGCTGCACGGAGGTCTGCCGAGTGTTTTGCAAGAAGAGAAACAAAGTTGTCCAAAACAGCTTGCAATCGAATATTCATGTGATTAGAAAATGCAGGAGAGTGGTCAGGTACTGTTTTCTCACAGTTGTCATGCTGCGCACACAATCGCAGTGTTGTACAGCTTGTTTCATCACCTTTGCGAAGTTGCCGCTCTCTCCGGCTCCCGGAGACGAAGAAGCTGCTTCTTCGCGCAAAGACGATTCTGCCGCTCATAGTGCTCTGCGGTGTGCGCCTTCTGCCGAAAGACGCCCGGGAGCGGTGCTTAGCTCTGCAGAGCACCGTACCTTCGTCTTTAGCCTCTCTTCTCGTCTACATCTTAGCAAAAAGCTTTTCCACTCTGTCTGGCAAGGAGAAACTGTGCCAGCACAGAAAACATCTCCCATCGTGTTCTAGAGGCTGCACGGAGGTCTGCCGAGTGATTTGCAAGAAGAGAAAGAAAGTTGTCCAAAACAGCTTGCAATCGAATGTTCATGTTAATAGAAAAGGCAGGAGAGTGGTCAGGTACTGTTTTCTCTCAGTTGGCAAACTGCGCACACAATCGCAGTGTTGTACAGCTTGTTTCATCACCTTTGCGAAGTTGCCGCTCTCTCCGGCTCCCGGAGACGAAGAAGCTGCTTCTTCGCGCAAAGACGATTCTGCCGCTCACAGTGCTCTGCGGTGTGTGCCTTCTGCCGAAAGACGCCCGGGAGCGGTGCTTAGCTCTGCAGAGCACCGTACCTTCGTCTTAACCTCTCTTCTCGTCTACATCTTAGCAAAAAGCTTTTCCACTCTGTCTGGCAAGGAGAAACTGTGCCAGCACAAAAAACATCTCCCATCGTGTTCTAGAGGCTGCACGGAGGTCTGCCGAGTGTTTTGCAAGAAGAGAAAGAAAGTTGTCCAAAACAGCTTGCAATCGAATGTTCATGTGAATAGAAAAGGCAGGAGAGTGGTCAGGTACTGTTTTCTCTCACTTGGCAAGCTGCGCACACAATCGCAGTGTTGTACAGCTTGTTTCAGCACCTTTGCGAAGCTGCCGCTCTCTCCGGCTCCCGGAGACGAAGAAGCTGCTTCTTCGCGCAAAGACGATTCTGCCGCTCACAGTGCTCTGCGGTGTGTGCCTCCTGCCGAAAGAGGCCCGGGAGCGGTGCTTAGCTCTGCAGAGCACCGTACCTTCGTCTTTAGCCTCTCTTCTCGTCTACATCTTAGCAAAAAGCTTTTCCACTCTGTCTGGCAAGGAGAAACTGTGCCAGCACAGAAAACATCTCCCATCGTGTTCTAGAGGCTGCACGGAGGTCTGCCGAGTGTTTTGCAAGAAGAGAAAGAAAGTTGTCCAAAACAGCTTGCAATCGAATGTTCATGTGAATAGAAAAGGCAGGAGAGTGGTCAGGTACTGTTTTCTCTCACTTGGCAAGCTGCGCACACAATCGCAGTGTTGTACAGCTTGTTTCATCACCTTTGCCAAGTTGCCGCTCTCTCCGGCTCCCGGAGACGAAGAAGCTGCTTCTTCGCGCAAAGACGATTCTGCCGCTCACAGTGCTCTGCAGTGTGTGTCTTCTGCCGAAAGAGGCCCGGGAGCTGTGCTCTGCTCTGCAGAGCACCATACCTCCTTCTTTAGCCTCTCTTCTCGTCTACATTTAGCAAAAACCTTTTCCACTCTGTCTGGCAAGCAGAAACTGTGCCAGCACAGAAAACATCTCCCATCGTGTTCTAGAGGCTGCACGGAGGTCTGCCGAGTGTTTTGCAAGAAGAGAAAGAAAGTTGTCCAAAACAGCTTGCAATCGAATGTTCATGTGAATAGAAAAGGCAGGAGAGTGGTCAGGTACTGTTTTCTCTCAGTTGGCAAGCTGCGCACACAATCGCAGTGTTGTACAGCTTGTTTCATCACCTTTGCCAAGTTGCCGCTCTCTCCGGCTCCCGGAGACGAAGAAGCTGCTTCTTCGCGCAAAGACGATTCTGCCGCTCACAGTGCTCTGCGGTGTGCGCCTTCTGCCGAAAGAGGTCCGGGAGCGGTGCTTAGCTCTGCAGAGCACCGTACCTTCGTCTTTAGCCTCTCTTCTCGTCTACATCTTAGCAAAAAGCTTTTCCACTCTGTCTGGCAAGGAGAAACTGTGCCAGCACAAAAAACATCTCCCATCGTGTTCTAGAAGCTGCACGGATGTCTGTCGAGTGTTTTGCAAGAAGAGAAAGAAAGTTGTCCAAAACAGCTTGCAATCGAATGTTCATGTGAATAGAAAAGGCAGGAGAGTGGTCAGGTACTGTTTTCTCTCACTTGGCAAGCTGCGCACACAATCGCAGTGTTGTACAGCTTGTTTCATCACCTTTGCGAAGTTGCCGCTCTCTCCGGCTCCCGGAGACGAGGAAGCTGCTTCTTCGCGCAAAGACGATTCTGCCGCTCACAGTGCTCTGCGGTGTGCGCCTTCTGCCGAAAGACGCCCGGGAGCGGTGCTTAGCTCTGCAGAGCACCGTACCTTCGTCTTTACCCTCTCTTCTCGTCTACATCTTAGCAAAAAGCTTTTCCACTCTGTCTGGCAAGGAGAAACTGTGCCAGCACAGAAAACATCTCCCATCGTGTTCTAGAGGCTGCACGGAGGTCTGCCGAGTGTTTTGCAAGAAGAAAGAAAGTTGTCCAAAACAGCTTGCAATCGAATGTTCATGTGAATAGAAGAGGCAGGAGAGTGGTCAGGTACTGTTTTCTCTCAGTTGGCAAGCTGCGCACACAATCGCAGTGTTGTACAGCTTGTTTCATCACCTTTGCGAAGTTGCCGCTCTCTCCGGCTCACGGAGACGAAGAAGCTGCTTCTTCGCGCAAAGACCATACTGCCGCTCACAGTGCTCTGCGGTGTGCGCCTTCTGCCGAAAGAGGCCCGGGAGCGGTGCTTAGCTCTGCAGAGCACCGTACCTTCGTCTTTAGCCTCTCTTCTCGTCTACATCTTAGCAAAAAGCTTTTCCACTCTGTCTGGCAAGGAGAAACTGTGCCAGCACAGAAAACATCTCCCATCGTGTTCTAGAGGCTGCACGGAGGTCTGCCGAGTGTTTTGCAAGAAGAGAAAGAAAGTTGTCCAAAACAGCTTGCAATCGAAAGTTCATGTGAATAGAAAAGGCAGGAGAGTGGTCAGGTACTGTTTTCTCTCAGTTGGCAAGCTGCGCACACAATCGCAGTGTTGTACAGCTTGTTTCAGCACCTTTGCGAAGCTGCCGCTCTCTCCGGCTCCCGGAGACGAAGAAGCTGCTTCTTCGCGCAAAGACGATTCTGCCGCTCACAGTGCTCTGCGGTGTGCGCCTTCTGCCGAAAGACGCCCGGGAGCTGTACTTAGCTCTGCAGAGCACCGTACCTTCGTCTTTAGCCTCTCTTCTCGTCTACATCTTAGCAAAAAGCTTTTCCACTCTGTCTGGCAAGGAGAAACTGTGCCAGCACAAAAAACATCTCCCATCGTGTTCTAGAAGCTGCACGGAGGTCTGCCGAGTGTTTTGCAAGAAGAGAAAGAAAGTTGTCCAAAACAGCTTGCAATCGAATGTTCATGTGATTAGAAAATGCAGGAGAGTGGTCAGGTACTGTTTTCTCTCAGTTGTCATGCTGCGCACACAATCGCAGTGTTGTACAGCTTTTTTCATCACCTTTGCGAAGTTGCCGCTCTCTCCGGCTCCCGGAGACGAAGAAGCTGCTTCTTCGCGCAAAGACGATTCTGCCGCTCACAGTGCTCTGCGGTGTGCGCCTTCTGCCGAAAGAGGTCCGGGAGCGGTCCTTAGCTCTGCAGAGCACCGTACCTTCGTCTTTAGCCTCTCTTCTCGTCTACGTCTTAGCAAAAAGCTTTTCCACTCTGTCTGGCAAGGAGAAACTGTGCCAGCACAAAAAACATCTCCCATCGTGTTCTAGAAGCTTCACGGAGGTCAGCCGAATGTTTTACAAGAAGAGAAAGAAAGTTGTCCAAAACAGCTTGCAATCGAATGTTCAAGTGAATAGAAAAGGCAGGAGAGTGGTCAGGTACTGTTTTCTCTCAGTTGGCAAGCTGCGCACACAATCGCAGTGTTGTACAGCTTGTTTCATCACCTTTGCCAAGTTGCCGCTCTCTCCGGCTCCCGGAGACGAAGAAGCTGCTTCTTCGCGCAAAGACGATTCTGTCGCTCACAGTGCTCTGCGGTGTGAGCCTTCTGCCGAAAGACGCCCGGGAGCGGTGCTTAGCTCTGCAGAGCACCGTACCTTCGTCTTTAGCCTCTCTTCTCGTCTACATCTTAGCAAAAATCTTTTCCACTCTGTCTGGCAAGGAGAAACTGTGCCAGCACAAAAAACATCTCCCATCGTGTTCTAGAGGCTGTACGGAGCTCTGCCGAGTGTTTTGCAAGAAGAGAAAAAAAGTTGTCCAAAACAGCTTGCAATCGAATGTTCATGTGAATAGAAAAGGCAGGAGAGTGGTCAGGTACTGTTTTCTCTCACTTGGCAAGCTGCGCACACAATTGCAGTGTTGTACAGCTTGTTTCATCACCTTTGCGAAGCTGCCGCTCTCTCCGGCTCCCGGAGACGAAGAAGCAGCTTCTTTGCGCAAAGACGATTCTGCCGCTCACAGTGCTCTGCGGTGTGCGCCTTCTGCCGAAAGACGCCCGGGAGCGGTGCTTAGCTCTGCAGAGCACCGTACCTTCGTCTTTAGCCTCTCTTCTCGTCTACATCTTAGCAAAAAGCTTTTCCACTCTGTCTGGCAAGGAGAAACTGTGCCAGCACAAAAAACATCTCCCATCGTGTTCTAGAAGCTGCACGGAGGTCAGCCGAGTGTTTTACAAGAAGAGAAAGAAAGTTGTCCAAAACAGCTTGCAATCGAATGTTCAAGTGAATAGAAAAGGCAGGAGAGTGGTCAGGTACTGTTTTCTCTCAGTTGGCAAGCTGCGCACACAATCGCAGTTTTGTACAGCTCGTTTCATCACCTTTGCGAAGTTGCCGCTCTCTCCGGCTCCCGGAGACGAAGAAGCTGCTTCTTCGCGCAAAGACGATTCTGCCGCTCACAGTGCTCTGCGGTGTGCGCCTTCTGCCGAAAAACGCCCGGGAGCGGTGCTTAGCTCTGCAGAGCACCGTACCTTCGTCTTTAGCCTCTCTTCTCGTCTACATCTTAGCAAAATGTTTTTCCACTCTGGCAAGGAGAAACTGTGCCAGCACAGAAAACATCTCCCATCGTGTTCTAGAGGCTGCACGGAGGTCTGGCGTGTGTATTGCAAGAAGAGAAAGAAAGTTGTCCAAAACAGCTTGCAATCGAATGTTCATGTGAATAGAAAAGGCAGGAGAGTGGTCAGGTACTGTTTTCTCTCAGTTGGCAAGCTGCGCACACAATCGCAGTGTTGTACAGCTTGTTTCATCACCTTTGCCAAGTTGCCGCTCTCTCCGGCTCCCGGAGACGAAGAAGCTGCTTCTTCGCGCAAAGACGATTCTGCCGCTCACAGTGCTCTGCGGTGTGCGCCTTCTGCCGAAAGACGCCCGGGAGCGGTGCTTAGCTCTGCAGAGCACCGTACCTTCGTCTTTAGCCTCTCTTCTCGTCTACATCTTAGCAAAAAGCTTTTCCACTCTGTCTGGCAAGGAGAAACTGTGCCAGCACAAAAAACATCTCCCATCGTGTTCTAGAAGCTGCACGGAGGTCTGCCGAGTGTTTTGCAAGAAGAGAAAGAAAGTTGTCCAAAACAGCTTGCAATCGAATGTTCATGTGAATAGAAAAGGCAGGAGAGTGGTCAGGTACTGTTTTCTCTCACTTGGCAAGCTGCGCACACAATCGCAGTGTTGTACAGCTTGTTTCATCACCTTTGCGAAGTTGCCGCTCTATCCGGCTCCCGGAGACGAAGAAGCTGCTTCTTCGCGCAAAGACGATTCTGCCGCTCACAGTGCTCTGCCGTGTGTGTCTTATGCCGAAAGACGCCCGGGAGCTGTGCTTAGCTCTGCAGAGCACCATACCTGCTTCTTTAGCCTCTCTTCTCGTCTACATCTTAGCAAAAACCTTTTCCACTCTGTCTGGCAAGGAGAAACTGTGCCAGCACAAAAAACATCTCCCATCGTGTTCTAGAGGCTGCACGGAGGTCTGCCGAGTGTTTTGCAAGAAGAGAAAGAAAGTTGTCCAAAACAGCTTGCAATCGAATGTTCATGTGAATAGAAAAGGCAGGAGAGTGGTCAGGTACTGTTTTCTCTCACTTGGCAAGCTGCGCACACAATCGCAGTGTTGTACAGCTTGTTTCATCACCTTTGCCAAGTTGCCGCTCTCTCCGGCTCCCGGAGACGAAGAAGCTGCTTCTTCGCACAAAGACGATTCTGCCGCTCACAGTGCTCTGCAGTGTGTGTCTTCTGCCGAAAGAGGCCCGGGAGCTGTGCTTAGCTCTGCAGAGCACCATACCTGCTTCTTTAGCCTCTCTTCTCGTCTACATCTTAGCAAAAAGCTTTTCCACTCTGTCTGGCAAGGAGAAACTGTGCCAGCACAGAAAACATCTCCCATCGTGTTCTAGAAGCTGCACGGATGTCTGTCGAGTGTTTTGCAAGAAGAGAAAGAAAGTTGTCCAAAACAGCTTGCAATCGAATGTTCATGTGAATAGAAAAGGCAGGAGAGTTGTCAGGTACTGTTTTCTCTCACTTGGCAAGCTGCGCACACAATCGCAGTGTTGTACAGCTTGTTTCATCACCTTTGCCAAGTTGCCGCTCTCTCCGGCTCCCGGAGACGAAGAAGCTGCTTCTTCGCGCAAAGACGATTCTGCCGCTCACAGTGCTCTGCGGTGTGCGCCTTCTGCCGAAAGAGGTCCGGGAGCGGTGCTTAGCTCTGCAGAGCACCGTACCTTCGTCTTTAGCCTCTCTTCTCGTCTACATCTTAGCAAAAAGCTTTTCCACTCTGTCTGGCAAGGAGAAACTGTGCCAGCACAGAAAACATCTCCCATCGTGTTCTAGAGGCTGCACGGAGGTCTGCCGAGTGATTTGCAAGAAGAGAAAGAAAGTTGTCCAAAACAGCTTGCAATCGAATGTTCATGTGAATAGAAAAGGCAGGAGAGTGGTCAGGTACTGTTTTCTCTCAGTTGGCAAGCTGCGCACACAATCGCAGTGTTGTACAGCTTGTTTCATCACCTTTGCCAAGTTGCCGCTCTCTCCGGCTCCCGGAGACGAAGAAGCTGCTTCTTCGCGCAAAGACGATTCTGCCGCTCACAGTGCTCTGCGGTGTGTGCCTTCTGCCGAAAGACGCCCGGGAGCGGTGCTTAGCTCTGCAGAGCACCGTACCTTCGTCTTTAGCCTCTCTTCTCGTCTACATCTTAGCAAAAAGCTTTTCCACTCTGTCTGGCAAGGAGAAACTGTGCCAGCACAAAAAACATCTCCCATCGTGTTCTAGAAGCTGCACGGAGGTCTGCCGAGTGTTTTGCAAGAAGAGAAAGAAAGTTGTCCAAAACAGCTTGCAATCGAATGTTCATGTGAATAGAAAAGGCAGGAGAGTGGTCAGGTACTGTTTTCTCTCAGTTGGCAAGCTGCGCACACAATCGCAGTGTTGTACAGCTTGTTTCATCACCTTTGCGAAGTTGCCGCTCTCTCCGGCTCCCGGAGACGAAGAAGCTGCTTCTTCGCGCAAAGACGATTCTGCCGCTCACAGTGCTCTGCGGTGTGTGCCTCCTGCCGAAAGAGGACCGGGAGCGGTGCTTAGCTCTGCAGAGCACCGTACCTTCGTCTTTAGCCTCTCTTCTCGTCTACATCTTAGCAAAAAGCTTTTCCACTCTGTCTGGCAAGGAGAAACTGTGCCAGCACAGAAAACATCTCCCATCGTGTTCTAGAGGCTGCACGGAGGTCTGCCGAGTGTTTTGCAAGAAGAGAAAGAAAGTTGTCCAAAACAGCTTGCAATCGAATGTTCATGTGAATAGAAAAGGCAGGAGAGTGGTCAGGTACTGTTTTCTCTCAGTTGGCAAGCTGCGCACACAATCGCAGTGTTGTACAGCTTGTTTCATCACCTTTGCGAAGTTGCCGCTCTATCCGTCTCCCGGAGACGAAGAAGCTGCTTCTTCGCGCAAAGATGATTCTGCCGCTCACAGTGCTCTGCAGAGTGTGTCTTCTGCCGAAAGAGGCCCGGGAGCTGTGCTTAGCTCTGCAGAGCACCATACCTGCTTCTTTAGCCTCTCTTCTCGTCTACATCTTAGCAAAAAGCTTTTCCACTCTGTCTGGCAAGGAGAAACTGTGCCAGCACAAAAAACATCTCCCATCGTGTTCTAGAGGCTGCACGGAGGTCTGCCGAGTGTTTTGCAAGAAGAGAAAGAAAGTTGTCCAAAACAGCTTGCAATCGAATGTTCATGTGAATAGAAAAGGCAGGAGAGTGGTCAGGTACTGTTTTCTCTCAGTTGGCAAGCTGCGCACACAATCGCAGTGTTGTACAGCTTGTTTCATCACCTTTGCGAAGTTGCCGCTCTCTCCGGCTCCCGGAGACGAAGAAGCTGCTTCTTCGCACAAAGACGATTCTGCCGCTCACAGTGCTCTGCAGTGTGTGTCTTCTGCCGAAAGAGGCCCGGGAGCTGTGCTTAGCTCTGCAGAGCACCATACCTGCTTCTTTAGCCTCTCTTCTCGTCTACATCTTAGCAAAAAGCTTTTCCACTCTGTCTGGCAAGGAGAAACTGTGCCAGCACAGAAAACATCTCCCATCGTGTTCTAGAAGCTGCACGGAGGTCTGCCGAGTGTTTTGCAAGAAGAGAAAGAAAGTTGTCCAAAACAGCTTGCAATCGAATGTTCATGTGAATAGAAAAGGCAGGAGAGTGGTCAGGTACTGTTTTCTCTCACTTGGCAAGCTGCGCACACAATCGCAGTGTTGTACAGCTTGTTTCATCACCTTTGCCAAGTTGCCGCTCTCTCCGGCTCCCGGAGACGAAGAAGCTGCTTCTTCGCGCAAAGACGATTCTGCCGCTCACAGTGCTCTGCGGTGTGCGCCTTCTGCCGAAAGAGGTCCGGGAGCGGTGCTTAGCTCTGCAGAGCACCGTACCTTCGTCTTTAGCCTCTCTTCTCGTCTACATCTTAGCAAAAAGCTTTTCCACTCTGTCTCGCAAGGAGAAACTGTGCCAGCACAAAAATCATCTCCCATCGTGTTCAAGAGGCTGCACGGAGCTCTGCCGAGTGTTTTGCAAGAAGAGAAAGAAAGTTGTCCAAAACAGCTTGCAATCGAATGTTCATGTGAATAGAAAAGGCAGGAGAGTGGTCAGGTACTGTTTTCTCTCAGTTGGCAAGCTGCGCACACAATCGCAGTGTTGTACAGCTTGTTTCATCACCTTTGCAAAGCTGCCGCTCTCTTCGGCTCCCGGAGACGAAGAAGCAGCTTCTTTGCGCAAAGACGATTCTGCCGCTCACAGTGCTCTGCGGTGTGCGCCTTCTGCCGAAAGACGCCCGGGAGCGGTGCTTAGCTCTGCAGAGCACCGTACCTTCGTCTTTAGCCTCTCTTCTCGTCTACATCTTAGCAAAAAGCTTTTCCACTCTGTCTGGCAAGGAGAAACTGTGCCAGCACAGAAAACATCTCCCATCGTCTTCTAGAGGCCGCACGGAGGTCTGCCGAGTGTTTTGCAAGAAGAGAAAGAAAGTTGTCCAAAACAGCTTGCAATCGAATGTTCATGTTAATAGAAAAGGCAGGAGAGTGGTCAGGTACTGTTTTCTCTCAGTTGGCAAGCTGCGCACACAATCGCAGTGTTGTACAGCTTGTTTCATCACCTTTGCGAAGTTGCCGCTCTCTCCGGCTCCCGGAGACGAAGAAGCTGCTTCTTCGCGCAAAGACGATTCTGCCGCTCACAGTGCTCTGCGGTGTGTGCCTCCTGCCGAAAGAGGACCGGGAGCGGTGCTTAGCTCTGCAGAGCACCGTACCTTCGTCTTTAGCCTCTCTTCTCGTCTACATCTTAGCAAAAAGCTTTTCCACTCTGTCTGGCAAGGAGAAACTGTGCCAGCACAGAAAACATCTCCCATCGTGTTCTAGAGGCTGCACGGAGGTCTGCCGAGTGTTTTGCAAGAAGAGAAAGAAAGTTGTCCAAAACAGCTTGCAATCGAATGTTCATGTGAATAGAAAAGGCAGGAGAGTGGTCAGGTACTGTTTTCTCTCAGTTGGCAAGCTGCGCACACAATCGCAGTGTTGTACAGCTTGTTTCATCACCTTTGCGAAGTTGCCGCTCTCTCCGGCTCCCGGAGACGAAGAAGCTGCTTCTTCGCGCAAAGATGATTCTGCCGCTCACAGTGCTCTGCAGAGTGTGTCTTCTGCCGAAAGAGGCCCGGGAGCTGTGCTTAGCTCTGCAGAGCACCATACCTGCTTCTTTAGCCTCTCTTCTCGTCTACATCTTAGCAAAAAGCTTTTCCACTCTGTCTGGCAAGGAGAAACTGTGCCAGCACAAAAAACATCTCCCATCGTGTTCTAGAGGCTGCACGGAGGTCTGCCGAGTGTTTTGCAAGAAGAGAAAGAAAGTTGTCCAAAACAGCTTGCAATCGAATGTTCATGTGAATAGAAAAGGCAGGAGAGTGGTCAGGTACTGTTTTCTCTCAGTTGGCAAGCTGCGCACACAATCGCAGTGTTGTACAGCTTGTTTCATCACCTTTGCGAAGTTGCCGCTCTCTCCGGCTCCCGGAGACGAAGAAGCTGCTTCTTCGCACAAAGACGATTCTGCCGCTCACAGTGCTCTGCAGTGTGTGTCTTCTGCCGAAAGAGGCCCGGGAGCTGTGCTTAGCTCTGCAGAGCACCATACCTGCTTCTTTAGCCTCTCTTCTCGTCTACATCTTAGCAAAAAGCTTTTCCACTCTGTCTGGCAAGGAGAAACTGTGCCAGCACAGAAAACATCTCCCATCGTGTTCTAGAAGCTGCACGGATGTCTGTCGAGTGTTTTGCAAGAAGAGAAAGAAAGTTGTCCAAAACAGCTTGCAATCGAATGTTCATGTGAATAGAAAAGGCAGGAGAGTGGTCAGGTACTGTTTTCTCTCACTTGGCAAGCTGCGCACACAATCGCAGTGTTGTACAGCTTGTTTCATCACCTTTGCCAAGTTGCCGCTCTCTCCGGCTCCCGGAGACGAAGAAGCTGCTTCTTCGCGCAAAGACGATTCTGCCGCTCACAGTGCTCTGCGGTGTGCGCCTTCTGCCGAAAGAGGTCCGGGAGCGGTGCTTAGCTCTGCAGAGCACCGTACCTTCGTCTTTAGCCTCTCTTCTCGTCTACATCTTAGCAAAAAGCTTTTCCACTCTGTCTCGCAAGGAGAAACTGTGCCAGCACAAAAATCATCTCCCATCGTGTTCTAGAGGCTGCACGGAGGTCTGCCGAGTGTTTTGCAAGAAGAGAAAGAAAGTTGTCCAAAACAGCTTGCAATCGAATGTTCATGTGAATAGAAAAG
The DNA here is from genome assembly GCF_028551555.1 of Melozone crissalis. Lineage (NCBI taxonomy): Eukaryota > Metazoa > Chordata > Aves > Passeriformes > Passerellidae > Melozone > Melozone crissalis. The sequence goes on along the minus strand of NW_026535998.1, from coordinate 261,508 downwards.
GCAGGAGAGTGGTCAGGTACTGTTTTCTCTCAGTTGGCAAGCTGCGCACACAATCGCAGTGTTGTACAGCTTGTTTCATCACCTTTGCGAAGTTGCCGCTCTCTCCGGCTCCCGGAGACGAAGAAGCTGCTTCTTCGCGCAAAGATGATTCTGCCGCTCACAGTGCTCTGCAGAGTGTGTCTTCTGCCGAAAGAGGCCCGGGAGCTGTGCTTAGCTCTGCAGAGCACCATACCTGCTTCTTTAGCCTCTCTTCTCGTCTACATCTTAGCAAAAAGCTTTTCCACTCTGTCTGGCAAGGAGAAACTGTGCCAGCACAAAAAACATCTCCCATCGTGTTCTAGAGGCTGCACGGAGGTCTGCCGAGTGTTTTGCAAGAAGAGAAAGAAAGTTGTCCAAAACAGCTTGCAATCGAATGTTCATGTGAATAGAAAAGGCAGGAGAGTGGTCAGGTACTGTTTTCTCTCAGTTGGCAAGCTGCGCACACAATCGCAGTGTTGTACAGCTTGTTTCATCAACTTGCGAAGTTGCCGCTCTCTCCGGCTCCCGGAGACGAAGAAGCTGCTTCTTCGCACAAAGACGATTCTGCCGCTCACAGTGCTCTGCAGTGTGTGTCTTCTGCCGAAAGAGGCCCGGGAGCTGTGCTTAGCTCTGCAGAGCACCATACCTGCTTCTTTAGCCTCTCTTCTCGTCTACATCTTAGCAAAAAGCTTTTCCACTCTGTCTGGCAAGGAGAAACTGTGCCAGCACAGAAAACATCTCCCATCGTGTTCTAGAAGCTGCACGGATGTCTGTCGAGTGTTTTGCAAGAAGAGAAAGAAAGTTGTCCAAAACAGCTTGCAATCGAATGTTCATGTGAATAGAAAAGGCAGGAGAGTGGTCAGGTACTGTTTTCTCTCACTTGGCAAGCTGCGCACACAATCGCAGTGTTGTACAGCTTGTTTCATCACCTTTGCCAAGTTGCCGCTCTCTCCGGCTCCCGGAAACGAAGAAGCTGCTTCTTCGCGCAAAGACGATTCTGCCGCTCACAGTGCTCTGCGGTGTGCGCCTTCTGCCGAAAGAGGTCCGGGAGCGGTGCTTAGCTCTGCAGAGCACCGTACCTTCGTCTTTAGCCTCTCTTCTCGTCTACATCTTAGCAAAAAGCTTTTCCACTCTGTCTCGCAAGGAGAAACTGTGCCAGAACAAAAATCATCTCCCATCGTGTTCTAGAGGCTGCACGGAGGTCTGCCGAGTGTTTTGCAAGAAGAGAAAGAAAGTTGTCCAAAACAGCTTGCAATCGAATGTTCATGTGAATAGAAAAGGCAGGAGAGTGGTCAGGTACTGTTTTCTCTCACTTGGCAAGCTGCGCACACAATCGCAGTGTTGTACAGGTTGTTTCATCACCTTTGCAAAGCTGCCGCTCTCTTCGGCTCCCGGAGACGAAGAAGCAGCTTCTTTGCGCAAAGACGATTCTGCCGCTCACACTGCTCTGCGGTGTGCGCCTTCTGCCGAAAGACGCCCGGGAGCGGTGCTTAGCTCTGCAGAGCACCGTACCTTCGTCTTTAGCCTCTCTTCTCGTCTACATCTTAGCAAAAAGCTTTTCCACTCTGTCTGGCAAGGAGAAACTGTGCCAGCACAGAAAACATCTCCCATCGTGTTCTAGAGGCTGCACGGAGGTCTGTCGAGTGTTTTGCAAGAAGAGAAAGAAAGTTGTCCAAAACAGCTTGCAATCATATGTTCATGTTAATAGAAAAGGCAGGAGAGTGGTCAGGTACTGTTTTCTCTCAGTTGGCAAGCTGCGCACACAATCGCAGTGTTGTTCAGCTTGTTTCATCACCTTTGCGAAGTTGCCGCTCTCTCCGGCTCCCGGAGACGAAGAAGCTGCTTCTTCGCGCAAAGACGATTCTGCCGCTCACAGTGCTCTGCGGTGTGCGCCTTCTGCCGAAAGAGGTCCGGGAGCGGTGCTTAGCTCTGCAGAGCACCGTACCTTCGTCTTTTGCCTCTCTTCTCGTCTACATCTTAGCAAAAAGCTTTTCCACTCTGTCTGGCAAGGAGAAACTGTGCCAGCACAGAAAACATCTCCCATCGTGTTCTAGAGGCTGCACGGAGGTCTGCCGAGTGATTTGCAAGAAGAGAAAAAAAGTTGTCCAAAACAGCTTGCAATCGAATGTTCATGTGAATAGAAAAGGCAGGAGAGTGGTCAGGTACTGTTTTCTCTCAGTTGGCAAGCTGCGCACACAATCGCAGTGTTGTACAGCTTGTTTCATCACCTTTGCGAAGTTGCCGCTCTCTCCGGCTCCCGGAGACGAAGAAGCTGCTTCTTCGCGCAAAGACGATTCTGCCGCTCACAGTGCTCTGCGGTGTGTGCCTCCTGCCGAAAGACGCCCGGGAGCGGTGCTTAGCTCTGCAGAGCACCGTACCTTCGTCTTTAGCCTCTCTTCTCGTCTACATCTTAGCAAAAAGCTTTTCCACTCTGTCTGGCAAGGAGAAACTCTGCCAGCACAAAAAACATCTCCCATCGTGTTCTAGAGGCTGCACGGAGGTCTGTCGAGTGTTTTGCAAGAAGAGAAAAAAAGTTGTCCAAAACAGCTTGCAATCGAATGTTCATGTGAATAGAAAAGGCAGGAGAGTGGTCAGGTACTGTTTTCTCTCACTTGGCAAGCTGCGCACACAATCGCAGTGTTGTACAGCTTGTTTCATCACCTTTGCCAAGTTGCCGCTCTCTCCGGCTCCCGGAGACGAAGAAGCTGCTTCTTCGCGCAAAGACGATTCTGCCGCTCACAGTGCTCTGCAGTGTGTGTCTTCTGCCGAAAGAGGCCCGGGAGCTGTGCTCTGCTCTGCAGAGCACCATACCTGCTTCTTTAGCCTCTCTTCTCGTCTACATCTTAGCAAAAACCTTTTCCACTCTGTCTGGCAAGGAGAAACTGTGCCAGCACAGAAAACATCTCCCATCGTGTTCTAGAGGCTGCACGGAGGTCTGCCGAGTGTTTTGCAAGAAGAGAAAGAAAGTTGTCCAAAACAGCTTGCAATCGAATGTTCATGTGAATAGAAAAGGCAGGAGAGTGGTCAGGTACTGTTTTCTCTCAGTTGGCAAGCTGCGCACACAATCGCAGTGTTGTACAGCTTGTTTCATCACCTTTGCCAAGTTGCCGCTCTCTCCGGCTCCCGGAGACGAAGAAGCTGCTTCTTCGCGCAAAGACGATTCTGCCGCTCACAGTGCTCTGCGGTGTGCGCCTTCTGCCGAAAGAGGTCCGGGAGCGGTGCTTATCTCTGCAGAGCACCGTACCCTCGTCTATAGCGTCTGCTCTCGTCTACATCTTAGCAAAAAGCTTTTCCACTCTGTCTGGCAAGGAGAAACTGTGCCAGCACAAAAAACATCTCCCATCGTGTTCTAGAAGCTTCACGGAGGTCAGCCGAGTGTTTTACAAGAAGAGAAAGAAAGTTGTCCAAAACAGCTTGCAATCGAATGTTCAAGTGAATAGAAAAGGCGGGAGAGTGGTCAGGTACTGTTTTCTATCAGTTGGCAAGCTGCGCACACAATCGCAGTGTTGTACAGCTTGTTTCATCACCTTTGCGAAGTTGCCGCTCTCTCCGGCTCCCGGAGACGAAGAAGCTGCTTCTTCGCGCAAAGACGATTCTGCCGCTCACAGTGCTCTGCGGTGTGTGCCTTCTGCCGAAAGACGCCCGGGAGTGGTGCTTAGCTCTGCAGAGCACCGTACCTTCGTCTTTAGCCTCTCTTCTCGTCTACATCTTAGCAAAAAGCTTTTCCACTCTGTCTGGCAAGGAGAAACTGTGCCAGCACAAAAAACATCTCCCATCGTGTTCTAGAAGCTGCACGGAGGTCTGCCGAGTGTTTTGCAAGAAGAGAAAGAAAGTTGTCCAAAACAGCTTGCAATCGAATGTTCATGTGAATAGAAAAGGCAGGAGAGTGGTCAGGTACTGTTTTCTCTCACTTGGCAAGCTGCGCACACAATTGCAGTGTTGTACAGCTTGTTTCATCACGTTTGCGAAGCTGCCGCTCTCTCCGGCTCCCGGAGACGAAGAAGCTGCTTCTTTGCGCAAAGACGATTCTGCCGCTCACAGTGCTCTGCGGTGTGTGCCTCCTGCCGAAAGAGGACCGGGAGTGGTGCTTAGCTCTGCAGAGCACCGTACCTTCGTCTTTAGCCTCTCTTCTCGTCTACATCTTAGCAAAAAGCTTTTCCACTCTGTCTGGCAAGGAGAAACTGTGCCAGCACAGAAAACATCTCCCATCGTGTTCTTGAGGCTGCACGGAGGTCTGCCGAGTGTTTTGCAAGAAGAGAAAGAAAGTTGTCCAAAACAGCTTGCAATCGAATGTTCATGTTAATAGAAAAGGCAGGAGAGTGGTCAGGTACTGTTTTCTCTCAGTTGGCAAACTGCGCACACAATCGCAGTGTTGTACAGCTTGTTTCATCACCTTTGCGAAGTTGCCGCTCTCTACGGCTCCCGGAGACGAAGAAGCTGCTTCTTCGCGCAAAGACGATTCTGCCGCTCACAGTGCTCTGCGGTGTGCGCCTTCTGCCGAAAGAGGTCCGGGAGCGGTGCTTAGCTCTGCAGAGCACCGTACCTTCGTCTTTAGCCTCTCTTCTCGTCTACATCTTAGCAAAAAGCTTTTCCACTCTGTCTGGCAAGGAGAAACTGTGCCAGCACAGAAAACATCTCCCATCGTGTTCTAGAGGCTGCACGGAGGTCTGCCGAGTGATTTGCAAGAAGAGAAAGAAAGTTGTCCAAAACAGCTTGCAATCGAATGTTCATGTGAATAGAAAAGGCAGGAGAGTGGTCAGGTACTGTTTTCTCTCAGTTGGCAAGCTGCGCACACAATCGCAGTGTTGTACAGCTTGTTTCATCACCTTTGCCAAGTTGCCGCTCTCTCCGGCTCCCGGAGACGAAGAAGCTGCTTCTTCGCGCAAAGACGATTCTGCCGCTCACAGTGCTCTGCGGTGTGCGCCTTCTGCCGAAAGAGGTCCGGGAGCGGTGCTTAGCTCTGCAGAGCACCGTACCTTCGTCTTTAGCCTCTCTTCTCGTCTACATCTTAGCAAAAAGCTTTTCCACTCTGTCTGGCAAGGAGAAACTGTGCCAGCACAGAAAACATCTCCCATCGTGTTCTAGAGGCTGCACGGAGGTCTGACGAGTGTTTTGCAAGAAGAGAAAGAAAGTTGTCCAAAACAGCTTGCAATCGAATGTTCATGTGAATAGAAAAGGCAGGAGAGTGGTCAGGTACTGTTTTCTCTCAGTTGGCAAGCTGCGCACACAATCGCAGTGTTGTACAGCTTGTTTCATCACCTTTGCGAAGTTGCCGCTCTCTCCGGCTCCCGGAGACGAAGAAGCTGCTTCTTCGCGCAAAGACGATTCTGCCGCTCACAGTGCTCTGCAGTGTGTGTCTTCTGCCGAAAGAAGCCCGGGAGCTGTGCTTAGCTCTGCAGAGCACCATACCTGCTTCTTTAGCCTCTCTTCTCGTCTACATCTTATCAAAAAGCTTTTACACTCTGTCTGGCAAGGAGAAACTGTGCCAGCACAGAAAACATCTCCCATCGTGTTCTAGAAGCTGCACGGATGTCTGCCGAGTGTTTTGCAAGAAGAGAAAGAAAGTTGTCCAAAACAGCTTGCAATCGAATGTTCATGTGAATAGAAAAGGCAGGAGAGTGGTCAGGTACTGTTTTCTCTCACTTGGCAAGCTGCGCACACAATCGCAGTGTTGTACAGCTTGTTTCATCACGTTTGCGAAGCTGCCGCTCTCTCCGGCTCCCGGAGACGAAGAAGCTGCTTCTTCGCGCAAAGACGATTCTGCCGCTCACTGTGCTCTGCAGTGTGCGCCTTCTGCCGAAAGAGGTCCGGGAGCGGTGCTTAGCTCTGCAGAGCACCGGACCTTCGTCTTTAGCCTCTCTTCTCGTCTACATCTTAGCAAAAAGCTTTTCCACTCTGTCTGGCAAGGAGAAACTGTGCCAGCACAGAAAACATCTCCCATCGTGTTCTAGACGCTGCACGGAGGTCTGCCGAGTTTTTTGCAAGAAGAGAAACAAAGTTGTCCAAAACAGCTTGCAATCGAATATTCATGTGATTAGAAAATGCAGGAGAGTGGTCAGGTACTGTTTTCTCACAGTTGTCATGCTGCGCACACAATCGCAGTGTTGTACAGCTTGTTTCATCACCTTTGCGAAGTTGCCGCTCTCTCCGGCTCCCGGAGACGAAGAAGCTGCTTCTTCGCGCAAAGACGATTCTGCCGCTCATAGTGCTCTGCGGTGTGCGCCTTCTGCCGAAAGACGCCCGGGAGCGGTGCTTAGCTCTGCAGAGCACCGTACCTTCGTCTTTAGCCTCTCTTCTCGTCTACATCTAAGCAAAAAGCTTTTCCACTCTGTCTGGCAAGGAGAAACTGTGCCAGCACAGAAAACATCTCCCATCGTGTTCTAGAGGCTGCACGGAGGTCTGCCGAGTGATTTGCAAGAAGAGAAAGAAAGTTGTCCAAAACAGCTTGCAATCGAATGTTCATGTTAATAGAAAAGGCAGGAGAGTGGTCAGGTACTGTTTTCTCTCAGTTGGCAAACTGCGCACACAATCGCAGTGTTGTACAGCTTGTTTCATCACCTTTGCCAAGTTGCCGCTCTCTCCGGCTCCCGGAGACGAAGAAGCTGCTTCTTCGCGCAAAGACGATTCTGCCGCTCACAGTGCTCTGCGGTGTGCGCCTTCTGCCGAAAGAGGTCCGGGAGCGGTGCTTAGCTCTGCAGAGCACCGTACCTTCGTCTTTAGCCTCTCTTCTCGTCTACATCTTAGCAAAAAGCTTTTCCACTCTATCTGGCAAGGAGAAACTGTGCCAGCACAGAAAACATCTCCCATCGTGTTCTAGAGGCTGCACGGAGGTCTGCCGAGTGTTTTGCAAGAAGAGAAAGAAAGTTGTCCAAAACAGCTTGCAATCGAATGTTCATGTGAATAGAAAAGGCAGGAGAGTGGTCAGGTACTGTTTTCTCTCAGTTGGCAAGCTGCGCACACAATCGCAGTGTTGTACAGCTTGTTTCATCACCTTTGCCAAGTTGCCGCTCTCTCCGGCTCCCGGAGACGAAGAAGCTGCTTCTTCGCGCAAAGACGATTCTGCCGCTCACAGTGCTCTGCGGTGTGTGCCTTCTGCCGAAAGACGCCCGGGAGCGGTGCTTAGCTCTGCAGAGCACCGTACCTTCGTCTTTAGCCTCTCTTCTCGTCTACATCTTAGCAAAAAGCTTTTCCACTCTGTCTGGCAAGGAGAAACTGTGCCAGCACAAAAAACATCTCCCATCGTGTTCTAGAGGCTGCACGGAGGTCTGCCGAGTGTTTTGCAAGAAGAGAAAAAAAGTTGTCCAAAACAGCTTGCAATCGAATGTTCATGTGAATAGAAAAGGCAGGAGAGTGGTCAGGTACTGTTTTCTCTCACTTGGCAAGCTGCGCACACAATCGCAGTGTTGTACAGCTTGTTTCATCACCTTTGCGAAGCTGCCGCTCTCTCCGGCTCCCGGAGACGAAGAAGCTGCTTCTTCGCGCAAAGACGATTCTGCCGCTCACAGTGCTCTGCGGTGTGTGCCTCCTGCCGAAAGAGGCCCGGGAGCGGTGCTTAGCTCTGCAGAGCACCGTACCTTCGTCTTTAGCCTCTCTTCTCGTCTACATCTTAGCAAAAAGCTTTTCCACTCTGTCTGGCAAGGAGAAACTGTGCCAGCACAGAAAACATCTCCCATCGTGTTCTAGAGGCTGCACGGAGGTCTGACGAGTGTTTTGCAAGAAGAGAAAGAAAGTTGTCCAAAACAGCTTGCAATCGAATGTTCATGTGAATAGAAAAGGCAGGAGAGTGGTCAGGTACTGTTTTCTCTCAGTTGGCAAGCTGCGCACACAATCGCAGTGTTGTACAGCTTGTTTCATCACCTTTGCGAAGTTGCCGCTCTCTCCGGCTCCCGGAGACGAAGAAGCTGCTTCTTCGCGCAAAGACGATTCTGCCGCTCACAGTGCTCTGCAGTGTGTGTCTTCTGCCGAAAGAAGCCCGGGAGCTGTGCTTAGCTCTGCAGAGCACCATACCTGCTTCTTTAGCCTCTCTTCTCGTCTACATCTTATCAAAAAGCTTTTACACTCTGTCTGGCAAGGAGAAACTGTGCCAGCACAGAAAACATCTCCCATCGTGTTCTAGAAGCTGCACGGATGTCTGCCGAGTGTTTTGCAAGAAGAGAAAGAAAGTTGTCCAAAACAGCTTGCAATCGAATGTTCATGTGAATAGAAAAGGCAGGAGAGTGGTCAGGTACTGTTTTCTCTCACTTGGCAAACTGCCCACACAATCGCAGTGTTGTACAGCTTGTTTCATCACGTTTGCGAAGCTGCCGCTCTCTCCGGCTCCCGGAGACGAAGAAGCTGCTTCTTCGCGCAAAGACGATTCTGCCGCTCACTGTGCTCTGCAGTGTGCGCCTTCTGCCGAAAGAGGTCCGGGAGCGGTGCTTAGCTCTGCAGAGCACCGGACCTTCGTCTTTAGCCTCTCTTCTCGTCTACATCTTAGCAAAAAGCTTTTCCACTCTGTCTGGCAAGGAGAAACTGTGCCAGCACAGAAAACATCTCCCATCGTGTTCTAGACGCTGCACGGAGGTCTGCCGAGTTTTTTGCAAGAAGAGAAACAAAGTTGTCCAAAACAGCTTGCAATCGAATATTCATGTGATTAGAAAATGCAGGAGAGTGGTCAGGTACTGTTTTCTCACAGTTGTCATGCTGCGCACACAATCGCAGTGTTGTACAGCTTGTTTCATCACCTTTGCGAAGTTGCCGCTCTCTCCGGCTCCCGGAGACGAAGAAGCTGCTTCTTCGCGCAAAGACGATTCTGCCGCTCATAGTGCTCTGCGGTGTGCGCCTTCTGCCGAAAGACGCCCGGGAGCGGTGCTTAGCTCTGCAGAGCACCGTACCTTCGTCTTTAGCCTCTCTTCTCGTCTACATCTTAGCAAAAAGCTTTTCCACTCTGTCTGGCAAGGAGAAACTGTGCCAGCACAGAAAACATCTCCCATCGTGTTCTAGAGGCTGCACGGAGGTCTGACGAGTGATTTGCAAGAAGAGAAAGAAAGTTGTCCAAAACAGCTTGCAATCGAATGTTCATGTTAATAGAAAAGGCAGGAGAGTGGTCAGGTACTGTTTTCTCTCAGTTGGCAAACTGCGCACACAATCGCAGTGTTGTACAGCTTGTTTCATCACCTTTGCCAAGTTGCCGCTCTCTCCGGCTCCCGGAGACGAAGAAGCTGCTTCTTCGCGCAAAGACGATTCTGCCGCTCACAGTGCTCTGCGGTGTGCGCCTTCTGCCGAAAGAGGTCCGGGAGCGGTGCTTAGCTCTGCAGAGCACCGTACCTTCGTCTTTAGCCTCTCTTCTCGTCTACATCTTAGCAAAAAGCTTTTCCACTCTATCTGGCAAGGAGAAACTGTGCCAGCACAGAAAACATCTCCCATCGTGTTCTAGAGGCTGCACGGAGGTCTGCCGAGTGTTTTGCAAGAAGAGAAAGAAAGTTGTCCAAAACAGCTTGCAATCGAATGTTCATGTGAATAGAAAAGGCAGGAGAGTGGTCAGATACTGTTTTCTCTCAGTTGGCAAGCTGCGCACACAATCGCAGTGTTGTACAGCTTGTTTCATCACCTTTGCGAAGTTGCCGCTCTCTCCGGCTCCCGGAGACGAAGAAGCTGCTTCTTCGCGCAAAGACGATTCTGCCGCTCACAGTGCTCTGCGGTGTGTGCCTTCTGCCGAAAGACGCCCGGGAGCGGTGCTTAGCTCTGCAGAGCACCGTACCTTCGTCTTTAGCCTCTCTTCTCGTCTACATCTTAGCAAAAAGCTTTTCCACTCTGTCTGGCAAGGAGAAACTGTGCCAGCACAAAAAACATCTCCCATCGTGTTCTAGAGGCTGCACGGAGGTCTGCCGAGTGTTTTGCAAGAAGAGAAAAAAAGTTGTCCAAAACAGCTTGCAATCGAATGTTCATGTGAATAGAAAAGGCAGGAGAGTGGTCAGGTACTGTTTTCTCTCACTTGGCAAGCTGCGCACACAATCGCAGTGTTGTACAGCTTGTTTCATCACCTTTGCGAAGCTGCCGCTCTCTCCGGCTCCCGGAGACGAAGAAGCTGCTTCTTCGCGCAAAGACGATTCTGCCGCTCACAGTGCTCTGCGGTGTGTGCCTCCTGCCGAAAGAGGCCCGGGAGCGGTGCTTAGCTCTGCAGAGCACCGTACCTTCGTCTTTAGCCTCTCTTCTCGTCTACATCTTAGCAAAAAGCTTTTCCACTCTGTCTGGCAAGGAGAAACTGTGCCAGCACAGAAAACATCTCCCATCGTGTTCTAGAGGCTGCACGGAGGTCTGCCGAGTGTTTTGCAAGAAGAGAAAGAAAGTTGTCCAAAACAGCTTGCAATCGAATGTTCATGTGAATAGAAAAGGCAGGAGAGTGGTCAGGTACTGTTTTCTCTCACTTGGCAAGCTGCGCACACAATCGCAGTGTTGTACAGCTTGTTTCATCACCTTTGCCAAGTTGCCGCTCTCTCCGGCTCCCGGAGACGAAGAAGCTGCTTCTTCGCGCAAAGACGATTCTGCCGCTCACAGTGCTCTGCAGTGTGTGTCTTCTGCCGAAAGAGGCCCGGGAGCTGTGCTCTGCTCTGCAGAGCACCATACCTCCTTCTTTAGCCTCTCTTCTCGTCTACATCTTAGCAAAAACCTTTTCCACTCTGTCTGGCAAGCAGAAACTGTGCCAGCACAGAAAACATCTCCCATCGTGTTCTAGAGGCTGCACGGAGGTCTGCCGAGTGTTTTGCAAGAAGAGAAAGAAAGTTGTCCAAAACAGCTTGCAATCGAATGTTCATGTGAATAGAAAAGGCAGGAGAGTGGTCAGGTACTGTTTTCTCTCAGTTGGCAAGCTGCGCACACAATCGCAGTGTTGTACAGCTTGTTTCATCACCTTTGCGAAGTTGCCGCTCTCTCCGGCTCCCGGAGACGAAGAAGCTGCTTCTTCGCGCAAAGACGATTCTGCCGCTCACAGTGCTCTGCGGTGTGCGCCTTCTGCCGAAAGAGGTCCGGGAGCGGTGCTTAGCTCTGCAGAGCACCGTACCTTCGTCTTTAGCCTCTCTTCTCGTCTACATCTTAGCAAAAAGCTTTTCCACTCTGTCTGGCAAGGAGAAACTGTGCCAGCACAGAAAACATCTCCCATCGTGTTCTAGAGGCTGCACGGAGGTCTGACGAGTGTTTTGCAAGAAGAGAAAGAAAGTTGTCCAAAACAGCTTGCAATCGAATGTTCATGTGAATAGAAAAGGCAGGAGAGTGGTCAGGTACTGTTTTCTCTCACTTGGCAAGCTGCGCACACAATCGCAGTGTTGTACAGCTTGTTTCATCACCTTTGCGAAGTTGCCGCTCTATCCGGCTCCCGGAGACGAAGAAGCTGCTTCTTCGCGCAAAGACGATTCTGCCGCTCACAGTGCTCTGCAGTGTGTGTCTTCTGCCGAAAGAAGCCCGGGAGCTGTGCTTAGCTCTGCAGAGCACCATACCTGCTTCTTTAGCCTCTCTTCTCGTCTACATCTTAGAAAAAATCTTTTCCACTCTGTCTGGCAAGGAGAAACTGTGCCAGCACAAAAAACATCTCCCATCGTGTTCTAGAAGCTTCAAGGAGGTCAGCCGAGTGTTTTACAAGAAGAGAAAGAAAGTTGTCCAAAACAGCTTGCAATCGAATGTTCAAGTGAATAGAAAAGGCAGGAGAGTGGTCAGGTACTGTTTTCTCTCTGTTGGCAAGCTGCGCACACAATCGCAGTGTTGTACAGCTTGTTTCATCACCTTTGCGAAGTTGCCGCTCTCTCCGGCTCCCGGAGACGAAGAAGCTGCTTCTTCGCGCAAAGACGATTCTGCCGCTCACAGTGCTCTGCGGTGTGTGCCTCCTGCCGAAAGAGGCCCGGGAGCGGTGCTTAGCTCTGCAGAGCACCGTACCTTCGTCTTTAGCCTCTCTTCTCGTCGACATCTTAGCAAAAACCTTTTCCACTCTGTCTGGCAAGGAGAAACTGTGCCAGCACAAAAAACATCTCCCATCGTGTTCTAGAATCTGCACGGATGTCTGTCGAGTGTTTTGCAAGAAGAGAAAGAAAGTTGTCCAAAACAGCTTGCAATCGAATGTTCATGTGAATAGAAAAGGCAGGAGAGTGGTCAGGTACTGTTTTCTCTCACTTGGCAAGCTGCGCACACAATCGCAGTGTTGTACAGCTTGTTTCATCACCTTTGCGAAGTTGCCGCTCTCTCCGGCTCCCGGAGACGAGGAAGCTGCTTCTTCGCGCAAAGACGATTCTGCCGCTCACAGTGCTCTGCGGTGTGCGCCTTCTGCCGAAAGACGCCCGGGAGCGGTGCTTAGCTCTGCAGAGCACCGTACCTTCGTCTTTAGCCTCTCTTCTCGTCTACATCTTAGCAAAAAGCTTTTCCACTCTGTCTGGCAAGGAGAAACTGTGCCAGCACAGAAAACATCTCCCATCGTGTTCTAGAGGCTGCACGGAGGTCTGCCGAGTGTTTTGCAAGAAGAAAGAAAGTTGTCCAAAACAGCTTGCAATCGAATGTTCATGTGAATAGAAAAGGCAGGAGAGTGGTCAGGTACTGTTTTCTCTCAGTTGGAAAGCTGCGCACACAATCGCAGTGTTGTACAGCTCTTTTCATCACCTTTGCGAAGTTGCCGCTCTCTCCGGCTCACGGAGACGAAGAAGCTGCTTCTTCGCGCAAAGACCATTCTGCCGCTCACAGTGCTCTGCGGTGTGCGCCTTCTGCCGAAAGACGCCCGGGAGCTGTACTTAGCTCTGCAGAGCACCGTACCTTCGTCTTTCGCCTCTCTTCTCGTCTACATCTTAGCAAAAAGCTTTTCCACTCTGTCTGGCAAGGAGAAACTGTGCCAGCACAAAAAACATCTCCCATCGTGTTCTAGAAGCTGCACGGAGGTCTGCCGAGTGTTTTGCAAGAAGAGAAAGAAAGTTGTCCAAAACAGCTTGCAATCGAATGTTCATGTGATTAGAAAATGCAGGAGAGTGGTCAGGTACTGTTTTCTCTCAGTTGTCATGCTGCGCACACAATCGCAGTGTTGTACAGCTTTTTTCATCACCTTTGCGAAGTTGCCGCTCTCTCCGGCTCCCGGAGACGAAGAAGCTGCTTCTTCGCGCAAAGACGATTCTGCCGCTCACAGTGCTCTGCGGTGTGCGCCTTCTGCCGAAAGAGGTCCGGGAGCGGTCCTTAGCTCTGCAGAGCACCGTACCTTCGTCTTTAGCCTCTCTTCTCGTCTACATCTTAGCAAAAAGCTTTTCCACTCTGTCTGGCAAGGAGAAACTGTGCCAGCACTGAAAACATCTCCCATCGTGTTCTAGAACCTTCACGGAGGTCAGCCGAATGTTTTACAAGAAGAGAAAGAAAGTTGTCCAAAACAGCTTGCAATCGAATGTTCAAGTGAATAGAAAAGGCAGGAGAGTGGTCAGGTACTGTTTTCTCTCAGTTGGCAAGCTGCGCACACAATCGCAGTGTTGTACAGCTTGTTTCATCACCTTTGCGAAGGTGCCGCTCTCTCCGGCTCCCGGAGACGAAGAAGCTGCTTCTTCGCGCAAAGACGATTCTGCCGCTCACAGTGCTCTGCGGTGTGAGCCTTCTGCCGAAAGACGCCCGGGAGCGGTGCTTAGCTCTGCAGAGCACCGTACCTTCGTCTTTAGCCTCTCTTCTCGTCTACATCTTAGCAAAAAGCTTTTCCACTCTGTCTGGCAAGGAGAAACTGTGCCAGCACAAAAAACATCTCCCATCGTGTTCTAGAGGCTGTACGGAGGTCTGCCGAGTGTTTTGCAAGAAGAGAAAAAAAGTTGTCCAAAACAGCTTGCAATCGAATGTTCATGTGAATAGAAAAGGCAGGAGAGTGGTCAGGTACTGTTTTCTCTCACTTGGCAAGCTGCGCACACAATTGCAGTGTTGTACAGCTTGTTTCATCACCTTTGCGAAGCTGCCGCTCTCTCCGGCTCCCGGAGACGAAGAAGCTGCTTCTTTGCGCAAAGACGATTCTGCCGCTCACAGTGCTCTGCGGTGTGCGCCTTCTGCCGAAAGACGCCCGGGAGCGGTGCTTAGCTCTGCAGAGCACCGTACCTTCGTCTTTAGCCTCTCTTCTCGTCTACATCTTAGCAAAAAGCTTTTCCACTCTGTCTGGCAAGGAGAAACTGTGCCAGCACAAAAAACATCTCCCATCGTGTTCTAGAAGCTGCACGGAGGTCAGCCGAGTGTTTTACAAGAAGAGAAAGAAAGTTGTCCAAAACAGCTTGCAATCGAATGTTCAAGTGAATAGAAAAGGCAGGAGAGTGGTCAGGTACTGTTTTCTCTCAGTTGGCAAGCTGCGCACACAATCGCAGTTTTGTACAGCTCGTTTCATCACCTTTGCGAAGTTGCCGCTCTCTCCGGCTCCCGGAGACGAAGAAGCTGCTTCTTCGCGCAAAGACGATTCTGCCGCTCACAGTGCTCTGCGGTGTGCGCCTTCTGCCGAAAGACGCCCGGGAGCGGTGCTTAGCTCTGCAGAGCACCGTACCTTCGTCTTTACCCTCTCTTCTCGTCTACATCTTAGCAAAATGTTTTTCCACTCTGGCAAGGAGAAACTGTGCCAGCACAGAAAACATCTCCCATCGTGTTCTAGAGGCTGCACGGATGTCTGGCGTGTGTTTTGCAAGAAGAGAAAGAAAGTTGTCCAAAACAGCTTGCAATCGAATGTTCATGTGAATAGAAAAGGCAGGAGAGTGGTCAGGTACTGTTTTCTCTCAGTTGGCAAGCTGCGCACACAATCGCAGTGTTGTACAGCTTGTTTCATCACCTTTGCCAAGTTGCCGCTCTCTCCGGCTCCCGGAGACGAAGAAGCTGCTTCTTCGCGCAAAGACGATTCTGCCGCTCACAGTGCTCTGCGGTGTGCGCCTTCTGCCGAAAGAGGCCCGGGAGCGGTGCTTAGCTCTGCAGAGCACCGTACCTTCGTCTTTAGCCTCTCTTCTCGTCTACATCTTAGCAAAAAGCTTTTCCACTCTGTCTGGCAAGGAGAAACTGTGCCAGCACAAAAAACATCTCCCATCGTGTTCTAGAAGCTGCACGGAGGTCTGCCGAGTGTTTTGCAAGAAGAGAAAGAAAGTTGTCCAAAACAGCTTGCAATCGAATGTTCATGTGAATAGAAAAGGCAGGAGAGTGGTCAGGTACTGTTTTCTCTCACTTGGCAAGCTGCGCACACAATCGCAGTGTTGTACAGCTTGTTTCATCACCTTTGCGAAGTTGCCGCTCTATCCGGCTCCCGGAGACGAAGAAGCTGCTTCTTCGCGCAAAGATGATTCTGCCGCTCACAGTGCTCTGCAGTGTGTGTCTTCTGCCGAAAGAGGCCCGGGAGCTGTGCTTAGCTCGGCAGAGCACCATACCTGCTTCTTTAGCCTCTCTTCTCGTCTACATCTTAGCAAAAACCTTTTACACTCTGTCTGGCAAGGAGAAACTGTGCCAGCACCAAAAACATCTCCCATCGTGTTCTAGAGGCTGCACGGAGGTCTGCCGAGTGATTTGCAAGAAGAGAAAGAAAGTTGTCCAAAACAACTTGCAATCGAATGTTCATGTGAATAGAAAAGGCAGGAGAGTGGTCAGGTACTGTTTTCTCTCAGTTGGCAAGCTGCGCACACAATCGCAGTGTTGTACAGCTTGTTTCATCACCTTTGCCAAGTTGCCGCTCTCTCCGGCTCCCGGAGACGAAGAAGCTGCTTCTTCGCACAAAGACGATTCTGCCGCTCACAGTGCTCTGCAGTGTGTGTCTTCTGCCGAAAGAGGCCCGGGAGCTGTGCTTAGCTCTGCAGAGCACCATACCTGCTTCTTTAGCCTCTCTTCTCGTCTACATCTTAGCAAAAACCTTTTCCACTCTGTCTGGCAAGGAGAAACTGTGCCAGCACAGAAAACATCTCCCATCGTGTTCTAGAAGCTGCACGGATGTCTGTCGAGTGTTTTGCAAGAAGAGAAAGAAAGTTGTCCAAAACAGCTTGCAATCGAATGTTCATGTGAATAGAAAAGGCAGGAGAGTGGTCAGGTACTGTTTTCTCTCACTTGGCAAGCTGCGCACACAATCGCAGTGTTGTACAGCTTGTTTCATCACCTTTGCCAAGTTGCCGCTCTCTCCGGCTCCCGGAGACGAAGAAGCTGCTTCTTCGCGCAAAGACGATTCTGCCGCTCACAGTGCTCTGCGGTGTGCGCCTTCTGCCGAAAGAGGTCCGGGAGCGGTGCTTAGCTCTGCAGAGCACCGTACCTTCGTCTTTAGCCTCTCTTCTCGTCTACATCTTAGCAAAAAGCTTTTCCACTCTGTCTCGCAAGGAGAAACTGTGCCAGCACAAAAATCATCTCCCATCGTGTTCAAGAGGCTGCACGGAGGTCTGCCGAGTGTTTTGCAAGAAGAGAAAGAAAGTTGTCCAAAACAGCTTGCAATCGAATGTTCATGTGAATAGAAAAGTCAGGAGAGTGGTCAGGTACTGTTTTCTCTCAGTTGGCAAGCTGCGCACACAATCGCAGTGTTGTACAGCTTGTTTCATCACCTTTGCAAAGCTGCCGCTCTCTTCGGCTCCCGGAGACGAAGAAGCAGCTTCTCTGCGCAAAGACGATTCTGCCGCTCACAGTGCTCTGCGGTGTGCGCCTTCTGCCGAAAGACGCCCGGGAGCGGTGCTTAGCTCTGCAGAGCACCGTACCTTCGTCTTTAGCCTCTCTTCTCGTCTACATCTTAGCAAAAAGCTTTTCCACTCTGTCTGGCAAGGAGAAACTGTGCCAGCACAGAAAACATCTCCCATCGTCTTCTAGAGGCTGCACGGAGGTCTGCCGAGTGTTTTGCAAGAAGAGAAAGAAAGTTGTCCAAAACAGCTTGCAATCGAATGTTCATGTTAATAGAAAAGGCAGGAGAGTGGTCAGGTACTGTTTTCTCTCACTTGGCAAACTGCCCACACAATCGCAGTGTTGTACAGCTTGTTTCATCACCTTTGCGAAGTTGCCGCTCTCTCCGGCTCCCGGAGACGAAGAAGCTGCTTCTTCGCGCAAAGACGATTTTGCCGCTCACAGTGCTCTGCGGTGTGCGCCTTCTGCCGAAAGACGCCCGGGAGCGGTGCTTAGCTCTGCAGAGAACCGTACCTTCGTCTTTAGCCTCTCTTCTCGTCTACATCTTAGCAAAAAGCTTTTCCACTCTGTCTGGCAAGGAGAAACTGTGCCAGCACAGAAAACATCTCCCATCGTGTTCTAGAGGCTGCAAGGAGGTCTGCCGAGTGATTTGCAAGAAGAGAAAGAAAGTTGTCCAAAACAGCTTGCAATCGAATGTTCATGTGAATAGAAAAGGCAGGAGAGTGGTCAGGTACTGTTTTCTCTCAGTTGGCAAGCTGCGCACACAATCGCAGTGTTGTACAGCTTGTTTCATCACCTTTGCAAAGCTGCCGCTCTCTCCGGCTCCCGGAGACGAAGAAGCTGCTTCTTCGCGCAAAGACGATTCTGCCGCTCACAGTGCTCTGCGGTGTGCGCCTTCTGCCGAAAGAGGTCCGGGAGCGGTGCTTAGCTCTGCAGAGCACCGTACCTTCGTCTTTAGCCTCTCTTCTCGTCTACATCTTAGCAAAAAGCTTTTCCACTCTGTCTGGCAAGGAGAAACTGTGCCAGCACAGAAAACATCTCCCATCGTGTTCTAGAGGCTGCACGGAGGTCTGCCGAGTGATTTGCAAGAAGAGAAAGAAAGTTGTCCAAAACAGCTTGCAATCGAATGTTCATGTGAATAGAAAAGGCAGGAGAGTGGTCAGGTACTGTTTTCTCTCAGTTGGCAAGCTGCGCACACAATCGCAGTGTTGTACAGCTTGTTTCATCACCTTTGCCAAGTTGCCGCTCTCTCCGGCTCCCGGAGACGAAGAAGCTGCTTCTTCGCGCAAAGACGATTCTGCCGCTCACAGTGCTCTGCAGTGTGTGTCTTCTGCCGAAAGAAGCCCGGGAGCTGTGCTCTGCTCTGCAGAGCACCATACCTGCTTCTTTAGCCTCTCTTCTCGTCTACATCTTAGCAAAAAGCTTTTCCACTCTGTCTGGCAAGGAGAAACTGTGCCAGCACAGAAAACATCTCCCATCGTGTTCTAGAGGCTGCACGGAGGTCTGCCGAGTGTTTTGCAAGAAGAGAAAGAAAGTTGTCCAAAACAGCTTGCAATCGAATGTTCATGTGAATAGAAAAGGCAGGAGAGTGGTCAGGTACTGTTTTCTCTCAGTTGGCAAGCTGCGCACACAATCGCAGTGTTGTACAGCTTGTTTCATCACCTTCGCCAAGTTGCCGCTCTCTCCGGCTCCCGGAGACGAAGAAGCTGCTTCTTCGCGCAAAGACGATTCTGCCGCTCACAGTGCTCTGCGGTGTGCGCCTTCTGCCGAAAGACGCCCGGGAGCGGTGCTTAGCTCTGCAGAGCACCGTACCTTCGTCTATAGCGTCTGCTCTCGTCTACATCTTAGCAAAAAGCTTTTCCACTCTGTCTGGCAAGGAGAAACTGTGCCAGCACAAAAAACATCTCCCATCGTGTTCTAGAAGCTTCACGGAGGTCAGCCGAGTGTTTTACAAGAAGAGAAAGAAAGTTGTCCAAAACAGCTTGCAATCGAATGTTCAAGTGAATAGAAAAGGCAGGAGAGTGGTCAGGTACTGTTTTCTCTCAGTTGGCAAGCTGCGCACACAATCGCAGTGTTGTACAGGTTGTTTCATCACCTTTGCGAAGTTGCCGCTCTCTCCGGCTCCCGGAGACGAAGAAGCTGCTTCTTCGCGCAAAGACGATTCTGCCGCTCACAGTGCTCTGCGGTGTGTGCCTTCTGCCGAAAGACGCCCGGGAGTGGTGCTTAGCTCTGCAGAGCACCGTACCTTCGTCTTTAGCCTCTCTTCTCGTCTACATCTTAGCAAAAAGCTTTTCCACTCTGTCTGGCAAGGAGAAACTGTGCCAGCACAGAAAACATCTCCCATCGTGTTCTAGAAGCTGCACGGATGTCTGTCGAGTGTTTTGCAAGAAGAGAAAGAAAGTTGTCCAAAACAGCTTGCAATCGAATGTTCATGTGAATAGAAAAGGCAGGAGAGTGGTCAGGTACTGTTTTCTCTCACTTGGCAAGCTGCGCACACAATCGCAGTGTTGTACAGCTTGTTTCATCACCTTTGCCAAGTTGCCGCTCTCTCCGGCTCCCGGAGACGAAGAAGCTGCTTCTTCGCGCAAAGACGATTCTGCCGCTCACAGTGCTCTGCGGTGTGCGCCTTCTGCCGAAAGAGGTCCGGGAGCGGTGCTTAGCTCTGCAGAGCACCGTACCTTCGTCTTTAGCCTCTCTTCTCGTCTACATCTTAGCAAAAAGCTTTTCCACTCTGTCTGGCAAGGAGAAACTGTGCCAGCACAGAAAACATCTCCCATCGTGTTCTAGAGGCTGCACGGAGGTCTGCCGAGTGATTTGCAAGAAGAGAAAGAAAGTTGTCCAAAACAGCTTGCAATCGAATGTTCATGTGAATAGAAAAGGCAGGAGAGTGGTCAGGTACTGTTTTCTCTCAGTTGGCAAGCTGCGCACACAATCGCAGTGTTGTACAGCTTGTTTCATCACCTTTGCCAAGTTGCCGCTCTCTCCGGCTCCCGGAGACGAAGAAGCTGCTTCTTCGCGCAAAGACGATTCTGCCGCTCACAGTGCTCTGCGGTGTGTGCCTTCTGCCGAAAGACGCCCGGGAGCGGTGCTTAGCTCTGCAGAGCACCGTACCTTCGTCTTTAGCCTCTCTTCTCGTCTACATCTTAGCAAAAACCTTTTCCACTCTGTCTGGCAAGGAGAAACTGTGCCAGCACAAAAAACATCTCCCATCGTGTTCTAGAAGCTGCACGGAGGTCTGCCGAGTGTTTTGCAAGAAGAGAAAGAAAGTTGTCCAAAACAGCTTGCAATCGAATGTTCATGTGAATAGAAAAGGCAGGAGAGTGGTCAGGTACTGTTTTCTCTCAGTTGGCAAGCTGCGCACACAATCGCAGTGTTGTACAGCTTGTTTCATCACCTTTGCCAAGTTGCCGCTCTCTCCGGCTCCCGGAGACGAAGAAGCTGCTTCTTCGCGCAAAGACGATTCTGCCGCTCACAGTGCTCTGCGGTGTGCGCCTTCTGCCGAAAGACGCCCGGGAGCGGTGCTTAGCTCTGCAGAGCACCGTACCTTCGTCTATAGCGTCTGCTCTCGTCTACATCTTAGCAAAAAGCTTTTCCACTCTGTCTGGCAAGGAGAAACTGTGCCAGCACAAAAAACATCTCCCATCGTGTTCTAGAAGCTTCACGGAGGTCAGCCGAGTGTTTTACAAGAAGAGAAAGAAAGTTGTCCAAAACAGCTTGCAATCGAATGTTCAAGTGAATAGAAAAGGCAGGAGAGTGGTCAGGTACTGTTTTCTCTCAGTTGGCAAGCTGCGCACACAATCGCAGTGTTGTACAGCTTGTTTCATCACCTTTGCGAAGTTGCCGCTCTCTCCGGCTCCCGGAGACGAAGAAGCTGCTTCTTCGCGCAAAGACGATTCTGCCGCTCACAGTGCTCTGCGGTGTGTGCCTTCTGCCGAAAGACGCCCAGGAGTGGTGCTTAGCTCTGCAGAGCACCGTACCTTCGTCTTTAGCCTCTCTTCTCGTCTACATCTTAGCAAAAAGCTTTTCCACTCTGTCTGGCAAGGAGAAACTGTGCCAGCACAGAAAACATCTCCCATCGTGTTCTAGAAGCTGCACGGATGTCTGTCGAGTGTTTTGCAAGAAGAGAAAGAAAGTTGTCCAAAACAGCTTGCAATCGAATGTTCATGTGAATAGAAAAGGCAGGAGAGTGGTCAGGTACTGTTTTCTCTCAGTTGGCAAGCTGCGCACACAATCGCAGTGTTGTACAGCTTGTTTCATCACCTTTGCCAAGTTGCCGCTCTCTCCGGCTCCCGGAGACGAAGAAGCTGCTTCTTCGCGCAAAGACGATTCTGCCGCTCACAGTGCTCTGCGGTGTGCGCCTTCTGCCGAAAGAGGTCCGGGAGCGGTGCTTAGCTCTGCAGAGCACCGTACCTTCGTCTTTAGCCTCTCTTCTCGTCTACATCTTAGCAAAAAGCTTTTCCACTCTGTCTGGCAAGGAGAAACTGTGCCAGCACAGAAAACATCTCCCATCGTGTTCTAGAGGCTGCACGGAGGTCTGCCGAGTGATTTGCAAGAAGAGAAAGAAAGTTGTCCAAAACAGCTTGCAATCGAATGTTCATGTGAATAGAAAAGGCAGGAGAGTGGTCAGGTACTGTTTTCTCTCAGTTGGCAAGCTGCGCACACAATCGCAGTGTTGTACAGCTTGTTTCATCACCTTTGCGAAGTTGCCGCTCTCTCCGGCTCCCGGAGACGAAGAAGCTGCTTCTTCGCGCAAAGACGATTCTGCCGCTCACAGTGCTCTGCGGTGTGTGCCTTCTGCCGAAAGACGCCCGGGAGCGGTGCTTAGCTCTGCAGAGCACCGTACCTTCGTCTTTAGCCTCTCTTCTCGTCTACATCTTAGCAAAAACCTTTTCCACTCTGTCTGGCAAGGAGAAACTGTGCCAGCACAAAAAACATCTCCCATCGTGTTCTAGAAGCTGCACGGAGGTCTGCCGAGTGTTTTGCAAGAAGAGAAAGAAAGTTGTCCAAAACAGCTTGCAATCGAATGTTCATGTGAATAGAAAAGGCAGGAGAGTGGTCAGGTACTGTTTTCTCTCAGTTGGCAAGCTGCGCACACAATCGCAGTGTTGTACAGCTTGTTTCATCACCTTTGCGAAGTTGCCGCTCTCTCCGGCTCCCGGAGACGAAGAAGCTGCTTCTTCGCGCAAAGACGATTCTGCCGCTCACACTGCTCTGCGGTGTGTGCCTCCTGCCGAAAGAGGACCGGGAGCGGTGCTTAGCTCTGCAGAGCACCGTACCTTCCTCTTTAGCCTCTCTTCTCGTCTACATCTTAGCAAAAAGCTTTTCCACTCTGCCTGGCAAGGAGAAACTGTGCCAGCACAGAAAACATCTCCCATCGTGTTCTAGAGGCTGCACGGAGGTCTGACGAGTGTTTTGCAAGAAGAGAAAGAAAGTTGTCCAAAACAGCTTGCAATCGAATGTTCATGTGAATAGAAAAGGCAGGAGAGTGGTCAGGTACTGTTTTCTCTCAGTTGGCAAGCTGCGCACACAATCGCAGTGTTGTACAGCTTGTTTCATCACCTTTGCGAAGTTGCCGCTCTATCCGGCTCCCGGAGACGAAGAAGCTGCTTCTTCGCGCAAAGACGATTCTGCCGCTCACAGTGCTCTGCAGAGTGTGTCTTCTGCCGAAAGAGGCCCGGGAGCTGTGCTTAGCTCTGCAGAGCACCATACCTGCTTCTTTAGCCTCTCTTCTCGTCTACATCTTAGCAAAAAGCTTTTCCACTCTGTCTGGCAAGGAGAAACTGTGCCAGCACAGAAAACATCTCCCATCGTCTTCTAGAGGCCGCACGGAGGTCTGCCGAGTGTTTTGCAAGAAGAGAAAGAAAGTTGTCCAAAACAGCTTGCAATCGAATGTTCATGTGAATAGAAAAGGCAGGAGAGTGGTCAGGTACTGTTTTCTCTCAGTTGGCAAGCTGCGCACACAATCGCAGTGTTGTACAGCTTGTTTCATCACCTTTGCGAAGTTGCCGCTCTCTCCGGCTCCCGGAGACGAAGAAGCTGCTTCTTCGCGCAAAGACGATTCTGCCGCTCACAGTGCTCTGCGGTGTGTGCCTCCTGCCGAAAGAGGACCGGGAGCGGTGCTTAGCTCTGCAGAGCACCGTACCTTCGTCTTTACACTCTCTTCTCGTCTACATCTTAGCAAAAAGCTTTTCCACTCTGTCTGGCAAGGAGAAACTGTGCCAGCACAGAAAACATCTCCCATCGTGTTCTAGAGGCTGCACGGAGGTCTGCCGAGTGTTTTGCAAGAAGAGAAAGAAAGTTGTCCAAAACAGCTTGCAATCGAATGTTCATGTGAATAGAAAAGGCAGGAGAGTGGTCAGGTACTGTTTTCTCTCAGTTGGCAAGCTGCGCACACAATCGCAGTGTTGTACAGCTTGTTTCATCACCTTTGCGAAGTTGCCGCACTCTCCGGCTCCCGGAGACGAAGAAGCTGCTTCTTCGCGCAAAGATGATTCTGCCGCTCACAGTGCTCTGCAGAGTGTGTCTTCTGCCGAAAGAGGCCCGGGAGCTGTGCTTAGCTCTGCAGAGCACCATACCTGCTTCTTTAGCCTCTCTTCTCGTCTACATCTTAGCAAAAAGCTTTTCCACTCTGTCTGGCAAGGAGAAACTGTGCCAGCACAAAAAACATCTCCCATCGTGTTCTAGAGGCTGCACGGAGGTCTGCCGAGTGTTTTGCAAGAAGAGAAAGAAAGTTGTCCAAAACAGCTTGCAATCGAATGTTCATGTGAATAGAAAAGGCAGGAGAGTGGTCAGGTACTGTTTTCTCTCAGTTGGCAAGCTGCGCACACAATCGCAGTGTTGTACAGCTTGTTTCATCACCTTTGCGAAGTTGCCGCTCTCTCCGGCTCCCGGAGACGAAGAAGCTGCTTCTTCGCACAAAGACGATTCTGCCGCTCACAGTGCTCTGCAGTGTGTGTCTTCTGCCGAAAGAGGCCCGGGAGCTGTGCTTAGCTCTGCAGAGCACCATACCTGCTTCTTTAGCCTCTCTTCTCGTCTACATCTTAGCAAAAAGCTTTTCCACTCTGTCTGGCAAGGAGAAACTGTGCCAGCACAGAAAACATCTCCCATCGTGTTCTAGAAGCTGCACGGATGTCTGCCGAGTGTTTTGCAAGAAGAGAAAGAAAGTTGTCCAAAACAGCTTGCAATCGAATGTTCATGTGAATAGAAAAGGCAGGAGAGTGGTCAGGTACTGTTTTCTCTCACTTGGCAAGCTGCGCACACAATCGCAGTGTTGTACAGCTTGTTTCATCACCTTTGCCAAGTTGCCGCTCTCTCCGGCTCCCGGAGACGAAGAAGCTGCTTCTTCGCGCAAAGACGATTCTGCCGCTCACAGTGCTCTGCGGTGTGCGCCTTCTGCCGAAAGAGGTCCGGGAGCGGTGCTTAGCTCTGCAGAGCACCGTACCTTCGTCTTTAGCCTCTCTTCTCGTCTACATCTTAGCAAAAAGCTTTTCCACTCTGTCTCGCAAGGAGAAACTGTGCCAGCACAAAAATCATCTCCCATCGTGTTCTAGAGGCTGCACGGAGGTCTGCCGAGTGTTTTGCAAGAAGAGAAAGAAAGTTGTCCAAAACAGCTTGCAATCGAATGTTCATGTTAATCGAAAAGGCAGGAGAGTGGTCAGGTACTGTTTTCTCTCAGTTGGCAAGCTGCGCACACAATCGCAGTGTTGTACAGGTTGTTTCATCACCTTTGCAAAGCTGCCGCTCTCTTCGGCTCCCGGAGACGAAGAAGCAGCTTCTTTGCGCAAAGACGATTCTGCCGCTCACAGTGCTCTGCGGTGTGCGCCTTCTGCCGAAAGAGGCCCGGGAGCGGTGCTTAGCTCTGCAGAGCACCGTACCTTCGTCTTTAGCCTCTCTTCTCGTCTACATCTTAGCAAAAAGCTTTTCCACTCTGTCTGGCAAGGAGAAACTGTGCCAGCACAGAAAACATCTCCCATCGTGTTCTAGAGGCTGCACGGAGGTCTGTCGAGTGTTTTGCAAGAAGAGAAAGAAAGTTGTCCAAAACAGCTTGCAATCATATGTTCATGTTAATAGAAAAGGCAGGAGAGTGGTCAGGTACTGTTTTCTCTCAGTTGGCAAACTGCGCACACAATCGCAGTGTTGTTCAACTTGTTTCATCACCTTTGCGAAGTTGCCGCTCTCTCCGGCTCCCGGAGACGAAGAAGCTGCTTCTTCGCGCAAAGACGATTCTGCCGCTCACAGTGCTCTGCGGTGTGCGCCTTCTGCCGAAAGAGGTCCGGGAGCGGTGCTTAGCTCTGCAGAGCACCGTACCTTCGTCTTTAGCCTCTCTTCTCGTCTACATCTTAGCAAAAAGCTTTTCCACTCTGTCTGGCAAGGAGAAACTGTGCCAGCACAGAAAACATCTCCCATCGTGTTCTAGAGGCTGCACGGAGGTCTGCCGAGTGATTTGCAAGAAGAGAAAAAAAGTTGTCCAAAACAGCTTGCAATCGAATGTTCATGTGAATAGAAAAGGCAGGAGAGTGGTCAGGTACTGTTTTCTCTCAGTTGGCAAGCTGCGCACACAATCGCAGTGTTGTACATCTTGTTTCATCACCTTTGCGAAGTTGCCGCTCTCTCCGGCTCCCGGAGACGAAGAAGCTGCTTCTTCGCGCAAAGACGATTCTGCCGCTCACAGTGCTCTGCGGTGTGTGCCTCCTGCCGAAAGACGCCCGGGAGCGGTGCTTAGCTCTGCAGAGCACCGTACCTTCGTCTTTAGCCTCTCTTCTCGTCTACATCTTAGCAAAAAGCTTTTCCACTCTGTCTGGCAAGGAGAAACTGTGCCAGCACAAAAAACATCTCCCATCGTGTTCTAGAGGCTGCACGGAGGTCTGCCGAGTGTTTTGCAAGAAGAGAAAAAAAGTTGTCCAAAACAGCTTGCAATCGAATGTTCATGTGAATAGAAAAGGCAGGAGAGTGGTCAGGTACTGTTTTCTCTCACTTGGCAAGCTGCGCACACAATCGCAGTGTTGTACAGCTTGTTTCATCACCTTTGCCAAGTTGCCGCTCTCTCCGGCTCCCGGAGACGAAGAAGCTGCTTCTTCGCGCAAAGACGATTCTGCCGCTCACAGTGCTCTGCAGTGTGTGTCTTCTGCCGAAAGAGGCCCGGGAGCTGTGCTCTGCTCTGCAGAGCACCATACCTGCTTCTTTAGCCTCTCTTCTCGTCTACATCTTAGCAAAAACCTTTTCCACTCTGTCTGGCAAGGAGAAACTGTGCCAGCACAGAAAACATCTCCCATCGTGTTCTAGAGGCTGCACGGAGGTCTGCCGAGTGTTTTGCAAGAAGAGAAAGAAAGTTGTCCAAAACAGCTTGCAATCGAATGTTCATGTGAATAGAAAAGGCAGGAGAGTGGTCAGGTACTGTTTTCTCTCAGTTGGCAAGCTGCGCACACAATCGCAGTGTTGTACAGCTTGTTTCATCACCTTTGCGAAGTTGCCGCTCTCTCCGGCTCCCGGAGACGAAGAAGCTGCTTCTTCGCGCAAAGACGATTCTGCCGCTCACAGTGCTCTGCGGTGTGCGCCTTCTGCCGAAAGAGGTCCGGGAGCGGTGCTTATCTCTGCAGAGCACCGTACCCTCGTCTATAGCGTCTGCTCTCGTCTACATCTTAGCAAAAAGCTTTTCCACTCTGTCTGGCAAGGAGAAACTGTGCCAGCACAAAAATCATCTCCCATCGTGTTCTAGAAGCTTCACGGAGGTCAGCCGAGTGTTTTACAAGAAGAGAAAGAAAGTTGTCCAAAACAGCTTGCAATCGAATGTTCAAGTGAATAGAAAAGGCGGGAGAGTGGTCAGGTACTGTTTTCTATCAGTTGGCAAGCTGCGCACACAATCGCAGTGTTGTACAGCTTGTTTCATCACCTTTGCGAAGTTGCCGCTCTCTCCGGCTCCCGGAGACGAAGAAGCTGCTTCTTCGCGCAAAGACGATTCTGCCGCTCACAGTGCTCTGCGGTGTGTGCCTTCTGCCGAAAGACGCCCGGGAGTGGTGCTTAGCTCTGCAGAGCACCGTACCTTCGTCTTTAGCCTCTCTTCTCGTCTACATCTTAGCAAAAAGCTTTTCCACTCTGTCTGGCAAGGAGAAACTGTGCCAGCACAAAAAACATCTCCCATCGTGTTCTAGAAGCTGCACGGAGGTCTGCCGAGTGTTTTGCAAGAAGAGAAAGAAAGTTGTCCAAAACAGCTTGCAATCGAATGTTCATGTGAATAGAAAAGGCAGGAGAGTGGTCAGGTACTGTTTTCTCTCACTTGGCAAGCTGCGCACACAATTGCAGTGTTGTACAGCTTGTTTCATCACGTTTGCGAAGCTGCCGCTCTCTCCGGCTCCCGGAGACGAAGAAGCTGCTTCTTCGCGCAAAGACGATTCTGCCGCTCACAGTGCTCTGCGGTGTGTGCCTCCTGCCGAAAGAGGCCCGGGAGCGGTGCTTAGCTCTGCAGAGCACCGTACCTTCGTCTTTAGCCTCTCTTCTCGTCTACATCTTAGCAAAAAGCTTTTCCACTCTGTCTGGCAAGGAGAAACTGTGCCAGCACAGAAAACATCTCCCATCGTGTTCTAGAGGCTGCACGGAGGTCTGCCGAGTGTTTTGCAAGAAGAGAAAGAAAGTTGTCCAAAACAGCTTGCAATCGAATGTTCATGTTAATAGAAAAGGCAGGAGAGTGGTCAGGTACTGTTTTCTCTCAGTTGGCAAACTGCGCACACAATCGCAGTGTTGTACAGCTTGTTTCATCACCTTTGCGAAGTTGCCGCTCTCTCCGGCTCCCGGAGACGAAGAAGCTGCTTCTTCGCGCAAAGACGATTCTGCCGCTCACAGTGCTCTGCGGTGTGCACCTTCTGCCGAAAGAGGTCCGGGAGCGGTGCTTAGCTCTGCAGAGCACCGTACCTTCGTCTTTAGCCTCTCTTCTCGTCTACATCTTAGCAAAAAGCTTTTCCACTCTGTCTGGCAAGGAGAAACTGTGCCAGCACAGAAAACATCTCCCATCGTGTTCTAGACGCTGCACGGAGGTCTGCCGAGTGTTTTGCAAGAAGAGAAACAAAGTTGTCCAAAACAGCTTGCAATCGAATATTCATGTGATTAGAAAATGCAGGAGAGTGGTCAGGTACTGTTTTCTCACAGTTGTCATGCTGCGCACACAATCGCAGTGTTGTACAGCTTGTTTCATCACCTTTGCGAAGTTGCCGCTCTCTCCGGCTCCCGGAGACGAAGAAGCTGCTTCTTCGCGCAAAGACGATTCTGCCGCTCATAGTGCTCTGCGGTGTGCGCCTTCTGCCGAAAGACGCCCGGGGAGCGGTGCTTAGCTCTGCAGAGCACCGTACCTTCGTCTTTAGCCTCTCTTCTCGTCTACATCTTAGCAAAAAGCTTTTCCACTCTGTCTGGCAAGGAGAAACTGTGCCAGCACAGAAAACATCTCCCATCGTGTTCTAGAGGCTGCACGGAGGTCTGCCGAGTGATTTGCAAGAAGAGAAAGAAAGTTGTCCAAAACAGCTTGCAATCGAATGTTCATGTTAATAGAAAAGGCAGGAGAGTGGTCAGGTACTGTTTTCTCTCAGTTGGCAAACTGCGCACACAATCGCAGTGTTGTACAGCTTGTTTCATCACCTTTGCCAAGTTGCCGCTCTCTCCGGCTCCCGGAGACGAAGAAGCTGCTTCTTCGCGCAAAGACGATTCTGCCGCTCACAGTGCTCTGCGGTGTGCGCCTTCTGCCGAAAGAGGTCCGGGAGCGGTGCTTAGCTCTGCAGAGCACCGTACCTTCGTCTTTAGCCTCTCTTCTCGTCTACATCTTAGCAAAAAGCTTTTCCACTCTATCTGGCAAGGAGAAACTGTGCCAGCACAGAAAACATCTCCCATCGTGTTCTAGAGGCTGCACGGAGGTCTGCCGAGTGTTTTGCAAGAAGAGAAAGAAAGTTGTCCAAAACAGCTTGCAATCGAATGTTCATGTGAATAGAAAAGGCAGGAGAGTGGTCAGGTACTGTTTTCTTTCAGTTGGCAAGCTGCGCACACAATCGCAGTGTTGTACAGCTTGTTTCATCACCTTTGCGAAGTTGCCGCTCTCTCCGGCTCCCGGAGACGAAGAAGCTGCTTCTTCGCGCAAAGACGATTCTGCCGCTCACAGTGCTCTGCGGTGTGTGCCTTCTGCCGAAAGAGGCCCGGGAGCGGTGCTTAGCTCTGCAGAGCACCGTACCTTCGTCTTTAGCCTCTCTTCTCGTCTACATCTTAGCAAAAAGCTTTTCCACTCTGTCTGGCAAGGAGAAACTGTGCCAGCACAAAAAACATCTCCCATCGTGTTCTAGAGGCTGCACGGAGGTCTGCCGAGTGTTTTGCAAGAAGAGAAAAAAAGTTGTCCAAAACAGCTTGCAATCGAATGTTCATGTGAATAGAAAAGGCAGGAGAGTGGTCAGGTACTGTTTTCTCTCACTTGGCAAGCTGCGCACACAATCGCAGTGTTGTACAGCTTGTTTCATCACCTTTGCGAAGCTGCCGCTCTCTCCGGCTCCCGGAGACGAAGAAGCTGCTTCTTCGCGCAAAGACGATTCTGCCGCTCACAGTGCTCTGCGGTGTGTGCCTCCTGCCGAAAGAGGCCCGGGAGCGGTGCTTAGCTCTGCAGAGCACCGTACCTTCGTCTTTAGCCTCTCTTCTCGTCTACATCTTAGCAAAAAGCTTTTCCACTCTGTCTGGCAAGGAGAAACTGTGCCAGCACAGAAAACATCTCCCATCGTGTTCTAGAGGCTGCACGGAGGTCTGCCGAGTGTTTTGCAAGAAGAGAAAGAAAGTTGTCCAAAACAGCTTGCAATCGAATGTTCATGTGAATAGAAAAGGCAGGAGAGTGGTCAGGTACTGTTTTCTCTCACTTGGCAAGCTGCGCACACAATCGCAGTGTTGTACAGCTTGTTTCATCACCTTTGCCAAGTTGCCGCTCTCTCCGGCTCCCGGAGACGAAGAAGCTGCTTCTTCGCGCAAAGACGATTCTGCCGCTCACAGTGCTCTGCAGTGTGTGTCTTCTGCCGAAAGAAGCCCGGGAGCTGTGCTTAGCTCTGCAGAGCACCATACCTGCTTCTTTAGCCTCTCTTCTCGTCTACATCTTAGAAAAAATCTTTTCCACTCTGTCTGGCAAGGAGAAACTGTGCCAGCACAAAAAACATCTCCCATCGTGTTCTAGATGCTTCAAGGAGGTCAGCCGAGTGTTTTACAAGAAGAGAAAGAAAGTTGTCCAAAACAGCTTGCAATCGAATGTTCAAGTGAATAGAAAAGGCAGGAGAGTGGTCAGGTACTGTTTTCTCTCAGTTGGCAAGCTGCGCACACAATCGCAGTGTTGTACAGCTTGTTTCATCACCTTTGCGAAGTTGCCGCTCTCTCCGGCTCCCGGAGACGAAGAAGCTGCTTCTTCGCGCAAAGACGATTCTGCCGCTCACAGTGCTCTGCGGTGTGTGCCTTCTGCCGAAAGACGCCCGGGAGCGGTGGTTAGCTCTGCAGAGCACCGTACCTTCGTCTTTAGCCTCTCTTCTCGTCTACATCTTAGCAAAAAGCTTTTCCACTCTGTCTGGCAAGGAGAAACTGTGCCAGCACAAAAAACATCTCCCATCGTGTTCTAGAGGCTGTACGGAGGTCTGCCGAGTGTTTTGCAAGAAGAGAAAAAAAGTTGTCCAAAACAGCTTGCAATCGAATGTTCATGTGAATAGAAAAGGCAGGAGAGTGGTCAGGTACTGTTTTCTCTCACTTGGCAAGCTGCGCACACAATTGCAGTGTTGTACAGCTTGTTTCATCACCTTTGCCAAGCTGCCGCTCTCTCCGGCTCCCGGAGACGAAGAAGCTGCTTCTTCGCGCAAAGACGATTCTGCCGCTCACAGTGCTCTGCGGTGTGTGCCTCCTGCCGAAAGAGGCCCGGGAGCGGTGCTTAGCTCTGCAGAGCACCGTACCTTCGTCTTTAGCCTCTCTTCTCGTCGACATCTTAGCAAAAACCTTTTCCACTCTGTCTGGCAAGGAGAAACTGTGCCAGCACAAAAAACATCTCCCATCGTGTTCTAGAAGCTGCACGGATGTCTGTCGAGTGTTTTGCAAGAAGAGAAAGAAAGTTGTCCAAAACAGCTTGCAATCGAATGTTCATGTGAATAGAAAAGGCAGGAGAGTGGTCAGGTACTGTTTTCTCTCACTTGGCAAGCTGCGCACACAATCGCAGTGTTGTACAGCTTGTTTCATCACCTTTGCGAAGTTGCCGCTCTCTCCGGCTCCCGGAGACGAGGAAGCTGCTTCTTCGCGCAAAGACGATTCTGCCGCTCACAGTGCTCTGCGGTGTGCGCCTTCTGCCGAAAGACGCCCGGGAGCGGTGCTTAGCTCTGCAGAGCACCGTACCTTCGTCTTTAGCCTCTCTTCTCGTCTACATCTTAGCAAAAAGCTTTTCCACTCTGTCTGGCAAGGAGAAACTGTGCCAGCACAGAAAACATCTCCCATCGTGTTCTAGAGGCTGCACGGAGGTCTGCCGAGTGTTTTGCAAGAAGAAAGAAAGTTGTCCAAAACAGCTTGCAATCGAATGTTCATGTGAATAGAAAAGGCAGGAGAGTGGTCAGGTACTGTTTTCTCTCAGTTGGAAAGCTGCGCACACAATCGCAGTGTTGTACAGCTCTTTTCATCACCTTTGCGAATTTGCCGCTCTCTCCGGCTCACGGAGACGAAGAAGCTGCTTCTTCGCGCAAAGACCATTCTGCCGCTCACAGTGCTCTGCGGTGTGCGCCTTCTGCCGAAAGACGCCCGGGAGCGGTGCTTAGCTCTGCAGAGCACCGTACCTTCGTCTTTAGCCTCTCTTCTCGTCTACATCTTAGCAAAAAGCTTTTCCACTCTGTCTGGCAAGGAGAAACTGTGCCAGCACAGAAAACATCTCCCATCGTGTTCTAGAGGCTGCACGGAGGTCTGCCGAGTGTTTTGCAAGAAGAGAAAGAAAGTTGTCCAAAACAGCTTGCAATCGAAAGTTCATGTGAATAGAAAAGGCAGGAGAGTGGTCAGGTACTGTTTTCTCTCAGTTGGCAAGCTGCGCACACAATCGCAGTGTTGTACAGCTTGTTTCAGCACCTTTGCGAAGCTGCCGCTCTCTCCGGCTCCCGGAGACGAAGAAGCTGCTTCTTCGCGCAAAGACGATTCTGCCGCTCACAGTGCTCTGCGGTGTGCGCCTTCTGCCGAAAGACGCCCGGGAGCTGTACTTAGCTCTGCAGAGCACCGTACCTTCATCTTTCGCCTCTCTTCTCGTCTACATCTTAGCAAAAAGCTTTTCCACTCTGTCTCGCAAGGAGAAACTGTGCCAGCACAAAAAACATCTCCCATCGTGTTCTAGAAGCTGCACGGAGGTCTGCCGAGTGTTTTGCAAGAAGAGAAAGAAAGTTGTCCAAAACAGCTTGCAATCGAATGTTCATGTGATTAGAAAATGCAGGAGAGTGGTCAGGTACTGTTTTCTCTCAGTTGTCATGCTGCGCACACAATCGCAGTGTTGTACAGCTTTTTTCATCACCTTTGCGAAGTTGCCGCTCTCTCCGGCTCCCGGAGACGAAGAAGCTGCTTCTTCGCGCAAAGACGATTCTGCCGCTCACAGTGCTCTGCGGTGTGCGCCTTCTGCCGAAAGAGGTCCGGGAGCGGTCCTTAGCTCTGCAGAGCACCGTACCTTCGTCTTTAGCCTCTCTTCTCGTCTACATCTTAGCAAAAAGCTTTTCCACTCTGTCTGGCAAGGAGAAACTGTGCCAGCACTGAAAACATCTCCCATCGTGTTCTAGAAGCTTCACGGATGTCAGCCGAATATTTTACAAGAAGAGAAAGAAAGTTGTCCAAAACAGCTTGCAATCGAATGTTCAAGTGAATAGAAAAGGCAGGAGAGTGGTCAGGTAATGTTTTCTCTCAGTTGGCAAGCTGCGCACACAATCGCAGTGTTGTACAGCTTGTTTCATCACCTTTGCGAAGGTGCCGCTCTCTCCGGCTCCCGGAGACGAAGAAGCTGCTTCTTCGCGCAAAGACGATTCTGCCGCTCACAGTGCTCTGCGGTGTGAGCCTTCTGCCGAAAGACGCCCGGGAGCGGTGCTTAGCTCTGCAGAGCACCGTACCTTCGTCTTTAGCCTCTCTTCTCGTCTACATCTTAGCAAAAAGCTTTTCCACTCTGTCTGGCAAGGAGAAACTGTGCCAGCACAAAAAACATCTCCCATCGTGTTCTAGAGGCTGTACGGAGGTCTGCCGAGTGTTTTGCAAGAAGAGAAAAAAAGTTGTCCAAAACAGCTTGCAATCGAATGTTCATGTGAATAGAAAAGGCAGGAGAGTGGTCAGGTACTGTTTTCTCTCACTTGGCAAGCTGCGCACACAATTGCAGTGTTGTACAGCTTGTTTCATCACCTTTGCGAAGCTGCCGCTCTCTCCGGCTCCCGGAGACGAAGAAGCAGCTTCTTTGCGCAAAGACGATTCTGCCGCTCACAGTGCTCTGCGGTGTGCGCCTTCTGCCGAAAGACGCCCGGGAGCGGTGCTTAGCTCTGCAGAGCACCGTACCTTCGTCTTTAGCCTCTCTTCTCGTCTACATCTTAGCAAAAAGCTTTTCCACTCTGTCTGGCAAGGAGAAACTGTGCCAGCACAAAAAACATCTCCCATCGTGTTCTAGAAGCTGCACGGAGGTCAGCCGAGTGTTTTACAAGAAGAGAAAGAAAGTTGTCCAAAACAGCTTGCAATCGAATGTTCAAGTGAATAGAAAAGGCAGGAGAGTGGTCAGGTACTGTTTTCTCTCAGTTGGCAAGCTGCGCACACAATCGCAGTTTTGTACAGCTCGTTTCTTCACCTTTGCGAAGTTGCCGCTCTCTCCGGCTCCCGGAGACGAAGAAGCTGCTTCTTCGCGCAAAGACGATTCTGCCGCTCACAGTGCTCTGCGGTGTGCGCCTTCTGCCGAAAGACGCCCGGGAGCGGTGCTTAGCTCTGCAGAGCACCGTACCTTCGTCTTTACCCTCTCTTCTCGTCTACATCTTAGCAAAATGTTTTTCCACTCTGGCAAGGAGGAACTGTGCCAGCACAGAAAACATCTCCCATCGTGTTCTAGAGGCTGCACGGAGGTCTGGCGTGTGTTTTGCAAGAAGAGAAAGAAAGTTGTCCAAAACAGCTTGCAATCGAATGTTCATGTGAATAGAAAAGGCAGGAGAGTGGTCAGGTACTGTTTTCTCTCAGTTGGCAAGCTGCGCACACAATCGCAGTGTTGTACAGCTTGTTTCATCACCTTTGCCAAGTTGCCGCTCTCTCCGGCTCCCGGAGACGAAGAAGCTGCTTCTTCGCGCAAAGACGATTCTGCCGCTCACAGTGCTCTGCGGTGTGCGCCTTCTGCCGAAAGAGGCCCGGGAGCGGTGCTTAGCTCTGCAGAGCACCGTACCTTCGTCTTTAGCCTCTCTTCTCGTCTACATCTTAGCAAAAAGCTTTTCCACTCTGTCTGGCAAGGAGAAACTGTGCCAGCACAAAAAACATCTCCCATCGTGTTCTAGAAGCTGCACGGAGGTCTGCCGAGTGTTTTGCAAGAAGAGAAAGAAAGTTGTCCAAAACAGCTTGCAATCGAATGTTCATGTGAATAGAAAAGGCAGGAGAGTGGTCAGGTACTGTTTTCTCTCAGTTGGCAAGCTGCGCACACAATCGCAGTGTTGTACAGCTTGTTTCATCACCTTTGCGAAGTTGCCGCTCTATCCGGCTCCCGGAGACGAAGAAGCTGCTTCTTCGCGCAAAGATGATTCTGCCGCTCACAGTGCTCTGCAGTGTGTGTCTTCTGCCGAAAGAGGCCCGGGAGCTGTGCTTAGCTCTGCAGAGCACCATACCTGCTTCTTTAGCCTCTCTTCTCGTCTACATCTTAGCAAAAACCTTTTCCACTCTGTCTGGCAAGGAGAAACTGTGCCAGCACAGAAAACATCTCCCATCGTGTTCTAGAGGCTGCACGGAGGTCTGCCGAGTGTTTTGCAAGAAGAGAAAGAAAGTTGTCCAAAACAGCTTGCAATCGAATGTTCATGTGAATAGAAAAGGCAGGAGAGTGGTCAGGTACTGTTTTCTCTCAGTTGGCAAGCTGCGCACACAATCGCAGTGTTGTACAGCTTGTTTCATCACCTTTGCCAAGTTGCCGCTCTCTCCGGCTCCCGGAGACGAAGAAGCTGCTTCTTCGCACAAAGACGATTCTGCCGCTCACAGTGCTCTGCAGTGTGTGTCTTCTGCCGAAAGAGGCCCGGGAGCTGTGCTTAGCTCTGCAGAGCACCATACCTGCTTCTTTAGCCTCTCTTCTCGTCTACATCTTAGCAAAAAGCTTTTCCACTCTGTCTGGCAAGGAGAAACTGTGCCAGCACAGAAAACATCTCCCATCGTGTTCTAGAAGCTGCACGGATGTCTGTCGAGTGTTTTGCAAGAAGAGAAAGAAAGTTGTCCAAAACAGCTTGCAATCGAATGTTCATGTGAATAGAAAAGGCAGGAGAGTGGTCAGGTACTGTTTTCTCTCACTTGGCAAGCTGCGCACACAATCGCAGTGTTGTACAGCTTGTTTCATCACCTTTGCCAAGTTGCCGCTCTCTCCGGCTCCCGGAGACGAAGAAGCTGCTTCTTCGCGCAAAGATGATTCTGCCGCTCACAGTGCTCTGCGGTGTGCGCCTTCTGCCGAAAGAGGTCCGGGAGCGGTGCTTAGCTCTGCAGAGCACCGTACCTTCGTCTTTAGCCTCTCTTCTCGTCTACATCTTAGCAAAAAGCTTTTCCACTCTGTCTCGCAAGGAGAAACTGTGCCAGCACAAAAATCATCTCCCATCGTGTTCTAGAGGCTGCACGGAGGTCTGCCGAGTGTTTTGCAAGAAGAGAAAGAAAGTTGTCCAAAACAGCTTGCAATCGAATGTTCATGTGAATAGAAAAGGCAGGAGAGTGGTCAGGTACTGTTTTCTCTCAGTTGGCAAGCTGCGCACACAATCGCAGTGTTGTACAGGTTGTTTCATCACCTTTGCAAAGCTGCCGCTCTCTTCGGCTCCCAGAGACGAAGAAGCAGCTTCTTTGCGCAAAGACGATTCTGCCGCTCACAGTGCTCTGCGGTGTGCGCCTTCTGCCGAAAGACGCCCGGGAGCGGTGCTTAGCTCTGCAGAGCACCGTACCTTCGTCTTTAGCCTCTCTTCTCGTCTACATCTTAGCAAAAAGCTTTTCCACTCTGTCTGGCAAGGAGAAACTGTGCCAGCACAGAAAACATCTCCCATCGTCTTCTAGAGGCTGCACGGAGGTCTGCCGAGTGTTTTGCAAGAAGAGAAAGAAAGTTGTCCAAAACAGCTTGCAATCGAATGTTCATGTTAATAGAAAAGGCAGGAGAGTGGTCAGGTACTGTTTTCTCTCACTTGGCAAACTGCCCACACAATCGCAGTGTTGTACAGCTTGTTTCATCACCTTTGCGAAGTTGCCGCTCTCTCCGGCTCCCGGAGACGAAGAAGCTGCTTCTTCGCGCAAAGACGATTTTGCCGCTCACAGTGCTCTGCGGTGTGCGCCTTCTGCCGAAAGACGCCCGGGAGCGGTGCTTAGCTCTGCAGAGCACCGTACCTTCGTCTTTAGCCTCTCTTCTCGTCTACATCTTAGCAAAAAGCTTTTCCACTCTGTCTGGCAAGGAGAAACTGTGCCAGCACAGAAAACATCTCCCATCGTGTTCTAGAGGCTGCACGGAGGTCTGCCGAGTGTTTTGCAAGAAGAGAAAGAAAGTTGTCCAAAACAGCTTGCAATCGAATGTTCATGTGAATAGAAAAGGCAGGAGAGTGGTCAGGTACTGTTTTCTCTCAGTTGGCAAGCTGCGCACACAATCGCAGTGTTGTACAGCTTGTTTCATCACCTTTGCGAAGTTGCCGCTCTCTCCGGCTCCCGGAGACGAAGAAGCTGCTTCTTCGCGCAAAGACGATTCTGCCGCTCACAGTGCTCTGCGGTGTGTGCCTTCTGCCGAAAGACGCCCGGGAGCGGTGCTTAGCTCTGCAGAGCACCGTACCTTCGTCTTTAGCCTCTCTTCTCGTCTACATCTTAGCAAAAAGCTTTTCCACTCTGTCTCGCAAGGAGAAACTGTGCCAGCACAAAAAACATCTCCCATCGTGTTCTAGAGGCTGCACGGAGGTCTGCCGAGTGTTTTGCAAGAAGAGAAAGAAAGTTGTCCAAAACAGCTTGCAATCGAATGTTCATGTGAATAGAAAAGGCAGGAGAGTGGTCAGGTACTGTTTTCTCTCAGTTGGCAAGCTGCGCACACAATCGCAGTGTTGTACAGCTTGTTTCATCACCTTTGCAAAGCTGCCGCTCTCTTCGGCTCCCGGAGACGAAGAAGCAGCTTCTTCGCGCAAAGACGATTCTGCCGCTCACAGTGCTCTGCGGTGTGCGCCTTCTGCCGAAAGACGCCCGGGAGCGGTGCTTAACTCTGCAGAGCACCGTACCTTCGTCTTTAGCCTCTCTTCTCGTCTACATCTTAGCAAAAAGCTTTTCCACTCTGTCTGGCAAGGAGAAACTGTGCCAGCACAGAAAACATCTCCCATCGTGTTCTAGAGGCTGCACGGAGGTCTGCCGAGTGTTTTGCAAGAAGAGAAAGAAAGTTGTCCAAAACAGCTTGCAATCGAATGTTCATGTTAATAGAAAAGGCAGGAGAGTGGTCAGGTACTGTTTTCTCTCAGTTGGCAAACTGCGCACACAATCGCAGTGTTGTTCAGCTTGTTTCATCACCTTTGCGAAGTTGCCGCTCTCTCCGGCTCCCGGAGACGAAGAAGCTGCTTCTTCGCGCAAAGACGATTCTGCCGCTCACAGTGCTCTGCGGTGTGCGACTTCTGCCGAAAGAGGTCCGGGAGCGGTGCTTAGCTCTGCAGAGCACCGTACCTTCGTCTTTAGCCTCTCTTCTCGTCTACATCTTAGCAAAAAGCTTTTCCACTCTGTCTGGCAAGGAGAAACTGTGCCAGCACAGAAAACATCTCCCATCGTGTTCTAGAGGCTGCACGGAGGTCTGCCGAGTGATTTGCAAGAAGAGAAAAAAGTTGTCCAAAACAGCTTGCAATCGAATGTTCATGTGAAGAGAAAAGGCAGGAGAGTGGTCAGGTACTGTTTTCTCTCACTTGGCAAGCTGCGCACACAATCGCAGTGTTGTACAGCTTGTTTCATCACCTTTGCGAAGTTGCCGCTCTCTCCGGCTCCCGGAGACGAAGAAGCTGCTTCTTCGCGCAAAGACGATTCTGCCGCTCACAGTGCTCTGCGGTGTGTGCCTCCTGCCGAAAGACGCCCGGGAGCGGTGCTTAGCTCTGCAGAGCACCGTACCTTCGTCTTTAGCCTCTCTTCTCGTCTACATCTTAGCAAAAAGCTTTTCCACTCTGTCTGGCAAGGAGAAACTGTGCCAGCACAAAAAACATCTCCCATCGTGTTCTAGAGGCTGCACGGAGGTCTGCCGAGTGTTTTGCAAGAAGAGAAAAAAAGTTGTCCAAAACAGCTTGCAATCGAATGTTCATGTGAATAGAAAAGGCAGGAGAGTGGTCAGGTACTGTTTTTTCTCACTTGGCAAGCTGCGCACACAATCGCAGTGTTGTACAGCTTGTTTCATCACCTTTGCCAAGTTGCCGCTCTCTCCGGCTCCCGGAGACGAAGAAGCTGCTTCTTCGCGCAAAGACGATTTTGCCGCTCACAGTGCTCTGCAGTGTGTGTCTTCTGCCGAAAGAAGCCCGGGAGCTGTGCTCTGCTCTGCAGAGCACCATACCTGCTTCTTTAGCCTCTCTTCTCGTCTACATCTTAGCAAAAACCTTTTCCACTCTGTCTGGCAAGGAGAAACTGTGCCAGCACAGAAAACATCTCCCATCGTGTTCTAGAGGCTGCACGGAGGTCTGCCGAGTGTTTTGCAAGAAGAGAAAGAAAGTTGTCCAAAACAGCTTGCAATCGAATGTTCATGTGAATAGAAAAGGCAGGAGAGTGGTCAGGTACTGTTTTCTCTCAGTTGGCAAGCTGCGCACACAATCGCAGTGTTGTACAGCTTGTTTCATCACCTTTGCCAAGTTGCCGCTCTCTCCGGCTCCCGGAGACGAAGAAGCTGCTTCTTCGCGCAAAGACGATTCTGCCGCTCACAGTGCTCTGCGGTGTGCGCCTTCTGCCGAAAGACGCCCGGGAACGGTGCTTAGCTCTGCAGAGCACCGTACCTTCGTCTATAGCGTCTGCTCTCGTCTACATCTTAGCAAAATGCTTTTCCACTCTGTCTGGCAAGGAGAAACTGTGCCAGCACAAAAAACATCTCCCATCGTGTTCTAGAAGCTTCACGGAGGTCAGCCGAGTGTTTTACAAGAAGAGAAAGAAAGTTGTCCAAAACAGCTTGTAATCGAATGTTCAAGTGAATAGAAAAGGCAGGAGAGTGGTCAGGTACTGTTTTCTCTCAGTTGGCAAGCTGCGCACACAATCGCAGTGTTGTACAGGTTGTTTCATCACCTTTGCGAAGTTGCCGCTCTCTCCGGCTCCCGGAGACGAAGAAGCTGCTTCTTCGCGCAAAGACGATTCTGCCGCTCACAGTGCTCTGCGGTGTGTGCCTTCTGCCGAAAGACGCCCGGGAGTGGTGCTTAGCTCTGCAGAGCACCGTACCTTCGTCTTTAGCCTCTCTTCTCGTCTACATCTTAGCAAAAAGCTTTTCCACTCTGTCTGGCAAGGAGAAACTGTGCCAGCACAAAAAACATCTCCCATCGTGTTCTAGAAGCTGCACGGAGGTCTGCCGAGTGTTTTGCAAGAAGAGAAAGAAAGTTGTCCAAAACAGCTTGCAATCGAATGTTCATGTGAATAGAAAAGGCAGGAGAGTGGTCAGGTACTGTTTTCTCTCACTTGGCAAGCTGCGCACACAATTGCAGTGTTGTACAGCTTGTTTCATCACGTTTGCGAAGCTGCCGCTCTCTCCGGCTCCCGGAGACGAAGAAGCTGCTTCTTCGCGCAAAGACGATTCTGCCGCTCACAGTGCTCTGCGGTGTGTGCCTCCTGCCGAAAGAGGCCCGGGAGCGGTGCTTAGCTCTGCAGAGCACCGTACCTTCGTCTTTAGCCTCTCTTCTCGTCTACATCTTAGCAAAAAGCTTTTCCACTCTGTCTGGCAAGGAGAAACTGTGCCAGCACAGAAAACATCTCCCATCGTGTTCTAGAGGCTGCACGGAGGTCTGCCGAGTGTTTTGCAAGAAGAGAAAGAAAGTTGTCCAAAACAGCTTGCAATCGAATATTCATGTTAATAGAAAAGGCAGGAGAGTGGTCAGGTACTGTTTTCTCTCAGTTGGCAAACTGCGCACACAATCGCAGTGTTGTACAGCTTGTTTCATCACCTTTGCGAAGTTGCCGCTCTCTCCGGCTCCCGGAGACGAAGAAGCTGCTTCTTCGCGCAAAGACGATTCTGCCGCTCACACTGCTCTGCGGTGTGCGCCGTCTGCCGAAAGAGGTCCGGGAGCGGTGCTTAGCTCTGCAGAGCACCGTACCTTCGTCTTTAGCCTCTCTTCTCGTCTACATCTTAGCAAAAAGCTTTTCCACTCTGTCTGGCAAGGAGAAACTGTGCCAGCACAGAAAACATCTCCCATCGTGTTCTAGAGGCTGCACGGAGGTCTGCCGAGTGTTTTGCAAGAAGAGAAAGAAAGTTGTCCAAAACAGCTTGCAATCGAATGTTCATGTGAATAGAAAAGGCAGGAGAGTGGTCAGGTACTGTTTTCTCTCACTTGGCAAGCTGCGCACACAATCGCAGTGTTGTACAGCTTGTTTCATCACCTTTGCGAAGTTGCCGCTCTCTCCGGCTCCCGGAGACGAAGAAGCTGCTTCTTCGCGCAAAGACGATTCTGCCGCTCACAGTGCTCTGCGGTGTGTGCCTCCTGCCGAAAGACGCCCGGGAGCGGTGCTTAGCTCTGCAGAGCACCGTACCTTCGTCTTTAGCCTCTCTTCTCGTCTACATCTTAGCAAAAAGCTTTTCCACTCTGTCTGGCAAGGAGAAACTGTGCCAGCACAAAAAACATCTCCCATCGTGTTCTAGAGGCTGCACGGAGGTCTGCCGAGTGTTTTGCAAGAAGAGAAAAAAAGTTGTCCAAAACAGCTTGCAATCGAATGTTCATGTGAATAGAAAAGGCAGGAGAGTGGTCAGGTACTGTTTTCTCTCACTTGGCAAGCTGCGCACACAATCGCAGTGTTGTACAGCTTGTTTCAGCACCTTTGCGAAGCTGCCGCTCTCTCCGGCTCCCGGAGACGAAGAAGCAGCTTCTTAGCGCAAAGACGATTCTGCCGCTCACAGTGCTCTGCGGTGTGTTCCTCCTGCCGAAAGAGGTCCGGGAGCGGTGCTTAGCTCTGCAGAGCACAATACCTGCTTCTTTAGGCTCTCTTCTCGTCTACATCTTAGCAAAAACCTTTTCCACTCTGTCTGGCAAGGAGAAACTGTGCCAGCACAGAAAACATCTCCCATCGTGTTCTAGAGGCTGCACGGAGGTCTGCCGAGTGTTTTGCAAGAAGAGAAAGAAAGTTGTCCAAAACAGCTTGCAATCGAATGTTCATGTGAATAGAAAAGGCAGGAGAGTGGTCAGGTACTGTTTTCTCTCAGTTGGCAAGCTGCGCACACAATCGCAGTGTTGTACAGCTTGTTTCATCACCTTTGCCAAGTTGCCGCTCTCTCCGGCTCCCGGAGACGAAGAAGCTGCTTCTTCGCGCAAAGACGATTCTGCCGCTCACAGTGCTCTGCGGTGTGCGCCTTCTGCCGAAAGAGGCCCGGGAGCGGTGCTTAGCTCTGCAGAGCACCGTACCTTCGTCTTTAGCCTCTCTTCTCGTCTACATCTTAGCAAAAAGCTTTTCCACTCTGTCTGGCAAGGAGAAACTGTGCCAGCACAGAAAACATCTCCCATCGTGTTCTAGAGGCTGCACGGAGGTCTGACGAGTGTTTTGCAAGAAGAGAAAGAAAGTTGTCCAAAACAGCTTGCAATCGAATGTTCATGTGAATAGAAAAGGCAGGAGAGTGGTCAGGTACTGTTTTCTCTCACTTGGCAAGCTGCGCACACAATCGCAGTGTTGTACAGCTTGTTTCATCACCTTTGCGAAGTTGCCGCTCTCTCCGGCTCCCGGAGACGAAGAAGCTGCTTCTTCGCGCAAAGACGATTCTGCCGCTCACAGTGCTCTGCGGTGTGTGCCTCCTGCCGAAAGACGCCCGGGAGCGGTGCTTAGCTCTGCAGAGCACCGTACCTTCGTCTTTAGCCTCTCTTCTCGTCTACATCTTAGCAAAAAGCTTTTCCACTCTGTCTGGCAAGGAGAAACTGTGCCAGCACAAAAAACATCTCCCATCGTGTTCTAGAGGCTGCACGGAGGTCTGCCGAGTGTTTTGCAAGAAGAGAAAAAAAGTTGT
Organism: Melozone crissalis; assembly: GCF_028551555.1. Lineage (NCBI taxonomy): Eukaryota > Metazoa > Chordata > Aves > Passeriformes > Passerellidae > Melozone > Melozone crissalis. Next base: position 219,561 of record NW_026535998.1, on the reverse strand, counting down.
CCAAAACAGCTTGCAATCGAATGTTCATGTGAATAGAAAAGGCAGGAGAGTGGTCAGGTACTGTTTTTTCTCACTTGGCAAGCTGCGCACACAATCGCAGTGTTGTACAGCTTGTTTCATCACCTTTGCCAAGTTGCCGCTCTCTCCGGCTCCCGGAGACGAAGAAGCTGCTTCTTCGCGCAAAGACGATTCTGCCGCTCACAGTGCTCTGCAGTGTGTGTCTTCTGCCGAAAGAAGCCCGGGAGCTGTGCTCTGCTCTGCAGAGCACCATACCTGCTTCTTTAGCCTCTCTTCTCGTCTACATCTTAGCAAAAACCTTTTCCACTCTGTCTGGCAAGGAGAAACTGTGCCAGCACAGAAAACATCTCCCATCGTGTTCTAGAGGCTGCACGGAGGTCTGCCGAGTGTTTTGCAAGAAGAGAAAGAAAGTTGTCCAAAACAGCTTGCAATCGAATGTTCATGTGAATAGAAAAGGCAGGAGAGTGGTCAGGTACTGTTTTCTCTCAGTTGGCAAGCTGCGCACACAATCGCAGTGTTGTACAGCTTGTTTCATCACCTTTGCCAAGTTGCCGCTCTCTCCGGCTCCCGGAGACGAAGAAGCTGCTTCTTCGCGCAAAGACGATTCTGCCGCACACAGTGCTCTGCGGTGTGCGCCTTCTGCCGAAAGACGCCCGGGAGCGGTGCTTAGCTCTGCAGAGCACCGTACCTTCGTCTATAGCGTCTGCTCTCGTCTACATCTTAGCAAAAAGCTTTTCCACTCTGTCTGGCAAGGAGAAACTGTGCCAGCACAAAAAACATCTCCCATCGTGTTCTAGAAGCTTCACGGAGGTCAGCCGAGTGTTTTACAAGAAGAGAAAGAAAGTTGTCCAAAACAGCTTGCAATCGAATGTTCAAGTGAATAGAAAAGGCAGGAGAGTGGTCAGGTACTGTTTTCTCTCAGTTGGCAAGCTGCGCACACAATCGCAGTGTTGTACAGGTTGTTTCATCACCTTTGCGAAGTTGCCGCTCTCTCCGGCTCCCGGAGACGAAGAAGCTGCTTCTTCGCGCAAAGACGATTCTGCCGCTCACAGTGCTCTGCGGTGTGTGCCTTCTGCCGAAAGACGCCCGGGAGTGGTGCTTAGCTCTGCAGAGCACCGTACCTTCGTCTTTAGCCTCTCTTCTCGTCTACATCTTAGCAAAAAGCTTTTCCACTCTGTCTGGCAAGGAGAAACTGTGCCAGCACAAAAAACATCTCCCATCGTGTTCTAGAAGCTGCACGGAGGTCTGCCGAGTGTTTTGCAAGAAGAGAAAGAAAGTTGTCCAAAACAGCTTGCAATCGAATGTTCATGTGAATAGAAAAGGCAGGAGAGTGGTCAGGTACTGTTTTCTCTCACTTGGCAAGCTGCGCACACAATTGCAGTGTTGTACAGCTTGTTTCATCACGTTTGCGAAGCTGCCGCTCTCTCCGGCTCCCGGAGACGAAGAAGCTGCTTCTTCGCGCAAAGACGATTCTGCCGCTCACAGTGCTCTGCGGTGTGTGCCTCCTGCCGAAAGAGGCCCGGGAGCGGTGCTTAGCTCTGCAGAGCACCGTACCTTCGTCTTTAGCCTCTCTTCTCGTCTACATCTTAGCAAAAAGCTTTTCCACTCTGTCTGGCAAGGAGAAACTGTGCCAGCACAGAAAACATCTCCCATCGTGTTCTAGAGGCTGCACGGAGGTCTGCCGAGTGTTTTGCAAGAAGAGAAAGAAAGTTGTCCAAAACAGCTTGCAATCGAATGTTCATGTTAATAGAAAAGGCAGGAGAGTGGTCAGGTACTGTTTTCTCTCAGTTGGCAAACTGCGCACACAATCGCAGTGTTGTACAGCTTGTTTCATCACCTTTGCGAAGTTGCCGCTCTCTCCGGCTCCCGGAGACGAAGAAGCTGCTTCTTCGCGCAAAGACGATTCTGCCGCTCACACTGCTCTGCGGTGTGCGCCTTCTGCCGAAAGAGGTCCGGGAGCGGTGCTTAGCTCTGCAGAGCACCGTACCTTCGTCTTTAGCCTCTCTTCTCGTCTACATCTTAGCAAAAAGCTTTTCCACTCTGTCTGGCAAGGAGAAACTGTGCCAGCACAGAAAACATCTCCCATCGTGTTCTAGAGGCTGCACGGAGGTCTGCCGAGTGTTTTGCAAGAAGAGAAAGAAAGTTGTCCAAAACAGCTTGCAATCGAATGTTCATGTGAATAGAAAAGGCAGGAGAGTGGTCAGGTACTGTTTTCTCTCAGTTGGCAAGCTGCGCACACAATCGCAGTGTTGTACAGCTTGTTTCATCACCTTTGCGAAGTTGCCGCTCTCTCCGGCTCCCGGAGACGAAGAAGCTGCTTCTTCGCGCAAAGACGATTCTGCCGCTCACAGTGCTCTGCGGTGTGTGCCTTCTGCCGAAAGACGCCCGGGAGCGGTGCTTAGCTCTGCAGAGCACCGTACCTTCGTCTTTAGCCTCTCTTCTCGTCTACATCTTAGCAAAAAGCTTTTCCACTCTGTCTGGCAAGGAGAAACTGTGCCAGCACAAAAAACATCTCCCATCGTGTTCTAGAGGCTGCACGGAGGTCTGCCGAGTGTTTTGCAAGAAGAGAAAAAAAGTTGTCCAAAACAGCTTGCAATCGAATGTTCATGTGAATAGAAAAGGCAGGAGAGTGGTCAGGTACTGTTTTCTCTCACTTGGCAAGCTGCGCACACAATCGCAGTGTTGTACAGCTTGTTTCAGCACCTTTGCGAAGCTGCCGCTCTCTCCGGCTCCCGGAGACGAAGAAGCAGCTTCTTAGCGCAAAGACGATTCTGCCGCTCACAGTGCTCTGCGGTGGGTTCCTCCTGCCGAAAGAGGTCCGGGAGCGGTGCTTAGCTCTGCAGAGCACAATACCTGCTTCTTTAGCCTCTCTTCTCGTCTACATCTTAGCAAAAACCTTTTCCACTCTGTCTGGCAAGGAGAAACTGTGCCAGCACAGAAAACATCTCCCATCGTGTTCTAGAGGCTGCACGGAGGTCTGCCGAGTGTTTTGCAAGAAGAGAAAGAAAGTTGTCCAAAACAGCTTGCAATCGAATGTTCATGTGAATAGAAAAGGCAGGAGAGTGGTCAGGTACTGTTTTCTCTCAGTTGGCAAGCTGCGCACACAATCGCAGTGTTGTACAGCTTGTTTCATCACCTTTGCCAAGTTGCCGCTCTCTCCGGCTCCCGGAGACGAAGAAGCTGCTTCTTCGCGCAAAGACGATTCTGCCGCTCACAGTGCTCTGCGGTGTGCGCCTTCTGCCGAAAGAGGCCCGGGAGCGGTGCTTAGCTCTGCAGAGCACCGTACCTTCGTCTTTAGCCTCTCTTCTCGTCTACATCTTAGCAAAAAGCTTTTCCACTCTGTCTGGCAAGGAGAAACTGTGCCAGCACAGAAAACATCTCCCATCGTGTTCTAGAGGCTGCACGGAGGTCTGACGAGTGTTTTGCAAGAAGAGAAAGAAAGTTGTCCAAAACAGCTTGCAATCGAATGTTCATGTGAATAGAAAAGGCAGGAGAGTGGTCAGGTACTGTTTTCTCTCACTTGGCAAGCTGCGCACACAATCGCAGTGTTGTACAGCTTGTTTCATCACCTTTGCGAAGTTGCCGCTCTCTCCGGCTCCCGGAGACGAAGAAGCTGCTTCTTCGCGCAAAGACGATTCTGCCGCTCACAGTGCTCTGCGGTGTGTGTCTTCTGCCGAAAGAAGCCCGGGAGCTGTGCTTAGCTCTGCAGAGCACCATACCTGCTTCTTTAGCCTCTCTTCTCGTCTACATCTTAGCAAAAAGCTTTTCCACTCTGTCTGGCAAGGAGAAACTGTGCCAGCAAAGAAAACATCTCCCATCGTGTTCTAGAAGCTGCACGGATGTCTGCCGAGTGTTTTGCAAGAAGAGAAAGAAAGTTGTCCAAAACAGCTTGCAATCGAATGTTCATGTGAATAGAAAAGGCAGAAGAGTGGTCAGGTACTGTTTTCTCTCACTTGGCAAGCTGCGCACACAATCGCAGTGTTGTACAGCTTGTTTCATCACGTTTGCGAAGCTGCCGCTCTCTCCGGCTCCCGGAGACGAAGAAGCTGCTTCTTCGCGCAAAGACGATTCTGCCGCTCACAGTGCTCTGCAGTGTGCGCCTTCTGCCGAAAGAGGCCCGGGAGCGGTGCTTAGCTCTGCAGAGCACCGGACCTTCGTCTTTAGCCTCTCTTCTCGTCTACATCTTAGCAAAAAGCTTTTCCACTCTGTCTGGCAAGGAGAAACTGTGCCAGCACAGAAAACATCTCCCATCGTGTTCTAGAGGCTGCACGGAGGTCTGCCGAGTGTTTTGCAAGAAGAGAAAGAAAGTTGTCCAAAACAGCTTGCAATCGAATATTCATGTGATTAGAAAATGCAGGAGAGTGGTCAGGTACTGTTTTCTCACAGTTGTCATGCTGCGCACACAATCGCAGTGTTGTACAGCTTGTTTCATCACCTTTGCGAAGTTGCGGCTCTCTCCGGCTCCCGGAGACGAAGAAGCTGCTTCTTCGCGCAAAGACGATTCTGCCGCTCACAGTGCTCTGCGGTGTGTGCCTTCTGCCGAAAGAGGCCCGGGAGCGGTGCTTAGCTCTGCAGAGCCTCGTACCTTCATCTTTAGCCTCTGTTCTCATCTACATCTTAGCAAAAAGCTTTTCCACTCTGTCTGGCAAGGAGAAACTGTGCCAGCACAGAAAACATCTCCCATCGTGTTCTAGAAGCTGCAAGGAGGTCTGCCGAGTGTTTTGCAAGAAGAGAAAGAAAGTTGTCCAAAACAGCTTGCAATCGAATGTTCATGTGATTAGAAAAGGCAGGAGAGTGGTCAGGTACTGTTTTCTCTCAGTTGTAATGCTGCGCACACAATCGCAGTGTTGTACAGCTTGTTTCATCACGTTTGCGAAGCTGCCGCTCTCTCCGGCTCCCGGAGACGAAGAAGCTGCTTCTTCGCGCAAAGACGATTCTGCCGCTCACAGTGCTCTGCGGTGTGCGCCTTCTGCCGAAAGACGCCCGGGAGCGGTGCTTAGCTCTGCAGAGCACCGTACCTTCGTCTATAGCGTCTGCTCTCGTCTACATCTTAGCAAAAAGCTTTTCCACTCTGTCTGGCAAGGAGAAACTGTGCCAGCACAAAAAACATCTCCCATCGTGTTCTAGAAGCTTCACGGAGGTCAGCCGAGTGTTTAACAAGAAGAGAAAGAAAGTTGTCCAAAACAGCTTGCAATCGAATGTTCAAGTGAATAGAAAAGGCAGGAGAGTGGTCAGGTACTGTTTTCTCTCAGTTGGCAAGCTGCGCACACAATCGCAGTGTTGTACAGCTTGTTTCATCACCTTTGCGAAGTTGCCGCTCTCTCCGGCTCCCGGAGACGAAGAAGCTGCTTCTTCGCGCAAAGACGATTCTGCCGCTCACAGTGCTCTGCGGTGTGTGCCTTCTGCCGAAAGACGCCCGGGAGTGGTGCTTAGCTCTGCAGAGCACCGTACCTTCGTCTTTAGCCTCTCTTCTCGTCTACATCTTAGCAAAAAGCTTTTCCACTCTGTCTGGCAAGGAGAAACTGTGCCAGCACAAAAAACGTCTCCCATCGTGTTCTAGAAGCTGCACGGAGGTCTGCCGAGTGTTTTGCAAGAAGAGAAAGAAAGTTGTCCAAAACAGCTTGCAATCGAATGTTCATGTGAATAGAAAAGGCAGGAGAGTGGTCAGGTACTGTTTTCTCTCAGTTGGCAAGCTGCGCACACAATTGCAGTGTTGTACAGCTTGTTTCATCACGTTTGCGAAGCTGCCGCTCTCTCCGGCTCCCGGAGACGAAGAAGCTGCTTCTTCGCGCAAAGACGATTCTGCCGCTCACAGTGCTCTGCGGTGTGTGCCTCCTGCCGAAAGAGGCCCGGGAGCGGTGCTTAGCTCTGCAGAGCACCGTACCTTCGTCTTTAGCCTCTCTTCTCGTCTACATCTTAGCAAAAAGCTTTTCCACTCTGTCTGGCAAGGAGAAACTGTGCCAGCACAGAAAACATCTCCCATCGTGTTCTAGAGGCTGCACTGAGGTCTGCCGAGTGTTTTGCAAGAAGAGAAAGAAAGTTGTCCAAAACAGCTTGCAATCGAATGTTCATGTGAATAGAAAAGGCAGGAGAGTGGTCAGGTACTGTTTTCTCTCAGTTGGCAAGCTGCGCACACAATCGCAGTGTTGTACAGCTTGTTTCATCACCTTTGCGAAGTTGCCGCTCTCTCCGGCTCCCGGAGACGAAGAAGCTGCTTCTTCGCGCAAAGACGATTCTGCCGCTCACAGTGCTCTGCGGTGTGTGCCTTCTGCCGAAAGACGCCCGGGAGCGGTGCTCTGCTCTGCAGAGCACCGTACCTTCGTCTTTAGCCTCTCTTCTCGTCTACATCTTAGCAAAAAGCTTTTCCACTCTGTCTGGCAAGGAGAAACTGTGCCAGCACAAAAAACATCTCCCATCGTGTTCTAGAGGCTGCACGGAGGTCTGCCGAGTGTTTTGCAAGAAGAGAAAAAAAGTTGTCCAAAACAGCTTGCAATCGAATGTTCATGTGAATAGAAAAGAGAGGAGAGTGGTCAGGTACTGTTTTCTCTCACTTGGCAAGCTGCGCACACAATCGCAGTGTTGTACAGCTTGTTTCAGCACCTTTGCGAAGCTGCCGCTCTCTCCGGCTCCCGGAGACGAAGAAGCAGCTTCTTCGCGCAAAGACGATTCTGCCGCTCACAGTGCTCTGCGGTGTGTGCCTCCTGCCGAAAGAGGTCCGGGAGCGGTGCTTAGCTCTGCAGAGCACCGTACCTTCGTCTTTAGCCTCTCTTCTCGTCTACATCTTAGCAAAAAGCTTTTCCACTCTGTCTGGCAAGGAGAAACTGTGCCAGCACAGAAAACATCTCCCATCGTGTTCTAGAGGCTGCACGGAGGTCTGCCGAGTGTTTTGCAAGAAGAGAAAGAAAGTTGTCCAAAACAGCTTGCAATCGAATGTTCATGTGAATAGAAAAGGCAGGAGAGTGGTCAGGTACTGTTTTCTCTCACTTGGCAAACTGCGCACAGAATCGCAGTGTTGTACAGCTTGTTTCATCACCTTTGCGAAGTTGCCGCTCTCTCCGGCTCCCGGAGACGAAGAAGCTGCTTCTTCGCGCAAAGACGATTCTGCCGCTCACAGTGCTCTGCGGTGTGCCCCTTCTTCCGAAAGACGCCCGGGAGCGGTGCTTAGCTCTGCAGAGCACCGTACCTTCGTCTTTAGCCTCTCTTCTCGTCTACATCTTAGCAAAAAGCTTTTCCACTCTGTCTGGCAAGGAGAAACTGTGCCAGCACAGAAAACATCTCCCATCGTGTTCTAGAGGCTGCACGGAGGTCTGCCGAGTGTTTTGCAAGAAGAGAAAGAAAGTTGTCCAAAACAGCTTGCAATCGAATGTTCATGTGAATAGAAAAGGCAGGAGAGTGGTCAGGTACTGTTTTCTCTCAGTTGGCAAGCTGCGCACACAATCGCAGTGTTGTACAGCTTGTTTCATCACCTTTGCGAAGTTGCCGCTCTCTCCGGCTCCCGGAGACGAAGAAGCTGCTTCTTCGCGCAAAGACGATTCTGCCGCTCACAGTGCTCTGCGGTGTGTGCCTCCTGCCGAAAGAGGTCCGGGAGCGGTGCTTAGCTCTGCAGAGCACCGTACCTTCGTCTTTAGCCTCTCTTCTCGTCTACATCTTAGCAAAAAGCTTTTCCACTCTGTCTGGCAAGGAGAAACTGTGCCAGCACAAAAAACATCTCCCATCGTGTTCTAGAGGCTGCACGGAGGTCTGCCGAGTGTTTTGCAAGAAGAGAAAGAAAGTTGTCCAAAACAGCTTGCAATCGAATGTTCATGTGAATAGAAAAGGCAGGAGAGTGGTCAGGTACTGTTTTCTCTCACTTGGCAAGCTGCGCACACAATCGCAGTGTTGTACAGCTTGTTTCAGCACCTTTGCGAAGCTGCCGCTCTCTCCGGCTCCCGGAGACGAAGAAGCTGCTTCTTCGCGCAAAGACGATTCTGCCGCTCACAGTGCTCTGCGGTGTGTGCCTCCTGCCGAAAGAGGCCCGGGAGCGGTGCTTAGCTCTGCAGAGCACCGTACCTTCGTCTTTAGCCTCTCTTCTCGTCTACATCTTAGCAAAAAGCTTTTCCACTCTGTCTGGCAAGGAGAAACTGTGCCAGCACAGAAAACATCTCCCATCATGTTCTAGAGGCTGCACGGAGGTCTGCCGAGTGTTTTGCAAGAAGAGAAAGAAAGTTGTCCAAAACAGCTTGCAATCGAATGTTCATGTGAATAGAAAAGGCAGGAGAGTGGTCAGGTACTGTTTTCTCTCACTTGGCAAGCTGCGCACACAATCGCAGTGTTGTACAGCTTGTTTCATCACCTTTGCCAAGTTGCCGCTCTCTCCGGCTCCCGGAGACGAAGAAGCTGCTTCTTTGCGCAAAGATGATTCTGCCGCTCACAGTGCTCTGCAGTGTGTGTCTTCTGCCGAAAGAGGTCCGGGAGCGGTGCTTAGCTCTGCAGAGCACCGTACCTTCGTCTTTAGCCTCTCTTCTCGTCTACATCTTAGCAAAAAGCTTTTCCACTCTGTCTGGCAAGGAGAAACTGTGCCAGCACAGAAAACATCTCCCATCGTGTTCTAGAGGCTGCACGGAGGTCTGACGAGTGTTTTGCAAGAAGAGAAAGAAAGTTGTCCAAAACAGCTTGCAATCGAATGTTCATGTGAATAGAAAAGGCAGGAGAGTGGTCAGGTACTCTTTTCTCTCACTTGGCAAGCTGCGCACACAATCGCAGTGTTGTACAGCTTGTTTCATCACCTTTGCGAAGTTGCCGCTCTATCCGGCTCCCGGAGACGAAGAAGCTGCTTCTTCGCGCAAAGACGATTCTGCCGCTCACAGTGCTCTGCAGTGTGTGTCTTCTGCCGAAAGAAGCCCGGGAGCTGTGCTTAGCTCTGCAGAGCACCATACCTGCTTCTTTAGCCTCTCTTCTCGTCTACATCTTAGCAAAAAGCTTTTACACTCTGTCTGGCAAGGAGAAACTGTGCCAGCACAGAAAACATCTCCCATCGTGTTCTAGAAGCTGCACGGATGTCTGTCGAGTGTTTTGCAAGAAGAGAAAGAAAGTTGTCCAAAACAGCTTGCAATCGAATGTTCATGTGAATAGAAAAGGCAGGAGAGTGGTCAGGTACTGTTTTGTCTCACTTGGCAAGCTGCGCACACAATCGCAGTGTTGTACAGCTTGTTTCATCACCTTTGCGAAGCTGCCGCTCTCTCCGGCTCCCGGAGACGAAGAAGCTGCTTCTTCGCGCAAAGACCATTCTGCCGCTCACAGTGCTCTGCGGTGTGCGCCTTCTGCCGAAAGAGGTCCGGGAGCGGTGCTTAGCTCTGCAGAGCACCGTACCTTCGTCTATAGCGTCTGCTCTCGTCTACATCTTAGCAAAAAGCTTTTCCACTCTGTCTGGCAAGGAGAAACTGTGCCAGCACAAAAAACATCTCCCATCGTGTTCTAGAAGCTTCACGGAGGTCAGCCGAGTGTTTGACAAGAAGAGAAAGAAAGTTGTCCAAAACAGCTTGCAATCGAATGTTCAAGTGAATAGAAAAGGCAGGAGAGTGGTCAGGTACTGTTTTCTCTCAGTTGGCAAGCTGCGCACACAATCGCAGTGTTGTACAGCTTGTTTCATCACCTTTGCGAAGTTGCCGCTCTCTCCGGCTCCCGGAGACGAAGAAGCTGCTTCTTCGCGCAAAGACGATTCTGCCGCTCACAGTGCTCTGCGGTGTGTGCCTTCTGCCGAAAGACGCCCGGGAGCGGTGCTTAGCTCTGCAGAGCACCGTACCTTCGTCTTTAGCCTCTCTTCTCGTCTACATCTTAGCAAAAAGCTTTTCCACTCTGTCTGGCAAGGAGAAACTGTGCCAGCAAGAAAAACATCTCCCATCGTGTTCTAGAGGCTGCACGGAGGTCTGCCGAGTGTTTTGCAAGAAGAGAAAAAAAGTTGTCCAAAACAGCTTGCAATCGAATGTTCATGTGAATAGAAAAGGCAGGAGAGTGGTCAGGTACTGTTTTCTCTCACTTGGCAAGCTGCGCACACAATTGCAGTGTTGTACAGCTTGTTTCATCACCTTTGCCAAGCTGCCGCTCTCTCCGGCTCCCGGAGACGAAGAAGCTGCTTCTTCGCGCAAAGACGATTCTGCCGCTCACAGTGCTCTGCGGTGTGTGCCTCCTGCCGAAAGAGGCCCGGGAGCGGTGCTTAGCTCTGCAGAGCACCGGACCTTCGTCTTTAGCCTCTCTTCTCGTCTACATCTTAGCAAAAACCTTTTCCACTCTGTCTGGCAAGGAGAAACTGTGCCAGCACAAAAAACATCTCCCATCGTGTTCTAGAAGCTGCACGGATGTCTGTCGAGTGTTTTGCAAGAAGAGAAAGAAAGTTGTCCAAAACAGCTTGCAATCGAATGTTCATGTGAATAGAAAAGGCAGGAGAGTGGTCAGGTACTGTTTTCTCTCACTTGGCAAGCTGCGCACACAATCGCAGTGTTGTACAGCTTGTTTCATCACCTTTGCGAAGTTGCCGCTCTCTCCGGCTCCCGGAGACGAGGAAGCTGCTTCTTCGCGCAAAGACGATTCTGCCGCTCACAGTGCTCTGCGGTGTGCGCCTTCTGCCGAAAGACGCCCGGGAGCGGTGCTTAGCTCTGCAGAGCACCGTACCTTCGTCTTTAGCCTCTCTTCTCGTCTACATCTTAGCAGAAAGCTTTTCCACTCTGTCTGGCAAGGAGAAACTGTGCCAGCACAGAAAACATCTCCCATCGTGTTCTAGAGGCTGCACGGAGGTCTGCCGAGTGTTTTGCAAGAAGAAAGAAAGTTGTCCAAAACAGCTTGCAATCGAATGTTCATGTGAATAGAAAAGGCAGGAGAGTGGTCAGGTACTGTTTTCTCTCAGTTCGAAAGCTGCGCACACAATCGCAGTGTTGTACAGCTTGTTTCATCACCTTTGCGAAGTTGCCGCTCTCTCCGGCTCACGGAGACGAAGAAGCTGCTTCTTCGCGCAAAGACGATTCTGCCGCTCACAGTGCTCTGCGGTGTGCGCCTTCTGCCGAAAGAGGTCCAGGAGCGGTCCTTAGCTCTGCAGAGCACCGTACCTTCGTCTTTAGCCTCTCTTCTCGTCTACATCTTAGCAAAAAGCTTTTCCACTCTGTCTGGCAAGGAGAAACTGTGCCAGCACTGAAAACATCTCCCATCGTGTTCTAGAAGCTTCACGGATGTCAGCCGAATGTTTTACAAGAAGAGAAAGAAAGTTGTCCAAAACAGCTTGCAATCGAATGTTCAAGTGAATAGAAAAGGCAGGAGAGTGGTCAGGTACTGTTTTCTCTCACTTGGCAAGCTGCGCACACAATCGCAGTGTTGTACAGCTTGTTTCATCACCTTTGCGAAGTTGCCGCTCTCTCCGGCTCCCGGAGACGAAGAAGCTGCTTCTTCGCGCAAAGACGATTCTGCCGCTCACAGTGCTCTGCAGTGTGAGCCTTCTGCCGAAAGACGCCCGGGAGCGGGGCTTAGCTCTGCAGAGCACCGTACCTTCGTCTTTAGCCTCTCTTCTCGTCTACATCTTAGCAAAAAGCTTTTCCACTCTGTCTGGCAAGGAGAAACTGTGCCAGCACAAAAAACATCTCCCATCGTGTTCTAGAGGCTGTACGGAGGTCTGCCGAGTGTTTTGCAAGAAGAGAAAAAAAGTTGTCCAAAACAGCTTGCAATCGAATGTTCATGTGAATAGAAAAGGCAGGAGAGTGGTCAGGTACTGTTTTCTCTCAGTTGGCAAGCTGCGCACACAATCGCAGTGTTGTACAGCTCGTTTCATCACCTTTGCGAAGTTGCCGCTCTCTCCGGCTCCCGGAGACGAAGAAGCTGCTTCTTCGCGCAAAGACGATTCTGCCGCTCACAGTGCTCTGCGGTGTGCGCCTTCTGCCGAAAGACGCCCGGGAGTGGTGCTTAGCTCTGCAGAGCACCGTACCTTCGTCTTTAGCCTCTCTTCTCGTCTACATCTTAGCAAAATGTTTTTCCACTCTGGCAAGGAGAAACTGTGCCAGCACAGAAAACATCTCCCATCGTGTTCTAGAGGCTGCACGGAGGTCTGCCGTGTGTTTTGCAAGAAGAGAAAGAAAGTTGTCCAAAACAGCTTGCAATCGAATGTTCATGTGAATAGAAAAGGCAGGAGAGTGGTCAGGTACTGTTTTCTCTCAGTTGGCAAGCTGCGCACACAATCGCAGTGTTGTACAGCTTGTTTCATCACCTTTGCGAAGTTGCCGCTCTCTCCGGCTCCCGGAGACGAAGAAGCTGCTTCTTCGCGCAAAGACGATTCTGCCGCTCACAGTGCTCTGCGGTGTGTGCCTTCTGCCGAAAGACGCCCGGGAGCGGTGCTTAGCTCTGCAGAGCACCGTACCTTCGTCTTTAGCCTCTCTTCTCGTCTACATCTTAGCAAAAAGCTTTTCCACTCTGTCTGGCAAGGAGAAACTGTGCCAGCAAGAAAAACATCTCCCATCGTGTTCTAGAGGCTGCACGGAGGTCTGCCGAGTGTTTTGCAAGAAGAGAAAAAAAGTTGTCCAAAACAGCTTGCAATCGAATGTTCATGTGAATAGAAAAGGCAGGAGAGTGGTCAGGTACTGTTTTCTCTCACTTGGCAAGCTGCGCACACAATTGCAGTGTTGTACAGCTTGTTTCATCACCTTTGCCAAGCTGCCGCTCTCTCCGGCTCCCGGAGACGAAGAAGCTGCTTCTTCGCGCAAAGACGATTCTGCCGCTCACAGTGCTCTGCGGTGTGTGCCTCCTGCCGAAAGAGGCCCGGGAGCGGTGCTTAGCTCTGCAGAGCACCGTACCTTCGTCTTTAGCCTCTCTTCTCGTCTACATCTTAGCAAAAACCTTTTCCACTCTGTCTGGCAAGGAGAAACTGTGCCAGCACAAAAAACATCTCCCATCGTGTTCTAGAAGCTGCACGGATGTCTGTCGAGTGTTTTGCAAGAAGAGAAAAAAAGTTGTCCAAAACAGCTTGCAATCGAATGTTCATGTGAATAGAAAAGGCAGGAGAGTGGTCAGGTACTGTTTTCTCTCACTTGGCAAGCTGCGCACACAATCGCAGTGTTGTACAGCTTGTTTCATCACCTTTGCGAAGTTGCCGCTCTCTCCGGCTCCCGGAGACGAGGAAGCTGCTTCTTCGCGCAAAGACGATTCTGCCGCTCACAGTGCTCTGCGGTGTGCGCCTTCTGCCGAAAGACGCCCGGGAGCGGTGCTTAGCTCTGCAGAGCACCGTACCTTCGTCTTTAGCCTCTCTTCTCGTCTACATCTTAGCAGAAAGCTTTTCCACTCTGTCTGGCAAGGAGAAACTGTGCCAGCACAGAAAACATCTCCCATCGTGTTCTAGAGGCTGCACGGAGGTCTGCCGAGTGTTTTGCAAGAAGAAAGAAAGTTGTCCAAAACAGCTTGCAATCGAATGTTCATGTGAATAGAAAAGGCAGGAGAGTGGTCAGGTACTGTTTTCTCTCAGTTCGAAAGCTGCGCACACAATCGCAGTGTTGTACAGCTTGTTTCATCACCTTTGCGAAGTTGCCGCTCTCTCCGGCTCACGGAGACGAAGAATCTGCTTCTTCGCGCAAAGACCATTCTGCCGCTCACAGTGCTCTGCGGTGTGCGCCTTCTGCCGAAAGACACCCGGGAGCGGTGCTTAGCTCTGCAGAGCACCGTACCTTCGTCTTTAGCCTCTCTTCTCGTCTACATCTTAGCAAAAAGCTTTTCCACTCTGTCTGGCAAGGAGAAACTGTGCCAGCACAAAAAACATCTCCCATCGTGTTCTAGAAGCTGCACGGAGGTCTGCCGAGTGTTTTGCAAGAAGAGAAAGAAAGTTGTCCAAAACAGCTTGCAATCGAATGTTCATGTGATTAGAAAATGCAGGAGAGTGGTCAGGTACTGTTTTCTCTCAGGTGTCGTGCTGCGCACACAATCGCAGTGTTGTACAGCTTTTTTCATCACCTTTGCGAAGTTGCCGCTCTCTCCGGCTCCCGGAGACGAAGAAGCTGCTTCTTTGCGCAAAGACGATTCTGCCGCTCACAGTGCTCTGCGGTGTGCGCCTTCTGCCGAAAGAGGTCCGGGAGCGGTCCTTAGCTCTGCAGAGCACCGTACCTTCGTCTTTAGCCTCTCTTCTCGTCTACATCTTAGCAAAAACCTTTTCCACTCTGTCTGGCAAGGAGAAACTGTGCCAGCACTGAAAACATCTCCCATCGTGTTCTAGAAGCTTCACGGATGTCAGCCGAATGTTTTACAAGAAGAGAAAGAAAGTTGTCCAAAACAGCTTGCAATCGAATGTTCAAGTGAATAGAAAAGGCAGGAGAGTGGTCAGGTACTGTTTTCTCTCACTTGGCAAGCTGCGCACACAATCGCAGTGTTGTACAGCTTGTTTCATCACCTTTGCGAAGTTGCCGCTCTCTCCGGCTCCCGGAGACGAAGAAGCTGCTTCTTCGCGCAAAGACGATTCTGCCGCTCACAGTGCTCTGCAGTGTGAGCCTTCTGCCGAAAGACGCCCGGGAGCGGTGCTTAGCTCTGCAGAGCACCGTACCTTCGTCTTTAGCCTCTCTTCTCGTCTACATCTTAGCAAAAAGCTTTTCCACTCTGTCTGGCAAGGAGAAACTGTGCCAGCACAAAAAACCTCTCCCATCGTGTTCTAGAGGCTGTACGGAGGTCTGCCGAGTGTTTTGCAAGAAGAGAAAAAAAGTTGTCCAAAACAGCTTGCAATCGAATGTTCATGTGAATAGAAAAGGCAGGAGAGTGGTCAGGTACTGTTTTCTCTCAGTTGGCAAGCTGCGCACACAATCGCAGTGTTGTACAGCTCGTTTCATCACATTTGCGAAGTTGCCGCTCTCTCCGGCTCCCGGAGATGAAGAAGCTGCTTCTTCGCGCAAAGACGATTCTGCCGCTCACAGTGCTCTGCGGTGTGCGCCTTCTGCCGAAAGACGCCCGGGAGCGGTGCTTAGCTCTGCAGAGCACCGTACCTTCGTCTTTAGCCTCTCTTCTCGTCTACATCTTAGCAAAATGTTTTTCCACTCTGGCAAGGAGAAACTGTGCCAGCACAGAAAACATCTCCCATCGTGTTCTAGAGGCTGCACGGAGGTCTGCCGTGTGTTTTGCAAGAAGAGAAAGAAAGTTGTCCAAAACAGCTTGCAATCGAATGTTCATGTGAATAGAAAAGGCAGGAGAGTGGTCAGGTACTGTTTTCTCTCAGTTGGCAAGCTGCGCACACAATCGCAGTGTTGTACAGCTTGTTTCATCACCTTTGCCAAGTTGCCGCTCTCTCCGGCTCCCGGAGACGAAGAAGCTGCTTCTTCGCGCAAAGACGATTCTGCCGCTCACAGTGCTCTGCGGTGTGCGCCTTCTGCCGAAAGAGGCCCGGGAGCGGTGCTTAGCTCTGCAGAGCACCGTACCTTCGTCTTTAGCCTCTCTTCTCGTCTACATCTTAGCAAAAAGCTTTTCCACTCTGTCTGGCAAGGAGAAACTGTGCCAGCACAAAAAACATCTCCCATCGTGTTCTAGAAGCTGCACGGAGGTCTGCCGAGTGTTTTGCAAGAAGAGAAAGAAAGTTGTCCAAAACAGCTTGCAATCGAATGTTCATGTGAATAGAAAAGGCAGGAGAGTGGTCAGGTACTGTTTTCTCTCACTTGGCAAGCTGCGCACACAATCGCAGTGTTGTACAGCTTGTTTCAGCACCTTTGCGAAGCTGCCGCTCTCTCCGGCTCCCGGAGACGAAGAAGCTGCTTCTTCGCGCAAAGACGATTCTGCCGCTCACAGTGCTCTGCGGTGTGTGCCTCCTGCCGAAAGAGGACCGGGAGCGGTGCTTAGCTCTGCAGAGCACCGTACCTTCGTCTTTAGCCTCTCTTCTCGTCTACATCTTAGCAAAAAGCTTTTCCACTCTGTCTGGCAAGGAGAAACTGTGCCAGCACAGAAAACATCTCCCATCGTGTTCTAGAGGCTGCACGGAGGTCTGCCGAGTGTTTTGCAAGAAGAGAAAGAAAGTTGTCCAAAACAGCTTGCAATCGAAAGTTCATGTGAATAGAAAAGGCAGGAGAGTGGTCAGGTACTGTTTTCTCTCAGTTGGCAAGCTGCGCACACAATCGCAGTGTTGTACAGCTTGTTTCATCACCTTTGCGAAGCTGCCGCTCTCTCCGGCTCCCGGAGACGAAGAAGCTGCTTCTTCGCGCAAAGACGATTCTGCCGCTCACAGTGCTCTGCGGTGTGCGCCTTCTGCGGAAAGACGCCCGGGAGCTGTACTTAGCTCTGCAGAGCACCGTACCTTCGTCTTTAGCCTCTCTTCTCGTCTACATCTTAGCAAAAAGCTTTTCCACTCTGTCTGGCAAGGAGAAACTGTGCCAGCACAAAAAACATCTCCCATCGTGTTCTAGAAGCTGCACGGAGGTCTGCCGAGTGTTTTGCAAGAAGAGAAAGAAAGTTGTCCAAAACAGCTTGCAATCGAATGTTCATGTGATTAGAAAATGCAGGAGAGTGGTCAGGTACTGTTTTCTCTCAGGTGTCATGCTGCGCACACAATCGCAGTGTTGTACAGCTTTTTTCATCACCTTTGCGAAGTTGCCGCTCTCTCCGGCTCCCGGAGACGAAGAAGCTGCTTCTTCGCGCAAAGACGATTCTGCCGCTCACAGTGCTCTGCGGTGTGCGCCTTCTGCCGAAAGAGGTCCGGGAGCGGTGCTTAGCTCTGCAGAGCACCGTACCTTCGTCTTTAGCCTCTCTTCTCGTCTACATCTTAGCAAAAAGCTTTTCCACTCTGTCTGGCAAGGAGAAACTGTGCCAGCACTGAAAACATCTCCCATCGTGTTCTAGAAGCTTCACGGATGTCAGCCGAATGTTTTACAAGAAGAGAAAGAAAGTTGTCCAAAACAGCTTGCAATCGAATGTTCAAGCGAATAGAAAAGGCAGGAGAGTGGTCAGGTACTGTTTTCTCTCACTTGGCAAGCTGCGCACACAATCGCAGTGTTGTACAGCTTGTTTCATCACCTTTGCGAAGTTGCCGCTCTCTCCGGCTCCCGGAGACGAAGAAGCTGCTTCTTCGCGCAAAGACGATTCTGCCGCTCACAGTGCTCTGCGGTGTGAGCCTTCTGCCGAAAGACGCCCGGGAGCGGTGCTTAGCTCTGCAGAGCACCGTACCTTCGTCTTTAGCCTCTCTTCTCGTCTACATCTTAGCAAAAAGCTTTTCCACTCTGTCTGGCAAGGAGAAACTGTGCCAGCACAAAAAACATCTCCCATCGTGTTCTAGAGGCTGTACGGAGGTCTGCCGAGTGTTTTGCAAGAAGAGAAAAAAAGTTGTCCAAAACAGCTTGCAATCGAATGTTCATGTGAATAGAAAAGGCAGGAGAGTGGTCAGGTACTGTTTTCTCTCAGTTGGCAAGCTGCGCACACAATCGCAGTGCTGTACAGCTCGTTTCATCACCTTTGCGAAGTTGCCGCTCTCTCCGGCTCCCGGAGACGAAGAAGCTGCTTCTTCGCGCAAAGACGATTCTGCCGCTCACAGTGCTCTGCGGTGTGCGCCTTCTGCCGAAAGACGCCCGGGAGCGGTGCTTAGCTCTGCAGAGCACCGTACCTTCGTCTTTAGCCTCTCTTCTCGTCTACATCTTAGCAAAATGTTTTTCCACTCTGGCAAGGAGAAACTGTGCCAGCACAAAAAACATCTCCCATCGTGTTCTAGAGGCTGCACGGAGGTCTGCCGTGTGTTTTGCAAGAAGAGAAAGAAAGTTGTCCAAAACAGCTTGCAATCGAATGTTCATGTGAATAGAAAAGGCAGGAGAGTGGTCAGGTACTGTTTTCTCTCAGTTGGCAAGCTGCGCACACAATCGCAGTGTTGTACAGCTTGTTTCATCACCTTTGCCAAGTTGCCGCTCTCTCCGGCTCCCGGAGACGAAGAAGCTGCTTCTTCGCGCAAAGACGATTCTGCCGCTCACAGTGCTCTGCGGTGTGTTCCTCCTGCTGAAAGAGGACCGGGAGCGGTGCTTAGCTCTGCAGAGCACCGTACCTTCGTCTTTAGCCTCTCTTCTCGTCTACATCTTAGCAAAAAGCTTTTCCACTCTGTCTGGCAAGGAGAAACTGTGCCAGCACAGAAAACATCTCCCATCGTGTTCTAGAAGCTGCACGGAGGTCTGCCGAGTGTTTTGCAAGAAGAGAAAGAAAGTTGTCCAAAACAGCTTGCAATCGAATGTTCATGTGAATAGAAAAGGCAGGAGAGTGGTCAGGTACTGTTTTCTCTCAGTTGGCAAGCTGCGCACACAATCGCAGTGTTGTACAGCTTGTTTCATCACCTTTGCCAAGTTGCCGCTCTCTCCGGCTCCCGGAGACGAAGAAGCTGCTTCTTCGCGCAAAGATGATTCTGCCGCTCACAGTGCTCTGCAGTGTGTGTCTTCTGCCGAAAGAGGCCCGGGAGCTGTGCTTAGCTCTGCAGAGCACCATACCTGCTTCTTTAGCCTCTCTTCTCGTCTACATCTTAGCAAAAACCTTTTACACTCTGTCTGGCAAGGAGAAACTGTGCCAGCACAAAAAACATCTCCCATCGTGTTCTAGAGGCTGCACGGAGGTCTGCCGAGTGTTTTGCAAGAAGAGAAAGAAAGTTGTCCAAAACAGCTTGCAATCGAATGTTCATGTGAATAGAAAAGGCAGGAGAGTGGTCAGGTACTGTTTTCTCTCAGTTGGCAAGCTGCGCACACAATCGCAGTGTTGTACAGCTTGTTTCATCACCTTTGCGAAGTTGCCGCTCTCTCCGGCTCCCGGAGACGAAGAAGCTGCTTCTTCGCGCAAAGACGATTCTGCCGCTCACAGTGCTCTGCAGTGTGTGTCTTCTGCCGAAAGAGGCCCGGGAGCTGTGCTTAGCTCTGCAGAGCACCATACCTGCTTCTTTAGCCTCTCTTCTCGTCTACATCTTAGCAAAAAGCTTTTCCACTCTGTCTGGCAAGGAGAAACTGTGCCAGCACAGAAAACATCTCCCATCGTGTTCTAGAAGCTGCACGGATGTCTGTCGAGTGTTTTGCAAGAAGAGAAAGAAAGTTGTCCAAAACAGCTTGCAATCGAATGTTCATGTGAATAGAAAAGGCAGGAGAGTGGTCAGGTACTGTTTTCTCTCACTTGGCAAGCTGCGCACACAATCGCAGTGTTGTACAGCTTGTTTCATCACCTTTGCCAAGTTGCCGCTCTCTCCGGCTCCCGGAGACGAAGAAGCTGCTTCTTCGCGCAAAGACGATTCTGCCGCTCACAGTGCTCTGCGGTGTGCGCCTTCTGCCGAAAGAGGTCCGGGAGCGGTGCTTAGCTCTGCAGAGCACCGTACCTTCGTCTTTAGCCTCTCTTCTCGTCTACATCTTAGCAAAAAGCTTTTCCACTCTGTCTGGCAAGGAGAAACTGTGCCAGCACAAAAATCATCTCCCATCGTGTTCAAGAGGCTGCACGGAGGTCTGCCGAGTGTTTTGCAAGAAGAGAAAGAAAGTTGTCCAAAACAGCTTGCAATCGAATGTTCATGTGAATAGAAAAGGCAGGAGAGTGGTCAGGTACTGTTTTCTCTCACTTGGCAAGCTGCGCACACAATCGCAGTGTTGTACAGCTTGTTTCATCACCTTTGCAAAGCTGCCGCTCTCTTCGGCTCCCGGAGACGAAGAAGCTGCTTCTTTGCGCAAAGACGATTCTGCCGCTCACAGTGCTCTGCGGTGTGCGCCTTCTGCCGAAAGACGCCCGGGAGCGGTGCTTAGCTCTGCAGAGCACCGTACCTTCGTCTTTAGCCTCTCTTCTCGTCTACATCTTAGCAAAAAGCTTTTCCACTCTGTCTGGCAAGGAGAAACTGTGCCAGCACAGAAAACATCTCCCATCGTGTTCTAGAGGCTGCACGGAGGTCTGACGAGTGTTTTGCAAGAAGAGAAAGAAAGTTGTCCAAAACAGCTTGCAATCGAATGTTCATGTTAATAGAAAAGGCAGGAGAGTGGTCAGGTACTGTTTTCTCTCACTTGGCAAACTGCCCACACAATCGCAGTGTTGTACAGCTTGTTTCATCACCTTTGCGAAGTTGCCGCTCTCTCCGGCTCCCGGAGACGAAGAAGCTGCTTCTTCGCGCAAAGACGATTCTGCCGCTCACAGTGCTCTGCGGTGTGCGCCTTCTGCCGAAAGACGCCCGGGAGCGGTGCTTAGCTCTGCAGAGCACCGTACCTTCGTCTTTAGCCTCTCTTCTCGTCTACATCTTAGCAAAAAGCTTTTCCACTCTGTCTGGCAAGGAGAAACTGTGCCAGCACAGAAAACATCTCCCATCGTGTTCTAGAAGCTGCACGGATGTCTGTCGAGTGTTTTGCAAGAAGAGAAAGAAAGTTGTCCAAAACAGCTTGCAATCGAATGTTCATGTGAATAGAAAAGGCAGGAGAGTGGTCAGGTACTGTTTTCTCTCACTTGGCAAGCTGCGCACACAATCGCAGTGTTGTACAGCTTGTTTCATCACCTTTGCCAAGTTGCCGCTCTCTCCGGCTCCCGGAGACGAAGAAGCTGCTTCTTCGCGCAAAGACGATTCTGCCGCTCACAGTGCTCTGCGGTGTGCGCCTTCTGCCGAAAGACGCCCGGGAGCGGTGCTTAGCTCTGCAGAGCACCGTACCTTCGTCTTTAGCCTCTCTTCTCGTCTACATCTTAGCAAAAAGCTTTTCCACTCTGTCTGGCAAGGAGAAACTGTGCCAGCACAGAAAACATCTCCCATCGTGTTCTAGAGGCTGCACGGAGGTCTGCCGAGTGATTTGCAAGAAGAGAAAGAAAGTTGTCCAAAACAGCTTGCAATCGAATGTTCATGTGAATAGAAAAGGCAGGAGAGTGGTCAGGTACTGTTTTCTCTCAGTTGGCAAGCTGCGCACACAATCGCAGTGTTGTACAGCTTGTTTCAGCACCTTTGCGAAGCTGCCGCTCTCTCCGGCTCCCGGAGACGAAGAAGCTGCTTCTTCGCGCAAAGACGATTCTGCCGCTCACAGTGCTCTGCGGTGTGTGCCTCCTGCCGAAAGAGGACCGGGAGCGGTGCTTAGCTCTGCAGAGCACCATACCTTCGTCTTTAGCCTCTCTTCTCGTCTACATCTTAGCAAAAAGCTTTTCCACTCTGTCTGGCAAGGAGAAACTGTGCCAGCACAGAAAACATCTCCCATCGTGTTCTAGAGGCTGCACGGAGGTCTGCCGAGTGTTTTGCAAGAAGAGAAAGAAAGTTGTCCAAAACAGCTTGCAATCGAATGTTCATGTGAATAGAAAAGGCAGGAGAGTGGTCAGGTACTGTTTTCTCTCACTTGGCAAGCTGCGCACACAATCGCAGTGTTGTACAGCTTGTTTCATCACCTTTGCGAAGTTGCCGCTCTATCCGGCTCCCGGAGACGAAGAAGCTGCTTCTTCGCGCAAAGATGATTCTGCCGCTCACAGTGCTCTGCAGTGTGTGTCTTCTGCCGAAAGAGGCCCGGGAGCTGTGCTTAGCTCTGCAGAGCACCATACCTGCTTCTTTAGCCTCTCTTCTCGTCTACATCTTAGCAAAAAGCTTTTCCACTCTGTCTGGCAAGGAGAAACTGTGCCAGCACAAAAAACATCTCCCATCGTGTTCTAGAGGCTGCACGGAGGTCTGCCGAGTGTTTTGCAAGAAGAGAAAGAAAGTTGTCCAAAACAGCTTGCAATCGAATGTTCATGTGAATAGAAAAGGCAGGAGAGTGGTCAGGTACTGTTTTCTCTCAGTTGGCAAGCTGCGCACACAATCGCAGTGTTGTACAGCTTGTTTCATCACCTTTGCCAAGTTGCCGCTCTCTCCGGCTCCCGGAGACGAAGAAGCTGCTTCTTCGCACAAAGACGATTCTGCCGCTCACAGTGCTCTGCAGTGTGTGTCTTCTGCCGAAAGAGGCCCGGGAGCTGTGCTTAGCTCTGCAGAGCACCATACCTGCTTCTTTAGCCTCTCTTCTCGTCTACATCTTAGCAAAAAGCTTTTACACTCTGTCTGGCAAGGAGAAACTGTGCCAGCACAGAAAACATCTCCCATCGTGTTCTAGAAGCTGCACGGATGTCTGTCGAGTGTTTTGCAAGAAGAGAAAGAAAGTTGTCCAAAACAGCTTGCAATCGAATGTTCATGTGAATAGAAAAGGCAGGAGAGTGGTCAGGTACTGTTTTCTCTCAGTTGGCAAGCTGCGCACACAATCGCAGTGTTGTACAGCTTGTTTCATCACCTTTGCCAAGTTGCCTCTCTCTCCGGCTCCCGGAGACGAAGAAGCTGCTTCTTCGCGCAAAGACGATTCTGCCGCTCACAGTGCTCTGCGGTGTGCGCCTTCTGCCGAAAGAGGTCCGGGAGCGGTGCTTAGCTCTGCAGAGCACCGTACCTTCGTCTTTAGCCTCTCTTCTCGTCTACATCTTAGCAAAAAGCTTTTCCACTCTGTCTCGCAAGGAGAAACTGTGCCAGCACAAAAAACATCTCCCATCGTGTTCAAGAGGCTGCACGGAGGTCTGCCGAGTGTTTTGCAAGAAGAGAAAGAAAGTTGTCCAAAACAGCTTGCAATCGAATGTTCATGTGAATAGAAAAGGCAGGAGAGTGGTCAGGTACTGTTTTCTCTCACTTGGCAAGCTGCGCACACTATCGCAGTGTTGTACAGCTTGTTTCATCACCTTTGCCAAGTTGCCGCTCTCTTCGGCTCCCGGAGACGAAGAAGCAGCTTCTTTGCGCAAAGACGATTCTGCCGCTCACAGTGCTCTGCGGTGTCCGCCTTCTGCCGAAAGACGCCCGGGAGCGGTGCTTAGCTCTGCAGAGCACCGTACCTTCGTCTTTAGCCTCTCTTCTCGTCTACATCTTAGCAAAAAGCTTTTCCACTCTGTCTGGCAAGGAGAAACTGTGCCAGCACAGAAAACATCTCCCATCGTGTTCTAGAGGCTGCACGGAGGTCTGCCGAGTGTTTTGCAAGAAGAGAAAGAAAGTTGTCCAAAACAGCTTGCAATCGAATGTTCATGTTAATAGAAAAGGCAGGAGAGTGGTCAGGTACTGTTTTCTCTCAGTTGGCAAACTGCGCACACAATCGCAGTGTTGTACAGCTTGTTTCATCACCTTTGCGAAGTTGCCGCTCTCTCCGGCTCCCGGAGACGAAGAAGCTGCTTCTTCGCGCAAAGACGATTCTGCCGCTCACAGTGCTCTGCGGTGTGCGCCTTCTGCCGAAAGACGCCCGGGAGCGGTGCTTAGCTCTGCAGACCACCGTACCTTCGTCTTTAGCCTCTCTTCTCGTCTACATCTTAGCAAAAAGCTTTTCCACTCTGTCTGGCAAGGAGAAACTGTGCCAGCACAGAAAACATCTCCCATCGTGTTCTAGAGGCTGCACGGAGGTCTGCCGAGTGTTTTGCAAGAAGAGAAAGAAAGTTGTCCAAAACAGCTTGCAATCGAATGTTCATGTGAATAGAAAAGGCAGGAGAGTGGTCAGGTACTGTTTTCTCTCACTTGGCAAGCTGCGCACACAATCGCAGTGTTGTACAGCTTGTTTCATCACCTTTGCGAAGTTGCCGCTCTCTCCGGCTCCCGGAGACGAAGAAGCTGCTTCTTCGCGCAAAGACGATTCTGCCGCTCACAGTGCTCTGCGGTGTGTGCCTTCTGCCGAAAGACGCCCGGGAGCGGTGCTTAGCTCTGCAGAGCACCGTACCTTCGTCTTTAGCCTCTCTTCTCGTCTACATCTTAGCAAAAAGCTTTTCCACTCTGTCTGGCAAGGAGAAACTGTGCCAGCACAAAAAACATCTCCCATCGTGTTCTAGAAGCTGCACGGAGGTCTGCCGAGTGTTTTGCAAGAAGAGAAAGAAAGTTGTCCAAAACAGCTTGCAATCGAATGTTCATGTGAATAGAAAAGGCAGGAGAGTGGTCAGGTACTGTTTTCTCTCAGTTGGCAAGCTGCGCACACAATCGCAGTGTTGTACAGCTTGTTTCAGCACCTTTGCGAAGCTGCCGCTCTCTCCGGCTCCCGGAGACGAAGAAGCTGCTTCTTCGCGCAAAGACGATTCTGCCGCTCACAGTGCTCTGCGGTGTGTGCCTCCTGCCGAAAGAGGTCCGGGAGCGGTGCTTAGCTCTGCAGAGCACCGTACCTTCGTCTTTAGCCTCTCTTCTCGTCTACATCTTAGCAAAAAGCTTTTCCACTCTGTCTGGCAAGGAGAAACTGTGCCAGCACAGAAAACATCTCCCATCGTGTTCTAGAAGCTGCACGGAGGTCTGCCGAGTGATTTGCAAGAAGAGAAAGAAAGTTGTCCAAAACAGCTTGCAATCGAATGTTCATGTGAATAGAAAAGGCAGGAGAGTGGTCAGGTACTGTTTTCTCTCACTTGGCAAGCTGCGCACACAATCGCAGTGTTGTACAGCTTGTTTCATCACCTTTGCGAAGTTGCCGCTCTATCCGGCTCCCGGAGACGAAGAAGCTGCTTCTTCGCGCAAAGATGATTCTGCCGCTCACAGTGCTCTGCAGTGTGTGTCTTCTGCCGAAAGAGGCCCGGGAGCTGTGCTTAGCTCTGCAGAGCACCGTACCTGCTTCTTTAGCCTCTCTTCTCGTCTACATCTTAGCAAAAAGCTTTTCCACTCTGTCTGGCAAGGAGAAACTCTGCCAGCACAAAAAACATCTCCCATCGTGTTCTAGAGGCTGCACGGAGGTCTGACGAGTGTTTTGCAAGAAGAGAAAGAAAGTTGTCCAAAACAGCTTGCAATCGAATGTTCATGTGAATAGAAAAGGCAGGAGAGTGGTCAGGTACTGTTTTCTCTCAGTTGGCAAGCTGCGCACACAATCGCAGTGTTGTACAGCTTGTTTCATCACCTTTGCGAAGTTGCCGCTCTCTCCGGCTCCCGGAGACTAAGAAGCTGCTTCTTCGCACAAAGACGATTCTGCCGCTCACAGTGCTCTGCAGTGTGTGTCTTCTGCCGAAAGAGGCCCGGGCGCTGTGTTTAGCTCTGCAGAGCACCATACCTGCTTCTTTAGCCTCTCTTCTCGTCTACATCTTAGCAAAAAGCTTTTCCACTCTGTCTGGCAAGGAGAAACTGTGCCAGCACAAAAATCATCTCCCATCGTGTTCTAGAGGCTGCACGGAAGTCTGCCGAGTGTTTTGCAAGAAGAGAAAGAAAGTTGTCCAAAACAGCTTGCAATCGAATATTCATGTGAATAGAAAAGGCAGGAGAGTGGTCAGGTACTGTTTTCTCTCACTTGGAAAACTGCCCACACAATCGCAGTGTTGTACAGCTTGTTTCATCACCTTTGCAAAGCTGCCGCTCTCTTCGGCTCCCGGAGACGAAGAAGCAGCTTCTTTGCGCAAAGACGATTCTGGGGCTCACAGTGCTCTGCGGTGTGCGCCTTCTGCCGAAAGACGCCCGGGAGCGGTGCTTAGCTCTGCAGAGCACCGTACCTTCGTCTTTAGCCTCTCTTCTCGTCTACATCTTAGCAAAAAGCTTTTCCACTCTGTCTGGCAAGGAGAAACTGTGCCAGCACAGAAAACATCTCCCATCGTGTTCTAGAGGCTGCACGGAGGTCTGCCGAGTGATTTGCAAGAAGAGAAAGAAAGTTGTCCAAAACAGCTTGCAATCGAATGTTCATGTGAATGGAAAAGGCAGGAGAGTGGTCAGGTACTGTTTTCTCTCAGTTGGCAAGCTGCGCACACAATCGCAGTGTTGTACAGCTTGTTTCATCACCTTTGCGAAGTTGCCGCTCTCTCCGGCTCCCGGAGACGAAGAAGCTGCTTCTTCGCGCAAAGACGATTCTGCCGCTCACAGTGCTCTGCGGTGTGTGCCTCCTGCCGAAAGACGCCCGGGAGCGGTGCTTAGCTCTGCAGAGCACCGTACCTTCGTCTTTAGCCTCTCTTCTCGTCTACATCTTAGCAAAAAGCTTTTCCACTCTGTCTGGCAAGGAGAAACTGTGCCAGCACAAAAAACATCTCCCATCGTGTTCTAGAGGCTGCACGGAGGTCTGCCGAGTGTTTTGCAAGAAGAGAAAAAAAGTTGTCCAAAACAGCTTGCAATCGAATGTTCATGTGAATAGAAAAGGCAGGAGAGTGGTCAGGTACTGTTTTCTCTCACTTGGCAAGCTGCGCACACAATCGCAGTGTTGTACAGCTTGTTTCAGCACCTTTGCGAAGCTGCCGCTCTCTCCGGCTCCCGGAGACGAAGAAGCTGCTTCTTCGCGCAAAGACGATTCTGTCGCTCACAGTACTCTGCGGTGTGTGCCTCCTGCCGAAAGAGGTCCGGGAGCGGTGCTTAGCTCTGCAGAGCACCGTACCTTCGTCTTTAGCCTCTCTTCTCGTCTACATCTTAGCAAAAAGCTTTTCCACTCTGTCTGGCAAGGAGAAACTGTGCCAGCACAGAAAACATCTCCCATCGTGTTCTAGAGGCTGCACGGAGGTCTGCCGAGTGTTTTGCAAGAAGAGAAAGAAAGTTGTCCAAAACAGCTTGCAATCGAATGTTCATGTGAATAGAAAAGGCAGGAGAGTGGTCAGGTACTGTTTTCTCTCAGTTGGCAAGCTGCGCACACAATCGCAGTGTTGTACAGCTTGTTTCATCACCTTTGCGAAGTTGCCGCTCTCTCCGGCTCCCGGAGACGAAGAAGCTGCTTCTTCGCGCAAAGACGATTCTGCCGCTCACAGTGCTCTGCAGTGTGTGTCTTCTGCCGAAAGAGGCCCGGGAGCTGTGCTCTGCTCTGCAGAGCACCATACCTGCTTCTTTAGCCTCTCTTCTCGTCTACATCTTAGCAAAAAGCTTTTCCACTCTGTCTGGCAAGGAGAAACTGTGCCAGCACAGAAAACATCTCCCATCGTGTTCTAGAGGCTGCACGGAGGTCTGCCGAGTGTTTTGCAAGAAGAGAAAGAAAGTTGTCCAAAACAGCTTGCAATCGAATGTTCATGTGAATAGAAAAGGCAGGAGAGTGGTCAGGTACTGTTTTCTCTCAGTTGGCAAGCTGCGCACACAATCGCAGTGTTGTACAGCTTGTTTCATCACCTTTGCGAAGTTGCCGCTCTCTCCGGCTCCCGGAGACGAAGAAGCTGCTTCTTCGCGCAAAGACGATTCTGCCGCTCACAGTGCTCTGCGGTGTGCGCCTTCTGCCGAAAGAGGTCCGGGAGCGGTGCTTAGCTCTGCAGAGCACCGTACCTTCGTCTTTAGCCTCTCTTCTCGTCTACATCTTAGCAAAAAGCTTTTCCACTCTGTCTGGCAAGGAGAAACTGTGCCAGCACAGAAAACATCTCCCATCGTGTTCTAGAGGCTGCACGGAGGTCTGCCGAGTGATTTGCAAGAAGAGAAAGAAAGTTGTCCAAAACAGCTTGCAATCGAATGTTCATGTGAATAGAAAAGGCAGGAGAGTGGTCAGGTACTGTTTTCTCTCAGTTGGCAAGCTGCGCACACAATCGCAGTGTTGTACAGCTTGTTTCAGCACCTTTGCGAAGTTGCCGCTCTCTCCGGCTCCCGGAGACGAAGAAGCTGCTTCTTCGCGCAAAGACGATTCTGCCGCTCACAGTGCTCTGCAGTGTGTGCCTCCTGCCGAAAGACGCCCGGGAGCGGTGCTTAGCTCTGCAGAGCACCGTACCTTCGTCTTTAGCCTCTCTTCTCGTCTACATCTTAGCAAAAAGCTTTTCCACTCTGTCTGGCAAGGAGAAACTGTGCCAGCACAAAAAACATCTCCCATCGTGTTCTAGAGGCTGCACGGAGGTCTGCCGAGTGTTTTGCAAGAAGAGAAAAAAAGTTGTCCAAAACAGCTTGCAATCGAATGTTCATGTGAATAGAAAAGGCAGGAGAGTGGTCAGGTACTGTTTTCTCTCACTTGGCAAGCTGCGCACACAATCGCAGTGTTGTACAGCTTGTTTCAGCACCTTTGCGAAGCTGCCGCTCTCTCCGGCTCCCGGAGACGAAGAAGCTGCTTCTTCGCGCAAAGACGATTCTGCCGCTCACAGTGCTCTGCGGTGTGTGCCTCCTGCCGAAAGAGGTCCGGGAGCGGTGCTTAGCTCTGCAGAGCACCGTACCTTCGTCTTTAGCCTCTCTTCTCGTCTACATCTTAGCAAAAAGCTTTTCCACTCTGTCTGGCAAGGAGAAACTGTGCCAGCACAGAAAACATCTCCCATCGTGTTCTAGAGGCTGCACGGAGGTCTGCCGAGTGTTTTGCAAGAAGAGAAAGAAAGTTGTCCAAAACAGCTTGCAATCGAATGTTCATGTGAATAGAAAAGGCAGGAGAGTGGTCAGGTACTGTTTTCTCTCACTTGGCAAGCTGCGCACACAATCGCAGTGTTGTACAGCTTGTTTCATCACCTTTGCGAAGTTGCCGCTCTATCCGGCTCCCGGAGACGAAGAAGCTGCTTCTTCGCGCAAAGACGATTCTGCCGCTCACAGTGCTCTGCAGTGTGTGTCTTCTGCCGAAAGAGGCCCGGGAGCTGTGCTCTGCTCTGCAGAGCACCATACCTGCTTCTTTAGCCTCTCTTCTCGTCTACATCTTAGCAAAAACCTTTTCCACTCTGTCTGGCAAGGAGAAACTGTGCCAGCACAGAAAACATCTCCCATCGTGTTCTAGAGGCTGCACGGAGGTCTGCCGAGTGTTTTGCAAGAAGAGAAAGAAAGTTGTCCAAAACAGCTTGCAATCGAATGTTCATGTGAATAGAAAATGCAGGAGAGTGGTCAGGTACTGTTTTCTCTCAGTTGGCAAGCTGCGCACACAATCGCAGTGTTGTACAGCTTGTTTCATCACCTTTGCCAAGTTGCCGCTCTCTCCGGCTCCCGGAGACGAAGAAGCTGCTTCTTCGCGCAAAGACGATTCTGCCGCTCACAGTGCTCTGCGGTGTGCGCCTTCTGCAGAAAGAGGTCCGGGAGCGGTGCTTAGCTCTGCAGAGCACCGTACCTTCGTCTTTAGCCTCTCTTCTCGTCTACATCTTAGCAAAAAGCTTTTCCACTCTGTCTGGCAAGGAGAAACTGTGCCAGCACAGAAAACATCTCCCATCGTGTTCTAGAGGCTGCACGGAGGTCTGACGAGTGTTTTGCAAGAAGAGAAAGAAAGTTGTCCAAAACAGCTTGCAATCGAATGTTCATGTGAATAGAAAAGGCAGGAGAGTGGTCAGGTACTGTTTTCTCTCACTTGGCAAGCTGCGCACACAATCGCAGTGTTGTACAGCTTGTTTCATCACCTTTGCCAAGTTGCCGCTCTCTCCGGCTCCCGGAGACGAAGAAGCTGCTTCTTCGCGCAAAGACGATTCTGCCGCTCACAGTGCTCTGCAGTGTGTGTCTTCTGCCGAAAGAAGCCCGGGAGCTGTGCTTAGCTCTGCAGAGCACCATACCTGCTTCTTTAGCCTCTCTTCTCGTCTACATCTTAGCAAAAAGCTTTTCCACTCTGTCTGGCAAGGAGAAACTGTGCCAGCACAGAAAACATCTCCCATCGTGTTCTAGAAGCTGCACGGATGTCTGCCGAGTGTTTTGCAAGAAGAGAAAGAAAGTTGTCCAAAACAGCTTGCAATCGAATGTTCATGTGAATAGAAAAGGCAGGAGAGTGGTCAGGTACTGTTTTCTCTCACTTGGCAAGCTGCGCACACAATCGCAGTGTTGTACAGCTTGTTTCATCACCTTTGCGAAGTTGCCGCTCTCTCCGGCTCCCGGAGACGAAGAAGCTGCTTCTTCGCGCAAAGACGATTCTGCCGCTCACAGTGCTCTGCAGTGTGTGTCTTCTGCCGAAAGAGGCCCGGGAGCTGTGCTTAGCTCTGCAGAGCACCATACCTGCTTCTTTAGCCTCTCTTCTCGTCTACATCTTAGCAAAAACCTTTTCCACTCTGTCTGGCAAGGAGAAACTGTGCCAGCACAGAAAACATCTCCCATCGTGTTCTAGAAGCTGCACGGATGTCTGTCGAGTGATTTGCAAGAAGAGAAAGAAAGTTGTCCAAAACAGCTTGCAATCGAATGTTCATGTGAATAGAAAAGGCAGGAGAGTGGTCAGGTACTGTTTTCTCTCAGTTGGCAAGCTGCGCACACAATCGCAGTGTTGTACAGGTTGTTTCATCACCTTTGCCAAGTTGCCGCTCTCTTCGGCTCCCGGAGACGAAGAAGCAGCTTCTTTGCGCAAAGACGATTCTGCCGCTCACAGTGCTCTGCGGTGTCCGCCTTCTGCCGAAAGACGCCCGGGAGCGGTGCTTAGCTCTGCAGAGCACCGTACCTTCGTCTTTAGCCTCTCTTCTCGTCTACATCTTAGCAAAAAGCTTTTCCACTCTGTCTGGCAAGGAGAAACTGTGCCAGCACAGAAAACATCTCCCATCGTGTTCTAGAGGCTGCACGGAGGTCTGCCGAGTGTTTTGCAAGAAGAGAAAGAAAGTTGTCCAAAACAGCTTGCAATCGAATGTTCATGTTAATAGAAAAGGCAGGAGAGTGGTCAGGTACTGTTTTCTCTCAGTTGGCAAACTGAGCACACAATCGCAGTGTTGTGCAGCTTGTTTCATCACCTTTGCCAAGTTGCCGCTCTCTCCGGCTCCCGGAGACGAAGAAGCTGCTTCTTCGCGCAAAGACGATTCTGCCGCTCACAGTGCTCTGCGGTGTGCGCCTTCTGCCGAAAGACGCCCGGGAGCGGTGCTTAGCTCTGCAGAGCACCGTACCTTCGTCTTTAGCCTCTCTTCTCGTCTACATCTTAGCAAAAAGCTTTTCCACTCTGTCTGGCAAGGAGAAACTGTGCCAGCACAGAAAACATCTCCCATCGTGTTCTAGAGGCTGCACGGAGGTCTGCCGAGTGTTTTGCAAGAAGAGAAAGAAAGTTGTCCAAAACAGCTTGCAATCGAATGTTCATGTGAATAGAAAAGGCAGGAGAGTGGTCAGGTACTGTTTTCTCTCAGTTGGCAAGCTGCGCACACAATCGCAGTGTTGTACAGCTTGTTTCATCACATTTGCGAAGTTGCCGCTCTATCCGGCTCCCGGAGACGAAGAAGCTGCTTCTTCGCGCAAAGACGATTCTGCCGCTCACAGTGCTCTGCAGTGTGTGTCTTCTGCCGAAAGAGGCCCGGGAGCTGTGCTTAGCTCTGCAGAGCACCGTACCTGCTTCTTTAGCCTCTCTTCTCGTCTACATCTTAGCAAAAAGCTTTTCCACTCTGTCTGGCAAGGAGAAACTCTGCCAGCACAAAAAACATCTCCCATCGTGTTCTAGAGGCTGCACGGAGGTCTGCCGAGTGTTTTGCCAGAAGAGAAAGAAAGTTGTCCAAAACAGCTTGCAATCGAATGTTCATGTGAATAGAAAAGGCAGGAGAGTGGTCAGGTACTGTTTTCTCTCACTTGGCAAGCTGCGCACACAATCGCAGTGTTGTACAGCTTGTTTCATCACCTTTGCGAAGTTGCCGCTCTCTCCGGCTCCCGGAGACGAAGAAGCTGCTTCTTCGCGCAAAGACGATTCTGCCGCTCATAGTGCTCTGCGGTGTGCGCCTTCTGCCGAAAGACGCCCGGGAGCGGTGCTTAGCTCTGCAGAGCACCGTACCTTCGTCTTTAGCCTCTCTTCTCGTCTACATCTTAGCAAAAACCTTTTCCACTCTGTCTGGCAAGGAGAAACTGTGCCAGCACAGAAAACATCTCCCATCGTGTTCTAGAGGCTGCACGGAGGTCTGCCGAGTGTTTTGCAAGAAGAGAAAGAAAGTTGTCCAAAACAGCTTGCAATCGAATGTTCATGTTAATAGAAAAGGCAGGAGAGTGGTCAGGTACTGTTTTCTCTCACTTGGCAAGCTGCGCACACAATCGCAGTGTTGTACAGCTTGTTTCATCACCTTTGCGAAGTTGCCGCTCTCTCCGGCTCCCGGAGACGAAGAAGCTGCTTCTTCGCGCAAAGACGATTCTGCCGCTCACAGTGCTCTGCGGTGTGCGCCTTCTGCCGAAAGAGGTCCGGGAGCGGTGCTTAGCTCTGCAGAGCACCGTACCTTCGTCTTTAGCCTCTCTTCTCGTCTACATCTTAGCAAAAAGCTTTTCCACTCTGTCTGGCAAGGAGAAACTGTGCCAGCACAGAAAACATCTCCCATCGTGTTCTAGAGGCTGCACGGAGGTCTGCCGAGTGATTTGCAAGAAGAGAAAGAAAGTTGTCCAAAACAGCTTGCAATCGAATGTTCATGTGAATAGAAAAGGCAGGAGAGTGGTCAGGTACTGTTTTCTCTCACTTGGCAAGCTGCGCACACAATCGCAGTGTTGTACAGCTTGTTTCAGCACCTTTGCGAAGTTGCCGCTCTCTCCGGCTCCCGGAGACGAAGAAGCTGCTTCTTCGCGCAAAGACGATTCTGCCGCTCACAGTGCTCTGCGGTGTGTGCCTCCTGCCGAAAGACGCCCGGGAGCGGTGGTTAGCTCTGCAGAGCACCGTACCTTCGTCTTTAGCCTCTCTTCTCGTCTACATCTTAGCAAAAAGCTTTTCCACTCTGTCTGGCAAGGAGAAACTGTGCCAGCACAAAAAACATCTCCCATCGTGTTCTAGAGGCTGCACGGAGGTCTGCCGAGTGTTTTGCAAGAAGAGAAAAAAAGTTGTCCAAAACAGCTTGCAATCGAATGTTCATGTGAATAGAAAAGGCAGGAGAGTGGTCAGGTACTGTTTTCTCTCACTTGGCAAGCTGCGCACACAATCGCAGTGTTGTACAGCTTGTTTCAGCACCTTTGCGAAGCTGCCGCTCTCTCCGGCTCCCGGAGACGAAGAAGCTGCTTCTTCGCGCAAAGACGATTCTGCCGCTCACAGTGCTCTGCGGTGTGTGCCTCCTGCCGAAAGAGGTCCGGGAGCGGTGCTTAGCTCTGCAGAGCACCGTACCTTCGTCTTTAGCCTCTCTTCTCGTCTACATCTTAGCAAAAAGCTTTTCCACTCTGTCTGGCAAGGAGAAACTGTGCCAGCACAGAAAACATCTCCCATCGTGTTCTAGAGGCTGCACGGAGGTCTGCCGAGTGTTTTGCAAGAAGAGAAAGAAAGTTGTCCAAAACAGCTTGCAATCGAATGTTCATGTGAATAGAAAACGCAGGAGAGTGGTCAGGTACTGTTTTCTCTCACTTGGCAAGCTGCGCACACAATCGCAGTGTTGTACAGCTTGTTTCATCACCTTTGCGAAGTTGCCGCTCTATCCGGCTCCCGGAGACGAAGAAGCTGCTTCTTCGCGCAAAGACGATTCTGCCGCTCACAGTGCTCTGCAGTGTGTGTCTTCTGCCGAAAGAGGCCCGGGAGCTGTGCTCTGCTCTGCAGAGCACCATACCTGCTTCTTTAGCCTCTCTTCTCGTCTACATCTTAGCAAAAACCTTTTCCACTCTGTCTGGCAAGGAGAAACTGTGCCAGCACAGAAAACATCTCCCATCGTGTTCTAGAGGCTGCACGGAGGTCTGCCGAGTGTTTTGCAAGAAGAGAAAGAAAGTTGTCCAAAACAGCTTGCAATCGAATGTTCATGTGAATAGAAAAGGCAGGAGAGTGGTCAGGTACTGTTTTCTCTCAGTTGGCAAGCTGCGCACACAATCGCAGTGTTGTACAGCTTGTTTCATCACCTTTGCGAAGTTGCCGCTCTCTCCGGCTCCCGGAGACGAAGAAGCTGCTTCTTCGCGCAAAGACGATTCTGCCGCTCACAGTGCTCTGCGGTGTGCGCCTTCTGCCGAAAGAGGTCCGGGAGCGGTGCTTAGCTCTGCAGAGCACCGTACCTTCGTCTTTAGCCTCTCTTCTCGTCTACATCTTAGCAAAAAGCTTTTCCACTCTGTCTGGCAAGGAGAAACTGTGCCAGCACAGAAAACATCTCCCATCGTGTTCTAGAGGCTGCACGGAGGTCTGACGAGTGTTTTGCAAGAAGAGAAAGAAAGTTGTCCAAAACAGCTTGCAATCGAATGTTCATGTGAATAGAAAAGGCAGGAGAGTGGTCAGGTACTGTTTTCTCTCAGTTGGAAAGCTGCGCACACAATCGCAGTGTTGTACAGGTTGTTTCATCACCTTTGCAAAGCTGCCGCTCTCTTCGGCTCCCGGAGACGAAGAAGCTGCTTCTTTGCGCAAAGACCATTCTGCCGCTCAAAGTGCTCTGCGGTGTGCGCCTTCTGCCGAAAGACGCCCGGGAGCGGTGCTTAGCTCTGCAGAGCACCGTACCTTCGTCTTTAGCCTCTCTTCTCGTCTACATCTTAGCAAAAAGCTTTTCCACTCTGTCTGGCAAGGAGAAACTGTGCCAGCACAGAAAACATCTCCCATCGTGTTCTAGAGGCTGCACGGAGGTCTGACGAGTGTTTTGCAAGAAGAGAAAGAAAGTTGTCCAAAACAGCTTGCAATCGAATGTTCATGTTAATAGAAAAGGCAGGAGAGTGGTCAGGTACTGTTTTCTCTCACTTGGCAAGCTGCGCACACAATCGCAGTGTTGTACAGCTTGTTTCATCACCTTTGCGAAGTTGCCGCTCTCTCCGGCTCCCGGAGACGAAGAAGCTGCTTCTTCGCGCAAAGACGATTCTGCCGCTCACAGTGCTCTGCGGTGTGCGCCTTCTGCCGAAAGACGCCCGGGAGCGGTGCTTAGCTCTGCAGAGCACCGTACCTTCGTCTTTAGCCTCTCTTCTCGTCTACATCTTAGCAAAAAGCTTTTCCACTCTGTCTGGCAAGGAGAAACTGTGCCAGCACAGAAAACATCTCCCATCGTGTTCTAGAGGCTGCACGGAGGTCTGCCGAGTGATTTGCAAGAAGAGAAAGAAAGTTGTCCAAAACAGCTTGCAATCGAATGTTCATGTGAATAGAAAAGGCAGGAGAGTGGT
The DNA here is from genome assembly GCF_028551555.1 of Melozone crissalis. Classification (NCBI taxonomy): domain Eukaryota; kingdom Metazoa; phylum Chordata; class Aves; order Passeriformes; family Passerellidae; genus Melozone; species Melozone crissalis. The sequence continues at coordinate 184,883 of NW_026535998.1, read as the reverse complement.
CAGGTACTGTTTTCTCTCAGTTGGCAAGCTGCGCACACAATCGCAGTGTTGTACAGCTTGTTTCATCACCTTTGCGGAGTTGCCGCTCTCTCCGGCTCCCGGAGACGAAGAAGCTGCTTCTTCGCGCAAAGACGATTCTGCCGCTCACAGTGCTCTGCGGTGTGTGCCTTCTGCCGAAAGACGCCCGGGAGCGGTGCTTAGCTCTGCAGAGCACCGTACCTTCGTCTTTAGCCTCTCTTCTCGTCTACATCTTAGCAAAAAGCTTTTCCACTCTGTCTGGCAAGGAGAAACTGTGCCAGCACAAAAAACATCTCCCATCGTGTTCTAGAAGCTGCACGCAGGTCTGCCGAGTGTTTTGCAAGAAGAGAAAGAAAGTTGTCCAAAACAGCTTGCAATCGAATGTTCATGTGAATAGAAAAGGCAGGAGAGTGGTCAGGTACTGTTTTCTCTCAGTTGGCAAGCTGCGCACACAATCGCAGTGTTGTACAGCTTGTTTCAGCACCTTTGCAAAGCTGCCGCTCTCTCCGGCTCCCGGAGACGAAGAAGCTGCTTCTTCGCGCAAAGACGATTCTGCCGCTCACAGTGCTCTGCGGTGTGTGCCTCCTGCCGAAAGAGGACCGGGAGCGGTGCTTAGCTCTGCAGAGCACCGTACCTTCGTCTTTAGCCTCTCTTCTCGTCTACATCTTAGCAAAAAGCTTTTCCACTCTGTCTGGCAAGGAGAAACTGTGCCAGCACAGAAAACATCTCCCATCGTGTTCTAGAGGCTGCACGGAGGTCTGCCGAGTGTTTTGCAAGAAGAGAAAAAAAGTTGTCCAAAACAGCTTGCAATCGAATGTTCATGTGAATAGAAAAGGCAGGAGAGTGGTCAGGTACTGTTTTCTCTCACTTGGCAAGCTGCGCACACAATCGCAGTGTTGTACAGCTTGTTTCATCACCTTTGCGAAGTTGCCGCTCTATCCGGCTCCCGGAGACGAAGAAGCTGCTTCTTCGCGCAAAGATGATTCTGCCGCTCACAGTGCTCTGCAGTGTGTGTCTTCTGCCGAAAGAGGCCAGGGAGCTGTGCTTAGCTCTGCAGAGCACCATACCTTCGTCTTTAGCCTCTCTTCTCGTCTACATCTTAGCAAAAAGCTTTTCCACTCTGTCTGGCAAGGAGAAACTGTGCCAGCACAGAAAACATCTCCCATCGTGTTCTAGAGGCTGCACGGAGGTCTGCCGAGTGTTTTGCAAGAAGAGAAAGAAAGTTGTCCAAAACAGCTTGCAATCGAATGTTCATGTGAATAGAAAAGGCAGGAGAGTGGTCAGGTACTGTTTTCTATCACTTGGCAAGCTGCGCACACAATCGCAGTGTTGTACAGCTTGTTTCATCACCTTTGCCAAGTTGCCGCTCTCTCCGGCTCCCGGAGACGAAGAAGCTGCTTCTTCGCGCAAAGACGATTCTGCCGCTCACAGTGCTCTGCGGTGTGTGCCTTCTGCCGAAAGACGCCCGGGAGCGGTGCTTAGCTCTGCAGAGCACCGTACCTTCGTCTTTAGCCTCTCTTCTCGTCTACATCTTAGCAAAAAGCTTTTCCACTCTGTCTGGCAAGGAGAAACTGTGCCAGCACAAAAAACATCTCCCATCGTGTTCTAGAAGCTGCACGGAGGTCTGCCGAGTGTTTTGCAAGAAGAGAAAGAAAGTTGTCCAAAACAGCTTGCAATCGAATGTTCATGTGAATAGAAAAGGCAGGAGAGTGGTCAGGTACTGTTTTCTCTCAGTTGGAAAGCTGCGCACACAATCGCAGTGTTGTACAGCTTGTTTCATCACCTTTGCGAAGTTGCCGCTCTCTCCGGCTCCCGGAGACGAAGAAGCTGCTTCTTCGCGCAAAGACGATTCTGCCGCTCACAGTGCTCTGCGGTGTGTGCCTCCTGCCGAAAGAGGCCCGGGAGCGGTGCTTAGCTCTGCAGAGCACCGTACCTTCGTCTTTAGCCTCTCTTCTCGTCTACATCTTAGCAAAAAGCTTTTCCACTCTGTCTGGCAAGGAGAAACTGTGCCAGCACAGAAAACATCTCCCATCGTGTTCTAGAGGCTGCACGGAGGTCTGCCGAGTGATTTGCAAGAAGAGAAAGAAAGTTGTCCAAAACAGCTTGCAATCGAATGTTCATGTGAATAGAAAAGGCAGGAGAGTGGTCAGGTACTGTTTTCTCTCAGTTGGCAAGCTGCGCACACAATCGCAGTGTTGTACAGCTTGTTTCATCACCTTTGCGAAGTTGCCGCTCTCTCCGGCTCCCGGAGACGAAGAAGCTGCTTCTTCGCGCAAAGACGATTCTGCCGCTCACAGTGCTCTGCGGTGTGTGCCTCCTGCCGAAAGAGGCCCGGGAGCGGTGCTTAGCTCTGCAGAGCACCGTACCTTCGTCTTTAGCCTCTCTTCTCGTCTACATCTTAGCAAAAAGCTTTTCCACTCTGTCTGGCAAGGAGAAACTGTGCCAGCACAAAAAACATCTCCCATCGTGTTCTAGAGGCTGCACGGAGGTCTGCCGAGTGTTTTGCAAGAAGAGAAAAAAAGTTGTCCAAAACAGCTTGCAATCGAATGTTCATGTGAATAGAAAAGGCAGGAGAGTGGTCAGGTACTGTTTTCTCTCAGTTGGCAAGCTGCGCACACAATCGCAGTGTTGTACAGCTTGTTTCAGCACCTTTGCGAAGCTGCCGCTCTCTCCGGCTCCCGGAGACGAAGAAGCTGCTTCTTCGCGCAAAGACGATTCTGCCGCTCACAGTGCTCTGCGGTGTGTGCCTCCTGCCGAAAGAGGTCCGGGAGCGGTGCTTAGCTCTGCAGAGCACCGTACCTTCGTCTTTAGCCTCTCTTCTCGTCTACATCTTAGCAAAAAGCTTTTCCACTCTGTCTGGCAAGGAGAAACTGTGCCAGCACAGAAAACATCTCCCATCGTGTTCTAGAGGCTGCACGGAGGTCTGCCGAGTGTTTTGCAAGAAGAGAAAGAAAGTTGTCCAAAACAGCTTGCAATCGAATGTTCATGTGAATAGAAAAGGCAGGAGAGTGGTCAGGTACTGTTTTCTCTCACTTGGCAAGCTGAGCTCACAATCGCAGTGTTGTACAGCTTGTTTCATCACCTTTGCGAAGCTGCCGCTCTCTCCGGCTCCCGGAGACGAAGAAGCTGCTTCTTCGCGCAAAGACGATTCTGCCGCTCACAGTGCTCTGCGGTGTGTGCCTTCTGCCGAAAGAGGCCCGGGAGCGGTGCTTAGCTCTGCAGAGCCCCGTACCTTCATCTTTAGCCTCTCTTCTCATCTACATCTTAGCAAAAAGCTTTTCCACTCTGTCTGGCAAGGAGAAACTGTGCCAGCACAAAAAACATCTCCCATCGTGTTCTAGAAGCTGCAAGGAGGTCTGCCGAGTGTTTTGCAAGAAGAGAAAGAAAGTTGTCCAAAACAGCTTGCAATCGAATGTTCATGTGAATAGAAAAGGCAGGAGAGTGGTCAGGTACTGTTTTCTCTCACTTGGCAAGCTGCGCACACAATCGCAGTGTTGTACAGCTTGTTTCATCACGTTTGCGAAGTTGCCGCTCTCTCCGGCTCCCGGAGACGAGGAAGCTGCTTCTTCGCGCAAAGACAATTCTGCCGCTCACAGTGCTCTGCGGTGTGCGCCTTCTGCCGAAAGACGCCCGTAGCGGTGCTTAGCTCTGCAGAGCACCGTACCTTCGTCTTTAGCCTCTCTTCTCGTCTACATCTTAGCAAAAAGCTTTTCCACTCTGTCTGGCAAGGAGAAACTGTGCCAGCACAGAAAACATCTCCCATCGTGTTCTAGAGGCTGCACGGAGGTCTGCCGAGTGTTTTGCAAGAAGAGAAAGAAAGTTGTCCAAAACAGCTTGCAATCGAAAGTTCATGTGAATAGAAAAGGCAGGAGAGTGGTCAGGTACTGTTTTCTCTCAGTTGGCAAGCTGCGCACACAATCGCAGTGTTGTACAGCTTGTTTCAGCACCTTTGCGAAGCTGCCGCTCTCTCCGGCTCCCGGAGACGAAGAAGCTGCTTCTTCGCGCCAAGACGATTCTGCCGCTCACAGTGCTCTGCGGTGTGCGCCTTCTGCCGAAAGACGCCCGGGAGCTGTACTTAGCTCTTCAGAGCACCGTACCTTCGTCTTTAGCCTCTCTTCTCGTCTACATCTTAGCAAAAAGCTTTTCCACTCTGTCTGGCAAGGAGAAACTGTGCCAGCACAGAAAACATCTCCCATCGTGTTCTAGAGGCTGCACGGAGGTCTGCCGAGTGTTTTGCAAGAAGAGAAAGAAAGTTGTCCAAAACAGCTTGCAATCGAATGTTCATGTGAATAGAAAAGGCAGGAGAGTGGTCAGGTACTGTTTTCTCTCACTTGGCAAACTGCCCACACAATCGCAGTGTTGTACAGCTTGTTTCATCACCTTTGCGAAGTTGCCGCTCTCTCCGGCTCCCGGAGACGAAGAAGCTGCTTCTTCGCGCAAAGACGATTCTGCCGCTCACAGTGCTCTGCGGTGTGCGCCTTCTGCCGAAAGAGGTCCGGGAGCGGTGCTTAGCTCTGCAGAGCACCGTACCTTCGTCTTTAGCCTCTCTTCTCGTCTACATCTTAGCAAAAAGCTTTTCCACTCTGTCTGGCAAGGAGAAACTGTGCCAGCACAGAAAACATCTCCCATCGTGTTCTAGAGGCTGCACGGAGGTCTGCCGAGTGTTTTGCAAGAAGAGAAAGAAAGTTGTCCAAAACAGCTTGCAATCGAATGTTCATGTGAATAGAAAAGGCAGGAGAGTGGTCAGGTACTGTTTTCTCTCAGTTGGCAAACTGCGCACACAATCGCAGTGTTGTACAGCTTGTTTCATCACCTTTGCCAAGTTGCCGCTCTCTCCGGCTCCCGGAGACGAAGAAGCTGCTTCTTCGCGCAAAGACGATTCTGCCGCTCACAGTGCTCTGCGGTGTGCGCCTTCTGCCGAAAGAGGTCCGGGAGCGGTGCTTAGCTCTGCAGAGCACCATACCTGCTTCTTTAGCCTCTCTTCTCGTCTACATCTTAGCAAAAAGCTTTTCCACTCTGTCTGGCAAGGAGAAACTGTGCCAGCACAGAAAACATCTCCCATCGTGTTCTAGAAGCTGCACGGATGTCTGTCGAGTGTTTTGCAAGAAGAGAAAGAAAGTTGTCCAAAACAGCTTGCAATCGAATGTTCATGTGAATAGAAAAGGCAGGAGAGTGGTCAGGTACTGTTTTCTCTCACTTGGCAAGCTGCGCACACAATCGCAGTGTTGTACAGCTTGTTTCATCACCTTTGCCAAGTTGCCGCTCTCTCCGGCTCCCGGAGACGAAGAAGCTGCTTCTTCGCGCAAAGACGATTCTGCCGCTCACAGTGCTCTGCGGTGTGCGCCTTCTGCCGAAAGAGGCCCGGGAGCGGTGCTTAGCTCTGCAGAGCACCGTACCTTCGTCTTTAGCCTCTCTTCTCGTCTACATCTTAGCAAAAAGCTTTTCCACTCTGTCTCGCAAGGAGAAACTGTGCCAGCACAAAAATCATCTCCCATCGTGTTCAAGAGGCTGCACGGAGGTCTGCCGAGTGTTTTGCAAGAAGAGAAAGAAAGTTGTCCAAAACAGCTTGCAATCGAATGTTCATGTGAATAGAAAAGGCAGGAGAGTGGTCAGGTACTGTTTTCTCTCAGTTCGCAAGCTGCGCACACAATCGCAGTGTTGTACAGGTTGTTTCATCACCTTTGCAAAGCTGCCGCTCTCTTCGGCTCCCGGAGACGAAGAAGCTGCTTCTTTGCGCAAAGACGATTCTGCCGCTCACAGTGCTCTGCGGTGTGCGCCTTCTGCCGAAAGACGCCCGGGAGCGGTGCTTAGCTCTGCAGAGCACCGTACCTTCGTCTTTAGCCTCTCTTCTCGTCTACATCTTAGCAAAAAGCTTTTCCACTCTGTCTGGCAAGGAGAAACTGTGCCAGCACAGAAAACATCTCCCATCGTGTTCTAGAGGCTGCACGGAAGTCTGACGAGTGTTTTGCAAGAAGAGAAAGAAAGTTGTCCAAAACAGCTTGCAATCGAATGTTCATGTGAATAGAAAAGGCAGGAGAGTGGTCAGGTACTGTTTTCTCTCACTTGGCAAACTGCCCACACAATCGCAGTGTTGTACAGCTTGTTTCATCACCTTTGCGAAGTTGCCGCTCTCTCCGGCTCCCGGAGACGAGGAAGCTGCTTCTTCGCGCAAAGACGATTCTGCCGCTCACAGTGCTCTGCGGTGTGCGCCTTCTGCCGAAAGACGCCCGGGAGCGGTGCTTAGCTCTGCAGAGCACCGTACCTTCGTCTTTAGCCTCTCTTCTCGTCTACATCTTAGCAAAAAGCTTTTCCACTCTGTCTGGCAAGGAGAAACTGTGCCAGCACAGAAAACATCTCCCATCGTGTTCTAGAGGCTGCACGGAGGTCTGCCGAGTGATTTGCAAGAAGAGAAAGAAAGTTGTCCAAAACAGCTTGCAATCGAATGTTCATGTGAATAGAAAAGGCAGGAGAGTGGTCAGGTACTGTTTTCTCTCACTTGGCAAGCTGCGCACACAATCGCAGTGTTGTACAGCTTGTTTCATCACCTTTGCGAAGTTGCCGCTCTATCCGGCTCCCGGAGACGAAGAAGCTGCTTCTTCGCGCAAAGATGATTCTGCCGCTCACAGTGCTCTGCAGTGTGTGTCTTCTGCCGAAAGAGGCCCGGGAGCTGTGCTTAGCTCTGCAGAGCACCATACCTGCTTCTTTAGCCTCTCTTCTCGTCTACATCTTAGCAAAAAGCTTTTCCACTCTGTCTGGCAAGGAGAAACTGTGCCAGCACAAAAAACATCTCCCATCGTGTTCTAGAGGCTGCACGGAGGTCTGCCGAGTGTTTTGCAAGAAGAGAAAGAAAGTTGTCCAAAACAGCTTGCAATCGAAAGTTCATGTGAATAGAAAAGGCAGGAGAGTGGTCAGGTACTGTTTTCTCTCAGTTGGCAAGCTGCGCACACAATCGCAGTGTTGTACAGCTTGTTTCATCACCTTTGCGAAGTTGCCGCTCTCTCCGGCTCCCGGAGACGAAGAAGCTGCTTCTTCGCACAAAGACGATTCTGCCGCTCACAGTGCTCTGCAGTGTGTGTCTTCTGCCGAAAGAGGCCCGGGAGCTGTGCTTAGCTCTGCAGAGCACCATACCTGTTTCTTTAGCCTCTCTTCTCGTCTACATCTTAGCAAAAAGCTTTTCCACTCTGTCTGGCAAGGAGAAACTGTGCCAGCACAGAAAACATCTCCCATCGTGTTCTAGAAGCTGCACGGATGTCTGTCGAGTGTTTTGCAAGAAGAGAAAGAAAGTTGTCCAAAACAGCTTGCAATCGAATGTTCATGTGAATAGAAAAGGCAGGAGAGTGGTCAGGTACTGTTTTCTCTCACTTGGCAAGCTGCGCACACAATCGCAGTGTTGTACAGCTTGTTTCATCACCTTTGCCAAGTTGCCGCTCTCTCCGGCTCCCGGAGACGAAGAAGCTGCTTCTTCGCGCAAAGACGATTCTGCCGCTCACAGTGCTCTGCGGTGTGCGGCTTCTGCCGAAAGAGGTCCGAGAGCGGGGCTTAGCTCTGCAGAGCACCATACCTTCGTCTTTAGCCTCTCTTCTCGTCTACATCTTAGCAAAAACCTTTTCCACTCTGTCTGGCAAGGAGAAACTGTGCCAGCACAAAAAATATCTCCCATCGTGTTCTAGAAGCTGCACGGAGGTCAGCCGAGTGTTTTGCAAGAAGAGAAAGAAAGTTGTCCAAAACAGCTTGCAATCGAATGTTCATGTGAATAGAAAAGGCAGGAGAGTGGTCAGGTACTGTTTTCTCTCACTTGGCAAGCTGAGCTCACAATCGCAGTGTTGTACAGCTTGTTTCATCACCTTTGCGAAGCTGCCGCTCTCTCCGGCTCCCGGAGACGAAGAAGCTGCTTCTTCGCGCAAAGACGATTCTGCCGCTCACAGTGCTCTGCGGTGTGTGCCTTCTGCCGAAAGAGGCCCGGGAGCGGTGCTTAGCTCTGCAGAGCCCCGTACCTTCATCTTTAGCCTCTCTTCTCATCTACATCTTAGCAAAAAGCTTTTCCACTCTGTCTGGCAAGGAGAAACTGTGCCAGCACAAAAAACATCTCCCATCGTGTTCTAGAAGCTGCAAGGAGGTCTGCCGAGTGTTTTGCAAGAAGAGAAAGAAAGTTGTCCAAAACAGCTTGCAATCGAATGTTCATGTGAATAGAAAAGGCAGGAGAGTGGTCAGGTACTGTTTTCTCTCACTTGGCAAGCTGCGCACACAATCGCAGTGTTGTACAGCTTGTTTCATCACCTTTGCGAAGTTGCCGCTCTCTCCGGCTCCCGGAGACGAGGAAGCTGCTTCTTCGCGCAAAGACGATTCTGCCGCTCACAGTGCTCTGCGGTGTGCGCCTTCTGCCGAAAGACGCCCGTAGCGGTGCTTAGCTCTGCAGAGCACCGTACCTTCGTCTTTAGCCTCTCTTCTCGTCTACATCTTAGCAAAAAGCTTTTCCACTCTGTCTGGCAAGGAGAAACTGTGCCAGCACAGAAAACATCTCCCATCGTGTTCTAGAGGCTGCACGGAGGTCTGCCGAGTGTTTTGCAAGAAGAGAAAGAAAGTTGTCCAAAACAGCTTGCAATCGAAAGTTCATGTGAATAGAAAAGGCAGGAGAGTGGTCAGGTACTGTTTTCTCTCAGTTGGCAAGCTGCTCACACAATCGCAGTGTTGTACAGCTTGTTTCAGCACCTTTGCGAAGCTGCCGCTCTCTCCGGCTCCCGGAGACGAAGAAGCTGCTTCTTCGCGCCAAGACGATTCTGCCGCTCACAGTGCTCTGCGGTGTGCGCCTTCAGCCGAAAGACGCCCGGGAACTGTACTTAGCTCTGCAGAGCACCGTACCTTCGTCTTTAGCCTCTCTTCTCGTCTACATCTTAGCAAAAAGCTTTTCCACTCTGTCTGGCAAGGAGAAACTGTGCCAGCACAGAAAACATCTCCCATCGTGTTCTAGAGGCTGCACGGAGGTCTGCCGAGTGTTTTGCAAGAAGAGAAAGAAAGTTGTCCAAAACAGCTTGCAATCGAATGTTCATGTTAATAGAAAAGGCAGGAGAGTGGTCAGGTACTGTTTTCTCTCACTTGGCAAACTGCCCACACAATCGCAGTGTTGTACAGCTTGTTTCATCACCTTTGCGAAGTTGCCGCTCTCTCCGGCTCCCGGAGACGAAGAAGCTGCTTCTTCGCGCAAAGACGATTCTGCCGCTCACAGTGCTCTGCGGTGTGCGCCTTCTGCCGAAAGAGGTCCGGGAGCGGTGCTTAGCTCTGCAGAGCACCGTACCTTCGTCTTTAGCCTCTCTTCTCGTCTACATCTTAGCAAAAAGCTTTTCCACTCTGTCTGGCAAGGAGAAACTGTGCCAGCACAGAAAACATCTCCCATCGTGTTCTAGAGGCTGCACGGAGGTCTGCCGAGTGATTTGCAAGAAGAGAAAGAAAGTTGTCCAAAACAGCTTGCAATCGAATGTTCATGTGAATAGAAAAGGCAGGAGAGTGGTCAGGTACTGTTTTCTCTCAGTTGGCAAGCTGCGCACACAATCGCAGTGTTGTACAGCTTGTTTCATCACCTTTGCGAAGTTGCCGCTCTCTCCGGCTCCCGGAGACGAAGAAGCTGCTTCTTCGCGCAAAGACGATTCTGCCGCTCACAGTGCTCTGCGGTGTGTGCCTTCTGCCGAAAGACGCCCGGGAGCGGTGCTTAGCTCTGCAGAGCACCGTACCTTCGTCTTTAGCCTCTCTTCTCGTCTACATCTTAGCAAAAAGCTTTTCCACTCTGTCTGGCAAGGAGAAACTGTGCCAGCACAAAAAACATCTCCCATCGTGTTCTAGAGGCTGCACGGAGGTCTGCCGAGTGTTTTGCAAGAAGAGAAAGAAAGTTGTCCAAAACAGCTTGCAATCGAATGTTCATGTGAATAGAAAAGGCAGGAGAGTGGTCAGGTACTGTTTTCTCTCAGTTGGCAAGCTGCGCACACAATCGCAGTGTTGTACAGCTTGTTTCAGCACCTTTGCGAAGCTGCCGCTCTCTCCGGCTCCCGGAGACGAAGAAGATGCTTCTTCGCGCAAAGACGATTCTGCCGCTCACAGTGCTCTGCAGTGTGTGCCTCCTGCCGAAAGAGGCCCGGGAGCGGTGCTTAGCTCTGCAGAGCACCGTACCTTCGTCTTTAGCCTCTCTTCTCGTCTACATCTTAGCAAAAAGCTTTTCCACTCTGTCTGGCAAGGAGAAACTGTGCCAGCACAGAAAACATCTCCCATCGTGTTCTAGAGGCTGCACGGAGGTCTGCCGAGTGTTTTGCAAGAAGAGAAAGAAAGTTGTCCAAAACAGCTTGCAATCGAATGTTCAAGTGAATAGAAAAGGCAGGAGAGTGGTCAGGTACTGTTTTCTCTCACTTGGCAAGCTGCGCACACAATCGCAGTGTTGTACAGCTTGTTTCATCACCTTTGCCAAGTTGCCGCTCTCTCCGGCTCCCGGAGACGAAGAAGCTGCTTCTTCGCGCAAAGACGATTCTGCCGCTCACAGTGCTCTGCGGTGTGCGCCTTCTGCCGAAAGACGCCCGGGAGCGGTGCTTAGCTCTGCAGAGCACCGTACCTTCGTCTTTAGCCTCTCTTCTCGTCTACATCTTAGCAAAAAGCTTTTCCACTCTGTCTGGCAAGGAGAAACTGTGCCAGCACAAAAATCATCTCCCATCGTGTTCAAGAGGCTGCACGGAGGTCTGCCGAGTGTTTTGCAAGAAGAGAAAGAAAGTTGTCCAAAACAGCTTGCAATCGAATGTTCATGTGAATAGAAAAGGCAGGAGAGTGGTCAGGTACTGTTTTCTCTCAGTTGGCAAGCTGCGCACACAATCGCAGTGTTGTACAGGTTGTTTCATCACCTTTGCAAAGCTGCCGCTCTCTTCGGCTCCCGGAGACGAAGAAGCTGCTTCTTTGCGCAAAGACGATTCTGCCGCTCACAGTGCTCTGCGGTGTGCGCCTTCTGCCGAAAGACGCCCGGGAGCGGTGCTTAGCTCTGCAGAGCACCGTACCTTCGTCTTTAGCCTCTCTTCTCGTCTACATCTTAGCAAAACGCTTTTCCACTCTGTCTGGCAAGGAGAAACTGTGCCAGCACAGAAAACATCTCCCATCGTGTTCTAGAGGCTGCACGGAGGTCTGCCGAGTGTTTTGCAAGAAGAGAAAGAAAGTTGTCCAAAACAGCTTGCAATCGAATGTTCATGTTAATAGAAAAGGCAGGAGAGAGGTCAGGTACTGTTTTCTCTCACTTGGCAAACTGCCCACACAATCGCAGTGTTGTACAGCTTGTTTCATCACCTTTGCCAAGTTGCCGCTCTCTCCGGCTCCCGGAGACGAGGAAGCTGCTTCTTCGCGCAAAGACGATTCTGCCGCTCACAGTGCTCTGCGGTGTGCGCCTTCTGCCGAAAGACGCCCGTAGCGGTGCTTAGCTCTGCAGAGCACCGTACCTTCGTCTTTAGCCTCTCTTCTCGTCTACATCTTAGCAAAAAGCTTTTCCACTCTGTCTGGCAAGGAGAAACTGTGCCAGCACAGAAAACATCTCCCATCGTGTTCTAGAGGCTGCACGGAGGTCTGCCGAGTGATTTGCAAGAAGAGAAAGAAAGTTGTCCAAAACAGCTTGCAATCGAATGTTCATGTGAATAGAAAAGGCAGGAGAGTGGTCAGGTACTGTTTTCTCTCAGTTGGCAAGCTGCGCACACAATCGCAGTGTTGTACAGCTTGTTTCATCACCTTTGCCAAGTTGCCGCTCTCTCCGGCTCCCGGAGACGAAGAAGCTGCTTCTTCGCGCAAAGACGATTCTGCCGCTCACAGTGCTCTGCGGTGTGTGCCTTCTGCCGAAAGACGCCCGGGAGCGGTGGTTAGCTCTGCAGAGCACCGTACCTTCGTCTTTAGCCTCTCTTCTCGTCTACATCTTAGCAAAAAGCTTTTCCACTCTGTCTGGCAAGGAGAAACTGTGCCAGCACAAAAAACATCTCCCATCGTGTTCTAGAAGCTGCACGGAGGTCTGCCGAGTGTGTTGCAAGAAGAGAAAGAAAGTTGTCCAAAACAGCTTGCAATCGAATGTTCATGTGAATAGAAAAGGCAGGAGAGTGGTCAGGTACTGTTTTCTCTCAGTTGGCAAGCTGCGCACACAATCGCAGTGTTGTACAGCTTGTTTCAGCACCTTTGCGAAGCTGCCGCTCTCTCCGGCTCCCGGAGACGAAGAAGCTGCTTCTTCGCGCAAAGACGATTCTGCCGCTCACAGTGCTCTGCGGTGTGTGCCTCCTGCCGAAAGAGGACCGGGAGCGGTGCTTAGCTCTGCAGAGCACCGTACCTTCGTCTTTAGCCTCTCTTCTCGTCTACATCTTAGCAAAAAGCTTTTCCACTCTGTCTGGCAAGGAGAAACTGTGCCAGCACAGAAAACATCTCCCATCGTGTTCTAGAGGCTGCACGGAGGTCTGCCGAGTGTTTTGCAAGAAGAGAAAGAAAGTTGTCCAAAACAGCTTGCAATCGAATGTTCATGTGAATAGAAAAGGCAGGAGAGTGGTCAGGTACTGTTTTCTCTCACTTGGCAAGCTGCGCACACAATCGCAGTGTTGTACAGCTTGTTTCATCACCTTTGCGAAGTTGCCGCTCTATCCGGCTCCCGGAGACGAAGAAGCTGCTTCTTCGCGCAAAGATGATTCTGCCGCTCACAGTGCTCTGCAGTGTGTGTCTTCTGCCGAAAGAGGCCCGGGAGCTGTGCTTAGCTCTGCAGAGCACCATACCTGCTTCTTTAGCCTCTCTTCTCGTCTACATCTTAGCAAAAAGCTTTTCCACTCTGTCTGGCAAGGAGAAATTGTGCCAGCACAAAAAACATCTCCCATCGTGTTCTAGAGGCTGCACGGAGGTCTGCCGAGTGTTTTGCAAGAAGAGAAAGAAAGTTGTCCAAAACAGCTTGCAATCGAATGTTCATGTGAATAGAAAAGGCAGGAGAGTGGTCAGGTACTGTTTTCTCTCAGTTGGCAAGCTGCGCACACAATCGCAGTGTTGTACAGCTTGTTTCATCACCTTTGCGAAGTTGCCGCTCTCTCCGGCTCCCGGAGACGAAGAAGCTGCTTCTTCGCACAAAGACGATTCTGCCGCTCACAGTGCTCTGCAGTGTGTGTCTTCTGCCGAAAGAGGCCCGGGAGCTGTGCTTAGCTCTGCAGAGCACCATACCTGCTTCTTTAGCCTCTCTTCTCGTCTACATCTTAGCAAAAAGCTTTTCCACTCTGTCTGGCAAGGAGAAACTGTGCCAGCACAGAAAACATCTCCCATCGTGTTCTAGAAGCTGCACGGATGTCTGTCGAGTGTTTTGCAAGAAGAGAAAGAAAGTTGTCCAAAACAGCTTGCAATCGAATGTTCATGTGAATAGAAAAGGCAGGAGAGTGGTCAGGTACTGTTTTCTCTCAGTTGGCAAGCTGCGCACACAATCGCAGTGTTGTACAGCTTGTTTCATCACCTTTGCGAAGTTGCCGCTCTATCCGGCTCCCGGAGACGAAGAAGCTGCTTCTTCGCGCAAAGATGATTCTGCCGCTCACAGTGCTCTGCAGTGTGTGTCTTCTGCCGAAAGAGGCCCGGGAGCTGTGCTTAGCTCTGCAGAGCACCATACCTGCTTCTTTAGCCTCTCTTCTCGTCTACATCTTAGCAAAAAGCTTTTCCACTCTGTCTGGCAAGGAGAAACTGTGCCAGCACAAAAAACATCTCCCATCGTGTTCTAGAAGCTGCACGGAGGTCTGCCGAGTGTTTTGCAAGAAGAGAAAGAAAGTTGTCCAAAACAGCTTGCAATCGAATGTTCATGTGAATAGAAAAGGCAGGAGAGTGGTCAGGTACTGTTTTCTCTCAGTTGGCAAGCTGCGCACACAATCGCAGTGTTGTACAGCTTGTTTCATCACCTTTGCGAAGTTGCCGCTCTCTCCGGCTCCCGGAGACGAAGAAGCTGCTTCTTCGCGCAAAGACGATTCTGCCGCTCACAGTGCTCTGCGGTGTGCGGCTTCTGCCGAAAGAGGTCCGAGAGCGGGGCTTAGCTCTGCAGAGCACCATACCTTCGTCTTTAGCCTCTCTTCTCGTCTACATCTAAGCAAAAAGCTTTTCCACTCTGTCTGGCAAGGAGAAACTGTGCCAGCACAAAAAATATCTCCCATCGTGTTCTAGAGGCTGCACGGAGGTCTGCCGAGTGTTTTGCAAGAAGAGAAAGAAAGTTGTCCAAAACAGCTTGCAATCGAATGTTCATGTGAATAGAAAAGGCAGGAGAGTGGTCAGGTACTGTTTTCTCTCAGTTGGCAAGCTGCGCACACAATCGCAGTGTTGTACAGCTTGTTTCAGCACCTTTGCGAAGCTGCCGCTCTCTCCGGCTCCCGGAGACGAAGAAGCTTCTTCTTCGCGCCAAGACGATTCTGCCGCTCACAGTGCTCTGCGGTGTGCGCCTTCTGCCGAAAGACGCCCGGGAGCTGTACTTAGCTCTGCAGAGCACCGTACCTTCGTCTTTAGCCTCTCTTCTCGTCTACATCTTAGCAAAAAGCTTTTCCACTCTGTCTGGCAAGGAGAAACTGTGCCAGCACAGAAAACATCTCCCATCGTGTTCTAGAGGCTGCACGCAGGTCTGCCGAGTGTTTTGCAAGAAGAGAAAGAAAGTTGTCCAAAACAGCTTGCAATCGAATGTTCATGTTAATAGAAAAGGCAGGAGAGTGGTCAGGTACTGTTTTCTCTCAGTTGGCAAACTGCCCACACAATCGCAGTGTTGTACAGCTTGTTTCATCACCTTTGCGAAGTTGCCGCTCTCTCCGGCTCCCGGAGACGAAGAAGCTGCTTCTTCGCGCAAAGACGATTCTGCCGCTCACAGTGCTCTGCGGTGTGCGCCTTCTGCCGAAAGAGGTCCGGGAGCGGTGCTTAGCTCTGCAGAGCACCGTACCTTCGTCTTTAGCCTCTCTTCTCGTCTACATCTTAGCAAAAAGCTTTTCCACTCTGTCTGGCAAGGAGAAACTGTGCCAGCACAGAAAACATCTCCCATCGTGTTCTAGAGGCTGCACGGAGGTCTGCCGAGTGATTTGCAAGAAGAGAAAGAAAGTTGTCCAAAACAGCTTGCAATCGAATGTTCATGTGAATAGAAAAGGCAGGAGAGTGGTCAGGTACTGTTTTCTCTCAGTTGGCAAGCTGCGCACACAATCGCAGTGTTGTACAGCTTGTTTCAGCACCTTTGCGAAGTTGCCGCCCTCTCCGGCTCCCGGAGACGAAGAAGCTGCTTCTTCGCGCAAAGACGATTCTGCCGCTCACAGTGCTCTGCGGTGTGTGCCTTCTGCCGAAAGACGCCCGGGAGCGGTGCTTAGCTCTGCAGAGCACCGTACCTTCGTCTTTAGCCTCTCTTCTCGTCTACATCTTAGCAAAAAGCTTTTCCACTCTGTCTGGCAAGGAGAAACTGTGCCAGCACAAAAAACATCTCCCATCGTGTTCTAGAGGCTGCACGGAGGTCTGCCGAGTGTTTTGCAAGAAGAGAAAGAAAGTTGTCCAAAACAGCTTGCAATCGAATGTTCATGTGAATAGAAAAGGCAGGAGAGTGGTCAGGTACTGTTTTCTCTCACTTGGCAAGCTGCGCACACAATCGCAGTGTTGTACAGCTTGTTTCAGCACCTTTGCGAAGCTGCCGCTCTCTCCGGCTCCCGGAGACGAAGAAGCTGCTTCTTCGCGCAAAGACGATTCTGCCGCTCACAGTGCTCTGCGGTGTGTGCCTCCTGCCGAAAGAGGCCCGGGAGCGGTGCTTAGCTCTGCAGAGCACCGTACCTTCGTCTTTAGCCTCTCTTCTCGTCTACATCTTAGCAAAAAGCTTTTCCACTCTGTCTGGCAAGGAGAAACTGTGCCAGCACAGAAAACATCTCCCATCGTGTTCTAGAGGCTGCACGGAGGTCTGCCGAGTGTTTTGCAAGAAGAGAAAGAAAGTTGTCCAAAACAGCTTGCAATCGAATGTTCATGTTAATAGAAAAGGCAGGAGAGTGGTCAGGTACTGTTTTCTCTCAGTTGGCAAACTGCGCACACAATCGCAGTGTTGTACAGCTTGTTTCATCACCTTTGCCAAGTTGCCGCTCTCTCCGGCTCCCGGAGACGAAGAAGCTGCTTCTTCGCGCAAAGACGATTCTGCCGCTCACAGTGCTCTGCGGTGTGCGCCTTCTGCCGAAAGAGGTCCGGGAGCGGTGCTTAGCTCTGCAGAGCACCATACCTGCTTCTTTAGCCTCTCTTCTCGTCTACATCTTAGCAAAAAGCTTTTCCACTCTGTCTGGCAAGGAGAAACTGTGCCAGCACAGAAAACATCTCCCATCGTGTTCTAGAAGCTGCACGGATGTCTGTCGATTGTTTTGCAAGAAGAGAAAGAAAGTTGTCCAAAACAGCTTGCAATCGAATGTTCATGTGAATAGAAAAGGCAGGAGAGTGGTCAGGTACTGTTTTCTCTCACTTGGCAAGCTGCGCACACAATCGCAGTGTTGTACAGCTTGTTTCATCACCTTTGCCAAGTTGCCGCTCTCTCCGGCTCCCGGAGACGAAGAAGCTGCTTCTTCGCGCAAAGACGATTCTGCCGCTCACAGTGCTCTGCGGTGTGCGCCTTCTGCCGAAAGAGGCCCGGGAGCGGTGCTTAGCTCTGCAGAGCACCGTACCTTCGTCTTTAGCCTCTCTTCTCGTCTACATCTTAGCAAAAAGCTTTTCCACTCTGTCTCGCAAGGAGAAACTGTGCCAGCACAAAAATCATCTCCCATCGTGTTCAAGAGGCTGCACGGAGGTCTGCCGAGTGTTTTGCAAGAAGAGAAAGAAAGTTGTCCAAAACAGCTTGCAATCGAATGTTCATGTGAATAGAAAAGGCAGGAGAGTGGTCAGGTACTGTTTTCTCTCAGTTGGCAAGCTGCGCACACAATCGCAGTGTTGTACAGGTTGTTTCATCACCTTTGCAAAGGTGCCGCTCTCTTCGGCTCCCGGAGACGAAGAAGCTGCTTCTTTGCGCAAAGACGATTCTGCCGCTCACAGTGCTCTGCGGTGTGCGCCTTCTGCCGAAAGACGCCCGGGAGCTGTGCTTAGCTCTGCAGAGCACCGTACCTTCGTCTTTAGCCTCTCTTCTCGTCTACATCTTAGCAAAAAGCTTTTCCACTCTGTCTGGCAAGGAGAAACTGTGCCAGCACAGAAAACATCTCCCATCGTGTTCTAGAGGCTGCACGGAGGTCTGACGAGTGTTTTGCAAGAAGAGAAAGAAAGTTGTCCAAAACAGCTTGCAATCGAATGTTCATGTTAATAGAAAAGGCAGGAGAGTGGTCAGGTACTGTTTTCTCTCACTTGGCAAACTGCCCACACAATCGCAGTGTTGTACAGCTTGTTTCATCACCTTTGCCAAGTTGCCGCTCTCTCCGGCTCCCGGAGACGAAGAAGCTGCTTCTTCGCGCAAAGACGATTCTGCCGCTCACAGTGCTCTGCGGTGTGCGCCTTCTGCCGAAAGACGCCCGGGAGCGGTGCTTAGCTCTGCAGAGCACCGTACCTTCGTCTTTAGCCTCTCTTCTCGTCTACATCTTAGCAAAAAGCTTTTCCACTCTGTCTGGCAAGGAGAAACTGTGCCAGCACAGAAAACATCTCCCATCGTGTTCTAGAGGCTGCACGGAGGTCTGCCGAGTGATTTGCAAGAAGAGAAAGAAAGTTGTCCAAAACAGCTTGCAATCGAATGTTCATGTGAATAGAAAAGGCAGGAGAGTGGTCAGGTACTGTTTTCTCTCAGTTGGCAAGCTGCGCACACAATCGCAGTGTTGTACAGCTTGTTTCATCACCTTTGCGAAGTTGCCGCTCTCTCCGGCTCCCGGAGACGAAGAAGCTGCTTCTTCGCGCAAAGACGATTCTGCCGCTCACAGTGCTCTGCGGTGTGTGCCTTCTGCCGAAAGACGCCCGGGAGCGGTGGTTAGCTCTGCAGAGCACCGTACCTTCGTCTTTAGCCTCTCTTCTCGTCTACATCTTAGCAAAAAGCTTTTCCACTCTGTCTGGCAAGGAGAAACTGTGCCAGCACAAAAAACATCTCCCATCGTGTTCTAGAAGCTGCACGGAGGTCTGCCGAGTGTTTTGCAAGAAGAGAAAGAAAGTTGTCCAAAACAGCTTGCAATCGAATGTTCATGTGAATAGAAAAGGCAGGAGAGTGGTCAGGTACTGTTTTCTCTCACTTGGCAAGCTGCGCACACAATCGCAGTGTTGTACAGCTTGTTTCATCACCTTCGCCAAGTTGCCGCTCTCTCCGGCTCCCGGACACGAAGAAGCTGCTTCTTCGCGCAAAGACGATTCTGCCGCTCACAGTGCTCTGCGGTGTGTGCCTCCTGCCGAAAGAGGACCGGGAGCGGTGCTTAGCTCTGCAGAGCACCGTACCTTCGTCTTTAGCCTCTCTTCTCGTCTACATCTTAGCAAAAAGCTTTTCCACTCTGTCTGGCAAGGAGAAACTGTGCCAGCACAGAAAACATCTCCCATCGTGTTCTAGAGGCTGCACGGAGGTCTGCCGAGTGTTTTGCAAGAAGAGAAAGAAAGTTGTCCAAAACAGCTTGCAATCGAATGTTCATGTGAATAGAAAAGGCAGGAGAGTGGTCAGGTACTGTTTTCTCTCACTTGGCAAGCTGCGCACACAATCGCAGTGTTGTACAGCTTGTTTCATCACCTTTGCGAAGTTGCCGCTCTCTCCGGCTCCCGGAGACGAAGAAGCTGCTTCTTCGCGCAAAGATGATTCTGCCGCTCACAGAGCTCTGCAGTGTGTGTCTTCTGCCGAAAGAGGCCCGGGAGCTGTGCTTAGCTCTGCAGAGCACCATACCTTCGTCTTTAGCCTCTCTTCTCGTCTACATCTTAGCAAAAAGCTTTTCCACTCTGTCTGGCAAGGAGAAACTGTGCCAGCACAAAAAACATCTCCCATCGTGTTCTAGAGGCTGCACGGAGGTCTGCCGAGTGTTTTGCAAGAAGAGAAAGAAAGTTGTCCAAAACAGCTTGCAATCGAATGTTCATGTGAATAGAAAAGGCAGGAGAGTGGTCAGGTACTGTTTTCTCTCAGTTGGCAAGCTGCGCACACAATCGCAGTGTTGTACAGCTTGTTTCATCACCTTTGCGAAGTTGCCGCTCTCTCCGGCTCCCGGAGACGAAGAAGCTGCTTCTTCGCGCAAAGACGATTCTGCCGCTCACAGTGCTCTGCGGTGTGCGCCTTCTGCCGAAAGAGGTCCGGGAGCGGTGCTTAGCTCTGCAGAGCACCGTACCTTCGTCTTTAGCCTCTCTTCTCGTCTACATCTTAGCAAAAAGCTTTTCCACTCTGTCTGGCAAGGAGAAACTGTGCCAGCACAGAAAACATCTCCCATCGTGTTCTAGAGGCTGCACGGAGGTCTGCCGAGTGATTTGCAAGAAGAGAAAGAAAGTTGTCCAAAACAGCTTGCAATCGAATGTTCATGTGAATAGAAAAGGCAGGAGAGTGGTCAGGTACTGTTTTCTCTCAGTTGGCAAGCTGCGCACACAATCGCAGTGTTGTACAGCTTGTTTCATCACCTTTGCGAAGTTGCCGCTCTCTCCGGCTCCCGGAGACGAAGAAGCTGCTTCTTCGCGCAAAGACGATTCTGCCGCTCACAGTGCTCTGCGGTGTGTGCCTTCTGCCGAAAGACGCCCGGGAGCGGTGCTTAGCTCTGCAGAGCACCGTACCTTCGTCTTTAGCCTCTCTTCTCGTCTACATCTTAGCAAAAAGCTTTTCCACTCTGTCTGGCAAGGAGAAACTGTGCCAGCACAAAAAACATCTCCCATCGTGTTCTAGAGGCTGCACGGAGGTCTGCCGAGTGTTTTGCAAGAAGAGAAAGAAAGTTGTCCAAAACAGCTTGCAATCGAATGTTCATGTGAATAGAAAAGGCAGGAGAGTGGTCAGGTACTGTTTACTCTCACTTGGCAAGCTGCGCACACAATCGCAGTGTTGTACAGCTTGTTTCATCACCTTCGCCAAGTTGCCGCTCTCTCCGGCTCCCGGAGACGAAGAAGCTGCTTCTTCGCGCAAAGACGATTCTGCCGCTCACAGTGCTCTGCGGTGTGCGCCTTCTGCCGAAAGAGGTCCGGGAGCGGTGCTTAGCTCTGCAGAGCACCGTACCTTCGTCTTTAGCCTCTCTTCTCGTCTACATCTTAGCAAAAAGCTTTTCCACTCTGTCTGGCAAGGAGAAACTGTGCCAGCACAGAAAACATCTCCCATCGTGTTCTAGAGGCTGCACGGAGGTCTGACGAGTGTTTTGCAAGAAGAGAAAGAAAGTTGTCCAAAACAGCTTGCAATCGAATGTTCATGTGAATAGAAAAGGCAGGAGAGTGGTCAGGTACTGTTTTCTCTCACTTGGCAAGCTGCGCACACAATCGCAGTGTTGTACAGCTTGTTTCATCACGTTTGCGAAGTTGCCGCTCTCTCCGGCTCCCGGAGACGAAGAAGCTGCTTCTTCGCGCAAAGACGATTCTGCCGCTCACAGTGCTCTGCAGTGTGTGTCTTCTGCCGAAAGAAGCCCGGGAGCTGTGCTTAGCTCTGCAGAGCACCATACCTGCTTCTTTAGCCTCTCTTCTCGTCTACATCTAAGCAAAAAGCTTTTCCACTCTGTCTGGCAAGGAGAAACTGTGCCAGCACAGAAAACATCTCCCATCGTGTTCTAGAAGTTGCACGGATGTCTGCCGAGTGTTTTGCAAGAAGAGAAAGAAAGTTGTCCAAAACAGCTTGCAATCGAATGTTCATGTGAATAGAAAAGGCAGGAGAGTGGTCAGGTACTGTTTTCTCTCACTTGGCAAGCTGCGCACACAATCGCAGTGTTGTACAGCTTGTTTCATCACGTTTGCAAAGCTGCCGCTCTCTCCGGCTCCCGGAGACGAAGAAGCTGCTTCTTCGCGCCAAGACGATTCTGCCGCTCACAGTGCTCTGCGGTGTGCGCCTTCTGCCGAAAGACGCCCGGGAGCTGTACTTAGCTCTGCAGAGCACCGTACCTTCGTCTTTAGCCTCTCTTCTCGTCTACATCTTAGCAAAAAGCTTTTCCACTCTGTCTGGCAAGGAGAAACTGTGCCAGCACAGAAAACATCTCCCATCGTGTTCTAGAGGCTGCACGGAGGTCTGCCGAGTGTTTTGCAAGAAGAGAAAGAAAGTTGTCCAAAACAGCTTGCAATCGAATGTTCATGTGAATAGAAAAGGCAGGAGAGTGGTCAGGTACTGTTTTCTCTCACTTGGCAAGCTGCGCACACAATCGCAGTGTTGTACAGCTTGTTTCATCACCTTTGCGAAGTTGCCGCTCTCTCCGGCTCCCGGAGACGAAGAAGCTGCTTCTTCGCGCAAAGACGATTCTGCCGCTCACAGTGCTCTGCGGTGTGCGCCTTCTGCCGAAAGACGCCCGGGAGCGGTGCTTAGCTCTGCAGAGCACCGTACCTTCGTCTTTAGCCTCTCTTCTCGTCTACATCTTAGCAAAAAGCTTTTCCACTCTGTCTGGCAAGGAGAAACTGTGCCAGCACAGAAAACATCTCCCATCGTGTTCTAGAGGCTGCACGGAGGTCTGCCGAGTGTTTTGCAAGAAGAGAAAGAAAGTTGTCCAAAACAGCTTGCAATCGAATGTTCATGTGAATAGAAAAGGCAGGAGAGTGGTCAGGTACTGTTTTCTCTCAGTTGGCAAGCTGCGCACACAATCGCAGTGTTGTACAGCTTGTTTCAGCACCTTTGCGAAGTTGCCGCTCTCTCCGGCTCCCGGAGACGAAGAAGCTGCTTCATCGCGCAAAGACGATTCTGCCGCTCACAGTGCTCTGCGGTGTGCGCCTTCTGCCGAAAGACGCCCGGGAGCTGTACTTAGCTCTGCAGAGCACCGTACCTTCGTCTTTAGCCTCTCTTCTCGTCTACATCTTAGCAAAAAGCTTTTCCACTCTGTCTGGCAAGGAGAAACTGTGCCAGCACAGAAAACATCTCCCATCGTGTTCTAGAGGCTGCACGGAGGTCTGCCGAGTGTTTTGCAAGAAGAGAAAGAAAGTTGTCCAAAACAGCTTGCAATCGAATGTTCATGTGAATAGAAAAGGCAGGAGAGTGGTCAGGTACTGTTTTCTCTCACTTGGCAAACTGCCCACACAATCGCAGTGTTGTACAGCTTGTTTCATCACCTTTGCGAAGTTGCCGCTCTCTCCGGCTCCCGGAGACGAAGAAGCTGCTTCTTCGCGCAAAGACGATTCTGCCGCTCACAGTGCTCTGCGGTGTGCGCCTTCTGCCGAAAGACGCCCGGGAGCGGTGCTTAGCTCTGCAGAGCACCGTACCTTCGTCTTTAGCCTCTCTTCTCGTCTACATCTTAGCAAAAAGCTTTTCCACTCTGTCTGGCAAGGAGAAACTGTGCCAGCACAGAAAACATCTCCCATCGTGTTCTAGAGGCTGCACGGAGGTCTGCCGAGTGTTTTGCAAGAAGAGAAAGAAAGTTGTCCAAAACAGCTTGCAATCGAATGTTCATGTGAATAGAAAAGGCAGGAGAGTGGTCAGGTACTGTTTTCTCTCACTTGGCAAGCTGCGCACACAATCGCAGTGTTGTACAGCTTGTTTCATCACCTTTGCCAAGTTGCCGCTCTCTCCGGCTCCCGGAGACGAAGAAGCTGCTTCTTCGCGCAAAGACGATTCTGCCGCTCACAGTGCTCTGCGGTGTGTGCCTTCTGCCGAAAGACGCCCGGGAGCGGTGCTTAGCTCTGCAGAGCACCGTACCTTCGTCTTTACCCTCTCTTCTCGTCTACATCTTAGCAAAAAGCTTTTCCACTCTGTCTGGCAAGGAGAAACTGTGCCAGCACAAAAAACATCTCCCATCGTGTTCTAGAAGCTGCACGGAGGTCTGCCGAGTGTTTTGCAAGAAGAGAAAGAAAGTTGTCCAAAACAGCTTGCAATCGAATGTTCATGTGAATAGAAAAGGCAGGAGAGTGGTCAGGTACTGTTTTCTCTCAGTTGGCAAGCTGCGCACACAATCGCAGTGTTGTACAGGTTGTTTCATCACCTTTGCAAAGCTGCCGCTCTCTCCGGCTCCCGGAGACGAAGAAGCTGCTTCTTCGCACAAAGACGATTCTGCCGCTCACAGTGCTCTGCAGTGTGTGTCTTCTGCCGAAAGAGGCCCGGGCGCTGTGCTTAGCTCTGCAGAGCACCATACCTGCTTCTTTAGCCTCTCTTCTCGTCTACATCTTAGCAAAAAGCTTTTCCACTCTGTCTGGCAAGGAGAAACTGTGCCAGCACAAAAATCATCTCCCATCGTGTTCTAGAGGCTGCACGGAGGTCTGCCGAGTGTTTTGCAAGAAGAGAAAGAAAGTTGTCCAAAACAGCTTGCAATCGAATGTTCATGTGAATAGAAAAGGCAGGAGAGTGGTCAGGTACTGTTTTCTCTCACTTGGCAAGCTGCGCACACAATCGCAGTGTTGTACAGCTTGTTTCATCACCTTTGCGAAGTTGCCGCTCTCTCCGGCTCCCGGAGACGAAGAAGCTGCTTCTTCGCGCAAAGACGATTCTGCCGCTCACAGTGCTCTGCGGTGTGCGCCTTCTGCCGAAAGAGGTCCGGGAGCGGTGCTTAGCTCTGCAGAGCACCGTACCTTCGTCTTTAGCCTCTCTTCTCGTCTACATCTTAGCAAAAAGCTTTTCCACTCTGTCTGGCAAGGAGAAACTGTGCCAGCACAGAAAACATCTCCCATCGTGTTCTAGAGGCTGCACGGAGGTCTGCCGAGTGATTTGCAAGAAGAGAAAGAAAGTTGTCCAAAACAGCTTGCAATCGAATGTTCATGTGAATAGAAAAGGCAGGAGAGTGGTCAGGTACTGTTTTCTCTCAGTTGGCAAGCTGCGCACACAATCGCAGTGTTGTACAGCTTGTTTCATCACCTTTGCGAAGTTGCCGCTCTCTCCGGCTCCCGGAGACGAAGAAGCTGCTTCTTCGCGCAAAGACGATTCTGCCGCTCACAGTGCTCTGCGGTGTGTGCCTCCTGCCGAAAGACGCCCGGGAGCGGTGCTTAGCTCTGCAGAGCACCGTACCTTCGTCTTTAGCCTCTCTTCTCGTCTACATCTTAGCAAAAAGCTTTTCCACTCTGTCTGGCAAGGAGAAACTGTGCCAGCACAAAAAACATCTCCCATCGTGTTCTAGAGGCTGCACGGAGGTCTGCCGAGTGTTTTGCAAGAAGAGAAAGAAAGTTGTCCAAAACAGCTTGCAATCGAATGTTCATGTGAATAGAAAAGGCAGGAGAGTGGTCAGGTACTGTTTTCTCTCACTTGGCAAACTGCCCACACAATCGCAGTGTTGTACAGCTTGTTTCATCACCTTTGCGAAGTTGCCGCTCTCTCCGGCTCCCGGAGACGAAGAAGCTGCTTCTTCGCGCAAAGACGATTCTGCCGCTCACAGTGCTCTGCAGTGTGCGCCTTCTGCCGAAAGACGCCCGGGAGCGGTGCTTAGCTCTGCAGAGCACCGTACCTTCGTCTTTAGCCTCTCTTCTCGTCTACATCTTAGCAAAAAGCTTTTCCACTCTGTCTGGCAAGGAGAAACTGTGCCAGCACAGAAAACATCTCCCATCGTGTTCTAGAGGCTGCACGGAGGTCTGCCGAGTGTTTTGCAAGAAGAGAAAGAAAGTTGTCCAAAACAGCATGCAATCGAATGTTCATGTGAATAGAAAAGGCAGGAGAGTGGTCAGGTACTGTTTTCTCTCAGTTGGCAAGCTGCGCACACAATCGCAGTGTTGTACAGCTTGTTTCATCACCTTTGCCAAGTTGCCGCTCTCTCCGGCTCCCGGAGACGAAGAAGCTGCTTCTTCGCGCAAAGACGATTCTGCCGCTCACAGTGCTCTGCGGTGTGTGCCTTCTGCCGAAAGACGCCCGGGAGCGGTGCTTAGCTCTGCAGAGCACCGTACCTTCGTCTTTACCCTCTCTTCTCGTCTACATCTTAGCAAAAAGCTTTTCCACTCTGTCTGGCAAGGAGAAACTGTGCCAGCACAAAAAACATCTCCCATCGTGTTCTAGAAGCTGCACGGAGGTCTGCCGAGTGTTTTGCAAGAAGAGAAAGAAAGTTGTCCAAAACAGCTTGCAATCGAATGTTCATGTGAATAGAAAAGGCAGGAGAGTGGTCAGGTACTGTTTTCTCTCAGTTGGCAAGCTGCGCACACAATCGCAGTGTTGTACAGCTTGTTTCAGCACCTTTGCGAAGCTGCCGCTCTCTCCGGCTCCCGGAGACGAAGAAGCTGCTTCTTCGCGCAAAGACGATTCTGCCGCTCACAGTGCTCTGCGGTGTGTGCCTCCTGCCGAAAGAGGACCGGGAGCGGTGGTTAGCTCTGCAGAGCACCGTACCTTCGTCTTTAGCCTCTCTTCTCGTCTACATCTTAGCAAAAAGCTTTTCCACTCTGTCTGGCAAGGAGAAACTGTGCCAGCACAGAAAACATCTCCCATCGTGTTCTAGAAGCTGCACGGAGGTCTGCCGAGTGTTTTGCAAGAAGAGAAAGAAAGTTGTCCAAAACAGCTTGCAATCGAATGTTCATGTGAATAGAAAAGGCAGGAGAGTGGTCAGGTACTGTTTTCTCTCACTTGGCAAGCTGCGCACACAATCGCAGTGTTGTACAGCTTGTTTCATCACCTTTGCGAAGTTGCCGCTCTATCCGGCTCCCGGAGACGAAGAAGCTGCTTCTTCGCGCAAAGATGATTCTGCCGCTCACAGTGCTCTGCAGTGTGTGTCTTCTGCCGAAAGAGGCCCGGGAGCTGTGCTTAGCTCTGCAGAGCACCGTACCTGCTTCTTTAGCCTCTCTTCTCGTCTACATCTTAGCAAAAACCTTTTACACTCTGTCTGGCAAGGAGAAACTGTGCCAGCACAAAAAACATCTCCCATCGTGTTCTAGAGGCTGCACGGAGGTCTGCCGAGTGTTTTGCAAGAAGAGAAAGAAAGTTGTCCAAAACAGCTTGCAATCGAATGTTCATGTGAATAGAAAAGGCAGGAGAGTGGTCAGGTACTGTTTTCTCTCAGTTGGCAAGCTGCGCACACAATCGCAGTGTTGTACAGCTTGTTTCATCACCTTTGCGAAGTTGCCGCTCTCTCCGGCTCCCGGAGACGAAGAAGCTGCTTCTTCGCACAAAGACGATTCTGCCGCTCACAGTGCTCTGCAGTGTGTGTCTTCTGCCGAAAGAGGCCCGGGCGCTGTGCTTAGCTCTGCAGAGCACCATACCTGCTTCTTTAGCCTCTCTTCTCGTCTACATCTTAGCAAAAAGCTTTTCCACTCTGTCTGGCAAGGAGAAACTGTGCCAGCACAAAAATCATCTCCCATCGTGTTCTAGAGGCTGCACGGTGGTCTGCCGAGTGTTTTGCAAGAAGAGAAAGAAAGTTGTCCAAAACAGCTTGCAATCGAATGTTCATGTGAATAGAAAAGGCAGGAGAGTGGTCAGGTACTGTTTTCTCTCAGTTGGCAAGCTGCGCACACAATCGCAGTGTTGTACAGCTTGTTTCATCACCTTTGCGAAGTTGCCGCTCTCTCCGGCTCCGGGAGACGAAGAAGCTGCTTCTTCGCGCAAAGACGATTCTGCCGCTCACAGTGCTCTGCGGTGTGCGCCTTCTGCCGAAAGAGGTCCGGGAGCGGTGCTTAGCTCTGCAGAGCACCGGACCTTCGTCTTTAGCCTCTCTTCTCGTCTACATCTTAGCAAAAAGCTTTTCCACTCTGTCTGGCAAGGAGAAACTGTGCCAGCACAAAAAACATCTCCCATCGTGTTCTAGAGGCTGCACGGAGGTCTGCCGAGTGTTTTGCAAGAAGAGAAAGAAAGTTGTCCAAAACAGCTTGCAATCGAATGTTCATGTGAATAGAAAAGGCAGGAGAGTGGTCAGGTACTGTTTTCTCTCAGTTGGCAAGCTGCGCACACAATCGCAGTGTTGTACAGCTTGTTTCAGCACCTTTGCGAAGCTGCCGCTCTCTCCGGCTCCCGGAGACGAAGAAGCTGCTTCTTCGCGCAAAGACGATTCTGCCGCTCACAGTGCTCTGCGGTGTGTGCCTCCTGCCGAAAGAGGTCCGGGAGCGGTGCTTAGCTCTGCAGAGCACCGTACCTTCGTCTTTAGCCTCTCTTCTCGTCTACATCTTAGCAAAAAGCTTTTCCACTCTGTCTGGCAAGGAGAAACTGTGCCAGCACAGAAAACATCTCCCATCGTGTTCTAGAGGCTGCACGGAGGTCTGCCGAGTGTTTTGCAAGAAGAGAAAGAAAGTTGTCCAAAACAGCTTGCAATCGAATGTTCATGTGAATAGAAAAGGCAGGAGAGTGGTCAGGTACTGTTTTCTCTCACTTGGCAAGCTGCGCACACAATCGCAGTGTTGTACAGCTTGTTTCATCACCTTTGCCAAGTTGCCGCTCTCTCCGGCTCCCGGAGACGAAGAAGCTGCTTCTTCGCGCAAAGACGATTCTGCCGCTCACAGTGCTCTGCAGTGTGTGTCTTCTGCCGAAAGAGGCCCGGGAGCTGTGCTCTGCTCTGCAGAGCACCATACCTGCTTCTTTAGCCTCTCTTCTCGTCTACATCTTAGCAAAAAGCTTTTCCACTCTGTCTGGCAAGGAGAAACTGTGCCAGCACAGAAAACATCTCCCATCGTGTTCTAGAAGCTGCACGGATGTCTGCCGAGTGTTTTGAAAGAAGAGAAAGAAAGTTGTCCAAAACAGCTTGCAATCGAATGTTCATGTTAATAGAAAAGGCAGGAGAGTGGTCAGGTACTGTTTTCTCTCACTTGGCAAGCTGCGCACACAATCGCAGTGTTGTACAGCTTGTTTCATCACGTTTGCGAAGCTGCCGCTCTCTCCGGCTCCCGGAGACGAAGAAGCTGCTTCTTCGCGCAAAGACGATTCTGCCGCTCACTGTGCTCTGCAGTGTGCGCCTTCTGCCGAAAGAGGCCCGGGAGCGGTGCTTAGCTCTGCAGAGCACCGGACCTTCGTCTTTAGCCTCTCTTCTCGTCTACATCTTAGCAAAAAGCTTTTCCACTCTGTCTGGCAAGGAGAAACTGTGCCAGCACAGAAAACATCTCCCATCGTGTTCTAGAGGCTGCACGGAGGTCTGCCGAGTGTTTTGCAAGAAGAGAAAGAAAGTTGTCCAAAACAGCTTGCAATCGAATATTCATGTGATTAGAAAATGCAGGAGAGTGGTCAGGTACTGTTTTCTCACAGTTGTCATGCTGCGCACACAATCGCAGTGTTGTACAGCTTGTTTCAGCACCTTTGCGAAGTTGCCGCTCTCTCCGGCTCCCGGAGACGAAGAAGCTGCTTCTTCGCGCAAAGACGATTCTGCCGCTCACAGTGCTCTGCGGTGTGCGGCTTCTGCCGAAAGAGGTCCGAGAGCGGGGCTTAGCTCTGCAGAGCACCATACCTTCGTCTTTAGCCTCTCTTCTCGTCTACATCTAAGCAAAAAGCTTTTCCACTCTGTCTGGCAAGGAGAAACTGTGCCAGCACAAAAAATATCTCCCATCGTGTTCTAGAAGCTGCACGGAGGTCAGCCGAGTGTTTTGCAAGAAGAGAAAGAAAGTTGTCCAAAACAGCTTGCAATCGAATGTTCATGTGAATAGAAAAGGCAGGAGAGTGGTCAGGTACTGTTTTCTCTCACTTGGCAAGCTGAGCTCACAATCGCAGTGTTGTACAGCTTGTTTCATCACCTTTGCGAAGCTGCCGCTCTCTCCGGCTCCCGGAGACGAAGAAGCTGCTTCTTCGCGCAAAGACGATTCTGCCGCTCACAGTGCTCTGCGGTGTGTGCCTTCTGCCGAAAGAGGCCCGGGAGCGGTGCTTAGCTCTGCAGAGCCCCGTGCCTTCATCTTTAGCCTCTCTTCTCATCTACATCTTAGCAAAAAGCTTTTCCACTCTGTCTGGCAAGGAGAAACTGTGCCAGCACAAAAAACATCTCCCATCGTGTTCTAGAAGCTGCAAGGAGGTCTGCCGAGTGTTTTGCAAGAAGAGAAAGAAAGTTGTCCAAAACAGCTTGCAATCGAATGTTCATGTGAATAGAAAAGGCAGGAGAGTGGTCAGGTACTGTTTTCTCTCACTTGGCAAGCTGCGCACACAATCGCAGTGTTGTACAGCTTGTTTCATCACCTTTGCGAAGTTGCCG
This sequence comes from Melozone crissalis, assembly GCF_028551555.1. Taxonomy (NCBI): domain Eukaryota; kingdom Metazoa; phylum Chordata; class Aves; order Passeriformes; family Passerellidae; genus Melozone; species Melozone crissalis. The sequence continues at coordinate 155,790 of NW_026535998.1, read as the reverse complement.
CTCTCTCCGGCTCCCGGAGACGAGGAAGCTGCTTCTTCACGCAAAGACGATTCTGCCGCTCACAGTGCTCTGCGGTGTGCGCCTTCTGCCGAAAGACGCCCGGGAGCGGTGCTTAGCTCTGCAGAGCACCGTACCTTCGTCTTTACCCTCTCTTCTCGTCTACATCTTAGCAAAAAGCTTTTCCACTCTGTCTGGCAAGGAGAAACTGTGCCAGCACAGAAAACATCTCCCATCGTGTTCTAGAGGCTGCACGGAGGTCTGCCGAGTGTTTTGCAAGAAGAGAAAGAAAGTTGTCCAAAACAGCTTGCAATCGAAAGTTCATGTGAATAGAAAAGGCAGGAGAGTGGTCAGGTACTGTTTTCTCTCAGTTGGCAAGCTGCGCACACAATCGCAGTGTTGTACAGCTTGTTTCAGCACCTTTGCGAAGCTGCCGCTCTCTCCGGCTCCCGGAGACGAAGAAGCTGCTTCTTTGCGCCAAGACGATTCTGCCGCTCACAGTGCTCTGCGGTGTGCGCCTTCTGCCGAAAGACGCCCGGGAGCTGTACTTAGCTCTGCAGAGCACCGTACCTTCGTCTTTAGCCTCTCTTCTCGTCTACATCTTAGCAAAAAGCTTTTCCACTCTGTCTGGCAAGGAGAAACTGTGCCAGCACAGAAAACATCTCCCATCGTGTTCTAGAGGCTGCACGGAGGTCTGCCGAGTGTTTTGCAAGAAGAGAAAGAAAGTTGTCCAAAACAGCTTGCAATCGAATGTTCATGTTAATAGAAAGGCAGGAGAGTGGTCAGGTACTGTTTTCTCTCAGTTGGCAAACTGCGCACACAATCGCAGTGTTGTACAGCTTGTTTCATCACCTTTGCGAAGTTGCCGCTCTCTCCGGCTCCCGGAGACGAAGAAGCTGCTTCTTCGCGCAAAGACGATTCTGCCGCTCACAGTGCTCTGCGGTGTGTGCCTTCTGCCGAAAGACGCCCGGGAGCGGTGCTTAGCTCTGCAGAGCACCGTACCTTCGTCTTTAGCCTCTCTTCTCGTCTACATCTTAGCAAAAAGCTTTTCCACTCTGTCTGGCAAGGAGAAACTGTGCCAGCACAAAAAACATCTCCCATCGTGTTCTAGAGGCTGCACGGAGGTCTGCCGAGTGTTTTGCAAGAAGAGAAAGAAAGTTGTCCAAAACAGCTTGCAATCGAATGTTCATGTGAATAGAAAAGGCAGGAGAGTGGTCAGGTACTGTTTTCTCTCACTTGGCAAGCTGCGCACACAATCGCAGTGTTGTACAGCTTGTTTCATCACCTTCGCCAAGTTGCCGCTCTCTCCGGCTCCCGGAGACGAAGAAGCTGCTTCTTCGCGCAAAGACGATTCTGCCGCTCACAGTGCTCTGCGGTGTGCGCCTTCTGCCGAAAGAGGTCCGGGAGCGGTGCTTAGCTCTGCAGAGCACCGTACCTTCGTCTTTAGCCTCTCTTCTCGTCTACATCTTAGCAAAAAGCTTTTCCACTCTGTCTGGCAAGGAGAAACTGTGCCAGCACAGAAAACATCTCCCATCGTGTTCTAGAGGCTGCACGGAGGTCTGACGAGTGTTTTGCAAGAAGAGAAAGAAAGTTGTCCAAAACAGCTTGCAATCGAATGTTCATGTGAATAGAAAAGGCAGGAGAGTGGTCAGGTACTGTTTTCTCTCACTTGGCAAGCTGCGCACACAATCGCAGTGTTGTACAGCTTGTTTCATCACGTTTGCGAAGTTGCCGCTCTCTCCGGCTCCCGGAGACGAAGAAGCTGCTTCTTCGCGCAAAGACGATTCTGCCGCTCACAGTGCTCTGCAGTGTGTGTCTTCTGCCGAAAGAAGCCCGGGAGCTGTGCTTAGCTCTGCAGAGCACCATACCTGCTTCTTTAGCCTCTCTTCTCGTCTACATCTAAGCAAAAAGCTTTTCCACTCTGTCTGGCAAGGAGAAACTGTGCCAGCACAGAAAACATCTCCCATCGTGTTCTAGAAGCTGCACGGATGTCTGCCGAGTGTTTTGCAAGAAGAGAAAGAAAGTTGTCCAAAACAGCTTGCAATCGAATGTTCATGTGAATAGAAAAGGCAGGAGAGTGGTCAGGTACTGTTTTCTCTCACTTGGCAAGCTGCGCACACAATCGCAGTGTTGTACAGCTTGTTTCATCACGTTTGCGAAGCTGCCGCTCTCTCCGGCTCCCGGAGACGAAGAAGCTGCTTCTTCGCGCAAAGACGATTCTGCCGCTCACTGTGCTCTGCAGTGTGCGCCTTCTGCCGAAAGAGGCCCGGGAGCGGTGCTTAGCTCTGCAGAGCACCGGACCTTCGTCTTTAGCCTCTCTTCTCGTCTACATCTTAGCAAAAAGCTTTTCCACTCTGTCTGGCAAGGAGAAACTGTGCCAGCACAGAAAACATCTCCCATCGTGTTCTAGAGGCTGCACGGAGGTCTGCCAAGTGTTTTGCAAGAAGAGAAAGAAAGTTGTCCAAAACAGCTTGCAATCGAATATTCATGTGATTAGAAAATGCAGGAGAGTGGTCAGGTACTGTTTTCTCTCACTTGGCAAGCTGCGCACACAATCGCAGTGTTGTACAGCTTGTTTCATCACCTTTGCGAAGTTGCCGCTCTCTCCGGCTCCCGGAGACGAGGAAGCTGCTTCTTCGCGCAAAGACGATTCTGCCGCTCACAGTGCTCTGCGGTGTGCGCCTTCTGCCGAAAGACGCCCGGGAGCGGTGCTTAGCTCTGCAGAGCACCGTACCTTCGTCTTTAGCCTCTCTTCTCGTCTACATCTTAGCAAAAAGCTTTTCCACTCTGTCTGGCAAGGAGAAACTGTGCCAGCACAGAAAACATCTCCCATCGTGTTCTAGAGGCTGCACGGAGGTCTGCCGAGTGTTTTGCAAGAAGAGAAAGAAAGTTGTCCAAAACAGCTTGCAATCGAATGTTCATGTGAATAGAAAAGGCAGGAGAGTGGTCAGGTACTGTTTTCTCTCACTTGGCAAGCTGCGCACACAATCGCAGTGTTGTACAGCTTGTTTCATCACGTTTGCGAAGCTGCCGCTCTCTCCGGCTCCCGGAGACGAAGAAGCTGCTTCTTCGCGCAAAGACGATTCTGCCGCTCACTGTGCTCTGCAGTGTGCGCCTTCTGCCGAAAGAGGCCCGGGAGCGGTGCTTAGCTCTGCAGAGCACCGGACCTTCGTCTTTAGCCTCTCTTCTCGTCTACATCTTAGCAAAAAGCTTTTCCACTCTGTCTGGCAAGGAGAAACTGTGCCAGCACAGAAAACATCTCCCATCGTGTTCTAGAGGCTGCACGGAGGTCTGCCAAGTGTTTTGCAAGAAGAGAAAGAAAGTTGTCCAAAACAGCTTGCAATCGAATATTCATGTGATTAGAAAATGCAGGAGAGTGGTCAGGTACTGTTTTCTCTCACTTGGCAAGCTGCGCACACAATCGCAGTGTTGTACAGCTTGTTTCATCACCTTTGCGAAGTTGCCGCTCTCTCCGGCTCCCGGAGACGAGGAAGCTGCTTCTTCGCGCAAAGACGATTCTGCCGCTCACAGTGCTCTGCGGTGTGCGCCTTCTGCCGAAAGACGCCCGGGAGCGGTGCTTAGCTCTGCAGAGCACCGTACCTTCGTCTTTAGCCTCTCTTCTCGTCTACATCTTAGCAAAAAGCTTTTCCACTCTGTCTGGCAAGGAGAAACTGTGCCAGCACAGAAAACATCTCCCATCGTGTTCTAGAGGCTGCACGGAGGTCTGCCGAGTGTTTTGCAAGAAGAGAAAGAAAGTTGTCCAAAACAGCTTGCAATCGAAAGTTCATGTGAATAGAAAAGGCAGGAGAGTGGTCAGGTACTGTTTTCTCTCAGTTGGCAAGCTGCGCACACAATCGCAGTGTTGTACAGCTTGTTTCAGCACCTTTGCGAAGCTGCCGCTCTCTCCGGCTCCCGGAGACGAAGAAGCTGCTTCTTCGCGCCAAGACGATTCTGCCGCTCACAGTGCTCTGCGGTGTGCGCCTTCTGCCGAAAGACGCCCGGGAGCTGTACTTAGCTCTGCAGAGCACCGTACCTTCGTCTTTAGCCTCTCTTCTCGTCTACATCTTAGCAAAAAGCTTTTCCACTCTGTCTGGCAAGGAGAAACTGTGCCAGCACAGAAAACATCTCCCATCGTGTTCTAGAGGCTGCACGGAGGTCTGCCGAGTGTTTTGCAAGAAGAGAAAGAAAGTTGTCCAAAACAGCTTGCAATCGAATGTTCATGTTAATAGAAAAGGCAGGAGAGTGGTCAGGTACTGTTTTCTCTCAGTTGGCAAACTGCGCACACAATCGCAGTGTTGTACAGCTTGTTTCATCACCTTTGCGAAGTTGCCGCTCTCTCCGGCTCCCGGAGACGAAGAAGCTGCTTCTTCGCGCAAAGACGATTCTGCCGCTCACAGTGCTCTGCGGTGTGCGCCTTCTGCCGAAAGAGGTCCGGGAGCGGTGCTTAGCTCTGCAGAGCCCCGTACCTTCGTCTTTAGCCTCTCTTCTCGTCTACATCTTAGCAAAAAGCTTTTCCACTCTGTCTGGCAAGGAGAAACTGTGCCAGCACAGAAAACATCTCCCATCGTGTTCTAGAGGCTGCACGGAGGTCTGCCGAGTGTTTTGCAAGAAGAGAAAGAAAGTTGTCCAAAACAGCTTGCAATCGAATGTTCATGTGAATAGAAAAGGCAGGAGAGTGGTCAGGTACTGTTTTCTCTCAGTTGGCAAGCTGCGCACACAATCGCAGTGTTGTACAGCTTGTTTCATCACCTTTGCGAAGTTGCCGCTCTCTCCGGCTCCCGGAGACGAAGAAGCTGCTTCTTCGCGCAAAGACGATTCTGCCGCTCACAGTGCTCTGCGGTGTGTGCCTTCTGCCGAAAGACGCCCGGGAGCGGTGCTTAGCTCTGCAGAGCACCGTACCTTCGTCTTTAGCCTCTCTTCTCGTCTACATCTTAGCAAAAAGCTTTTCCACTCTGTCTGGAAAGGAGAAACTGTGCCAGCACAAAAAACATCTCCCATCGTGTTCTAGAGGCTGCACGGAGGTCTGCCGAGTGTTTTGCAAGAAGAGAAAGAAAGTTGTCCAAAACAGCTTGCAATCGAATGTTCATGTGAATAGAAAAGGCAGGAGAGTGTTCAGGTACTGTTTTCTCTCACTTGGCAAGCTGCGCACACAATCGCAGTGTTGTACAGCTTGTTTCATCACCTTCGCCAAGTTGCCGCTCTCTCCGGCTCCCGGAGACGAAGAAGCTGCTTCTTCGCGCAAAGACGATTCTGCCGCTCACAGTGCTCTGCGGTGTGCGCCTTCTGCCGAAAGAGGTCCGGGAGCGGTGCTTAGCTCTGCAGAGCACCGTACCTTCGTCTTTAGCCTCTCTTCTCGTCTACATCTTAGCAAAAAGCTTTTCCACTCTGTCTGGCAAGGAGAAACTGTGCCAGCACAGAAAACATCTCCCATCGTGTTCTAGAGGCTGCACGGAGGTCTGCCGAGTGTTTTGCAAGAAGAGAAAGAAAGTTGTCCAAAACAGCTTGCAATCGAATGTTCATGTGAATAGAAAAGGCAGGAGAGTGGTCAGGTACTGTTTTCTCTCACTTGGCAAGCTGCGCACACAATCGCAGTGTTGTACAGCTTGTTTCATCACGTTTGCGAAGTTGCCGCTCTCTCCGGCTCCCGGAGACGAAGAAGCTGCTTCTTCGCGCAAAGACGATTCTGCCGCTCACAGTGCTCTGCAGTGTGTGTCTTCTGCCGAAAGAAGCCCGGGAGCTGTGCTTAGCTCTGCAGAGCACCATACCTGCTTCTTTAGCCTCTCTTCTCGTCTACATCTAAGCAAAAAGCTTTTCCACTCTGTCTGGCAAGGAGAAACTGTGCCAGCACAGAAAACATCTCCCATCGTGTTCTAGAAGCTGCACGGAGGTCTGCCGAGTGTTTTGCAAGAAGAGAAAGAAAGTTGTCCAAAACAGCTTGCAATCGAATGTTCATGTGAATAGAAAAGGCAGGAGAGTGGTCAGGTACTGTTTTCTCTCACTTGGCAAGCTGCGCACACAATCGCAGTGTTGTACAGCTTGTTTCATCACGTTTGCGAAGCTGCCGCTCTCTCCGGCTCCCGGAGACGAAGAAGCTGCTTCTTCGCGCAAAGACGATTCTGCCGCTCACTGTGCTCTGCAGTGTGCGCCTTCTGCCGAAAGAGGCCCGGGAGCGGTGCTTAGCTCTGCAGAGCACCGGACCTTCGTCTTTAGCCTCTCTTCTCGTCTACATCTTAGCAAAAAGCTTTTCCACTCTGTCTGGCAAGGAGAAACTGTGCCAGCACAGAAAACATCTCCCATCGTGTTCTAGACGCTGCACGGAGGTCTGCCGAGTGTTTTGCAAGAAGAGAAAGAAAGTTGTCCAAAACAGCTTGCAATCGAATATTCATGTGATTAGAAAATGCAGGAGAGTGGTCAGGTACTGTTTTCTCACAGTTGTCATGCTGCGCACACAATCGCAGTGTTGTACAGCTTGTTTCATCACCTTTGCGAAGTTGCCGCTCTCTCCGGCTCCCGGAGACGAAGAAGCTGCTTCTTCGCGCAAAGACGATTCTGCCGCTCACAGTGCTCTGCGGTGTGCGGCTTCTGCCGAAAGAGGTCCGAGAGCGGGGCTTAGCTCTGTAGAGCACCATACCTTCGTCTTTAGCCTCTCTTCTCGTCTACATCTAAGCAAAAACCTTTTCCACTCTGTCTGGCAAGGAGAAACTGTGCCACCACAAAAAATATCTCCCATCGTGTTCTAGAAGCTGCACGGAGGTCAGCCGAGTGTTTTGCAAGAAGAGAAAGAAAGTTGTCCAAAACAGCTTGCAATCGAATGTTCATGTGAATAGAAAAGGCAGGAGAGTGGTCAGGTACTGTTTTCTCTCACTTGGCAAGCTGAGCTCACAATCGCAGTGTTGTACAGCTTGTTTCATCACCTTTGCGAAGCTGCCGCTCTCTCCGGCTCCCGGAGACGAAGAAGCTGCTTCTTCGCGCAAAGACGATTCTGCCGCTCACAGTGCTCTGCGGTGTGTGCCTTCTGCCGAAAGAGGCCCGGGAGCGGTGCTTAGCTCTGCAGAGCCCCGTACCTTCATCTTTAGCCTCTCTTCTCATCTACATCTTAGCAAAAACCTTTTCCACTCTGTCTGGCAAGGAGAAACTGTGCCAGCACGAAAAACATCTCCCATCGTGTTCTAGAAGCTGCAAGGAGGTCTGCCGAGTGTTTTGCAAGAAGAGAAAGAAAGTTGTCCAAAACAGCTTGCAATCGAATGTTCATGTGAATAGAAAAGGCAGGAGAGTGGTCAGGTACTGTTTTCTCTCACTTGGCAAGCTGCGCACACAATCGCAGTGTTGTACAGCTTGTTTCATCACCTTTGCGAAGTTGCCGCTCTCTCCGGCTCCCGGAGACGAGGAAGCTGCTTCTTCGCGCAAAGACGATTCTGCCGCTCACAGTGCTCTGCGGTGGGCGCCTTCTGCCGAAAGACGCCCGGGAGCGGTGCTTAGCTCTGCAGAGCACCGTACCTTCGTCTTTACCCTCTCTTCTCGTCTACATTTTAGCAAAAAGCTTTTCCACTCTGTCTGGCAAGGAGAAACTGTGCCAGCACAGAAAACATCTCCCATCGTGTTCTAGAGGCTGCACGGAGGTCTGCCGAGTGTTTTGCAAGAAGAGAAAGAAAGTTGTCCAAAACAGCTTGCTATCGAAAGTTCATGTGAATAGAAAAGGCAGGAGAGTGGTCAGGTACTGTTTTCTCTCACTTGGCAAGCTGCGCACACAATCGCAGTGTTGTACAGCTTGTTTCAGCACCTTTGCGAAGCTGCCGCTCTCTCCGGCTCCCGGAGACGAAGAAGCTGCTTCTTCGCGCCAAGACGATTCTGCCGCTCACAGTGCTCTGCGGTGTGCGCCTTCTGCCGAAAGACGCCCGGGAGCTGTACTTAGCTCTGCAGAGCACCGTACCTTCGTCTTTAGCCTCTCTTCTCGTCTACATCTTAGCAAAAAGCTTTTCCACTCTGTCTGGCAAGGAGAAACTGTGCCAGCACAGAAAACATCTCCCATCGTGTTCTAGAGGCTGCACGGAGGTCTGCCGAGTGTTTTGCAAGAAGAGAAAGAAAGTTGTCCAAAACAGCTTGCAATCGAATGTTCATGTTAATAGAAAAGGCAGGAGAGTGGTCAGGTACTGTTTTCTCTCAGTTGGCAAACTGCGCACACAATCGCAGTGTTGTACAGCTTGTTTCATCACCTTTGCGAAGTTGCCGCTCTCTCCGGCTCCCGGAGACGAAGAAGCTGCTTCTTCGCGCAAAGACGATTCTGCCGCTCACAGTGCTCTGCGGTGTGCGCCTTCTGCCGAAAGAGGTCCGGGAGCGGTGCTTAGCTCTGCAGAGCACCGTACCTTCGTCTTTAGCCTCTCTTCTCGTCTACATCTTAGCAAAAAGCTTTTCCACTCTGTCTGGCAAGGAGAAACTGTGCCAGCACAGAAAACATCTCCCATCGTTTTCTAGAGGCTGCACGGAGGTCTGCCGAGTGATTTGCAAGAAGAGAAAGAAAGTTGTCCAAAACAGCTTGCAATCGAATGTTCATGTGAATAGAAAAGGCAGGAGAGTGGTCAGGTACTGTTTTCTCTCAGTTGGCAAGCTGCGCACACAATCGCAGTGTTGTACAGCTTGTTTCAGCACCTTTGCGAAGTTGCCGCTCTCTCCGGCTCCCGGAGACGAAGAAGCTGCTTCTTCGCGCAAAGACGATTCTGCCGCTCACAGTGCTCTGCGGTGTGCGGCTTCTGCCGAAAGAGGTCCGAGAGCGGGGCTTAGCTCTGCAGAGCACCATACCTTCGTCTTTAGCCTCTCTTCTCGTCTACATCTAAGCAAAAAGCTTTTCCACTCTGTCTGGCAAGGAGAAACTGTGCCAGCACAAAAAATATCTCCCATCGTGTTCTAGAGGCTGCACGGAGGTCTGCCGAGTGTTTTGCAAGAAGAGAAAGAAAGTTGTCCAAAACAGCTTGCAATCGAAAGTTCATGTGAATAGAAAAGGCAGGAGAGTGGTCAGGTACTGTTTTCTCTCAGTTGGCAAGCTGCGCACACAATCGCAGTGTTGTACAGCTTGTTTCAGCACCTTTGCGAAGCTGCCGCTCTCTCCGGCTCCCGGAGACGAAGAAGCTTCTTCTTCGCGCCAAGACGATTCTGCCGCTCACAGTGCTCTGCGGTGTGCGCCTTCTGCCGAAAGACGCCCGGGAGCTGTACTTAGCTCTGCAGAGCACCGTACCTTCGTCTTTAGCCTCTCTTCTCGTCTACATCTTAGCAAAAAGCTTTTCCACTCTGTCTGGCAAGGAGAAACTGTGCCAGCACAGAAAACATCTCCCATCGTGTTCTAGAGGCTGCACGCAGGTCTGCCGAGTGTTTTGCAAGAAGAGAAAGAAAGTTGTCCAAAACAGCTTGCAATCGAATGTTCATGTTAATAGAAAAGGCAGGAGAGTGGTCAGGTACTGTTTTCTCTCAGTTGGCAAACTGCCCACACAATCGCAGTGTTGTACAGCTTGTTTCATCACCTTTGCGAAGTTGCCGCTCTCTCCGGCTCCCGGAGACGAAGAAGCTGCTTCTTCGCGCAAAGACGATTCTGCCGCTCACAGTGCTCTGCGGTGTGCGCCTTCTGCCGAAAGAGGTCCGGGAGCGGTGCTTAGCTCTGCAGAGCACCGTACCTTCGTCTTTAGCCTCTCTTCTCGTCTACATCTTAGCAAAAAGCTTTTCCACTCTGTCTGGCAAGGAGAAACTGTGCCAGCACAGAAAACATCTCCCATCGTGTTCTAGAGGCTGCACGGAGGTCTGCCGAGTGATTTGCAAGAAGAGAAAGAAAGTTGTCCAAAACAGCTTGCAATCGAATGTTCATGTGAATAGAAAAGGCAGGAGAGTGGTCAGGTACTGTTTTCTCTCAGTTGGCAAGCTGCGCACACAATCGCAGTGTTGTACAGCTTGTTTCAGCACCTTTGCGAAGTTGCCGCTCTCTCCGGCTCCCGGAGACGAAGAAGCTGCTTCTTCGCGCAAAGACGATTCTGCCGCTCACAGTGCTCTGCGGTGTGTGCCTTCTGCCGAAAGACGCCCGGGAGCGGTGCTTAGCTCTGCAGAGCACCGTACCTTCGTCTTTAGCCTCTCTTCTCGTCTACATCTTAGCAAAAAGCTTTTCCACTCTGTCTGGCAAGGAGAAACTGTGCCAGCACAAAAAACATCTCCCATCGTGTTCTAGAGGCTGCACGGAGGTCTGCCGAGTGTTTTGCAAGAAGAGAAAGAAAGTTGTCCAAAACAGCTTGCAATCGAATGTTCATGTGAATAGAAAAGGCAGGAGAGTGGTCAGGTACTGTTTTCTCTCACTTGGCAAGCTGCGCACACAATCGCAGTGTTGTACAGCTTGTTTCAGCACCTTTGCGAAGCTGCCGCTCTCTCCGGCTCCCGGAGACGAAGAAGCTGCTTCTTCGCGCAAAGACGATTCTGCCGCTCACAGTGCTCTGCGGTGTGTGCCTCCTGCCGAAAGAGGCCCGGGAGCGGTGCTTAGCTCTGCAGAGCACCGTACCTTCGTCTTTAGCCTCTCTTCTCGTCTACATCTTAGCAAAAAGCTTTTCCACTCTGTCTGGCAAGGAGAAACTGTGCCAGCACAGAAAACATCTCCCATCGTGTTCTAGAGGCTGCACGGAGGTCTGCCGAGTGTTTTGCAAGAAGAGAAAGAAAGTTGTCCAAAACAGCTTGCAATCGAATGTTCATGTTAATAGAAAAGGCAGGAGAGTGGTCAGGTACTGTTTTCTCTCAGTTGGCAAACTGCGCACACAATCGCAGTGTTGTACAGCTTGTTTCATCACCTTTGCCAAGTTGCCGCTCTCTCCGGCTCCCGGAGACGAAGAAGCTGCTTCTTCGCGCAAAGACGATTCTGCCGCTCACAGTGCTCTGCGGTGTGCGCCTTCTGCCGAAAGAGGTCCGGGAGCGGTGCTTAGCTCTGCAGAGCACCATACCTGCTTCTTTAGCCTCTCTTCTCGTCTACATCTTAGCAAAAAGCTTTTCCACTCTGTCTGGCAAGGAGAAACTGTGCCAGCACAGAAAACATCTCCCATCGTGTTCTAGAAGCTGCACGGATGTCTGTCGATTGTTTTGCAAGAAGAGAAAGAAAGTTGTCCAAAACAGCTTGCAATCGAATGTTCATGTGAATAGAAAAGGCAGGAGAGTGGTCAGGTACTGTTTTCTCTCACTTGGCAAGCTGCGCACACAATCGCAGTGTTGTACAGCTTGTTTCATCACCTTTGCCAAGTTGCCGCTCTCTCCGGCTCCCGGAGACGAAGAAGCTGCTTCTTCGCGCAAAGACGATTCTGCCGCTCACAGTGCTCTGCGGTGTGCGCCTTCTGCCGAAAGAGGCCCGGGAGCGGTGCTTAGCTCTGCAGAGCACCGTACCTTCGTCTTTAGCCTCTCTTCTCGTCTACATCTTAGCAAAAAGCTTTTCCACTCTGTCTCGCAAGGAGAAACTGTGCCAGCACAAAAATCATCTCCCATCGTGTTCAAGAGGCTGCACGGAGGTCTGCCGAGTGTTTTGCAAGAAGAGAAAGAAAGTTGTCCAAAACAGCTTGCAATCGAATGTTCATGTGAATAGAAAAGGCAGGAGAGTGGTCAGGTACTGTTTTCTCTCACTTGGCAAACTGCCCACACAATCGCAGTGTTGTACAGCTTGTTTCATCACCTTTGCGAAGTTGCCGCTCTCTCCGGCTCCCGGAGACGAAGAAGCTGCTTCTTCGCGCAAAGACGATTCTGCCGCTCACAGTGCTCTGCAGTGTGCGCCTTCTGCCGAAAGACGCCCGGGAGCGGTGCTTAGCTCTGCAGAGCACCGTACCTTCGTCTTTAGCCTCTCTTCTCGTCTACATCTTAGCAAAAAGCTTTTCCACTCTGTCTGGCAAGGAGAAACTGTGCCAGCACAGAAAACATCTCCCATCGTGTTCTAGAGGCTGCACGGAGGTCTGCCGAGTGTTTTGCAAGAAGAGAAAGAAAGTTGTCCAAAACAGCATGCAATCGAATGTTCATGTGAATAGAAAAGGCAGGAGAGTGGTCAGGTACTGTTTTCTCTCAGTTGGCAAGCTGCGCACACAATCGCAGTGTTGTACAGCTTGTTTCATCACCTTTGCCAAGTTGCCGCTCTCTCCGGCTCCCGGAGACGAAGAAGCTGCTTCTTCGCGCAAAGACGATTCTGCCGCTCACAGTGCTCTGCGGTGTGTGCCTTCTGCCGAAAGACGCCCGGGAGCGGTGCTTAGCTCTGCAGAGCACCGTACCTTCGTCTTTACCCTCTCTTCTCGTCTACATCTTAGCAAAAAGCTTTTCCACTCTGTCTGGCAAGGAGAAACTGTGCCAGCACAAAAAACATCTCCCATCGTGTTCTAGAAGCTGCACGGAGGTCTGCCGAGTGTTTTGCAAGAAGAGAAAGAAAGTTGTCCAAAACAGCTTGCAATCGAATGTTCATGTGAATAGAAAAGGCAGGAGAGTGGTCAGGTACTGTTTTCTCTCAGTTGGCAAGCTGCGCACACAATCGCAGTGTTGTACAGCTTGTTTCAGCACCTTTGCGAAGCTGCCGCTCTCTCCGGCTCCCGGAGACGAAGAAGCTGCTTCTTCGCGCAAAGACGATTCTGCCGCTCACAGTGCTCTGCGGTGTGTGCCTCCTGCCGAAAGAGGACCGGGAGCGGTGGTTAGCTCTGCAGAGCACCGTACCTTCGTCTTTAGCCTCTCTTCTCGTCTACATCTTAGCAAAAAGCTTTTCCACTCTGTCTGGCAAGGAGAAACTGTGCCAGCACAGAAAACATCTCCCATCGTGTTCTAGAAGCTGCACGGAGGTCTGCCGAGTGTTTTGCAAGAAGAGAAAGAAAGTTGTCCAAAACAGCTTGCAATCGAATGTTCATGTGAATAGAAAAGGCAGGAGAGTGGTCAGGTACTGTTTTCTCTCACTTGGCAAGCTGCGCACACAATCGCAGTGTTGTACAGCTTGTTTCATCACCTTTGCGAAGTTGCCGCTCTATCCGGCTCCCGGAGACGAAGAAGCTGCTTCTTCGCGCAAAGATGATTCTGCCGCTCACAGTGCTCTGCAGTGTGTGTCTTCTGCCGAAAGAGGCCCGGGAGCTGTGCTTAGCTCTGCAGAGCACCGTACCTGCTTCTTTAGCCTCTCTTCTCGTCTACATCTTAGCAAAAACCTTTTACACTCTGTCTGGCAAGGAGAAACTGTGCCAGCACAAAAAACATCTCCCATCGTGTTCTAGAGGCTGCACGGAGGTCTGCCGAGTGTTTTGCAAGAAGAGAAAGAAAGTTGTCCAAAACAGCTTGCAATCGAATGTTCATGTGAATAGAAAAGGCAGGAGAGTGGTCAGGTACTGTTTTCTCTCAGTTGGCAAGCTGCGCACACAATCGCAGTGTTGTACAGCTTGTTTCATCACCTTTGCGAAGTTGCCGCTCTCTCCGGCTCCCGGAGACGAAGAAGCTGCTTCTTCGCACAAAGACGATTCTGCCGCTCACAGTGCTCTGCAGTGTGTGTTTTCTGCCGAAAGAGGCCCGGGCGCTGTGCTTAGCTCTGCAGAGCACCATACCTGCTTCTTTAGCCTCTCTTCTCGTCTACATCTTAGCAAAAAGCTTTTCCACTCTGTCTGGCAAGGAGAAACTGTGCCAGCACAAAAATCATCTCCCATCGTGTTCTAGAGGCTGCACGGTGGTCTGCCGAGTGTTTTGCAAGAAGAGAAAGAAAGTTGTCCAAAACAGCTTGCAATCGAATGTTCATGTGAATAGAAAAGGCAGGAGAGTGGTCAGGTACTGTTTTCTCTCAGTTGGCAAGCTGCGCACACAATCGCAGTGTTGTACAGCTTGTTTCATCACCTTTGCGAAGTTGCCGCTCTCTCCGGCTCCGGGAGACGAAGAAGCTGCTTCTTCGCGCAAAGACGATTCTGCCGCTCACAGTGCTCTGCGGTGTGCGCCTTCTGCCGAAAGAGGTCCGGGAGCGGTGCTTAGCTCTGCAGAGCACCGGACCTTCGTCTTTAGCCTCTCTTCTCGTCTACATCTTAGCAAAAAGCTTTTCCACTCTGTCTGGCAAGGAGAAACTGTGCCAGCACAAAAAACATCTCCCATCGTGTTCTAGAGGCTGCACGGAGGTCTGCCGAGTGTTTTGCAAGAAGAGAAAAAAAGTTGTCCAAAACAGCTTGCAATCGAATGTTCATGTGAATAGAAAAGGCAGGAGAGTGGTCAGGTACTGTTTTCTCTCACTTGGCAAGCTGCGCACACAATCGCAGTGTTGTACAGCTTGTTTCAGCACCTTTGCGAAGTTGCCGCTCTCTCCGGCTCCCGGAGACGAAGAAGCTGCTTCTTCGCGCAAAGACGATTCTGCCGCTCACAGTGCTCTGCGGTGTGTGCCTCCTGCCGAAAGAGGTCCGGGAGCGGTGCTTAGCTCTGCAGAGCACCGTACCTTCGTCTTTAGCCTCTCTTCTCGTCTACATCTTAGCAAAAAGCTTTTCCACTCTGTCTGGCAAGGAGAAACTGTGCCAGCACAGAAAACATCTCCCATCGTGTTCTAGAGGCTGCACGGAGGTCTGCCGAGTGTTTTGCAAGAAGAGAAAGAAAGTTGTCCAAAACAGCTTGCAATCGAATGTTCATGTGAATAGAAAAGGCAGGAGAGTGGTCAGGTACTGTTTTCTCTCACTTGGCAAGCTGCGCACACAATCGCAGTGTTGTACAGCTTGTTTCATCACCTTTGCCAAGTTGCCGCTCTCTCCGGCTCCCGGAGACGAAGAAGCTGCTTCTTCGCGCAAAGACGATTCTGCCGCTCACAGTGCTCTGCAGTGTGTGTCTTCTGCCGAAAGAGGCCCGGGAGCTGTGCTCTGCTCTGCAGAGCACCATACCTGCTTCTTTAGCCTCTCTTCTCGTCTACATCTTAGCAAAAAGCTTTTCCACTCTGTCTGGCAAGGAGAAACTGTGCCAGCACAGAAAACATCTCCCATCGTGTTCTAGAAGCTGCACGGATGTCTGCCGAGTGTTTTGAAAGAAGAGAAAGAAAGTTGTCCAAAACAGCTTGCAATCGAATGTTCATGTTAATAGAAAAGGCAGGAGAGTGGTCAGGTACTGTTTTCTCTCACTTGGCAAGCTGCGCACACAATCGCAGTGTTGTACAGCTTGTTTCATCACGTTTGCGAAGCTGCCGCTCTCTCCGGCTCCCGGAGACGAAGAAGCTGCTTCTTCGCGCAAAGACGATTCTGCCGCTCACTGTGCTCTGCAGTGTGCGCCTTCTGCCGAAAGAGGCCCGGGAGCGGTGCTTAGCTCTGCAGAGCACCGGACCTTCGTCTTTAGCCTCTCTTCTCGTCTACATCTTAGCAAAAAGCTTTTCCACTCTGTCTGGCAAGGAGAAACTGTGCCAGCACAGAAAACATCTCCCATCGTGTTCTAGAGGCTGCACGGAGGTCTGCCGAGTGTTTTGCAAGAAGAGAAAGAAAGTTGTCCAAAACAGCTTGCAATCGAATATTCATGTGATTAGAAAATGCAGGAGAGTTGTCAGGTACTGTTTTCTCACAGTTGTCATGCTGCGCACACAATCGCAGTGTTGTACAGCTTGTTTCAGCACCTTTGCGAAGTTGCCGCTCTCTCCGGCTCCCGGAGACGAAGAAGCTGCTTCTTCGCGCAAAGACGATTCTGCCGCTCACAGTGCTCTGCGGTGTGCGGCTTCTGCCGAAAGAGGTCCGAGAGCGGGGCTTAGCTCTGCAGAGCACCATACCTTCGTCTTTAGCCTCTCTTCTCGTCTACATCTAAGCAAAAAGCTTTTCCACTCTGTCTGGCAAGGAGAAACTGTGCCAGCACAAAAAATATCTCCCATCGTGTTCTAGAAGCTGCACGGAGGTCAGCCGAGTGTTTTGCAAGAAGAGAAAGAAAGTTGTCCAAAACAGCTTGCAATCGAATGTTCATGTGAATAGAAAAGGCAGGAGAGTGGTCAGGTACTGTTTTCTCTCACTTGGCAAGCTGAGCTCACAATCGCAGTGTTGTACAGCTTGTTTCATCACCTTTGCGAAGCTGCCGCTCTCTCCGGCTCCCGGAGACGAAGAAGCTGCTTCTTCGCGCAAAGACGATTCTGCCGCTCACAGTGCTCTGCGGTGTGTGCCTTCTGCCGAAAGAGGCCCGGGAGCGGTGCTTAGCTCTGCAGAGCCCCGTGCCTTCATCTTTAGCCTCTCTTCTCATCTACATCTTAGCAAAAAGCTTTTCCACTCTGTCTGGCAAGGAGAAACTGTGCCAGCACAAAAAACATCTCCCATCGTGTTCTAGAAGCTGCAAGGAGGTCTGCCGAGTGTTTTGCAAGAAGAGAAAGAAAGTTGTCCAAAACAGCTTGCAATCGAATGTTCATGTGAATAGAAAAGGCAGGAGAGTGGTCAGGTACTGTTTTCTCTCACTTGGCAAGCTGCGCACACAATCGCAGTGTTGTACAGCTTGTTTCATCACCTTTGCGAAGTTGCCGCTCTCTCCGGCTCCCGGAGACGAGGAAGCTGCTTCTTCACGCAAAGACGATTCTGCCGCTCACAGTGCTCTGCGGTGTGCGCCTTCTGCCGAAAGACGCCCGGGAGCGGTGCTTAGCTCTGCAGAGCACCGTACCTTCGTCTTTACCCTCTCTTCTCGTCTACATCTTAGCAAAAAGCTTTTCCACTCTGTCTGGCAAGGAGAAACTGTGCCAGCACAGAAAACATCTCCCATCGTGTTCTAGAGGCTGCACGGAGGTCTGCCGAGTGTTTTGCAAGAAGAGAAAGAAAGTTGTCCAAAACAGCTTGCAATCGAAAGTTCATGTGAATAGAAAAGGCAGGAGAGTGGTCAGGTACTGTTTTCTCTCAGTTGGCAAGCTGCGCACACAATCGCAGTGTTGTACAGCTTGTTTCAGCACCTTTGCGAAGCTGCCGCTCTCTCCGGCTCCCGGAGACGAAGAAGCTGCTTCTTTGCGCCAAGACGATTCTGCCGCTCACAGTGCTCTGCGGTGTGCGCCTTCTGCCGAAAGACGCCCGGGAGCTGTACTTAGCTCTGCAGAGCACCGTACCTTCGTCTTTAGCCTCTCTTCTCGTCTACATCTTAGCAAAAAGCTTTTCCACTCTGTCTGGCAAGGAGAAACTGTGCCAGCACAGAAAACATCTCCCATCGTGTTCTAGAGGCTGCACGGAGGTCTGCCGAGTGTTTTGCAAGAAGAGAAAGAAAGTTGTCCAAAACAGCTTGCAATCGAATGTTCATGTTAATAGAAAAGGCAGGAGAGTGGTCAGGTACTGTTTTCTCTCAGTTGGCAAACTGCGCACACAATCGCAGTGTTGTACAGCTTGTTTCATCACCTTTGCGAAGTTGCCGCTCTCTCCGGCTCCCGGAGACGAAGAAGCTGCTTCTTCGCGCAAAGACGATTCTGCCGCTCACAGTGCTCTGCGGTGTGTGCCTTCTGCCGAAAGACGCCCGGGAGCGGTGCTTAGCTCTGCAGAGCACCGTACCTTCGTCTTTAGCCTCTCTTCTCGTCTACATCTTAGCAAAAAGCTTTTCCACTCTGTCTGGCAAGGAGAAACTGTGCCAGCACAAAAAACATCTCCCATCGTGTTCTAGAGGCTGCACGGAGGTCTGCCGAGTGTTTTGCAAGAAGAGAAAGAAAGTTGTCCAAAACAGCTTGCAATCGAATGTTCATGTGAATAGAAAAGGCAGGAGAGTGGTCAGGTACTGTTTTCTCTCACTTGGCAAGCTGCGCACACAATCGCAGTGTTGTACAGCTTGTTTCATCACCTTCGCCAAGTTGCCGCTCTCTCCGGCTCCCGGAGACGAAGAAGCTGCTTCTTCGCGCAAAGACGATTCTGCCGCTCACAGTGCTCTGCGGTGTGCGCCTTCTGCCGAAAGAGGTCCGGGAGCGGTGCTTAGCTCTGCAGAGCACCGTACCTTCGTCTTTAGCCTCTCTTCTCGTCTACATCTTAGCAAAAAGCTTTTCCACTCTGTCTGGCAAGGAGAAACTGTGCCAGCACAGAAAACATCTCCCATCGTGTTCTAGAGGCTGCACGGAGGTCTGACGAGTGTTTTGCAAGAAGAGAAAGAAAGTTGTCCAAAACAGCTTGCAATCGAATGTTCATGTGAATAGAAAAGGCAGGAGAGTGGTCAGGTACTGTTTTCTCTCACTTGGCAAGCTGCGCACACAATCGCAGTGTTGTACAGCTTGTTTCATCACGTTTGCGAAGTTGCCGCTCTCTCCGGCTCCCGGAGACGAAGAAGCTGCTTCTTCACGCAAAGACGATTCTGCCGCTCACAGTGCTCTGCAGTGTGTGTCTTCTGCCGAAAGAAGCCCGGGAGCTGTGCTTAGCTCTGCAGAGCACCATACCTGCTTCTTTAGCCTCTCTTCTCGTCTACATCTAAGCAAAAAGCTTTTCCACTCTGTCTGGCAAGGAGAAACTGTGCCAGCACAGAAAACATCTCCCATCGTGTTCTAGAAGCTGCACGGATGTCTGCCGAGTGTTTTGCAAGAAGAGAAAGAAAGTTGTCCAAAACAGCTTGCAATCGAATGTTCATGTGAATAGAAAAGGCAGGAGAGTGGTCAGGTACTGTTTTCTCTCACTTGGCAAGCTGCGCACACAATCGCAGTGTTGTACAGCTTGTTTCATCACGTTTGCGAAGCTGCCGCTCTCTCCGGCTCCCGGAGACGAAGAAGCTGCTTCTTCGCGCAAAGACGATTCTGCCGCTCACTGTGCTCTGCAGTGTGCGCCTTCTGCCGAAAGAGGCCCGGGAGCGGTGCTTAGCTCTGCAGAGCACCGGACCTTCGTCTTTAGCCTCTCTTCTCGTCTACATCTTAGCAAAAAGCTTTTCCACTCTGTCTGGCAAGGAGAAACTGTGCCAGCACAGAAAACATCTCCCATCGTGTTCTAGAGGCTGCACGGAGGTCTGCCAAGTGTTTTGCAAGAAGAGAAAGAAAGTTGTCCAAAACAGCTTGCAATCGAATATTCATGTGATTAGAAAATGCAGGAGAGTGGTCAGGTACTGTTTTCTCTCACTTGGCAAGCTGCGCACACAATCGCAGTGTTGTACAGCTTGTTTCATCACCTTTGCCAAGTTGCCGCTCTCTCCGGCTCCCGGAGACGAGGAAGCTGCTTCTTCGCGCAAAGACGATTCTGCCGCTCACAGTGCTCTGCGGTGTGCGCCTTCTGCCGAAAGACGCCCGGGAGCGGTGCTTAGCTCTGCAGAGCACCGTACCTTCGTCTTTAGCCTCTCTTCTCGTCTACATCTTAGCAAAAAGCTTTTCCACTCTGTCTGGCAAGGAGAAACTGTGCCAGCACAGAAAACATCTCCCATCGTGTTCTAGAGGCTGCACGGAGGTCTGCCGAGTGTTTTGCAAGAAGAGAAAGAAAGTTGTCCAAAACAGCTTGCAATCGAAAGTTCATGTGAATAGAAAAGGCAGGAGAGTGGTCAGGTACTGTTTTCTCTCAGTTGGCAAGCTGCGCACACAATCGCAGTGTTGTACAGCTTGTTTCAGCACCTTTGCGAAGCTGCCGCTCTCTCCGGCTCCCGGAGACGAAGAAGCTGCTTCTTCGCGCAAAGACGATTCTGCCGCTCACAGTGCTCTGCGGTGTGCGCCTTCTGCCGAAAGACGCCCGGGAGCTGTACTTAGCTCTGCAGAGCACCGTACCTTCGTCTTTAGCCTCTCTTCTCGTCTACATCTTAGCAAAAAGCTTTTCCACTCTGTCTGGCAAGGAGAAACTGTGCCAGCACAGAAAACATCTCCCATCGTGTTCTAGAGGCTGCACGGAGGTCTGCCGAGTGTTTTGCAAGAAGAGAAAGAAAGTTGTCCAAAACAGCTTGCAATCGAATGTTCATGTTAATAGAAAAGGCAGGAGAGTGGTCAGGTACTGTTTTCTCTCAGTTGGCAAACTGCGCACACAATCGCAGTGTTGTACAGCTTGTTTCATCACCTTTGCGAAGTTGCCGCTCTCTCCGGCTCCCGGAGACGAAGAAGCTGCTTCTTCGCGCAAAGACGATTCTGCCGCTCACAGTGCTCTGCGGTGTGCGCCTTCTGCCGAAAGAGGTCCGGGAGCGGTGCTTAGCTCTGCAGAGCCCCGTACCTTCGTCTTTAGCCTCTCTTCTCGTCTACATCTTAGCAAAAAGCTTTTCCACTCTGTCTGGCAAGGAGAAACTGTGCCAGCACAGAAAACATCTCCCATCGTGTTCTAGAGGCTGCACGGAGGTCTGCCGAGTGTTTTGCAAGAAGAGAAAGAAAGTTGTCCAAAACAGCTTGCAATCGAATGTTCATGTGAATAGAAAAGGCAGGAGAGTGGTCAGGTACTGTTTTCTCTCAGTTGGCAAGCTGCGCACACAATCGCAGTGTTGTACAGCTTGTTTCATCACCTTTGCGAAGTTGCCGCTCTCTCCGGCTCCCGGAGACGAAGAAGCTGCTTCTTCGCGCAAAGACGATTCTGCCGCTCACAGTGCTCTGCGGTGTGTGCCTTCTGCCGAAAGACGCCCGGGAGCGGTGCTTAGCTCTGCAGAGCACCGTACCTTCGTCTTTAGCCTCTCTTCTCGTCTACATCTTAGCAAAAAGCTTTTCCACTCTGTCTGGAAAGGAGAAACTGTGCCAGCACAAAAAACATCTCCCATCGTGTTCTAGAGGCTGCACGGAGGTCTGCCGAGTGTTTTGCAAGAAGAGAAAGAAAGTTGTCCAAAACAGCTTGCAATCGAATGTTCATGTGAATAGAAAAGGCAGGAGAGTGTTCAGGTACTGTTTTCTCTCACTTGGCAAGCTGCGCACACAATCGCAGTGTTGTACAGCTTGTTTCATCACCTTCGCCAAGTTGCCGCTCTCTCCGGCTCCCGGAGACGAAGAAGCTGCTTCTTCGCGCAAAGACGATTCTGCCGCTCACAGTGCTCTGCGGTGTGCGCCTTCTGCCGAAAGAGGTCCGGGAGCGGTGCTTAGCTCTGCAGAGCACCGTACCTTCGTCTTTAGCCTCTCTTCTCGTCTACATCTTAGCAAAAAGCTTTTCCACTCTGTCTGGCAAGGAGAAACTGTGCCAGCACAGAAAACATCTCCCATCGTGTTCTAGAGGCTGCACGGAGGTCTGCCGAGTGTTTTGCAAGAAGAGAAAGAAAGTTGTCCAAAACAGCTTGCAATCGAATGTTCATGTGAATAGAAAAGGCAGGAGAGTGGTCAGGTACTGTTTTCTCTCACTTGGCAAGCTGCGCACACAATCGCAGTGTTGTACAGCTTGTTTCATCACGTTTGCGAAGTTGCCGCTCTCTCCGGCTCCCGGAGACGAAGAAGCTGCTTCTTCGCGCAAAGACGATTCTGCCGCTCACAGTGCTCTGCAGTGTGTGTCTTCTGCCGAAAGAAGCCCGGGAGCTGTGCTTAGCTCTGCAGAGCACCATACCTGCTTCTTTAGCCTCTCTTCTCGTCTACATCTAAGCAAAAAGCTTTTCCACTCTGTCTGGCAAGGAGAAACTGTGCCAGCACAGAAAACATCTCCCATCGTGTTCTAGAAGCTGCACGGATGTCTGCCGAGTGTTTTGCAAGAAGAGAAAGAAAGTTGTCCAAAACAGCTTGCAATCGAATGTTCATGTGAATAGAAAAGGCAGGAGAGTGGTCAGGTACTGTTTTCTCTCACTTGGCAAGCTGCGCACACAATCGCAGTGTTGTACAGCTTGTTTCATCACGTTTGCGAAGCTGCCGCTCTCTCCGGCTCCCGGAGACGAAGAAGCTGCTTCTTCGCGCAAAGACGATTCTGCCGCTCACTGTGCTCTGCAGTGTGCGCCTTCTGCCGAAAGAGGCCCGGGAGCGGTGCTTAGCTCTGCAGAGCACCGGACCTTCGTCTTTAGCCTCTCTTCTCGTCTACATCTTAGCAAAAAGCTTTTCCACTCTGTCTGGCAAGGAGAAACTGTGCCAGCACAGAAAACATCTCCCATCGTGTTCTAGACGCTGCACGGAGGTCTGCCGAGTGTTTTGCAAGAAGAGAAAGAAAGTTGTCCAAAACAGCTTGCAATCGAATATTCATGTGATTAGAAAATGCAGGAGAGTGGTCAGGTACTGTTTTCTCACAGTTGTCATGCTGCGCACACAATCGCAGTGTTGTACAGCTTGTTTCATCACCTTTGCGAAGTTGCCGCTCTCTCCGGCTCCCGGAGACGAAGAAGCTGCTTCTTCGCGCAAAGACGATTCTGCCGCTCACAGTGCTCTGCGGTGTGCGGCTTCTGCCGAAAGAGGTCCGAGAGCGGGGCTTAGCTCTGTAGAGCACCATACCTTCGTCTTTAGCCTCTCTTCTCGTCTACATCTAAGCAAAAACCTTTTCCACTCTGTCTGGCAAGGAGAAACTGTGCCACCACAAAAAATATCTCCCATCGTGTTCTAGAAGCTGCACGGAGGTCAGCCGAGTGTTTTGCAAGAAGAGAAAGAAAGTTGTCCAAAACAGCTTGCAATCGAATGTTCATGTGAATAGAAAAGGCAGGAGAGTGGTCAGGTACTGTTTTCTCTCACTTGGCAAGCTGAGCTCACAATCGCAGTGTTGTACAGCTTGTTTCATCACCTTTGCGAAGCTGCCGCTCTCTCCGGCTCCCGGAGACGAAGAAGCTGCTTCTTCGCGCAAAGACGATTCTGCCGCTCACAGTGCTCTGCGGTGTGTGCCTTCTGCCGAAAGAGGCCCGGGAGCGGTGCTTAGCTCTGCAGAGCCCCGTACCTTCATCTTTAGCCTCTCTTCTCATCTACATCTTAGCAAAAACCTTTTCCACTCTGTCTGGCAAGGAGAAACTGTGCCAGCACGAAAAACATCTCCCATCGTGTTCTAGAAGCTGCAAGGAGGTCTGCCGAGTGTTTTGCAAGAAGAGAAAGAAAGTTGTCCAAAACAGCTTGCAATCGAATGTTCATGTGAATAGAAAAGGCAGGAGAGTGGTCAGGTACTGTTTTCTCTCACTTGGCAAGCTGCGCACACAATCGCAGTGTTGTACAGCTTGTTTCATCACCTTTGCGAAGTTGCCGCTCTCTCCGGCTCCCGGAGACGAGGAAGCTGCTTCTTCGCGCAAAGACGATTCTGCCGCTCACAGTGCTCTGCGGTGGGCGCCTTCTGCCGAAAGACGCCCGGGAGCGGTGCTTAGCTCTGCAGAGCACCGTACCTTCGTCTTTAGCCTCTCTTCTCGTCTACATCTTAGCAAAAAGCTTTTCCACTCTGTCTGGCAAGGAGAAACTGTGCCAGCACAGAAAACATCTCCCATCGTGTTCTAGAGGCTGCACGGAGGTCTGCCGAGTGTTTTGCAAGAAGAGAAAGAAAGTTGTCCAAAACAGCTTGCTATCGAAAGTTCATGTGAATAGAAAAGGCAGGAGAGTGGTCAGGTACTGTTTTCTCTCACTTGGCAAGCTGCGCACACAATCGCAGTGTTGTACAGCTTGTTTCAGCACCTTTGCGAAGCTGCCGCTCTCTCCGGCTCCCGGAGACGAAGAAGCTGCTTCTTCGCGCCAAGACGATTCTGCCGCTCACAGTGCTCTGCGGTGTGCGCCTTCTGCCGAAAGACGCCCGGGAGCTGTACTTAGCTCTGCAGAGCACCGTACCTTCGTCTTTAGCCTCTCTTCTCGTCTACATCTTAGCAAAAAGCTTTTCCACTCTGTCTGGCAAGGAGAAACTGTGCCAGCACAGAAAACATCTCCCATCGTGTTCTAGAGGCTGCACGGAGGTCTGCCGAGTGTTTTGCAAGAAGAGAAAGAAAGTTGTCCAAAACAGCTTGCAATCGAATGTTCATGTTAATAGAAAAGGCAGGAGAGTGGTCAGGTACTGTTTTCTCTCAGTTGGCAAACTGCGCACACAATCGCAGTGTTGTACAGCTTGTTTCATCACCTTTGCGAAGTTGCCGCTCTCTCCGGCTCCCGGAGACGAAGAAGCTGCTTCTTCGCGCAAAGACGATTCTGCCGCTCACAGTGCTCTGCGGTGTGCGCCTTCTGCCGAAAGAGGTCCGGGAGCGGTGCTTAGCTCTGCAGAGCACCGTACCTTCGTCTTTAGCCTCTCTTCTCGTCTACATCTTAGCAAAAAGCTTTTCCACTCTGTCTGGCAAGGAGAAACTGTGCCAGCACAGAAAACATCTCCCATCGTTTTCTAGAGGCTGCACGGAGGTCTGCCGAGTGATTTGCAAGAAGAGAAAGAAAGTTGTCCAAAACAGCTTGCAATCGAATGTTCATGTGAATAGAAAAGGCAGGAGAGTGGTCAGGTACTGTTTTCTCTCAGTTGGCAAGCTGCGCACACAATCGCAGTGTTGTACAGCTTGTTTCAGCACCTTTGCGAAGTTGCCGCTCTCTCCGGCTCCCGGAGACGAAGAAGCTGCTTCATCGCGCAAAGACGATTCTGCCGCTCACAGTGCTCTGCGGTGTGCGCCTTCTGCCGAAAGACGCCCGGGAGCTGTACTTAGCTCTGCAGCGCACCGTACCTTCGTCTTTAGCCTCTCTTCTCGTCTACATCTTAGCAAAAAGCTTTTCCACTCTGTCTGGCAAGGAGAAACTGTGCCAGCACAGAAAACATCTCCCATCGTGTTCTAGAGGCTGCACGGAGGTCTGCCGAGTGTTTTGCAAGAAGAGAAAGAAAGTTGTCCAAAACAGCTTGCAATCGAATGTTCATGTTAATAGAAAAGGCAGGAGAGTGGTCAGGTACTGTTTTCTCTCACTTGGCAAACTGCCCACACAATCGCAGTGTTGTACAGCTTGTTTCATCACCTTTGCGAAGTTGCCGCTCTCTCCGGCTCCCGGAGACGAAGAAGCTGCTTCTTCGCGCAAAGACGATTCTGCCGCTCACAGTGCTCTGCGGTGTGCGCCTTCTGCCGAAAGACGCCCGGGAGCGGTGCTTAGCTCTGCAGAGCACCGTACCTTCGTCTTTACCCTCTCTTCTCGTCTACATCTTAGCAAAAAGCTTTTCCACTCTGTCTGGCAAGGAGAAACTGTGCCAGCACAAAAAACATCTCCCATCGTGTTCTAGAAGCTGCACGGAGGTCTGCCGAGTGTTTTGCAAGAAGAGAAAGAAAGTTGTCCAAAACAGCTTGCAATCGAATGTTCATGTGAATAGAAAAGGCAGGAGAGTGGTCAGGTACTGTTTTCTCTCAGTTGGCAAGCTGCGCACACAATCGCAGTGTTGTACAGCTTGTTTCAGCACCTTTGCGAAGCTGCCGCTCTCTCCGGCTCCCGGAGACGAAGAAGCTGCTTCTTCGCACAAAGACGATTCTGCCGCTCACAGTGCTCTGCAGTGTGCGTCTTCTGCCGAAAGAGGCCCGGGCGCTGTGCTTAGCTCTGCAGAGCACCATACCTGCTTCTTTAGCCTCTCTTCTCGTCTACATCTTAGCAAAAAGCTTTTCCACTCTGTCTGGCAAGGAGAAACTGTGCCAGCACAAAAATCATCTCCCATCGTGTTCTAGAGGCTGCACGGAGGTCTGCCGAGTGTTTTGCAAGAAGAGAAAGAAAGTTGTCCAAAACAGCTTGCAATCGAATGTTCATGTGAATAGAAAAGGCAGGAGAGTGGTCAGGTACTGTTTTCTCTCAGTTGGCAAGCTGCGCACACAATCGCAGTGTTGTACAGCTTGTTTCATCACCTTTGCGAAGTTGCCGCTCTCTCCGGCTCCCGGAGACGAAGAAGCTGCTTCTTCGCGCAAAGACGATTCTGCCGCTCACAGTGCTCTGCGGTGTGCGCCTTCTGCCGAAAGAGGTCCGGGAGCGGTGCTTAGCTCTGCAGAGCACCGTACCTTCGTCTTTAGCCTCTCTTCTCGTCTACATCTTAGCAAAAAGCTTTTCCATTCTGTCTGGCAAGGAGAAACTGTGCCAGCACAGAAAACATCTCCCATCGTGTTCTAGAGGCTGCACGGAGGTCTGCCGAGTGATTTGCAAGAAGAGAAAGAAAGTTGTCCAAAACAGCTTGCAATCGAATGTTCATGTGAATAGAAAAGGCAGGAGAGTGGTCAGGTACTGTTTTCTCTCAGTTGGCAAGCTGCGCACACAATCGCAGTGTTGTACAGCTTGTTTCATCACCTTTGCGAAGTTGCCGCTCTCTCCGGCTCCCGGAGACGAAGAAGCTGCTTCTTCGCGCAAAGACGATTCTGCCGCTCACAGTGCTCTGCGGTGTGTGCCTTCTGCCGAAAGACGCCCGGGAGCGGTGCTTAGCTCTGCAGAGCACCGTACCTTCGTCTTTAGCCTCTCTTCTCGTCTACATCTTAGCAAAAAGCTTTTCCACTCTGTCTGGCAAGGAGAAACTGTGCCAGCACAAAAAACATCTCCCATCGTGTTCTAGAGGCTGCACGGAGGTCTGCCGAGTGTTTTGCAAGAAGAGAAAGAAAGTTGTCCAAAACAGCTTGCAATCGAATGTTCATGTGAATAGAAAAGGCAGGAGAGTGGTCAGGTACTGTTTTCTCTCACTTGGCAAGCTGCGCACACAATCGCAGTGTTGTACAGCTTGTTTCATCACCTTCGCCAAGTTGCCGCTCTCTCCGGCTCCCGGAGACGAAGAAGCTGCTTCTTCGCGCAAAGACGATTCTGCCGCTCACAGTGCTCTGCGGTGTGCGCCTTCTGCCGAAAGAGGTCCGGGAGCGGTGCTTAGCTCTGCAGAGCACCGTACCTTCGTCTTTAGCCTCTCTTCTCGTCTACATCTTAGCAAAAAGCTTTTCCACTCTGTCTGGCAAGGAGAAACTGTGCCAGCACAGAAAACATCTCCCATCGTGTTCTAGAGGCTGCACGGAGGTCTGACGAGTGTTTTGCAAGAAGAGAAAGAAAGTTGTCCAAAACAGCTTGCAATCGAATGTTCATGTGAATAGAAAAGGCAGGAGAGTGGTCAGGTACTGTTTTCTCTCACTTGGCAAGCTGCGCACACAATCGCAGTGTTGTACAGCTTGTTTCATCACGTTTGCGAAGTTGCCGCTCTCTCCGGCTCCCGGAGACGAAGAAGCTGCTTCTTCGCGCAAAGACGATTCTGCCGCTCACAGTGCTCTGCAGTGTGTGTCTTCTGCCGAAAGAAGCCCGGGAGCTGTGCTTAGCTCTGCAGAGCACCATACCTGCTTCTTTAGCCTCTCTTCTCGTCTACATCTAAGCAAAAAGCTTTTCCACTCTGTCTGGCAAGGAGAAACTGTGCCAGCACAGAAAACATCTCCCATCGTGTTCTAGAAGCTGCACGGATGTCTGCCGAGTGTTTTGCAAGAAGAGAAAGAAAGTTGTCCAAAACAGCTTGCAATCGAATGTTCATGTGAATAGAAAAGGCAGGAGAGTGGTCAGGTACTGTTTTCTCTCAGTTGGCAAGCTGCGCACACAATCGCAGTGTTGTACAGCTTGTTTCATCACGTTTGCGAAGCTGCCGCTCTCTCCGGCTCCCGGAGACGAAGAAGCTGCTTCTTCGCGCAAAGACGATTCTGCCGCTCACTGTGCTCTGCAGTGTGCGCCTTCTGCCGAAAGAGGCCCGGGAGCGGTGCTTAGCTCTGCAGAGCACCGGACCTTCGTCTTTAGCCTCTCTTCTCGTCTACATCTTAGCAAAAAGCTTTTCCACTCTGTCTGGCAAGGAGAAACTGTGCCAGCACAGAAAACATCTCCCATCGTGTTCTAGAGGCTGCACGGAGGTCTGCCGAGTGTTTTGCAAGAAGAGAAAGAAAGTTGTCCAAAACAGCTTGCAATCGAATATTCATGTGATTAGAAAATGCAGGAGAGTGGTCAGGTACTGTTTTCTCTCACTTGGCAAGCTGCGCACACAATCGCAGTGTTGTACAGCTTGTTTCATCACCTTTGCGAAGTTGCCGCTCTCTCCGGCTCCCGGAGACGAGGAAGCTGCTTCTTCGCGCAAAGACGATTCTGCCGCTCACAGTGCTCTGCGGTGTGCGCCTTCTGCCGAAAGACGCCCGGGAGCGGTGCTTAGCTCTGCAGAGCACCGTACCTTCGTCTTTACCCTCTCTTCTCGTCTACATCTTAGCAAAAAGCTTTTCCACTCTGTCTGGCAAGGAGAAACTGTGCCAGCACAGAAAACATCTCCCATCGTGTTCTAGAGGCTGCACGGAGGTCTGCCGAGTGTTTTGCAAGAAGAGAAAGAAAGTTGTCCAAAACAGCTTGCAATCGAAAGTTCATGTGAATAGAAAAGGCAGGAGAGTGGTCAGGTACTGTTTTCTCTCAGTTGGCAAGCTGCGCACACAATCGCAGTGTTGTACAGCTTGTTTCAGCACCTTTGCGAAGCTGCCGCTCTCTCCGGCTCCCGGAGACGAAGAAGCTGCTTCTTCGCGCCAAGACGATTCTGCCGCTCACAGTGCTCTGCGGTGTGCGCCTTCTGCCGAAAGACGCCCGGGAGCTGTACTTAGCTCTGCAGAGCACCGTACCTTCGTCTTTAGCCTCTCTTCTCGTCTACATCTTAGCAAAAAGCTTTTCCACTCTGTCTGGCAAGGAGAAACTGTGCCAGCACAGAAAACATCTCCCATCGTGTTCTAGAGGCTGCACGGAGGTCTGCCGAGTGTTTTGCAAGAAGAGAAAGAAAGTTGTCCAAAACAGCTTGCAATCGAATGTTCATGTTAATAGAAAAGGCAGGAGAGTGGTCAGGTACTGTTTTCTCTCAGTTGGCAAACTGCGCACACAATCGCAGTGTTGTACAGCTTGTTTCATCACCTTTGCGAAGTTGCCGCTCTCTCCGGCTCCCGGAGACGAAGAAGCTGCTTCTTCGCGCAAAGACGATTCTGCCGCTCACAGTGCTCTGCGGTGTGCGCCTTCTGCCGAAAGAGGTCCGGGAGCGGTGCTTAGCTCTGCAGAGCACCGTACCTTCGTCTTTAGCCTCTCTTCTCGTCTACATCTTAGCAAAAAGCTTTTCCACTCTGTCTGGCAAGGAGAAACTGTGCCAGCACAGAAAACATCTCCCATCGTGTTCTAGAGGCTGCACGGAGGTCTGCCGAGTGTTTTGCAAGAAGAGAAAGAAAGTTGTCCAAAACAGCTTGCAATCGAATGTTCATGTGAATAGAAAAGGCAGGAGAGTGGTCAGGTACTGTTTTCTCTCAGTTGGCAAGCTGCGCACACAATCGCAGTGTTGTACAGCTTGTTTCATCACCTTTGCGAAGTTGCCGCTCTCTCCGGCTCCCGGAGACGAAGAAGCTGCTTCTTCGCGCAAAGACGATTCTGCCGCTCACAGTGCTCTGCGGTGTGTGCCTTCTGCCGAAAGACGCCCGGGAGCGGTGCTTAGCTCTGCAGAGAACCGTACCTTCGTCTTTAGCCTCTCTTCTCGTCTACATCTTAGCAAAAAGCTTTTCCACTCTGTCTGGAAAGGAGAAACTGTGCCAGCACAAAAAACATCTCCCATCGTGTTCTAGAGGCTGCACGGAGGTCTGCCGAGTGTTTTGCAAGAAGAGAAAGAAAGTTGTCCAAAACAGCTTGCAATCGAATGTTCATGTGAATAGAAAAGGCAGGAGAGTGGTCAGGTACTGTTTTCTCTCACTTGGCAAGCTGCGCACACAATCGCAGTGTTGTACAGCTTGTTTCATCACCTTCGCCAAGTTGCCGCTCTCTCCGGCTCCCGGAGACGAAGAAGCTGCTTCTTCGCGCAAAGACGATTCTGCCGCTCACAGTGCTCTGCGGTGTGCGCCTTCTGCCGAAAGAGGTCCGGGAGCGGTGCTTAGCTCTGCAGAGCACCGTACCTTCGTCTTTAGCCTCTCTTCTCGTCTACATCTTAGCAAAAAGCTTTTCCACTCTGTCTGGCAAGGAGAAACTGTGCCAGCACAGAAAACATCTCCCATCGTGTTCTAGAGGCTGCACGGAGGTCTGCCGAGTGTTTTGCAAGAAGAGAAAGAAAGTTGTCCAAAACAGCTTGCAATCGAATGTTCATGTGAATAGAAAAGGCAGGAGAGTGGTCAGGTACTGTTTTCTCTCACTTGGCAAGCTGCGCACACAATCGCAGTGTTGTACAGCTTGTTTCATCACGTTTGCGAAGTTGCCGCTCTATCCGGCTCCCGGGACGAAGAAGCAGCTTCTTTGCGCAAAGACGATTCTGCCGCTCACAGTGCTCTGCGGTGTGCGCCTTCTGCCGAAAGACGCCCGGGAGCGGTGCTTAGCTCTGCAGAGCACCGTACCTTCGTCTTTAGCCTCTCTTCTCGTCTACATCTTAGCAAAAAGCTTTTCCACTCTGTCTGGCAAGGAGAAACTGTGCCAGCACAAAAAACATCTCCCATCGTGTTCTAGAGGCTGCACGGAGGTCTGTCGAGTGTTTTGCAAGAAGAGAAAGAAAGTTGTCCAAAACAGCTTGCAATCGAATGTTCATGTGAATAGAAAAGGCAGGAGAGTGGTCAGGTACTGTTTTCTCTCAGTTGGCAAACTGCGCACACAATCGCAGTGTTGTACAGCTTGTTTCATCACGTTTGCGTAGTTGCCGCTCTCTCCGGCTCCCGGAGACGAAGAAGCTGCTTCTTCGCGCAAAGACGATTCTGCCGCTCACAGTGCTCTGCGGTGTGCGCCTTCTGCCGAAAGAGGTCCGGGAGCGGTGCTTAGCTCTGCAGAGCACCGTACCTTCGTCTTTAGCCTCTCTTCTCGTCTACATCTTAGCAAAAAGCTTTTCCACTCTGTCTGGCAAGGAGAAACTGTGCCAGCACAGAAAACATCTCCCATCGTGTTCTAGAGGCTGCACGGAGGTCTGCCGAGTGATTTGTAAGAAGAGAAAGAAAGTTGTCCATAACAGCTTGCAATCGAATGTTCATGTGAATAGAAAAGGCAGGAGAGTGGTCAGGTACTGTTTTCTCTCACTTGGCAAGCTGCGCACACAATCGCAGTGTTGTACAGCTTGTTTCATCACCTTTGCGAAGTTGCCGCTCTCTCCGGCTCCCGGAGACGAAGAAGCTGCTTCTTCGCGCAAAGACGATTCTGCCGCTCACAGTGCTCTGCAGTGTGTGTCTTCTGCCTAAAGAAGCCGGGGAGCTGTGCTTAGCTCTGCAGAGCACCATACCTGCTTCTTTAGCTTCTCTTCTCGTCTACATCTTAGCAAAAAGCTTTTCCACTCTGTCTGGCAAGGAGAAACTGTGCCAGCACAGAAAACATCTCCCATCGTGTTCTAGAAGCTGCACGGATGTCTGCCGAGTGTTTTGCAAGAAGAGAAAGAAAGTTGTCCAAAACAGCTTGCAATCGAATGTTCATGTGAATAGAAAAGGCAGGAGAGTGGTCAGGTACTGTTTTCTCTCAGTTGGCAAGCTGCGCACACAATCGCAGTGTTGTACAGCTTGTTTCATCACGTTTGCGAAGCTGCCGCTCTCTCCGGCTCCCGGAGACGAAGAAGCTGCTTCTTCGCGCAAAGACGATTCTGCCGCTCACTGTGCTCTGCAGTGTGCGCCTTCAGCCGAAAGAGGCCGGGGAGCGGTGCTTAGCTCTGCAGAGCACCGGACCTTCGTCTTTAGCCTCTCTTCTCGTCTACATCTTAGCAAAAGGCTTTTCCACTCTGTCTGGCAAGGAGAAACTGTGCCAGCACAGAAAACATCTCCCATCGTGTTCTAGAAGCTGCACGGAGGTCTGCCGAGTGTTTTGCAAGAAGAGAAAGAAAGTTGTCCAAAACAGCTTGCAATCGAATGTTCATGTTAATAGAAAAGGCAGGAGAGTGGTCAGGTACTGTTTTCTCTCACTTGGCAAGCTGCGCACACAATCGCAGTGTTGTACAGCTTGTTTCAGCACCTTTGCGAAGCTGCCGCTCTCCGGCTCCCGGACACGAAGAAGCTGCTTCTTCGCGCAAAGATGATTCTGCCGCTCACAGTGCTCTGCGGTGTGTGCCTCCTGCCGAAAGAGGACCGGGAGCGGTGCTTAGCTCTGCAGAGCACCGTACCTTCGTCTTTAGCCTCTCTTCTCGTCTACATCTTAGCAAAAAGCTTTTCCACTCTGTCTGGCAAGGAGAAACTGTGCCAGCACAGAAAACATCTCCCATCGTGTTCTAGAAGCTGCACGGAGGTCTGCCGAGTGTTTTGCAAGAAGAGAAAGAAAGTTGTCCAAAACAGCTTGCAATCGAATGTTCATGTGAATAGAAAAGGCAGGAGAGTGGTCAGGTACTGTTTTCTCTCACTTGGCAAGCTGCGCACACAATCGCAGTGTTGTACAGCTTGTTTCATCACCTTTGCGAAGTTGCCGCTCTCTCCGGCTCCTGGAGACGAAGAAGCTGCTTCTTCGCGCAAAGATGATTCTGCCGATCACAGTGCTCTGCAGTGTGTGTCTTCTGCCGAAAGAGGCCCGGGAGCTGTGCTTAGCTCTGCAGAGCACCATACCTGCTTCTTTAGCCTCTCTTCTCGTCTACATCTTAGCAAAAACCTTTTCCACTCTGTCTGGCAAGGAGAAACTGTGCCAGCACAGAAAACATCTCCCATCGTGTTCTAGAGGCTGCACGGAGGTCTGCCGAGTGTTTTGCAAGAAGAGAAAGAAAGTTGTCCAAAACAGCTTGCAATCGAATGTTCATGTGAATAGAAAAGGCAGGAGAGTGGTCAGGTACTGTTTTCTCTCACTTGGTAAGCTGCGCACACAATCGCAGTGTTGTACAGCTTGTTTCATCACGTTTGCGAAGCTGCCTCTCTCTCCGGCTCCCGGAGACGAAGAAGCTGCTTCTTCGCGCAAAGACGATTCTGCCGCTCACTGTGCTCTGCAGTGTGCGCCTTCTGCCGAAAGAGGCCGGGGAGCGGTGCTTAGCTCTGCAGAGCACCGTACCTTCGTCTTTAGCCTCTCTTCTCGTCTACATCTTAGCAAAAAGCTTTTCCACTCTGTCTGGCAAGGAGAAACTGTGCCAGCACAAAAAACATCTCCCATCGTGTTCTAGAGGCTGCACGGAGGTCTGCCGAGTGTTTTGCAAGAAGAGAAAGAAAGTTGTCCAAAACAGCTTGCAATCGAATGTTCATGTGAATAGAAAAGGCAGGAGAGTGGTCAGGTACTGTTTTCTCTCACTTGGCAAGCTGCGCACACAATCGCAGTGTTGTACAGCTTGTTTCAGCACCTTTGCGAAGCTGCCGCTCTCTCCGGCTCCCGGAGACGAAGAAGCTGCTTCTTCGCGCAAAGACGATTCTGCCGCTCACAGTGCTCTGCGGTGTGTGCCTCCTGCCGAAAGAGGCCCGGGAGCTGTGCTTAGCTCTGCAGAGCACCGTACCTTCGTCTTTACCCTCTCTTCTCGTCTACATCTTAGCAAAAAGCTTTTCCACTCTGTCTGGCAAGGAGAAACTGTGCCAGCACAGAAAACATCTCCCATCGTGTTCTAGAGGCTGCACGGAGGTCTGCCGAGTGTTTTGCAAGAAGAGAAAGAAAGTTGTCCAAAACAGCTTGCAATCGAATGTTCATGTGAATAGAAAAGGCAGGAGAGTGGTCAGGTACTGTTTTCTCTCACTTGGCAAGCTGCGCACACAATCGCAGTGTTGTACAGCTTGTTTCAGCACCTTTGCGAAGCTGCCGCTCTCTCCGGCTCCCGGAGACGAAGAAGCTGCTTCTTCGCGCAAAGACGATTCTGCCGCTCACAGTGCTCTGCGGTGTGCGCCTTCTGCCGAAAGACGCCCGGGAGCTGTACTTAGCTCTGCAGAGCACCGTACCTTCGTCTTTAGCCTCTCTTCTCGTCTACATCTTAGCAAAAAGCTTTTCCACTCTGTCTGGCAAGGAGAAACTGTGCCAGCACAGAAAACATCTCCCATCGTGTTCTAGAGGCTGCACGGAGGTCTGCCGAGTGTTTTGCAAGAAGAGAAAGAAAGTTGTCCAAAACAGCTTGCAATCGAATGTTCATGTTAATAGAAAAGGCAGGAGAGTGGTCAGGTACTGTTTTCTCTCAGTTGGCAAACTGCGCACACAATCGCAGTGTTGTACAGCTTGTTTCATCACCTTTGCCAAGTTGCCGCTCTCTCCGGCTCCCGGAGACGAAGAAGCTGCTTCTTCGCGCAAAGACGATTCTGCCGCTCACAGTGCTCTGCGGTGTGCGCCTTCTGCCGAAAGAGGTCCGGGAGCGGTGCTTAGCTCTGCAGAGCACCGTACCTTCGTCTTTAGCCTCTCTTCTCGTCTACATCTTAGAAAAAAGCTTTTCCACTCTGTCTGGCAAGGAGAAACTGTGCCAGCACAAAAAACATCTCCCATCGTGTTCTAGAGGCTGCACGGAGGTCTGCCGAGTGTTTTGAAAGAAGAGAAAAAAAGTTGTCCAAAACAGCTTGCAATCGAATGTTCATGTGAATAGAAAAGGCAGGAGAGTGGTCAGGTACTGTTTTCTCTCACTTGGCAAGCTGCGCACACAATCGCAGTGTTGTACAGCTTGTTTCAGCACCTTTGCGAAGCTGCCGCTCTCTCCGGCTCCCGGAGACGAAGAAGCTGCTTCTTCGCGCAAAGACGATTCTGCCGCTCACAGTGCTCTGCGGTGTGTGCCTCCTGCCGAAAGAGGCCCGGGAGCGGTGCTTAGCTCTGCAGAGCACCGTACCTTCGTCTTTAGCCTCTCTTCTCGTCTACATCTTAGCAAAAAGCTTTTCCACTCTGTCTGGCAAGGAGAAACTGTGCCAGCACAGAAAACATCTCCCATCGTGTTCTAGAGGCTGCACGGAGGTCTGCCGAGTGATTTGCAAGAAGAGAAAGAAAGTTGTCCAAAACAGCTTGCAATCGAATGTTCATGTGAATAGAAAAGGCAGGAGAGTGGTCAGGTACTGTTTTCTCTCAGTTGGCAAGCTGCGCACACAATCGCAGTGTTGTACAGCTTGTTTCATCACCTTTGCGAAGTTGCCGCTCTCTCCGGCTCCCGGAGACGAAGAAGCTGCTTCTTCGCGCAAAGACGATTCTGCCGCTCACAGTGCTCTGCGGTGTGTGTCTTCTGCCGAAAGAGGCCCGGGAGCTGTGCTTAGCTCTGCAGAGCACCATACCTGCTTCTTTAGCCTCTCTTCTCGTCTACATCTTAGCAAAAACCTTTTCCACTCTGTCTGGCAAGGAGAAACTGTGCCAGCACAAAAAACATCTCCCATCGTGTTCTAGAGGCTGCACGGAGGTCTGCCGAGTGTTTTGCAAGAAGAGAAAGAAAGTTGTCCAAAACAGCTTGCAATCGAATGTTCATGTGAATAGAAAAGGCAGGAGAGTGGTCAGGTACTGTTTTCTCTCACTTGGCAAGCTGCGCACACAATCGCAGTGTTGTACAGCTTGTTTCATCACGTTTGCGAAGCTGCCTCTCTCTCCGGCTCCCGGAGACGAAGAAGCTGCTTCTTCGCTCAAAGACGATTCTGCCGCTCACTGTGCTCTGCAGTGTGCGCCTTCTGCCGAAAGAGGCCGGGGAGCGGTGCTTAGCTCTGCAGAGCACCGTACCTTCGTCTTTAGCCTCTCTTCTCGTCTACATCTTAGCAAAAAGCTTTTCCACTCTGTCTGGCAAGGAGAAACTGTGCCAGCACAAAAAACATCTCCCATCGTGTTCTAGAGGCTGCACGGAGGTCTGCCGAGTGTTTTGCAAGAAGAGAAAGAAAGTTGTCCAAAACAGCTTGCAATCGAATGTTCATGTGAATAGAAAAGGCAGGAGAGTGGTCAGGTACTGTTTTCTCTCACTTGGCAAGCTGCGCACACAATCGCAGTGTTGTACAGCTTGTTTCAGCACCTTTGCGAAGCTGCCGCTCTCTCCGGCTCCCGGAGACGAAGAAGCTGCTTCTTCGCGCAAAGACGATTCTGCCGCTCACAGTGCTCTGCGGTGTGTGCCTCCTGCCGAAAGAGGCCCGGGAGCGGTGCTTAGCTCTGCAGAGCACCGTACCTTCGTCTTTACCCTCTCTTCTCGTCTACATCTTAGCAAAAAGCTTTTCCACTCTGTCTGGCAAGGAGAAACTGTGCCAGCACAGAAAACATCTCCCATCGTGTTCTAGAGGCTGCACGGAGGTCTGCCGAGTGTTTTGCAAGAAGAGAAAGAAAGTTGTCCAAAACAGCTTGCAATCGAATGTTCATGTGAATAGAAAAGGCAGGAGAGTGGTCAGGTACTGTTTTCTCTCACTTGGCAAGCTGCGCACACAATCGCAGTGTTGTACAGCTTGTTTCATCACCTTTGCGAAGTTGCCGCTCTCTCCGGCTCCCGGAGACGAAGAAGCTGCTTCTTCGCGCAAAGACGATTCTGCCGCTCACAGTGCTCTGCGGTGTGTGCCTTCTGCCGAAAGACGCCCGGGAGCGGTGCTTAGCTCTGCAGAGCACCGTACCTTCGTCTTTAGCCTCTCTTCTCGTCTACATCTTAGCAAAAGCTTTTCCACTCTGTCTGGCAAGGAGAAACTGTGCCAGCACAGAAAACATCTCCCATCGTGTTCTAGAGGCTGCACGGAGGTCTGCCGAGTGTTTTGCAAGAAGAGAAAGCAAGTTGTCCAAAACAGCTTCCAATCGAAAGTTCATGTGAATAGAAAAGGCAGGAGAGTGGTCAGGTACTGTTTTCTCTCAGTTGGCAAGCTGCGCACACAATCGCAGTGTTGTACAGCTTGTTTCAGCACCTTTGCGAAGCT
The DNA here is from genome assembly GCF_028551555.1 of Melozone crissalis. NCBI lineage: Eukaryota > Metazoa > Chordata > Aves > Passeriformes > Passerellidae > Melozone > Melozone crissalis. Next base: position 119,427 of record NW_026535998.1, on the reverse strand, counting down.
GCCGCTCTCTCCGGCTCCCGGAGACGAAGAAGCTGCTTCTTCGCGCAAAGACGATTCTGCCGCTCACAGTGCTCTGCGGTGTGCGCCTTCTGCCGAAAGACGCCCGGGAGCTGTACTTAGCTCTGCAGAGCACCGTACCTTCGTCTTTAGCCTCTCTTCTCGTCTACATCTTAGCAAAAAGCTTTTCCACTCTGTCTGGCAAGGAGAAACTGTGCCAGCACAGAAAACATCTCCCATCGTGTTCTAGAGGCTGCACGGAGGTCTGCCGAGTGTTTTGCAAGAAGAGAAAGAAAGTTGTCCAAAACAGCTTGCAATCGAATGTTCATGTTAATAGAAAAGGCAGGAGAGTGGTCAGGTACTGTTTTCTCTCAGTTGGCAAACTGCGCACACAATCGCAGTGTTGTACAGCTTGTTTCATCACCTTTGCCAAGTTGCCGCTCTCTCCGGCTCCCGGAGACGAAGAAGCTGCTTCTTCGCGCAAAGACGATTCTGCCGCTCACAGTGCTCTGCGGTGTGCGCCTTCTGCCGAAAGAGGTCCGGGAGCGGTGCTTAGCTCTGCAGAGCACCGTACCTTCGTCTTTACCCTCTCTTCTCGTCTACATCTTAGCAAAAAGCTTTTCCACTCTGTCTGGCAAGGAGAAACTGTGCCAGCACAGAAAACATCTCCCATCGTGTTCTAGAGGCTGCACGGAGGTCTGCCGAGTGTTTTGAAAGAAGAGAAAAAAAGTTGTCCAAAACAGCTTGCAATCGAATGTTCATGTGAATAGAAAAGGCAGGAGAGTGGTCAGGTACTGTTTTCTCTCACTTGGCAAGCTGCGCACACAATCGCAGTGTTGTACAGCTTGTTTCAGCACCTTTGCGAAGCTGCCGCTCTCTCCGGCTCCCGGAGACGAAGAAGCTGCTTCTTCGCGCAAAGACGATTCTGCCGCTCACAGTGCTCTGCGGTGTGTGCCTCCTGCCGAAAGAGGCCCGGGAGCGGTGCTTAGCTCTGCAGAGCACCGTACCTTCGTCTTTAGCCTCTCTTCTCGTCTACATCTTAGCAAAAAGCTTTTCCACTCTGTCTGGCAAGGAGAAACTGTGCCAGCACAGAAAACATCTCCCATCGTGTTCTAGAGGCTGCACGGAGGTCTGCCGAGTGATTTGCAAGAAGAGAAAGAAAGTTGTCCAAAACAGCTTGCAATCGAATGTTCATGTGAATAGAAAAGGCAGGAGAGTGGTCAGGTACTGTTTTCTCTCACTTGGCAAGCTGCGCACACAATCGCAGTGTTGTACAGCTTGTTTCATCACCTTTGCGAAGTTGCCGCTCTCTCCGGCTCCCGGAGACGAAGAAGCTGCTTCTTCGCGCAAAGACGATTCTGCCGCTCACAGTGCTCTGCGGTGTGCGCCTTCTGCCGAAAGAGGTCCGGGAGCGGTGCTTAGCTCTGCAGAGCACCGTACCTTCGTCTTTAGCCTCTCTTCTCGTCTACATCTTAGCAAAAAGCTTTTCCACTCTGTCTGTCAAGGAGAAACTGTGCCAGCACAGAAAACATCTCCCATCGTGTTCTAGAGGCTGCACGGAGGTCTGCCGAGTGTTTTGCAAGAAGAGAAAAAAAGTTGTCAAACAGCTTGCAATCGAATGTTCATGTGAATAGAAAAGGCAGGAGAGTGGTCAGGTACTGTTTTCTCTCACTTGGCAAGCTGCGCACACAATCGCAGTGTTGTACAGCTTGTTTCAGCACCTTTGCGAAGCTGCCGCTCTCTCCGGCTCCCGGAGACGAAGAAGCTGCTTCTTCGCGCAAAGACGATTCTGCCGCTCACAGTGCTCTGCGGTGTGTGCCTCCTGCCGAAAGAGGCCCGGGAGCGGTGCTTAGCTCTGCAGAGCACCGTACCTTCGTCTTTAGCCTCTCTTCTCGTCTACATCTTAGCAAAAAGCTTTTCCACTCTGTCTGGCAAGGAGAAACTGTGCCAGCACAGAAAACATCTCCCATCGTGTTCTAGAGGCTGCACGGAGGTCTGCCGAGTGATTTGCAAGAAGAGAAAGAAAGTTGTCCAAAACAGCTTGCAATCGAATGTTCATGTGAATAGAAAAGGCAGGAGAGTGGTCAGGTACTGTTTTCTCTCACTTGGCAAGCTGCGCACACAATCGCAGTGTTGTACAGCTTGTTTCATCACCTTTGCGAAGTTGCCGCTCTCTCCGGCTCCCGGAGACGAAGAAGCTGCTTCTTCGCGCAAAGACGATTCTGCCGCTCACAGTGCTCTGCGGTGTGTGCCTTCTGCCGAAAGACGCCCGGGAGCGGTGCTTAGCTCTGCAGAGCACCGTACCTTCGTCTTTAGCCTCTCTTCTCGTCTACATCTTAGCAAAAAGCTTTTCCACTCTGTCTGGCAAGGAGAAACTGTGCCAGCACAAAAAACATCTCCCATCGTGTTCTAGAGGCTGCACGGAGGTCTGCCGAGTGTTTTGCAAGAAGAGAAAAAAAGTTGTCCAAAACAGCTTTCAATCGAATGTTCATGTGAATAGAAAAGGCAGGAGAGTGGTCAGGTACTGTTTTCTCTCACTTGGCAAGCTGCGCACACAATCGCAGTGTTGTACAGCTTGTTTCAGCACCTTTGCGAAGCTGCCGCTCTCTCCGGCTCCCGGAGACGAAGAAGCTGCTTCTTCGCGCAAAGACGATTCTGCCGCTCACAGTGCTCTGCGGTGTGTGCCTCCTGCCGAAAGAGGCCCGGGAGCGGTGCTTAGCTCTGCAGAGCACCGTACCTTCGTCTTTAGCCTCTCTTCTCGTCTACATCTTAGCAAAAAGCTTTTCCACTCTGTCTGGCAAGGAGAAACTGTGCCAGCACAGAAAACATCTCCCATCGTGTTCTAGAAGCTGCACGGATGTCTGCCGAGTGTTTTGCAAGAAGAGAAAGAAAGTTGTCCAAAACAGCTTGCAATCGAATGTTCATGTGAATAGAAAAGGCAGGAGAGTGGTCAGGTACTGTTTTCTCTCAGTTGGCAAGCTGCGCACACAATCGCAGTGTTGTACAGCTTGTTTCATCACGTTTGCGAAGCTGCCGCTCTCTCCGGCTCCCGGAGACGAAGAAGCTGCTTCTTCGCGCAAAGACGATTCTGCCGCTCATAGTGCTCTGCAGTGTGCGCCTTCTGCCGAAAGAGGCCCGGGAGCGGTGCTTAGCTCTGCAGAGCACCGGACCTTCGTCTTTAGCCTCTCTTCTCGTCTACATCTTAGCAAAAAGCTTTTCCACTCTGTCTGGCAAGGAGAAACTGTGCCAGCACAGAAAACATCTCCCATCGTGTTCTAGACGCTGCACGGAGGTCTGCCGAGTGTTTTGCAAGAAGAGAAAGAAAGTTGTCCAAAACAGCTTGCAATCGAATGTTCATGTGAATAGAAAAGGCAGGAGAGTGGTCAGGTACTGTTTTCTCTCACTTGGCAAGCTGCGCACACAATCGCAGTGTTGTACAGCTTGTTTCAGCACCTTTGCGAAGCTGCCGCTCTCTCCGGCTCCCGGAGACGAAGAAGCTGCTTCTTCGCGCAAAGACGATTCTGCCGCTCACAGTGCTCTGCGGTGTGTGCCTCCTGCCGAAAGAGGCCCGGGAGCGGTACTTAGCTCTGCAGAGCACCGTACCTTCGTCTTTAGCCTCTCTTCTCGTCTACATCTTAGCAAAAAGCTTTTCCACTCTGTCTGGCAAGGAGAAACTGTGCCAGCACAGAAACATCTCCCATCGTGTTCTAGAGGCTGCACGGAGGTCTGCCGAGTGTTTTGCAAGAAGAGAAAGAAAGTTGTCCAAAACAGCTTGCAATCGAATATTCATGTGATTAGAAAATGCAGGAGAGTGGTCAGGTACTGTTTTCTCTCACTTGGCAAGCTGCGCACACAATCGCAGTGTTGTACAGCTTGTTTCATCACCTTTGCGAAGTTGCCGCTCTCTCCGGCTCCCGGAGACGAAGAAGCTGCTTCTTCGCGCAAAGACGATTCTGCCGCTCACAGTGCTCTGCGGTGTGTGCCTTCTGCCGAAAGAGGTCCGGGAGCGGTGCTTAGCTCTGCAGAGCACCGTACCTTCGTCTTTAGCCTCTCTTCTCGTCTACATCTTAGCAAAAAGCTTTTCCACTCTGTCTGGCAAGGAGAAACTGTGCCAGCACAAAAAACATCTCCCATCGTGTTCTAGAATCTGCACGGAGGTCTGCCGAGTGTTTTGCAAGAAGAGAAAGAAAGTTGTCCAAAACAGCTTGCAATCGAATGTTCATGTGAATAGAAAAGGCAGGAGAGTGGTCAGGTACTGTTTTCTCTCAGTTGGCAAGCTGCGCACACAATCGCAGTGTTGTACAGCTTGTTTCATCACCTTTGCCAAGTTGCCGCTCTCTCCGGCTCCCGGAGACGAAGAAGCTGCTTCTTCGCGCAAAGACGATTCTGCCGCTCACAGTGCTCTGCAGTGTGTGTCTTCTGCCGAAAGAAGCCGGGGAGCTGTGCTTAGCTCTGCAGAGCACCATACCTCCTTCTTTAGCCTCTCTTCTCGTCTACATCTTAGCAAAAACCTTTTCCACTCTGTCTGGCAAGGAGAAACTGTGCCAGCACAGAAAACATCTCCCATCGTGTTCTAGAAGCTGCACGGAGGTCTGCCGAGTGTTTTGCAAGAAGAGAAAGAAAGTTGTCCAAAACAGCTTGCAATCGAATGTTCATGTGAATAGAAAAGGCAGGAGAGTGGTCAGGTACTGTTTTCTCTCAGTTGGCAAGCTGCGCACACAATCGCAGTGTTGTACAGCTTGTTTCATCACGTTTGCGAAGCTGCCGCTCTCTCCGGCTCCCGGAGACGAAGAAGCTGCTTCTTCGCGCAAAGACGATTCTGCCGCTCACTGTGCTCTGCGGTGTGTGCCTCCTGCCGAAAGAGGACCGGGAGCGGTGCTTAGCTCTGCAGAGCACCGTACCTTCGTCTTTAGCCTCTCTTCTCGTCTACATCTTAGCAAAAAGCTTTTCCACTCTGTCTGGCAAGGAGAAACTGTGCCAGCACAGAAAACATCTCCCATCGTGTTCTAGAAGCTGCACGGAGGTCTGCCGAGTGTTTTGCAAGAAGAGAAAGAAAGTTGTCCAAAACAGCTTGCAATCGAATGTTCATGTGAATAGAAAAGGCAGGAGAGTGGTCAGGTACTGTTTTCTCTCACTTGGCAAGCTGCGCACACAATCGCAGTGTTGTACAGCTTGTTTCATCACCTTTGCGAAGTTGCCGCTCTCTCCGGCTCCCGGAGACGAAGAAGCTGCTTCTTCGCGCAAAGATGATTCTGCCGCTCACAGTGCTCTGCAGTGTGTGTCTTCTGCCGAAAGAGGCCCGGGAGGTGTGCTTAGCTCTGCAGAGCACCATACCTGCTTCTTTAGCCTCTCTTCTCGTCTACATCTTAGCAAAAAGCTTTTCCACTCTGTCTGGCAAGGAGAAACTGTGCCAGCACAGAAAACATCTCCCATCGTGTTCTAGAGGCTGCACGGAGGTCTGCCGAGTGTTTTGCAAGAAGAGAAAGAAAGTTGTCCAAAACAGCTTGCAATCGAATGTTCATGTGAATAGAAAAGGCAGGAGAGTGGTCAGGTACTGTTTTCTCTCACTTGGCAAGCTGCGCACACAATCGCAGTGTTGTACAGCTTGTTTCATCACCTTTGCCAAGTTGCCGCTCTCTCCGGCTCCCGGAGACGAGGAAGCTGCTTCTTCGCGCAAAGACGATTCTGCCGCTCACAGTGCTCTGCGGTGTGCGCCTTCTGCCGAACGACGCCCGGGAGCGGTGCTTAGCTCTGCAGAGCACCGTACCTTCGTCTTTACCCTCTCTTCTCGTCTACATCTTAGCAAAAAGCTTTTCCACTCTGTCTGGCAAGGAGAAACTGTGCCAGCACAGAAAACATCTCCCATCGTGTTCTAGAGGCTGCACGGAGGTCTGCCGAGTGTTTTGCAAGAAGAAAGAAAGTTGTCCAAAACAGCTTGCAATCGAATGTTCATGTGAATAGAAAAGGCAGGAGAGTGGTCAGGTACTGTTTTCTCTCAGTTGGAAAGCTGCGCACACAATCGCAGTGTTGTACAGCTTGTTTCATCACCTTTGCGAAGTTGCCGCTCTCTCCGGCTCACGGAGACGAAGAAGCTGCTTCTTCGCGCAAAGACCATTCTGCCGCTCACAGTGCTCTGCGGTGTGCGCCTTCTGCCGAAAGACGCCGGGGAGCGGTGCTTAGCTCTGCAGAGCACCGTACCTTCGTCTTTAGCCTCTCTTCTCGTCTACATCTTAGCAAAAAGCTTTTCCACTCTGTCTGGCAAGGAGAAACTGTGCCAGCACAGAAAACATCTCCCATCGTGTTCTAGAGGCTGCACGGAGGTCTGCCGAGTGTTTTGCAAGAAGAGAAAGAAAGTTGTCCAAAACAGCTTGCAATCGAATGTTCATGTGAATAGAAAAGGCAGGAGAGTGGTCAGGTACTGTTTTCTCTCACTTGGCAAGCTGCGCACACAATCGCAGTGTTGTACAGGTTGTTTCAGCACCTTTGCGAAGCTGCCGCTCTCTCCGGCTCCCGGAGACGAAGAAGCTGCTTCTTCGCGCAAAGACGATTCTGCCGCTCACAGTGCTCTGCGGTGTGTGCCTTCTGCCGAAAGACGCCCGGGAGCTGTACTTAGCTCTGCAGAGCACCGTACCTTCGTCTTTAGCCTCTCTTCTCGTCTACATCTTAGCAAAAAGCTTTTCCACTCTGTCTGGCAAGGAGAAACTGTGCCAGCACAGAAAACATCTCCCATCGTCTTCTAGAGGCTGCACAGAGGTCTGCCGAGTGTTTTGCAAGAAGAGAAAGAAAGTTGTCCAAAACAGCTTGCAATCGAATGTTCATGTTAATAGAAAAGGCAGGAGAGTGGTCAGGTACTGTTTTCTCTCAGTTGGCAAACTGCGCACACAATCGCAGTGTTTTACAGCTTGTTTCATCACCTTTGCGAAGTTGCCGCTCTCTCCGGCTCCCGGAGACGAAGAAGCTGCTTCTTCGCGCAAAGACGATTCTGCCGCTCACAGTGCTCTGCGGTGTGTGCCTTCTGCCGAAAGAGGTCCGGGAGCGGTGCTTAGCTCTGCAGAGCACCGTACCTTCGTCTTTAGCCTCTCTTCTCGTCTACATCTTAGCAAAAAGCTTTTCCACTCTGTCTGGCAAGGAGAAACTGTGCCAGCACAGAAAACATCTCCCATCGTGTTCTAGAGGCTGCACGGAGGTCTGCCGAGTGATTTGCAAGAAGAGAAAGAAAGTTGTCCAAAACAGCTTGCAATCGAATGTTCATGTGAATAGAAAAGGCAGGAGAGTGGTCAGGTACTGTTTTCTCTCACTTGGCAAGCTGCGCACACAATCGCAGTGTTGTACAGCTTGTTTCATCACCTTTGCGAAGTTGCCGCTCTCTCCGGCTCCCGGAGACGAAGAAGCTGCTTCTTTGCGCAAAGACGATTCTGCCGCTCACAGTGCTCTGCGGTGTGCGCCTTCTGCCGAAAGAGGCCCGGGAGCGGTGCTTAGCTCTGCAGAGCACCGTACCTTCGTCTTTAGCCTCTCTTCTCGTCTACATCTTAGCAAAAAGCTTTTCCACTCTGTCTGGCAAGGAGAAACTGTGCCAGCACAAAAAACATCTCCCATCGTGTTCTAGAGGCTGCACGGAGGTCTGCCGAGTGTTTTGCAAGAAGAGAAAAAAAGTTGTCCAAAACAGCTTGCAATCGAATGTTCATGTGAATAGAAAAGGCAGGAGAGTGGTCAGGTACTGTTTTCTCTCACTTGGCAAGCTGCGCACACAATCGCAGTGTTGTACAGCTTGTTTCATCACCTTTGCGAAGTTGCCGCTCTCTCCGGCTCCCGGAGACGAAGAAGCTGCTTCTTCGCGCAAAGACGATTCTGCCGCTCACAGTGCTCTGCGGTGTGCGCCTTCTGCCGAACGACGCCCGGGAGCGGTGCTTAGCTCTGCAGAGCACCGTACCTTCGTCTTTACCCTCTCTTCTCGTCTACATCTTAGCAAAAAGCTTTTCCACTCTGTCTGGCAAGGAGAAACTGTGCCAGCACAGAAAACATCTCCCATCGTGTTCTAGAGGCTGCACGGAGGTCTGCCGAGTGTTTTGTAAGAAGAAAGAAAGTTGTCCAAAACAGCTTGCAATCGAATGTTCATGTGAATAGAAAAGGCAGGAGAGTGGTCAGGTACTGTTTTCTCTCAGTTGGAAAGCTGCGCACACAATCGCAGTGTTGTACAGCTTGTTTCATCACCTTTGCGAAGTTGCCGCTCTCTCCGGCTCACGGAGACGAAGAAGCTGCTTCTTCGCGCAAAGACCATTCTGCCGCTCACAGTGCTCTGCGGTGTGCGCCTTCTGCCGAAAGACGCCGGGGAGCGGTGCTTAGCTCTGCAGAGCACCGTACCTTCGTCTTTAGCCTCTCTTCTCGTCTACATCTTAGCAAAAAGCTTTTCCACTCTGTCTGGCAAGGAGAAACTGTGCCAGCACAGAAAACATCTCCCATCGTGTTCTAGAGGCTGCACGGAGGTCTGCCGAGTGTTTTGCAAGAAGAGAAAGAAAGTTGTCCAAAACAGCTTGCAATCGAAAGTTCATGTGAATAGAAAAGGCAGGAGAGTGGTCAGGTACTGTTTTCTCTCACTTGGCAAGCTGCGCACACAATCGCAGTGTTGTACAGGTTGTTTCAGCACCTTTGCGAAGCTGCCGCTCTCTCCGGCTCCCGGAGACGAAGAAGCTGCTTCTTCGCGCAAAGACGATTCTGCCGCTCACAGTGCTCTGCGGTGTGTGCCTTCTGCCGAAAGACGCCCGGGAGCTGTACTTAGCTCTGCAGAGCACCGTACCTTCGTCTTTAGCCTCTCTTCTCGTCTACATCTTAGCAAAAAGCTTTTCCACTCTGTCTGGCAAGGAGAAACTGTGCCAGCACAGAAAACATCTCCCATCGTGTTCTAGAGGCTGCACGGAGGTCTGCCGAGTGTTTTGCAAGAAGAGAAAGAAAGTTGTCCAAAACAGCTTGCAATCGAATGTTCATGTTAATAGAAAAGGCAGGAGAGTGGTCAGGTACTGTTTTCTCTCAGTTGGCAAACTGCGCACACAATCGCAGTGTTTTACAGCTTGTTTCATCACCTTTGCGAAGTTGCGGCTCTCTCCGGCTCCCGGAGACGAAGAAGCTGCTTCTTCGCGCAAAGACGATTCTGCCGCTCACAGTGCTCTGCGGTGTGTGCCTTCTCCCGAAAGAGGTCCGGGAGCGGTGCTTAGCTCTGCAGAGCACCGTACCTTCGTCTTTAGCCTCTCTTCTCGTCTACATCTTAGCAAAAAGCTTTTCCACTCTGTCTGGCAAGGAGAAACTGTGCCAGCACAGAAAACATCTCCCATCGTGTTCTAGAGGCTGCACGGAGGTCTGCCGAGTGATTTGCAAGAAGAGAAAAAAAGTTGTCCAAAACAGCTTGCAATCGAATGTTCATGTGAATAGAAAAGGCAGGAGAGTGGTCAGGTACTGTTTTCTCTCACTTGGCAAGCTGCGCACACAATTGCAGTGTTGTACAGCTTGTTTCATCACCTTTGCGAAGCTGCCGCTCTCTCCGGCTCCCGGAGACGAAGAAGCTGCTTCTTCGCGCAAAGACGATTCTGCCGCTCACAGTGCTCTGCGGTGTGTGCCTCCTGCCGAAAGAGGCCCGGGAGCGGTGCTTAGCTCTGCAGAGCACCGGACCTTCGTCTTTAGCCTCTCTTCTCGTCTACATCTTAGCAAAAAGCTTTTCCACTCTGTCTGGCAAGGAGAAACTGTGCCAGCACAAAAAACATCTCCCATCGTGTTCTAGAGGCTGCACGGAGGTCTGCCGAGTGTTTTGCAAGAAGAGAAAAAAAGTTGTCCAAAACAGCTTGCAATCGAATGTTCATGTGAATAGAAAAGGCAGGAGAGTGGTCAGGTACTGTTTTCTCTCACTTGGCAAGCTGCGCACACAATCGCAGTGTTGTACAGCTTGTTTCATCACCTTTGCGAAGTTGCCGCTCTCTCCGGCTCCCGGAGACGAAGAAGCTGCTTCTTCGCGCAAAGACGATTCTGCCGCTCACAGTGCTCTGCAGTGTGTGTCTTCTGCCGAAAGAAGCCCGGGAGCTGTGCTAAGCTCTGCAGAGCACCATACCTGCTTCTTTAGCCTCTCTTCTCGTCTACATCTTAGCAAAAAGCTTTTCCACTCTGTCTGGCAAGGAGAAACTGTGCCAGCACAGAAAACATCTCCCATCGTGTTCTAGAGGCTGCACGGAGGTCTGCCGAGTGTTTTGCAAGAAGAGAAAGAAAGTTGTCCAAAACAGCTTGCAATCGAATATTCATGTGATTAGAAAATGCAGGAGAGTGGTCAGGTACTGTTTTCTCACAGTTGTCATGCTGCGCACACAATCGCAGTGTTGTACAGCTTGTTTCATCACCTTTGCGAAGTTGCCGCTCTCTCCGGCTCCCGGAGACGAAGAAGCTGCTTCTACGCGAAAAGACGATTCTGCCGCTCACTGTGCTCTGCGGTGTCCGCCTTCTGCCGAAAGACGCCCGGGAGCGTTGCTTAGCTCTGCAGAGCACCATACCTTCGTCTTTAGCCTCTCTTCTCGTCTACATCTTAGCAAAAAGCTTTTCCACTCTGTCTGGCAAGGAGAAACTGTGCCAGCACAGAAAACATCTCCCATCGTGTTCTAGAGGCTGCACGGAGGTCTGCCGAGTGTTTTGCAAGAAGAGAAAGAAAGTTGTCCAAAACAGCTTGCAATCGAATGTTCATGTTAATAGAAAAGGCAGGAGAGTGGTCAGGTACTGTTTTCTCTCAGTTGGCAAGCTGCGCACACAATCGCAGTGTTGTACAGCTTGTTTCATCACCTTTGCGAAGTTGCCGCTCTCTCCGACTCCCGGAGACGAAGAAGCTGCTTCTTCGCGCAAAGACGATTCTGCCGCTCACAGTGCTCTGCGGTGTGTGCGTTCTGCCGAAAGAGGTCCGGGAGCGGTGCTTAGCTCTGCAGAGCACCGTACCTTCGTCTTTAGCCTCTCTTCTCGTCTACATCTTAGCAAAAACCTTTTCCACTCTGTCTGGCAAGCAGAAACTGTGCCAGCACAGAAAACATCTCCCATCGTGTTCTAGAGGCTGCACGGAGGTCTGCCGAGTGTTTTGCAAGAAGAGAAAAAAAGTTGTCCAAAACAGCTTGCAATCGAATGTTCATGTGAATAGAAAAGGCAGGAGAGTGGTCAGGTACTGTTTTCTCTCACTTGGCAAGCTGCGCACACAATCGCAGTGTTGTACAGCTTGTTTCATCACCTTTGCGAAGTTGCCGCTCTCTCCGGCTCCCGGAGACGAAGAAGCTGCTTCTTCGCGCAAAGACGATTCTGCCGCTCACAGTGCTCTGCAGTGTGTGTCTTCTGCCGAAAGAAGCCGGGGAGCTGTGCTTAGCTCTGCAGAGCACCATACCTGCTTCTTTAGCCTCTCTTCTCGTCTACATCTTAGCAAAAAGCTTTTCCACTCTGTCTGGCAAGGAGAAACTGTGCCAGCACAGAAAACATCTCCCATCGTGTTCTAGAAGCTGCACGGATGTCTGCCGAGTGTTTTGCAAGAAGAGAAAGAAAGTTGTCCAAAACAGCTTGCAATCGAATGTTCATGTGAATAGAAAAGGCAGGAGAGTGGTCAGGTACTGTTTTCTCTCAGTTGGCAAGCTGCGCACACAATCGCAGTGTTGTACAGCTTGTTTCAGCACCTTTGCGAAGCTGCCGCTCTCTCCGGCTCCCGGAGACGAAGAAGCTGCTTCTTCGCGCAAAGACGATTCTGCCGCTCACAGTGCTCTGCGGTGTGTGCCTCCTGCCGAAAGAGGACCGGGAGCGGTGCTTAGCTCTGCAGAGCACCGTACCTTCGTCTTTAGCCTCTCTTCTCGTCTACATCTTAGCAAAAAGCTTTTCCACTCTGTCTGGCAAGGAGAAACTGTGCCAGCACAGAAAACATCTCCCATCGTGTTCTAGAAGCTGCACGGAGGTCTGCCGAGTGTTTTGCAAGAAGAGAAAGAAAGTTGTCCAAAACAGCTTGCAATCGAATGTTCATGTGAATAGAAAAGGCAGGAGAGTGGTCAGGTACTGTTTTCTCTCAGTTGGCAAGCTGCGCACACAATCGCAGTGTTGTACAGCTTGTTTCATCACCTTTGCCAAGTTGCCGCTCTATCCGGCTCCCGGAGACGAAGAAGCTGCTTCTTCGCGCAAAGATGATTCTGCCGCTCACAGTGCTCTGCAGTGTGTGTCTTCTGCCGAAAGAGGCCGGGGAGCTGTGCTTAGCTCTGCAGAGCACCATACCTGCTTCTTTAGCCTCTCTTCTCGTCTACATCTTAGCAAAAACCTTTTCCACTCTGTCTGGCAAGGAGAAACTGTGCCAGCACAGAAAACATCTCCCATCGTGTTCTAGAGGCTGCACGGAGGTCTGCCGAGTGTTTTGCAAGAAGAGAAAGAAAGTTGTCCAAAACAGCTTGCAATCGAATGTTCATGTGAATAGAAAAGGCAGGAGAGTGGTCAGGTACTGTTTTCTCTCACTTGGCAAGCTGCGCACACAATCGCAGTGCTGTACAGCTTGTTTCATCACCTTTGCCAAGTTGCCGCTCTCTCCGGCTCCCGGAGACGAAGAAGCTGCTTCTTCGCGCAAAGACGATTCTTCCGCTCACAGTGCTCTGCGGTGTGCGCCTTCTGCCGAAAGAGGTCCGGGAGCGGTGCTTAGCTCTGCAGAGCACCGTACCTTCGTCTTTAGCCTCTCTTCTCGTCTACATCTTAGCAAAAAGCTTTTCCACTCTGTCTGGCAAGGAGAAACTGTGCCAGCACAAAAATCATCTCCCATCGTGTTCTAGAGGCTGCACGGAGGTCTGCCGAGTGTTTTGCAAGAAGAGAAAGAAAGTTGTCCAAAACAGCTTGCAATCGAATGTTCATGTGAATAGAAAAGGCAGGAGAGTGGTCAGGTACTGTTTTCTCTCACTTGGCAAGCTGCGCACACAATCGCAGTGTTGTACAGGTTGTTTCATCACCTTTGCAAAGCTGCCGCTCTCTTCGGCTCCCGGAGACGAAGAAGCAGCTTCTTTGCGCAAAGACGATTCTGCCGCTCACAGTGCTCTGCGGTGTGCGCCTTCTGCCGAAAGACGCCCGGGAGCGGTGCTTAGCTCTGCAGAGCACCGTACCTTCGTCTTTAGCCTCTCTTCTCGTCTACATCTTAGCAAAAAGCTTTTCCACTCTGTCTGGCAAGGAGAAACTGTGCCAGCACAGAAAACATCTCCCATCGTGTTCTAGAGGCTGCACGGAGGTCTGTCGAGTGTTTTGCAAGAAGAGAAAGAAAGTTGTCCAAAACAGCTTGCAATCGAATGTTCATGTGAATAGAAAAGGCAGGAGAGTGGTCAGGTACTGTTTTCTCTCAGTTGGCAAACTGCGCACACAATCGCAGTGTTGTACAGCTTGTTTCATCACCTTTGCGAAGTTGCCGCTCTCTCCGGCTCCCGGAGACGAAGAAGCTGCTTCTTCGCGCAAAGACGATTCTGCCGCTCACAGTGCTCTGCGGTATGCGGCTTCTGCCGAAAGATGTCCGGGAGCGGTGCTTAGCTCTGCAGAGCACCGTACCTTCGTCTTTAGCCTCTCTTCTCGTCTACATCTTAGCAAAAAGCTTTTCCACTCTGTCTGGCAAGGAGAAACTGTGCCAGCACAGAAAACATCTCCCATCGTGTTCTAGAGGCTGCACGGAGGTCTGCCGAGTGATTTGCAAGAAGAGAAAGAAAGTTGTCCAAAACAGCTTGCAATCGAATGTTCATGTGAATAGAAAAGGCAGGAGAGTGGTCAGGTACTGTTTTCTCTCACTTGGCAAGCTGCGCACACAATCGCAGTGTTGTACAGCTTGTTTCATCACCTTTGCGAAGTTGCCGCTCTCTCCGGCTCCCGGAGACGAAGAAGCTGCTTCTTCGCGCAAAGACGATTCTGCCGCTCACAGTGCTCTGCGGTGTGTGCCTCCTGCCGAAAGACGCCCGGGAGCGGTGCTTAGCTCTGCAGAGCACCGTACCTTCGTCTTTAGGCTCTCTTCTCGTCTACATCTTAGCAAAAAGCTTTTCCACTCTGTCTGGCAAGGAGAAACTGTGCCAGCACAGAAAACATCTCCCATCGTGTTCTAGAGGCTGCACGCAGGTCTGCCGAGTGTTTTGCAAGAAGAGAAAGAAAGTTGTCCAAAACAGCTTGCAATCGAATGTTCATGTGAATAGAAAAGGCAGGAGAGTGGTCAGGTACTGTTTTCTCTCACTTGGCAAGCTGCGCACACAATCGCAGTGTTGTACAGCTTGTTTCATCACCTTTGCCAAGTTGCCGCTCTCTCCGGCTCCCGGAGACGAAGAAGCTGCTTCTTCGCGCAAAGACGATTCTGCCGCTCACAGTGCTCTGCAGTGTGTGTCTTCTGCCGAAAGAAGCCGGGGAGGTGTGCTTAGCTCTGCAGAGCACCATACCTGCTTCTTTAGCCTCTCTTCTCGTCTACATCTTAGCAAAAAGCTTTTCCACTCTGTCTGGCAAGGAGAAACTGTGCCAGCACAGAAAACATCTCCCATCGTGTTCTAGAAGCTGCACGGATGTCTGCCGAGTGTTTTGCAAGAAGAGAAAGAAAGTTGTCCAAAACAGCTTGCAATCGAATGTTCATGTGAATAGAAAAGGCAGGAGAGTGGTCAGGTACTGTTTTCTCTCACTTGGCAAGCTGCGCACACAATCGCAGTGTTGTACAGCTTGTTTCAGCACCTTTGCGAACCTGCCGCTCTCACCGGCTCCCGGAGACGAAGAAGCTGCTTCTTCGCGCAAAGACGATTCTGCCGCTCACAGTGCTCTGCGGTGTGTGCCTCCTGCCGAAAGAGGCCCGGGAGCGGTGCTTAGCTCTGCAGAGCACCGTACCTTCGTCTTTAGCCTCTCTTCTCGTCTACATCTTAGCAAAAAGCTTTTCCACTCTGTCTGGCAAGGAGAAACTGTGCCAGCACAGAAAACATCTCCCATCGTGTTCTAGAGGCTGCACGGAGGTCTGCCGAGTGTTTTGCAAGAAGAGAAAGAAAGTTGTCCAAAACAGCTTGCAATCGAATGTTCATGTGAATAGAAAAGGCAGGAGAGTGGTCAGGTACTGTTTTCTCTCACTTGGCAAGCTGCGCACACAATCGCAGTGTTGTACAGCTTGTTTCATCACCTTTGCCAAGTTGCCGCTCTCTCCGGCTCCCGGAGACGAAGAAGCTGCTTCTTCGCGCAAAGACGATTCTGCCGCTCACAGTGCTCTGCGGTGTGCGCCTTCTGCCGAAAGAGGTCCGGGAGCGGTGCTTAGCTCTGCAGAGCACCGTACCTTCGTCTTTAGCCTCTCTTCTCGTCTACATCTTAGCAAAAAGCTTTTCCACTCTGTCTGGCAAGGAGAAACTGTGCCAGCACAGAAAACATCTCCCATCGTGTTCTAGAGGCTGCACGGAGGTGTGCCGAGTGTTTTGCAAGAAGAGAAAGAAAGTTGTCCAAAACAGCTTGCAATCGAATGTTCATGTGATTACAAAAGGCAGGAGAGTGGTCAGGTACTGTTTTCTCTCACTTGGCAAGCTGCGCACACAATCGCAGTGTTGTACAGCTTGTTTCATCACCTTTGCGAAGTTGCCGCTCTCTCCGGCTCCCGGAGACGAAGAAGCTGCTTCTTCGCGCAAAGACGATTCTGCCGCTCACAGTGCTCTGCAGTGTGTGTCTTCTGCCGAAAGAAGCCCGGGAGCTGTGCTCTGCTCTGCAGAGCACCATACCTGCTTCTTTAGCCTCTCTTCTCGTCTACATCTTAGCAAAAAGCTTTTACACTCTGTCTGGCAAGGAGAAACTGTGCCAGCACAGAAAACATCTCCCATCGTGTTCTAGAAGCTGCACGGACGTCTGCCGAGTGTTTTGCAAGAAGAGAAAGAAAGTTGTCCAAAACAGCTTGCAATCGAATGTTCATGTGAATAGAAAATGCAGGAGAGTGGTCAGGTACTGTTTTCTCACGGTTGTCATGCTGCGCACACAATCGCAGTGTTGTACAGCTTGTTTCATCACCTTTGCGAAGTTGCCGCTCTCTCCGGCTCCCGGAGACGAAGAAGCTGCTTCTTCGCGCAAAGACGATTCTGCCGCTCATAGTGCTCTGCGGTGTGCGCCTTCTGCCGAAAGACGCCCGGGAGCGGTGCTTAGCTCTGCAGAGCACCGTACCTTCGTCTTTAGCCTCTCTTCTCGTCTACATCTTAGCAAAAAGCTTTTCCACTCTGTCTGGCAAGGAGAAACTGTGCCAGCACAGAAAACATCTCCCATCGTGTTCTAGAAGCTGCACGGAGGTCTGCCGAGTGTTTTGCAAGAAGAGAAAGAAAGTTGTCCAAAACAGCTTGCAATCGAATGTTCATGTGAATAGAAAAGGCAGGAGAGTGGTCAGGTACTGTTTTCTCTCAGTTGGCAAGCTGCGCACACAATCGCAGTGTTGTACAGCTTGTTTCATCACCTTTGCGAAGTTGCCGCTCTCTCCGGCTCCCGGAGACGAAGAAGCTGCTTCTTCGCGCAAAGACGATTCTGCCGCTCACAGTGCTCTGCAGTGTGTGTCTTCTGCCGAAAGAGGCCCGGGAGCTGTGCTTAGCTCTGCAGAGCACCATACCTGCTTCTTTAGCCTCTCTTCTCGTCTACATCTTAGCAAAAAGCTTTTCCACTCTGTCTGGCAAGGAGAAACTGTGCCAGCACAGAAAACATCTCCCATCGTGTTCTAGAAGCTGCACGGATGTCTGCCGAGTGTTTTGCAAGAAGAGAAAGAAAGTTGTCCAAAACAGCTTGCAATCGAATGTTCATGTGAATAGAAAAGGCAGGAGAGTGGTCAGGTACTGTTTTCTCTCAGTTGGCAAGCTGCGCACACAATCGCAGTGTTGTACAGCTTGTTTCATCACCTTTGCGAAGTTGCCGCTCTCTCCGGCTCCCGGAGACGAAGAAGCTGCTTCTTCGCGCAAAGACGATTCTGCCGCTCACAGTGCTCTGCGGTGTGTGCCTCCTGCCGAAAGAGGACCGGGAGCGGTGCTTAGCTCTGCAGAGCACCGTACCTTCGTCTTTAGCCTCTCTTCTCGTCTACATCTTAGCAAAAAGCTTTTCCACTCTGTCTGTTAAGGAGAAACTGTGCCAGCACAGAAAACATCTCCCATCGTGTTCTAGAGGCTGCACGGAGGTCTGCCGAGTGTTTTGCAAGAAGAGAAAGAAAGTTGTCCAAAACAGCTTGCAATCGAATGTTCATGTGAATAGAAAAGGCAGGAGAGTGGTCAGGTACTGTTTTCTCTCACTTGGCAAGCTGCGCACACAATCGCAGTGTTGTACAGCTTGTTTCATCACCTTTGCGAAGTTGCCGCTCTCTCCGGCTCCCGGAGACGAAGAAGCTGCTTCTTCGCGCAAAGACGATTCTTCCGCTCACAGTGCTCTGCGGTGTGCGCCTTCTGCCGAAAGAGGTCCGGGAGCGGTGCTTAGCTCTGCAGAGCACCGTACCTTCGTCTTTAGCCTCTCTTCTCGTCTACATCTTAGCAAAAAGCTTTTCCACTCTGTCTGTTAAGGAGAAACTGTGCCAGCACAGAAAACATCTCCCATCGTGTTCTAGAGGCTGCACGGAGGTCTGCCGAGTGTTTTGCAAGAAGAGAAAGAAAGTTGTCCAAAACAGCTTGCAATCGAATGTTCATGTGAATAGAAAAGGCAGGAGAGTGGTCAGGTACTGTTTTCTCTCACTTGGCAAGCTGCGCACACAATCGCAGTGTTGTACAGCTTGTTTCATCACCTTTGCGAAGTTGCCGCTCTCTCCGGCTCCCGGAGACGAAGAAGCTGCTTCTTCGCGCAAAGACGATTCTTCCGCTCACAGTGCTCTGCGGTGTGCGCCTTCTGCCGAAAGAGGTCCGGGAGCGGTGCTTAGCTCTGCAGAGCACCGTACCTTCGTCTTTAGCCTCTCTTCTCGTCTACATCTTAGCAAAAAGCTTTTCCACTCTGTCTGGCAAGGAGAAACTGTGCCAGCACAGAAAACATCTCCCATCGTGTTCTAGAGGCTGCACGGAGGTCTGCCGAGTGATTTGCAAGAAGAGAAAGAAAGTTGTCCAAAACAGCTTGCAATCGAATGTTCATGTGAATAGAAAAGGCAGGAGAGTGGTCAGGTACTGTTTTCTCTCAGTTGGCAAGCTGCGCACACAATCGCAGTGTTGTACAGCTTGTTTCATCACCTTTGCGAAGTTGCCGCTCTCTCCGGCTCCCGGAGACGAAAAAGCTGCTTCTTCGCGCAAAGACGATTCTGCCGCTCACAGTGCTCTGCGGCGTGTGCCTCCTGCCGAAACACGCCCGGGAGCGGTGCTTAGCTCTGCAGAGCACCGTACCTTCGTCTTTAGCCTCTCTTCTCGTCTACATCTTAGCAAAAAGCTTTTCCACTCTGTCTGGCAAGGAGAAACTGTGCCAGCACAGAAAACATCTCCCATCGTGTTCTAGAGGCTGCACGCAGGTCTGCCGAGTGTTTTGCAAGAAGAGAAAGAAAGTTGTCCAAAACAGCTTGCAATCGAATGTTCATGTGAATAGAAAAGGCAGGAGAGTGGTCAGGTACTGTTTTCTCTCACTTGGCAAGCTGCGCACACAATCGCAGTGTTGTACAGCTTGTTTCAGCACCTTTGCGAACCTGCCGCTCTCTCCGGCTCCCGGAGACGAAGAAGCTGCTTCTTCGCGCAAAGACGATTCTGCCGCTCACAGTGCTCTGCGGTGTGTGCCTCCTGCCGAAAGAGGCCCGGGAGCGGTGCTTAGCTCTGCAGAGCACCGTACCTTCGTCTTTAGCCTCTCTTCTCGTCTACATCTTAGCAAAAAGCTTTTCCACTCTGTCTGGCAAGGAGAAACTGTGCCAGCACAGAAAACATCTCCCATCGTGTTCTAGAAGCTGCACGGAGGTCTGCCGAGTGTTTTGCAAGAAGAGAAAGAAAGTTGTCCAAAACAGCTTGCAATCGAATGTTCATGTGAATAGAAAAGGCAGGAGAGTGGTCAGGTACTGTTTTCTCTCACTTGGCAAGCTGCGCACACAATCGCAGTGTTGTACAGCTTGTTTCATCACCTTTGCCAAGTTGCCGCTCTCTCCGGCTCCCGGAGACGAAAAAGCTGCTTCTTCGCGCAAAGACGATTCTGCCGCTCACAGTGCTCTGCGGTGTGCGCCTTCTGCCGAAAGAGGTCCGGGAGCGGTGCTTAGCTCTGCAGAGCACCGTACCTTCGTCTTTAGCCTCTCTTCTCGTCTACATCTTAGCAAAAAGCTTTTCCACTCTGTCTGGCAAGGAGAAACTGTGCCAGCACAGAAAACATCTCCCATCGTGTTCTAGAGGCTGCACGGAGGTGTGCCGAGTGTTTTGCAAGAAGAGAAAGAAAGTTGTCCAAAACAGCTTGCAATCGAATGTTCATGTGATTACAAAAGGCAGGAGAGTGGTCAGGTACTGTTTTCTCTCACTTGGCAAGCTGCGCACACAATCGCAGTGTTGTACAGCTTGTTTCATCACCTTTGCGAAGTTGCCGCTCTCTCCGGCTCCCGGAGACGAAGAAGCTGCTTCTTCGCGCAAAGACGATTCTGCCGCTCCCAGTGCTCTGCAGTGTGTGTCTTCTGCCGAAAGAGGCCCGGGAGCTGTGCTCTGCTCTGCAGAGCACCATACCTTCGTCTTTAGCCTCTCTTCTCGTCTACATCTTAGCAAAAAGCTTTTCCACTCTGTCTGGCAAGGAGAAACTGTGCCAGAACAGAAAACATCTCCCATCGTGTTCTAGAAGCTGCACGGATGTCTGCCGAGTGTTTTGCAAGAAGAGAAAGAAAGTTGTCCAAAACAGCTTGCAATCGAATGTTCATGTGAATAGAAAAGGCAGGAGAGTGGTCAGGTACTGTTTTCTCTCACTTGGCAAGCTGCGCACACAATCGCAGTGTTGTACAGCTTGTTTCAGCACCTTTGCGAAGCTGCCGCTCTCTCCGGCTCCCGGAGACGAAGAAGCTGCTTCTTCGCGCAAAGACGATTCTGCCGCTCACAGTGCTCTGCGGTGTGTGCCTCCTGCCGAAAGAGGACCGGGAGCGGTGCTTAGCTCTGCAGAGCACCGTACCTTCGTCTTTAGCCTCTCTTCTCGTCTACATCTTAGCAAAAAGCTTTTCCACTCTGTCTGGCAAGGAGAAACTGTGCCAGCACAGAAAACATCTCCCATCGTGTTCTAGAGGCTGCACGCAGGTCTGCCGAGTGTTTTGCAAGAAGAGAAAGAAAGTTGTCCAAAACAGCTTGCAATCGAATGTTCATGTGAATAGAAAAGGCAGGAGAGTGGTCAGGTACTGTTTTCTCTCACTTGGCAAGCTGCGCACACAATCGCAGTGTTGTACAGCTTGTTTCATCACCTTTGCCAAGTTGCCGCTCTCTCCGGCTCCCGGAGACGAAGAAGCTGCTTCTTCGCGCAAAGACGATTCTGCCGCTCACAGTGCTCTGCGGTGTGCGCCTTCTGCCGAAAGACGCCCGGGAGCGGTGCTTAGCTCTGCAGAGCACCGTACCTTCGTCTTTAGCCTCTCTTCTCGTCTACATCTTAGCAAAAAGCTTTTCCACTCTGTCTGGCAAGGAGAAACTGTGCCAGCACAAAAATCATCTCCCATCGTGTTCTAGAGGCTGCACGGAGGTCTGCCGAGTGTTTTGCAAGAAGAGAAAGTTGTCCAAAACAAATTGCAATCGAATGTTCATGTGAATAGAAAAGGCAGGAGAGTGGTCAGGTACTGTTTTCTCTCACTTGGCAAGCTGCGCACACAATCGCAGTGTTGTACAGGTTGTTTCATCACCTTTGCAAAGCTGCCGCTCTCTTCGGCTCCCGGAGACGAAGAAGCTGCTTCTTCGCGCAAAGACGATTCTGCCGCTCACAGTGCTCTGCGGTGTGCGGCTTCTGCCGAAAGAAGTCCGGGAGCGATGCTTAGCTCTGCAGAGCACCGTACCTTCGTCTTTAGCCTCTCTTCTCGTCTACATCTTAGCAAAAAGCTTTTCCACTCTGTCTGGCAAGGAGAAACTGTGCCAGCACAGAAAACATCTCCCATCGTGTTCTAGAGGCTGCACGGAGGTCTGCCGAGTGTTTTGCAAGAAGAGAAAGAAAGTTGTCCAAAACAGCTTGCAATCGAATGTTCATGTGAATAGAAAAGGCAGGAGAGTGGTCAGGTACTGTTTTCTCTCACTTGGCAAGCTGCGCACACAATCGCAGTGTTGTACAGCTTGTTTCATCACCTTTGCGAAGTTGCCGCTCTCTCCGGCTCCCGGAGACGAAGAAGCTGCTTCTTCGCGCAAAGACGATTCTGCCGCTCACAGTGCTCTGCGGTGTGCGCCTTCTGCCGAAAGACGCCCGGGAGCGGTGCTTAGCTCTGCAGAGCACCGTACCTTCGTCTTTAGCCTCTCTTCTCGTCTACATCTTAGCAAAAAGCTTTTCCACTCTGTCTGGCAAGGAGAAACTGTGCCAGCACAGAAAACATCTCCCATCGTGTTCTAGAGGCTGCACGGAGGTGTGCCGAGTGTTTTGCAAGAAGAGAAAGAAAGTTGTCCAAAACAGCTTGCAATCGAATGTTCATGTGATTACAAAAGGCAGGAGAGTGGTCAGGTACTGTTTTCTCTCAGTTGGAAAGCTGCGCACACAATCGCAGTGTTGTACAGCTTGTTTCATCACCTTTGCGAAGTTGCCGCTCTCTCCGGCTCCCGGAGACGAAGAAGCTGCTTCTTCGCGCAAAGACGATTCTTCCGCTCACAGTGCTCTGCAGTGTGTGTCTTCTGCCGAAAGAAGCCCGGGAGCTGTGCTCTGCTCTGCAGAGCACCATACCTGCTTCTTTAGCCTCTCTTCTCGTCTACATCTTAGCAAAAAGCTTTTCCACTCTGTCTGGCAAGGAGAAACTGTGCCAGCACAGAAAACATCTCCCATCGTGTTCTAGAAGCTGCACGGATGTCTGCCGAGTGTTTTGCAAGAAGAGAAAGAAAGTTGTCCAAAACAGCTTGCAATCGAATGTTCATGTGAATAGAAAATGCAGGAGAGTGGTCAGGTACTGTTTTCTCACAGTTGTCATGCTGCGCACACAATCGCAGTGTTGTACAGCTTGTTTCATCACCTTTGCGAAGTTGCCGCTCTCTCCGGCTCCCGGAGACGAAGAAGCTGCTTCTTCGCGCAAAGACGATTCTGCCGCTCATAGTGCTCTGCGGTGTGCGCCTTCTGCCGAAAGACGCCCGGGAGCGGTGCTTAGCTCTGCAGAGCACCGTACCTTCGTCTTTAGCCTCTCTTCTCGTCTACATCTTAGCAAAAAGCTTTTCCACTCTGTCTGGCAAGGAGAAACTGTGCCAGCACAGAAAACATCTCCCATCGTGTTCTAGAGGCTGCACGGAGGTCTGCCGAGTGTTTTGCAAGAAGAGAAAGAAAGTTGTCCAAAACAGCTTGCAATCGAATGTTCATGTGAATAGAAAAGGCAGGAGAGTGGTCAGGTACTGTTTTCTCTCAGTTGGCAAGCTGCGCACACAATCGCAGTGTTGTACAGCTTGTTTCATCACCTTTGCCAAGTTGCCGCTCTCTCCGGCTCCCGGAGACGAAGAAGCTGCTTCTTCGCGCAAAGACCATTCTGCCGCTCACAGTGCTCTGCAGTGTGTGTCTTCTGCCGAAAGAGGCCCGGGAGCTGTGCTCTGCTCTGCAGAGCACCATACCTGCTTCTTTAGCCTCTCTTCTCGTCTACATCTTAGCAAAAAGCTTTTCCACTCTGTCTGGCAAGGAGAAACTGTGCCAGCACAGAAAACATCTCCCATCGTGTTCTAGAAGCTGCACGGATGTCTGCCGAGTGTTTTGCAAGAAGAGAAAGAAAGTTGTCCAAAACAGCTTGCAATCGAATGTTCATGTGAATAGAAAAGGCAGGAGAGTGGTCAGGTACTGTTTTCTCTCAGTTGGCAAGCTGCGCACACAATCGCAGTGTTGTACAGCTTGTTTCAGCACCTTTGCGAAGTTGCCGCTCTCTCCGGCTCCCGGAGACGAAGAAGCTGCTTCTTCGCGCAAAGACGATTCTGCCGCTCACAGTGCTCTGCGGTGTGTGCCTCCTGCCGAAAGAGGACCGGGAGCGGTGCTTAGCTCTGCAGAGCACCGTACCTTCGTCTTTAGCCTCTCTTCTCGTCTACATCTTAGCAAAAAGCTTTTCCACTCTGTCTGGCAAGGAGAAACTGTGCCAGCACAGAAAACATCTCCCATCGTGTTCTAGAAGCTGCACGGAGGTCTGCCGAGTGTTTTGCAAGAAGAGAAAGAAAGTTGTCCAAAACAGCTTGCAATCGAATGTTCATGTGAATAGAAAAGGCAGGAGAGTGGTCAGGTACTGTTTTCTCTCACTTGGCAAGCTGCGCACACAATCGCAGTGTTGTACAGCTTGTTTCATCACCTTTGCGAAGTTGCCGCTCTATCCGGCTCCCGGAGACGAAGAAGCTGCTTCTTCGCGCAAAGATGATTCTGCCGCTCACAGTGCTCTGCAGTGTGTGTCTTCTGCCGAAAGAGGCCCGGGAGCTGTGCTTAGCTCTGCAGAGCACCATACCTGCTTCTTTAGCCTCTCTTCTCGTCTACATCTTAGCAAAAAGCTTTTCCACTCTGTCTGGCAAGGAGAAACTGTGCCAGCACAGAAAACATCTCCCATCGTGTTCTAGAGGCTGCACGGAGGTCTGCCGAGTGTTTTGCAAGAAGAGAAAGAAAGTTGTCCAAAACAGCTTGCAATCGAATGTTCATGTGAATAGAAAAGGCAGGAGAGTGGTCAGGTACTGTTTTCTCTCACTTGGCAAGCTGCGCACACAATCGCAGTGTTGTACAGCTTGTTTCATCACCTTTGCCAAGTTGCCGCTCTCTCCGGCTCCCGGAGACGAAGAAGCTGCTTCTTCGCGCAAAGACGATTCTGCCGCTCACAGTGCTCTGCGGTGTGCGCCTTCTGCCGAAAGACGCCCGGGAGCGGTGCTTAGCTCTGCAGAGCACCGTACCTTCGTCTTTAGCCTCTCTTCTCGTCTACATCTTAGCAAAAAGCTTTTCCACTCTGTCTCGCAAGGAGAAACTGTGCCAGCACAAAAATCATCTCCCATCGTGTTCTAGAGGCTGCACGGAGGTCTGCCGAGTGTTTTGCAAGAAGAGAAAGAAAGTTGTCCAAAACAGCTTGCAATCGAATGTTCATGTGAATAGAAAAGGCAGGAGAGTGGTCAGGTACTGTTTTCTCTCACTTGGCAAGCTGCGCACACAATCGCAGTGTTGTACAGGTTGTTTCATCACCTTTGCAAAGCTGCCGCTCTCTTCGGCTCCCGGAGACGAAGAAGCAGCTTCTTTGCGCAAAGACGATTCTGCCGCTCACAGTGCTCTGCGGTGTGCGCCTTCTGCCGAAAGACGCCCGGGAGCGGTGCTTAGCTCTGCAGAGCACCGTACCTTCGTCTTTAGCCTCTCTTCTCGTCTACATCTTAGCAAAAAGCTTTTCCACTCTGTCTGGCAAGGAGAAACTGTGCCAGCACAGAAAACATCTCCCATCGTGTTCTAGAGGCTGCACGGAGGTCTGCCGAGTGTTTTGCAAGAAGAGAAAGAAAGTTGTCCAAAACAGCTTGCAATCGAATGTTCATGTGAATAGAAAAGGCAGGAGAGTGGTCAGGTACTGTTTTCTCTCAGTTGGCAAACTGCGCACACAATCGCAGTGTTGTACAGCTTGTTTCATCACCTTTGCGAAGTTGCCGCTCTCTCCGGCTCCCGGAGACGAAGAAGCTGCTTCTTCGCGCAAAGACGATTCTGCCGCTCACAGTGCTCTGCGGTGTGCGCCTTCTGCCGAAAGAGGTCCGGGAGCGGTGCTTAGCTCTGCAGAGCACCATACCTGCTTCTTTAGCCTCTCTTCTCGTCTACATCTTAGCAAAAAGCTTTTCCACTCTGTCTGGCAAGGAGAAACTGTGCCAGCACAGAAAACATCTCCCATCGTGTTCTAGAAGCTGCACGGATGTCTGCCGAGTGTTTTGCAAGAAGAGAAAGAAAGTTGTCCAAAACAGCTTGCAATCGAATGTTCATGTGAATAGAAAAGGCAGGAGAGTGGTCAGGTACTGTTTTCTCTCACTTGGCAAGCTGCGCACACAATCGCAGTGTTGTACAGCTTGTTTCAGCACCTTTGCGAAGCTGCCGCTCTCTCCGGCTCCCGGAGACGAAGAAGCTGCTTCTTCGCGCAAAGACGATTCTGCCGCTCACTGTGCTCTGCAGTGTGCGCCTCCTGCCGAAAGAGGACCGGGAGCGGTGCTTAGCTCTGCAGAGCACCGTACCTTCGTCTTTAGCCTCTCTTCTCGTCTACATCTTAGCAAAAAGCTTTTCCACTCTGTCTGGCAAGGAGAAACTGTGCCAGCACAGAAAACATCTCCCATCGTGTTCTAGAAGCTGCACGGAGGTCTGCCGAGTGTTTTGCAAGAAGAGAAAGAAAGTTGTCCAAAACAGCTTGCAATCGAATGTTCATGTGAATAGAAAAGGCAGGAGAGTGGTCAGGTACTGTTTTCTCTCAGTTGGCAAGCTGCGCACACAATCGCAGTGTTGTACAGCTTGTTTCATCACCTTTGCTAAGTTGCCACTCTCTCCGGCTCCCGGAGACGAAGAAGCTGCTTCTTCGCGCAAAGATGATTCTGCCGCTCACAGTGCTCTGCAGTGTGTGTCTTCTGCCGAAAGAGGCCCGGGAGCTTTGCTTAGCTCTGCAGAGCACCATACCTGCTTCTTTAGCCTCTCTTCTCGTCTACATCTTAGCAAAAAGCTTTTCCACTCTGTCTGGCAAGGAGAAACTGTGCCAGCACAGAAAACATCTCCCATCGTGTTCTAGAGGCTGCACGGAGGTCTGCCGAGTGTTTTGCAAGAAGAGAAAGAAAGTTGTCCAAAACAGCTTGCAATCGAATGTTCATGTGAATAGAAAAGGCAGGAGAGTGGTCAGGTACTGTTTTCTCTCACTTGGCAAGCTGCGCACACAATCGCAGTGTTGTACAGCTTGTTTCATCACCTTTGCCAAGTTGCCGCTCTCTCCGGCTCCCGGAGACGAAGAAGCTGCTTCTTCGCGCAAAGACGATTCTGCCGCTCACAGTGCTCTGCGGTGTGCGCCTTCTGCCGAAAGAGGTCCGGGAGCGGTGCTTAGCTCTGCAGAGCACCGTACCTTCGTCTTTAGCCTCTCTTCTCGTCTACATCTTAGCAAAAAGCTTTTCCACTCTGTCTCGCAAGGAGAAACTGTGCCAGCACAAAAATCATCTCCCATCGTGTTCTAGAGGCTGCACGGAGGTCTGCCGAGTGTTTTGCAAGAAGAGAAAGAAAGTTGTCCAAAACAGCTTGCAATCGAATGTTCATGTGAATAGAAAAGGCAGGAGAGTGGTCAGGTACTGTTTTCTCTCACTTGGCAAGCTGCGCACACAATCGCAGTGTTGTACAGGTTGTTTCATCACCTTTGCAAAGCTGCCGCTCTCTTCGGCTCCCGGAGACGAAGAAGCAGCTTCTTTGCGCAAAGACGATTCTGCCGCTCACAGTGCTCTGCGGTGTGCGCCTTCTGCCGAAAGACGCCCGGGAGCGGTGCTTAGCTCTGCAGAGCACCGTACCTTCGTCTTTAGCCTCTCTTCTCGTCTACATCTTAGCAAAAAGCTTTTCCACTCTGTCTGGCAAGGAGAAACTGTGCCAGCACAGAAAACATCTCCCATCGTGTTCTAGAGGCTACACGGAGGTCTGCCGAGTGTTTTGCAAGAAGAGAAAGAAAGTTGTCCAAAACAGCTTGCAATCGAATCTTCATGTTAATAGAAAAGGCAGGAGAGTGGTCAGGTACTGTTTTCTCTCACTTGGCAAACTGCGCACACAATCGCAGTGTTGTACAGCTTGTTTCATCACCTTTGCGAAGTTGCCGCTCTCTCCGGCTCCCGGAGACGAAGAAGCTGCTTCTTCGCGCAAAGACGATTCTGCCGCTCACAGTGCTCTGCGGTGTGCGCCTTCTGCCGAAAGAGGTCCGGGAGCGGTGCTTAGCTCTGCAGAGCACCGTACCTTCGTCTTTAGCCTCTCTTCTCGTCTACATCTTAGCAAAAAGCTTTTCCACTCTGTCTGGCAAGGAGAAACTGTGCCAGCACAGAAAACATCTCCCATCGTGTTCTAGAGGCTGCACGGAGGTCTGCCGAGTGATTTGCAAGAAGAGAAAGAAAGTTGTCCAAAACAGCTTGCAATCGAATGTTCATGTGAATAGAAAAGGCAGGAGAGTGGTCAGGTACTGTTTTCTCTCACTTGGCAAGCTGCGCACACAATCGCAGTGTTGTACAGCTTGTTTCATCACCTTTGCGAAGTTGCCGCTCTCTCCGGCTCCCGGAGACGAAGAAGCTGCTTCTTCGCGCAAAGACGATTCTGCCGCTCACAGTGCTCTGCGGTGTGTGCCTCCTGCCGAAAGACGCCCGGGAGCGGTGCTTAGCTCTGCAGAGCACCGTACCTTCGTCTTTAGCCTCTCTTCTCGTCTACATCTTAGCAAAAAGCTTTTCCACTCTGTCTGGCAAGGAGAAACTGTGCCAGCACAGAAAACATCTCCCATCGTGTTCTAGAGGCTGCACGCAGGTCTGCCGAGTGTTTTGCAAGAAGAGAAAGCAAGTTGTCCAAAACAGCTTGCAATCGAATGTTCATGTGATTACAAAAGGCAGGAGAGTGGTCAGGTACTGTTTTCTCTCACTTGGCAAGCTGCGCACACAATCGCAGTGTTGTACAGCTTGTTTCATCACCTTTGCCAAGTTGCCGCTCTCTCCGGCTCCCGGAGACGAAGAAGCTGCTTCTTCGCGCAAAGACGATTCTGCCGCTCACAGTGCTCTGCGGTGTGTGTCTTCTGCCGAAAGAAGCCGGGGAGCTGTGCTTAGCTCTGCAGAGCACCATACCTGCTTCTTTAGCCTCTCTTCTCGTCTACATCTTAGCAAAAAGCTTTTCCACTCTGTCTGGCAAGGAGAAACTGTGCCAGCACAGAAAACATCTCCCATCGTGTTCTAGAAGCTGCACGGATGTCTGCCGAGTGTTTTGCAAGAAGAGAAAGAAAGTTGTCCAAAACAGCTTGCAATCGAATGTTCATGTGAATAGAAAAGGCAGGAGAGTGGTCAGGTACTGTTTTCTCTCACTTGGCAAGCTGCGCACACAATCGCAGTGTTGTACAGCTTGTTTCAGCACCTTTGCGAAGCTGCCGCTCTCTCCGGCTCCCGGAGACGAAGAAGCTGCTTCTTCGCGCAAAGACGATTCTGCCGCTCACTGTGCTCTGCAGTGTGCGCCTCCTGCCGAAAGAGGACCGGGAGCGGTGCTTAGCTCTGCAGAGCACCGTACCTTCGTCTTTAGCCTCTCTTCTCGTCTACATCTTAGCAAAAAGCTTTTCCACTCTGTCTGGCAAGGAGAAACTGTGCCAGCACAGAAAACATCTCCCATCGTGTTCTAGAAGCTGCACGGAGGTCTGCCGAGTGTTTTGCAAGAAGAGAAAGAAAGTTGTCCAAAACAGCTTGCAATCGAATGTTCATGTGAATAGAAAAGGCAGGAGAGTGGTCAGGTACTGTTTTCTCTCAGTTGGCAAGCTGCGCACACAATCGCAGTGTTGTACAGCTTGTTTCATCACCTTTGCTAAGTTGCCACTCTCTCCGGCTCCCGGAGACGAAGAAGCTGCTTCTTCGCGCAAAGATGATTCTGCCGCTCACAGTGCTCTGCAGTGTGTGTCTTCTGCCGAAAGAGGCCCGGGAGCTTTGCTTAGCTCTGCAGAGCACCATACCTGCTTCTTTAGCCTCTCTTCTCGTCTACATCTTAGCAAAAAGCTTTTCCACTCTGTCTGGCAAGGAGAAACTGTGCCAGCACAGAAAACATCTCCCATCGTGTTCTAGAGGCTGCACGGAGGTCTGCCGAGTGTTTTGCAAGAAGAGAAAGAAAGTTGTCCAAAACAGCTTGCAATCGAATGTTCATGTGAATAGAAAAGGCAGGAGAGTGGTCAGGTACTGTTTTCTCTCACTTGGCAAGCTGCGCACACAATCGCAGTGTTGTACAGCTTGTTTCATCACCTTTGCCAAGTTGCCGCTCTCTCCGGCTCCCGGAGACGAAGAAGCTGCTTCTTCGCGCAAAGACGATTCTGCCGCTCACAGTGCTCTGCGGTGTGCGCCTTCTGCCGAAAGAGGTCCGGGAGCGGTGCTTAGCTCTGCAGAGCACCGTACCTTCGTCTTTAGCCTCTCTTCTCGTCTACATCTTAGCAAAAAGCTTTTCCACTCTGTCTCGCAAGGAGAAACTGTGCCAGCACAAAAATCATCTCCCATCGTGTTCTAGAGGCTGCACGGAGGTCTGCCGAGTGTTTTGCAAGAAGAGAAAGAAAGTTGTCCAAAACAGCTTGCAATCGAATGTTCATGTGAATAGAAAAGGCAGGAGAGTGGTCAGGTACTGTTTTCTCTCACTTGGCAAGCTGCGCACACAATCGCAGTGTTGTACAGGTTGTTTCATCACCTTTGCAAAGCTGCCGCTCTCTTCGGCTCCCGGAGACGAAGAAGCAGCTTCTTTGCGCAAAGACGATTCTGCCGCTCACAGTGCTCTGCGGTGTGCGCCTTCTGCCGAAAGACGCCCGGGAGCGGTGCTTAGCTCTGCAGAGCACCGTACCTTCGTCTTTAGCCTCTCTTCTCGTCTACATCTTAGCAAAAAGCTTTTCCACTCTGTCTGGCAAGGAGAAACTGTGCCAGCACAGAAAACATCTCCCATCGTGTTCTAGAGGCTACACGGAGGTCTGCCGAGTGTTTTGCAAGAAGAGAAAGAAAGTTGTCCAAAACAGCTTGCAATCGAATCTTCATGTTAATAGAAAAGGCAGGAGAGTGGTCAGGTACTGTTT
The DNA here is from genome assembly GCF_028551555.1 of Melozone crissalis. Taxonomy (NCBI): domain Eukaryota; kingdom Metazoa; phylum Chordata; class Aves; order Passeriformes; family Passerellidae; genus Melozone; species Melozone crissalis. The sequence goes on along the minus strand of NW_026535998.1, from coordinate 89,630 downwards.
TCTCTCACTTGGCAAACTGCGCACACAATCGCAGTGTTGTACAGCTTGTTTCATCACCTTTGCGAAGTTGCCGCTCTCTCCGGCTCCCGGAGACGAAGAAGCTGCTTCTTCGCGCAAAGACGATTCTGCCGCTCACAGTGCTCTGCGGTGTGCGCCTTCTGCCGAAAGAGGTCCGGGAGCGGTGCTTAGCTCTGCAGAGCACCGTACCTTCGTCTTTAGCCTCTCTTCTCGTCTACATCTTAGCAAAAAGCTTTTCCACTCTGTCTGGCAAGGAGAAACTGTGCCAGCACAGAAAACATCTCCCATCGTGTTCTAGAGGCTGCACGGAGGTCTGCCGAGTGATTTGCAAGAAGAGAAAGAAAGTTGTCCAAAACAGCTTGCAATCGAATGTTCATGTGAATAGAAAAGGCAGGAGAGTGGTCAGGTACTGTTTTCTCTCACTTGGCAAGCTGCGCACACAATCGCAGTGTTGTACAGCTTGTTTCATCACCTTTGCGAAGTTGCCGCTCTCTCCGGCTCCCGGAGACGAAGAAGCTGCTTCTTCGCGCAAAGACGATTCTGCCGCTCACAGTGCTCTGCGGTGTGTGCCTCCTGCCGAAAGACGCCCGGGAGCGGTGCTTAGCTCTGCAGAGCACCGTACCTTCGTCTTTAGCCTCTCTTCTCGTCTACATCTTAGCAAAAAGCTTTTCCACTCTGTCTGGCAAGGAGAAACTGTGCCAGCACAGAAAACATCTCCCATCGTGTTCTAGAGGCTGCACGCAGGTCTGCCGAGTGTTTTGCAAGAAGAGAAAGCAAGTTGTCCAAAACAGCTTGCAATCGAATGTTCATGTGATTACAAAAGGCAGGAGAGTGGTCAGGTACTGTTTTCTCTCACTTGGCAAGCTGCGCACACAATCGCAGTGTTGTACAGCTTGTTTCATCACCTTTGCCAAGTTGCCGCTCTCTCCGGCTCCCGGAGACGAAGAAGCTGCTTCTTCGCGCAAAGACGATTCTGCCGCTCACAGTGCTCTGCGGTGTGTGTCTTCTGCCGAAAGAAGCCGGGGAGCTGTGCTTAGCTCTGCAGAGCACCATACCTGCTTCTTTAGCCTCTCTTCTCGTCTACATCTTAGCAAAAAGCTTTTCCACTCTGTCTGGCAAGGAGAAACTGTGCCAGCACAGAAAACATCTCCCATCGTGTTCTAGAAGCTGCACGGATGTCTGCCGAGTGTTTTGCAAGAAGAGAAAGAAAGTTGTCCAAAACAGCTTGCAATCGAATGTTCATGTGAATAGAAAAGGCAGGAGAGTGGTCAGGTACTGTTTTCTCTCACTTGGCAAGCTGCGCACACAATCGCAGTGTTGTACAGCTTGTTTCATCACGTTTGCGAAGCTGCCGCTCTCTCCGGCTCCCGGAGACGAAGAAGCTGCTTCTTCGCGCAAAGACGATTCTGCCGCTCACTGTGCTCTGCAGTGTGCGCCTTCTGCCGAAAGAGGCCGGGGAGCGGTGCTTAGCTCTGCAGAGCACCGGACCTTCGTCTTTAGCCTCTCTTCTCGTCTACATCTTAGCAAAAAGCTTTTCCACTCTGTCTGGCAAGGAGAAACTGTGCCAGCACAGAAAACATCTCCCATCGTGTTCTAGAGGCTGCACGGAGGTCTGCCGAGTGTTTTGCAAGAAGAGAAAGAAAGTTGTCCAAAACAGCTTGCAATCGAATGTTCATGTGAATAGAAAAGGCAGGAGAGTGGTCAGGTACTGTTTTCTCTCACTTGGCAAGCTGCGCACACAATCGCAGTGTTGTACAGCTTGTTTCATCACCTTTGCGAAGTTGCCGCTCTCTCCGGCTCCCGGAGACGAAGAAGCTGCTTCTTCGCGCAAAGACGATTCTGCCGCTCACAGTGCTCTGCAGTGTGTGTCTTCTGCCGAAAGAGGCCCGGGCGCTGTGCTTAGCTCTGCAGAGCACCATACCTGCTTCTTTAGCCTCTCTTCTCGTCTACATCTTAGCAAAAAGCTTTTCCACTCTGTCTGGCAAGGAGAAACTGTGCCAGCACAGAAAACATCTCCCATCGTGTTCTAGAAGCTGCACGGATGTCTGTCGAGTGTTTTGCAAGAAGAGAAAGAAAGTTGTCCAAAACAGCTTGCAATCGAATGTTCATGTGAATAGAAAAGGCAGGAGAGTGGTCAGGTACTGTTTTCTCTCACTTGGCAAGCTGCGCACACAATCGCAGTGTTGTACAGCTTGTTTCATCACCTTTGCCAAGTTGCCGCTCTCTCCGGCTCCCGGAGACGAAGAAGCTGCTTCTTCGCGCAAAGACGATTCTGCCGCTCACAGTGCTCTGCCGTGTGCGCCTTCTGCCGAAAGAGGTCCGGGAGCGGTGCTTAGCTCTGCAGAGCACCGTACCTTCGTCTTTAGACTCTCTTCTCGTCTACATCTTAGCAAAAAGCTTTTCCACTCTGTCTCGCAAGGAGAAACTGTGCCAGCACAAAAATCATCTCCCATCGTGTTCTAGAGGCTGCACGGATGTCTGCCGAGTGTTTTGCAAGAAGAGAAAGAAAGTTGTCCAAAACAGCTTGCAATCGAATGTTCATGTGAATAGAAAAGGCAGGAGAGTGGTCAGGTACTGTTTTCTCTCACTTGGCAAGCTGCGCACACAATCGCAGTGTTGTACAGGTTGTTTCATCACCTTTGCAAAGCTGCCGCTCTCTTCGGCTCCCGGAGACGAAGAAGCAGCTTCTTTGCGCAAAGACGATTCTGCCGCTCACAGTGCTCTGCGGTGTGCGCCTTCTGCCGAAAGACGCCCGGGAGCGGTGCTTAGCTCTGCAGAGCACCGTACCTTCGTCTTTAGCCTCTCTTCTCGTCTACATCTTAGCAAAAAGCTTTTCCACTCTGTCTCGCATGGAGAAACTGTGCCAGCACAGAAAACATCTCCCATCGTGTTCTAGAGGCTGCACGGAGGTCTGTCGAGTGTTTTGCAAGAAGAGAAAGAAAGTTGTCCAAAACAGCTTGCAATCGAATGTTCATGTTAATAGAAAAGGCAGGAGAGTGGTCAGGTACTGTTTTCTCTCAGTTGGCAAACTGCGCACAAAATCGCAGTGTTGTACAGCTTGTTTCAGCACCTTTGCGAAGTTGCCGCTCTCTCCGGCTCCCGGAGACGAAGAAGCTGCTTCTTCGCGCAAAGATGATTCTGCCGCTCACAGTGCTCTGCAGTGTGTGTCTTCTGCCGAAAGAGGCCCGGGAGCTGTGCTTAGCTCTGCAGAGCACCATACCTGCTTCTTTAGCCTCTCTTCTCGTCTACATCTTAGCAAAAACCTTTTCCACTCTGTCTGGCAAGGAGAAACTGTGCCAGCACAGAAAACATCTCCCATCGTGTTCTAGAGGCTGCACGGAGGTCTGCCGAGTGTTTTGCAAGAAGAGAAAGAAAGTTGTCCAAAACAGCTTGCAATCGAATGTTCATGTGAATAGAAAAGGCAGGAGAGTGGTCAGGTACTGTTTTCTCTCACTTGGCAAGCTGCGCACACAATCGCAGTGTTGTACAGCTTGTTTCATCACCTTTGCCAAGTTGCCGCTCTCTCCGGCTCCCGGAGACGAAGAAGCTGCTTCTTCGCGCAAAGACGATTCTGCCGCTCACAGTGCTCTGCGGTGTGCGCCTTCTGCCGAAAGACGCCCGGGAGCGGTGCTTAGCTCTGCAGAGCACCGTACCTTCGTCTTTAGCCTCTCTTCTCGTCTACATCTTAGCAAAAAGCTTTTCCACTCTGTCTGGCAAGGAGAAACTGTGCCAGCACAAAAATCATCTCCCATCGTGTTCTAGAGGCTGCACGGAGGTCTGCCGAGTGTTTTGCAAGAAGAGAAAGAAAGTTGTCCAAAACAGCTTGCAATCGAATGTTCATGTGAATAGAAAAGGCAGGAGAGTGGTCAGGTACTGTTTTCTCTCAGTTGGCAAGCTGCGCACACAATCGCAGTGTTGTACAGCTTGTTTCATCACCTTTGCAAAGCTGCCGCTCTCTTCGGCTCCCGGAGACGAAGAAGCAGCTTCTTTGCGCAAAGACGATTCTGCCGCTCACAGTGCTCTGCGGTGTGCGCCTTCTGCCGAAAGAGGTCCGGGAGCGGTGCTTAGCTCTGCAGAGCACCGTACCTTCGTCTTTAGCCTCTCTTCTCGTCTACATCTTAGCAAAAAGCTTTTCCACTCTGTCTGGCAAGGAGAAACTGTGCCAGCACAGAAAACATCTCCCATCGTGTTCTAGAGGCTGCACGGAGGTCTGTCGAGTGTTTTGCAAGAAGAGAAAGAAAGTTGTCCAAAACAGCTTGCAATCGAATGTTCATGTTAATAGAAAAGGCAGGAGAGTGGTCAGGTACTGTTTTCTCTCAGTTGGCAAACTGCGCACACAATCGCAGTGTTGTACAGCTTGTTTCATCACCTTTGCGAAGTTGCCGCTCTCTCCGGCTCCCGGAGACGAAGAAGCTGCTTCTTCGCGCAAAGACGATTCTGCCGCTCACAGTGCTCTGCGGTGTGCGCCTTCTGCCGAAAGAGGTCCGGGAGCGGTGCTTAGCTCTGCAGAGCACCGTACCTTCGTCTTTAGCCTCTCTTCTCGTCTACATCTTAGCAAAAAGCTTTTCCACTCTGTCTGGCAAGGACAACCTGTGCCAGCACAGAAAACATCTCCCATCGTGTTCTAGAGGCTGCACGGAGGTCTGCCGAGTGATTTGCAAGAAGAGAAAGAAAGTTGTCCAAAACAGCTTGCAATCGAATGTTCATGTGAATAGAAAAGGCAGGAGAGTGGTCAGGTACTGTTTTCTCTCAGTTGGCAAGCTGCGCACACAATCGCAGTGTTGTACAGCTTGTTTCATCACCTTTGCGAAGTTGCCGCTCTCTCCGGCTCCCGGAGACGAAGAAGCTGCTTCTTCGCGCAAAGACGATTCTGCCGCTCACAGTGCTCTGCGGTGTGTGCCTTCTGCCGAAAGACGCCCGGGAGCGGTCCTTAGCTCTGCAGAGCACCGTACCTTCGTCTTTAGCCTCTCTTCTCGTCTACATCTTAGCAAAAAGCTTTTCCACTCTGTCTGGCAAGGAGAAACTGTGCCAGCACAGAAAACATCTCCCATCGTGTTCTAGAGGCTTCATGCAGGTCTGCCGAGTGTTTTGCAAGAAGAGAAAGAAAGTTGTCCAAAACAGCTTGCAATCGAATGTTCATGTGAATAGAAAAGGCAGGAGAGTGGTCAGGTACTGTTTTCTCTCACTTGGCAAGCTGCGCACACAATCGCAGTGTTGTACAGCTTGTTTCATCACCTTTGCGAAGTTGCCGCTCTCTCCGGCTCCCGGAGACGAAGAAGCTGCTTCTTCGCGCAAAGACGATTCTGCCGCTCACAGTGCTCTGCAGTGTGTGTCTTCTGCCGAAAGAAGCCGGGGAGCTGTGCTTAGCTCTGCAGAGCACCATACCTGCTTCTTTAGCCTCTCTTCTCGTCTACATCTTAGCAAAAAGCTTTTCCACTCTGTCTGGCAAGGAGAAACTGTGCCAGCACAGAAAACATCTCCCATCGTGTTCTAGAAGCTGCACGGATGTCTGCCGAGTGTTTTGCAAGAAGAGAAAGAAAGTTGTCCAAAACAGCTTGCAATCGAATGTTCATGTGAATAGAAAAGGCAGGAGAGTGGTCAGGTACTGTTTTCTCTCACTTGGCAAGCTGCGCACACAATCGCAGTGTTGTACAGCTTGTTTCATCACGTTTGAAGCTGCCGCTCTCTCCGGCTCCCGGAGACGAAGAAGCTGCTTCTTCGCGCAAAGACGATTCTGCCGCTCACTGTGCTCTGCAGTGTGCGCCTTCTGCCGAAAGAGGCCGGGGAGCGGTGCTTAGCTCTGCAGAGCACCGGACCTTCGTCTTTAGCCTCTCTTCTCGTCTACATCTTAGCAAAAAGCTTTTCCACTCTGTCTGGCAAGGAGAAACTGTGCCAGCACAGAAAACATCTCCCATCGTGTTCTAGAAGCTGCACGGATGTCTGCCGAGTGTTTTGCAAGAAGAGAAAGAAAGTTGTCCAAAACAGCTTGCAATCGAATGTTCATGTGAATAGAAAAGGCAGGAGAGTGGTCAGGTACTGTTTTCTCTCACTTGGCAAGCTGCGCACACAATCGCAGTGTTGTACAGCTTGTTTCAGCACCTTTGCGAAGCTGCCGCTCTCTCCGGCTCCCGGAGACGAAGAAGCTGCTTCTTCGCGCAAAGACGATTCTGCCGCTCACTGTGCTCTGCAGTGTGCGCCACCTGCCGAAAGAGGACCGGGAGCGGTGCTTAGCTCTGCAGAGCACCGTACCTTCGTCTTTAGCCTCTCTTCTCGTCTACATCTTAGTAAAAAGCTTTTCCACTCTGTCTGGCAAGGAGAAACTGTGCCAGCACAGAAAACATCTCCCATCGTGTTCTAGAAGCTGCACGGAGGTCTGCCGAGTGTTTTGCAAGAAGAGAAAGAAAGTTGTCCAAAACAGCTTGCAATCGAATGTTCATGTGAATAGAAAAGGCAGGAGAGTGGTCAGGTACTGTTTTCTCTCAGTTGGCAAGCTGCGCACACAATCGCAGTGTTGTACAGCTTGTTTCATCACCTTTGCTAAGTTGCCACTCTCTCCGGCTCCCGGAGACGAAGAAGCTGCTTCTTCGCGCAAAGATGATTCTGCCGCTCACAGTGCTCTGCAGTGTGTGTCTTCTGCCGAAAGAGGCCCGGGAGCTGTGCTTAGCTCTGCAGAGCACCATACCTGCTTCTTTAGCCTCTCTTCTCGTCTACATCTTAGCAAAAAGCTTTTCCACTCTGTCTGGCAAGGAGAAACTGTGCCAGCACAGAAAACATCTCCCATCGTGTTCTAGAGGCTGCACGGAGGTCTGCCGAGTGTTTTGCAAGAAGAGAAAGAAAGTTGTCCAAAACAGCTTGCAATCGAATGTTCATGTGAATAGAAAAGGCAGGAGAGTGGTCAGGTACTGTTTTCTCTCACTTGGCAAGCTGCGCACACAATCGCAGTGTTGTACAGCTTGTTTCAGCACCTTTGCGAAGTTGCCGCTCTCTCCGGCTCCCGGAGACGAAGAAGCTGCTTCTTCGCGCAAAGACGATTCTGCCGCTCACAGTGCTCTGCGGTGTGCGCCTTCTGCCGAAAGAGGTCCGGGAGCGGTGCTTAGCTCTGCAGAGCACCGTACCTTCGTCTTTAGCCTCTCTTCTCGTCTACATCTTAGCAAAAAGCTTTTCCACTCTGTCTGGCAAGGAGAAACTGTGCCAGCACAAAAATCATCTCCCATCGTGTTCTAGAGGCTGCACGGAGGTCTGCCGAGTGTTTTGCAAGAAGAGAAAGAAAGTTGTCCAAAACAGCTTGCAATCGAATATTCATGTGATTAGAAAATGCAGGAGAGTGGTCAGGTACTGTTTTCTCACAGTTGTCATGCTGCGCACACAATCGCAGTGTTGTACAGCTTGTTTCATCACCTTTGCGAAGTTGCCGCTCTCTCCGGCTCCCGGAGACGAAGAAGCTGCTTCTTCGCGAAAAGACGATTCTGCCGCTCACTGTGCTCTGCGGTGTCCGCCTTCTGCCGAAAGACGCCCGGGAGCGTTGCTTAGCTCTGCAGAGCACCATACCTTCGTCTTTAGCCTCTCTTCTCGTCTACATCTTAGCAAAAAGCTTTTCCACTCTGTCTGGCAAGGAGAAACTGTGCCAGCACAGAAAACATCTCCCATCGTGTTCTAGAGGCTGCACGGAGGTCTGCCGAGTGTTTTGCAAGAAGAGAAAGAAAGTTGTCCAAAACAGCTTGCAATCGAATGTTCATGTTAATAGAAAAGGCAGGAGAGTGGTCAGGTACTGTTTTCTCTCAGTTGGCAAGCTGCGCACACAATCGCAGTGTTGTACAGCTTGTTTCATCACCTTTGCGAAGTTGCCGCTCTCTCCGACTCCCGGAGACGAAGAAGCTGCTTCTTCGCGCAAAGACGATTCTGCCGCTCACAGTGCTCTGCGGTGTGTGCGTTCTGCCGAAAGAGGTCCGGGAGCGGTGCTTAGCTCTGCAGAGCACCGTACCTTCGTCTTTAGCCTCTCTTCTCGTCTACATCTTAGCAAAAACCTTTTCCACTCTGTCTGGCAAGCAGAAACTGTGCCAGCACAGAAAACATCTCCCATCGTGTTCTAGAGGCTGCACGGAGGTCTGCCGAGTGTTTTGCAAGAAGAGAAAAAAAGTTGTCCAAAACAGCTTGCAATCGAATGTTCATGTGAATAGAAAAGGCAGGAGAGTGGTCAGGTACTGTTTTCTCTCACTTGGCAAGCTGCGCACACAATCGCATTGTTGTACAGCTTGTTTCATCACCTTTGCGAAGTTGCCGCTCTCTCCGGCTCCCGGAGACGAAGAAGCTGCTTCTTCGCGCAAAGACGATTCTGCCGCTCACAGTGCTCTGCAGTGTGTGTCTTCTGCCGAAAGAAGCCGGGGAGCTGTGCTTAGCTCTGCAGAGCACCATACCTGCTTCTTTAGCCTCTCTTCTCGTCTACATCTTAGCAAAAAGCTTTTCCACTCTGTCTGGCAAGGAGAAACTGTGCCAGCACAGAAAACATCTCCCATCGTGTTCTAGAAGCTGCACGGATGTCTGCCGAGTGTTTTGCAAGAAGAGAAAGAAAGTTGTCCAAAACAGCTTGCAATCGAATGTTCATGTGAATAGAAAAGGCAGGAGAGTGGTCAGGTACTGTTTTCTCTCAGTTGGCAAGCTGCGCACACAATCGCAGTGTTGTACAGCTTGTTTCAGCACCTTTGCGAAGCTGCCGCTCTCTCCGGCTCCCGGAGACGAAGAAGCTGCTTCTTCGCGCAAAGACGATTCTGCCGCTCACAGTGCTCTGCGGTGTGTGCCTCCTGCCGAAAGAGGACCGGGAGCGGTGCTTAGCTCTGCAGAGCACCGTACCTTCGTCTTTAGCCTCTCTTCTCGTCTACATCTTAGCAAAAAGCTTTTCCACTCTGTCTGTTAAGGAGAAACTGTGCCAGCACAGAAAACATCTCCCATCGTGTTCTAGAAGCTGCACGGAGGTCTGCCGAGTGTTTTGCAAGAAGAGAAAGAAAGTTGTCCAAAACAGCTTGCAATCGAATGTTCATGTGAATAGAAAAGGCAGGAGAGTGGTCAGGTACTGTTTTCTCTCACTTGGCAAGCTGCGCACACAATCGCAGTGTTGTACAGCTTGTTTCATCACCTTTGCCAAGTTGCCGCTCTATCCGGCTCCCGGAGACGAAGAAGCTGCTTCTTCGCGCAAAGATGATTCTGCCGCTCACAGTGCTCTGCAGTGTGTGTCTTCTGCCGAAAGAGGCCGGGGAGCTGTGCTTAGCTCTGCAGAGCACCATACCTGCTTCTTTAGCCTCTCTTCTCGTCTACATCTTAGCAAAAACCTTTTCCACTCTGTCTGGCAAGGAGAAACTGTGCCAGCACAGAAAACATCTCCCATCGTGTTCTAGAGGCTGCACGGAGGTCTGCCGAGTGTTTTGCAAGAAGAGAAAGAAAGTTGTCCAAAACAGCTTGCAATCGAATGTTCATGTGAATAGAAAAGGCAGGAGAGTGGTCAGGTACTGTTTTCTCTCACTTGGCAAGCTGCGCACACAATCGCAGTGCTGTACAGCTTGTTTCATCACCTTTGCCAAGTTGCCGCTCTCTCCGGCTCCCGGAGACGAAGAAGCTGCTTCTTCGCGCAAAGACGATTCTTCCGCTCACAGTGCTCTGCGGTGTGCGCCTTCTGCCGAAAGAGGTCCGGGAGCGGTGCTTAGCTCTGCAGAGCACCGTACCTTCGTCTTTAGCCTCTCTTCTCGTCTACATCTTAGCAAAAAGCTTTTCCACTCTGTCTGGCAAGGAGAAACTGTGCCAGCACAAAAATCATCTCCCATCGTGTTCTAGAGGCTGCACGGAGGTCTGCCGAGTGTTTTGCAAGAAGAGAAAGAAAGTTGTCCAAAACAGCTTGCAATCGAATGTTCATGTGAATAGAAAAGGCAGGAGAGTGGTCAGGTACTGTTTTCTCTCACTTGGCAAGCTGCGCACACAATCGCAGTGTTGTACAGGTTGTTTCATCACCTTTGCAAAGCTGCCGCTCTCTTCGGCTCCCGGAGACGAAGAAGCAGCTACTTTGCGCAAAGACGATTCTGCCGCTCACAGTGCTCTGCGGTGTGCGCCTTCTGCCGAAAGACGCCCGGGAGCGGTGCTTAGCTCTGCAGAGCACCGTACCTTCGTCTTTAGCCTCTCTTCTCGTCTACATCTTAGCAAAAAGCTTTTCCACTCTGTCTGGCAAGGAGAAACTGTGCCAGCACAGAAAACATCTCCCATCGTGTTCTAGAGGCTGCACGGAGGTCTGTCGAGTGTTTTGCAAGAAGAGAAAGAAAGTTGTCCAAAACAGCTTGCAATCGAATGTTCATGTGAATAGAAAAGGCAGGAGAGTGGTCAGGTACTGTTTTCTCTCAGTTGGCAAACTGCGCACACAATCGCAGTGTTGTACAGCTTGTTTCATCACCTTTGCGAAGTTGCCGCTCTCTCCGGCTCCCGGAGACGAAGAAGCTGCTTCTTCGCGCAAAGACGATTCTGCCGCTCACAGTGCTCTGCGGTATGCGGCTTCTGCCGAAAGAGGTCCGGGAGCGGTGCTTAGCTCTGCAGAGCACCGTACCTTCGTCTTTAGCCTCTCTTCTCGTCTACATCTTAGCAAAAAGCTTTTCCACTCTGTCTCGCAAGGAGAAACTGTGCCAGCACAGAAAACATCTCCCATCGTGTTCTAGAGGCTGCACGGAGGTCTGCCGACTGATTTGCAAGAAGAGAAAGAAAGTTGTCCAAAACAGCTTGCAATCGAATGTTCATGTGAATAGAAAAGGCAGGAGAGTGGTCAGGTACTGTTTTCTCTCACTTGGCAAGCTGCGCACACAATCGCAGTGTTGTACAGCTTGTTTCATCACCTTTGCGAAGTTGCCGCTCTCTCCGGCTCCCGGAGACGAAGAAGCTGCTTCTTCGCGCAAAGACGATTCTGCCGCTCACAGTGCTCTGCGGTGTGTGCCTCCTGCCGAAAGACGCCCGGGAGCGGTGCTTAGCTCTGCAGAGCACCGTACCTTCGTCTTTAGCCTCTCTTCTCGTCTACATCTTAGCAAAAAGCTTTTCCACTCTGTCTGGCAAGGAGAAACTGTGCCAGCACAGAAAACATCTCCCATCGTGTTCTAGAGGCTGCACGCAGGTCTGCCGAGTGTTTTGCAAGAAGAGAAAGAAAGTTGTCCAAAACAGCTTGCAATCGAATGTTCATGTGAATAGAAAAGGCAGGAGAGTGGTCAGGTACTGTTTTCTCTCAGTTGGCAAGCTGCGCACACAATCGCAGTGTTGTACAGCTTGTTTCATCACCTTTGCCAAGTTGCCGCTCTCTCCGGCTCCCGGAGACGAAGAAGCTGCTTCTTCGCGCAAAGACGATTCTGCCGCTCACAGTGCTCTGCAGTGTGTGTCTTCTGCCCTAAGAAGCCGGGGAGGTGTGCTTAGCTCTGCAGAGCACCATACCTGCTTCTTTAGCCTCTCTTCTCGTCTACATCTTAGCAAAAAGCTTTTCCACTCTGTCTGGCAAGGAGAAACTGTGCCAGCACAGAAAACATCTCCCATCGTGTTCTAGAAGCTGCACGGATGTCTGCCGAGTGTTTTGCAAGAAGAGAAAGAAAGTTGTCCAAAACAGCTTGCAATCGAATGTTCATGTGAATAGAAAAGGCAGGAGAGTGGTCAGGTACTGTTTTCTCTCAGTTGGCAAGCTGCGCACACAATCGCAGTGTTGTACAGCTTGTTTCAGCACCTTTGCGAACCTGCCGCTCTCACCGGCTCCCGGAGACGAAGAAGCTGCTTCTTCGCGCAAAGACGATTCTGCCGCTCACAGTGCTCTGCGGTGTGTGCCTCCTGCCGAAAGAGGCCCGGGAGCGGTGCTTAGCTCTGCAGAGCACCGTACCTTCGTCTTTAGCCTCTCTTCTCGTCTACATCTTAGCAAAAAGCTTTTCCACTCTGTCTGGCAAGGAGAAACTGTGCCAGCACAGAAAACATCTCCCATCGTGTTCTAGAGGCTGCACAGAGGTCTGCCGAGTGTTTTGCAAGAAGAGAAAGAAAGTTGTCCAAAACAGCTTGCAATCGAATGTTCATGTGAATAGAAAAGGCAGGAGAGTGGTCAGGTACTGTTTTCTCTCACTTGGCAAGCTGCGCACACAATCGCAGTGTTGTACAGCTTGTTTCATCACCTTTGCCAAGTTGCCGCTCTCTCCGGCTCCCGGAGACGAAGAAGCTGCTTCTTCGCGCAAAGACGATTCTGCCGCTCACAGTGCTCTGCGGTGTGCGCCTTCTGCCGAAAGAGGTCCGGGAGCGGTGCTTAGCTCTGCAGAGCACCGTACCTTCGTCTTTAGCCTCTCTTCTCGTCTACATCTTAGCAAAAAGCTTTTCCACTCTGTCTGGCAAGGAGAAACTGTGCCAGCACAGAAAACATCTCCCATCGTGTTCTAGAGGCTGCACGGAGGTGTGCCGAGTGTTTTGCAAGAAGAGAAAGAAAGTTGTCCAAAACAGCTTGCAATCGAATGTTCATGTGATTACAAAAGGCAGGAGAGTGGTCAGGTACTGTTTTCTCTCACTTGGCAAGCTGCGCACACAATCGCAGTGTTGTACAGCTTGTTTCATCACCTTTGCGAAGTTGCCGCTCTCTCCGGCTCCCGGAGACGAAGAAGCTGCTTCTTCGCGCAAAGACGATTCTGCCGCTCACAGTGCTCTGCAGTGTGTGTCTTCTGCCGAAAGAAGCCCGGGAGCTGTGCTCTGCTCTGCAGAGCACCATACCTGCTTCTTTAGCCTCTCTTCTCGTCTACATCTTAGCAAAAAGCTTTTACACTCTGTCTGGCAAGGAGAAACTGTGCCAGCACAGAAAACATCTCCCATCGTGTTCTAGAAGCTGCACGGAGGTCTGCCGAGTGTTTTGCAAGAAGAGAAAGAAAGTTGTCCAAAACAGCTTGCAATCGAATGTTCATGTGAATAGAAAATGCAGGAGAGTGGTCAGGTACTGTTTTCTCACAGTTGTCATGCTGCGCACACAATCGCAGTGTTGTACAGCTTGTTTCATCACCTTTGCGAAGTTGCCGCTCTCTCCGGCTCCCGGAGACGAAGAAGCTGCTTCTTCGCGCAAAGACGATTCTGCCGCTCATAGTGCTCTGCGGTGTGCGCCTTCTGCCGAAAGAGGTCCGGGAGCGGTGCTTAGCTCTGCAGAGCACCGTACCTTCGTCTTTAGCCTCTCTTCTCGTCTACATCTTAGCAAAAAGCTTTTCCACTCTGTCTGGCAAGGAGAAACTGTGCCAGCACAGAAAACATCTCCCATCGTGTTCTAGAAGCTGCACGGAGGTCTGCCGAGTGTTTTGCAAGAAGAGAAAGAAAGTTGTCCAAAACAGCTTGCAATCGAATGTTCATGTGAATAGAAAAGGCAGGAGAGTGGTCAGGTACTGTTTTCTCTCAGTTGGCAAGCTGCGCACACAATCGCAGTGTTGTACAGCTTGTTTCATCACCTTTGCGAAGTTGCCGCTCTCTCCGGCTCCCGGAGACGAAGAAGCTGCTTCTTCGCGCAAAGACGATTCTGCCGCTCACAGTGCTCTGCAGTGTGTGTCTTCTGCAGAAAGAGGCCCGGGAGCTGTGCTTAGCTCTGCAGAGCACCATACCTGCTTCTTTAGCCTCTCTTCTCGTCTACATCTTAGCAAAAAGCTTTTCCACTCTGTCTGGCAAGGAGAAACTGTGCCAGCACAGAAAACATCTCCCATCGTGTTCTAGAAGCTGCACGGATGTCTGCCGAGTGTTTTGCAAGAAGAGAAAGAAAGTTGTCCAAAACAGCTTGCAATCGAATGTTCATGTGAATAGAAAAGGCAGGAGAGTGGTCAGGTACTGTTTTCTCTCAGTTGACAAGCTGCGCACACAATCGCAGTGTTGTACAGCTTGTTTCAGCACCTTTGCGAAGTTGCCGCTCTCTCCGGCTCCCGGAGACGAAGAAGCTGCTTCTTCGCGCAAAGACGATTCTGCCGCTCACAGTGCTCTGCGGTGTGTGCCTCCTGCCGAAAGAGGACCGGGAGCGGTGCTTAGCTCTGCAGAGCACCGTACCTTCGTCTTTAGCCTCTCTTCTCGTCTACATCTTAGCAAAAAGCTTTTCCACTCTGTCTGGCAAGGAGAAACTGTGCCAGCACAGAAAACATCTCCCATCGTGTTCTAGAAGCTGCACGGAGGTCTGCCGAGTGTTTTGCAAGAAGAGAAAGAAAGTTGTCCAAAACAGCTTGCAATCGAATGTTCATGTGAATAGAAAAGGCAGGAGAGTGGTCAGGTACTGTTTTCTCTCACTTGGCAAGCTGCGCACACAATCGCATTGTTGTACACCTTGTTTCATCACCTTTGCGAAGTTGCCGCTCTATCCGGCTCCCGGAGACGAAGAAGCTGCTTCTTCGCGCAAAGATGATTCTGCCGCTCACAGTGCTCTGCAGTGTGTGTCTTCTGCCGAAAGAGGCCCGGGAGCTGTGCTTAGCTCTGCAGAGCACCATACCTGCTTCTTTAGCCTCTCTTCTCGTCTACATCTTAGCAAAAAGCTTTTCCACTCTGTCTGGCAAGGAGAAACTGTGCCAGCACAGAAAACATCTCCCATCGTCTTCTAGAGGCTGCACGGACATCTGCCGAGTGTTTTGCAAGAAGAGAAAGAAAGTTGTCCAAAACAGCTTGCAATCGAATGTTCATGTGAATAGAAAAGGCAGGAGAGTGGTCAGGTACTGTTTTCTCTCACTTGGCAAGCTGCGCACACAATCGCAGTGTTGTACAGCTTGTTTCATCACCTTTGCCAAGTTGCCGCTCTCTCCGGCTCCCGGAGACGAAGAAGCTGCTTCTTCGCGCAAAGACGATTCTGCCGCTCACAGTGCTCTGCGGTGTGCGCCTTCTGCCGAAAGAGGTCCGGGAGCGGTGCTTAGCTCTGCAGAGCACCGTACCTTCGTCTTTAGCCTCTCTTCTCGTCTACATCTTAGCAAAAAGCTTTTCCACTCTGTCTGGCAAGGAGAAACTGTGCCAGCACAAAAATCATCTCCCATCGTGTTCTAGAGGCTGCACGGAGGTCTGCCGAGTGTTTTGCAAGAAGAGAAAGAAAGTTGTCCAAAACAGCTTGCAATCGAATGTTCATGTGAATAGAAAAGGCAGGAGAGTGGTCAGGTACTGTTTTCTCTCACTTGGCAAGCTGCGCACACAATCGCAGTGTTGTACAGCTTGTTTCATCACCTTTGCGAAGTTGCCGCTCTCTCCGGCTCCCGGAGACGAAGAAGCTGCTTCTTCGCGCAAAGACGATTCTGCCGCTCACAGTGCTCTGCGGTGTGCGCCTCCTGCCGAAACACGCCCGGGAGCGGTGCTTAGCTCTGCAGAGCACCGTACCTGCTTCTTTAGCCTCTCTTCTCGTCTACATCTTAGCAAAAAGCTTTTCCACTCTGTCTGGCAAGGAGAAACTGTGCCAGCACAGAAAACATCTCCCATCGTGTTCTAGAGGCTGCACGCAGGTCTGCCGAGTGTTTTGCAAGAAGAGAAAGAAAGTTGTCCAAAACAGCTTGCAATCGAATGTTCATGTGAATAGAAAAGGCAGGAGAGTGGTCAGGTACTGTTTTCTCTCACTTTGCAAGCTGCGCACACAATCGCAGTGTTGTACAGCTTGTTTCAGCACCTTTGCGAACCTGCCGCTCTCTCCGGCTCCCGGAGACGAAGAAGCTGCTTCTTCGCGCAAAGACGATTCTGCCGCTCACAGTGCTCTGCGGTGTGTGCCTCCTGCCGAAAGAGGCCCGGGAGCGGTGCTTAGCTCTGCAGAGCACCGTACCTTCGTCTTTAGCCTCTCTTCTCGTCTACATCTTAGCAAAAAGCTTTTCCACTCTGTCTGGCAAGGAGAAACTGTGCCAGCACAGAAAACATCTCCCATCGTGTTCTAGAGGCTGCACGGAGGTCTGCCGAGTGTTTTGCAAGAAGAGAAAGAAAGTTGTCCAAAACAGCTTGCAATCGAATGTTCATGTGAATAGAAAAGGCAGGAGAGTGGTCAGGTACTGTTTTCTCTCACTTGGCAAGCTGCGCACACAATCGCAGTGTTGTACAGCTTGTTTCAGCACCTTTGCGAAGTTGCCGCTCTCTCCGGCTCCCGGAGACGAAGAAGCTGCTTCTTCGCGCAAAGACGATTCTGCCGCTCACAGTGCTCTGCGGTGTGTGCCTCCTGCCGAAAGAGGCCCGGGAGCGGTGCTTAGCTCTGCAGAGCACCGTACCTTCGTCTTTAGCCTCTCTTCTCGTCTACATCTTAGCAAAAAGCTTTTCCACTCTGTCTGGCAAGGAGAAACTGTGCCAGCACAGAAAACATCTCCCATCGTGTTCTAGAGGCTGCACGGAGGTCTGCCGAGTGTTTTGCAAGAAGAGAAAGAAAGTTGTCCAAAACAGCTTGCAATCGAATGTTCATGTGAATAGAAAAGGCAGGAGAGTGGTCAGGTACTGTTTTCTCTCAGTTGGCAAGCTGCGCACACAATCGCAGTGTTGTACAGCTTGTTTCATCACCTTTGCCAAGTTGCCGCTCTCTCCGGCTCCCGGAGACGAAAAAGCTGCTTCTTCGCGCAAAGACGATTCTGCCGCTCACAGTGCTCTGCGGTGTGCGCCTTCTGCCGAAAGAGGTCCGGGAGCGGTGCTTAGCTCTGCAGAGCACCGTACCTTCGTCTTTAGCCTCTCTTCTCGTCTACATCTTAGCAAAAAGCTTTTCCACTCTGTCTGGCAAGGAGAAACTGTGCCAGCACAGAAAACATCTCCCATCGTGTTCTAGAGGCTGCACGGAGGTCTGCCGAGTGTTTTGCAAGATGAGAAAGAAAGTTGTCCAAAACAGCTTGCAATCGAATGTTCATGTGATTACAAAAGGCAGGAGAGTGGTCAGGTACTGTTTTCTCTCACTTGGCAAGCTGCGCACACAATCGCAGTGTTGTACAGCTTGTTTCATCACCTTTGCGAAGTTGCCGCTCTCTCCGGCTCCCGGAGACGAAGAAGCTGCTTCTTCGCGCAAAGACGATTCTGCCGCTCACAGTGCTCTGCAGTGTGTGTCTTCTGCCGAAAGAGGCCCGGGAGCGGTGCTTAGCTCTGCAGAGCACCATACCTGCTTCTTTAGCCTCTCTTCTCGTCTACATCTTAGCAAAAAGCTTTTCCACTCTGTCTGGCAAGGAGAAACTGTGCCAGCACAGAAAACATCTCCCATCGTGTTCTAGAAGCTGCACGGATGTCTGCCGAGTGTTTTGCAAGAAGAGAAAGAAAGTTGTCCAAAACAGCTTGCAATCGAATGTTCATGTGAATAGAAAAGGCAGGAGAGTGGTCAGGTACTGTTTTCTCTCACTTGGCAAGCTGCGCACACAATCGCAGTGTTGTACAGCTTGTTTCAGCACCTTTGCGAAGCTGCCGCTCTCTCCGGCTCCCGGAGACGAAGAAGCTGCTTCTTCGCGCAAAGACGATTCTGCCGCTCACAGTGCTCTGCGGTGTGTGCCTCCTGCCGAAAGAGGACCGGGAGCGGTGCTTAGCTCTGCAGAGCACCGTACCTTCGTCTTTAGCCTCTCTTCTCGTCTACATCTTAGCAAAAAGCTTTTCCACTCTGTCTGGCAAGGAGAAACTGTGCCAGCACAGAAAACATCTCCCATCGTGTTCTAGAGGCTGCACGGAGGTCTGCCGAGTGTTTTGCAAGAAGAGAAAGAAAGTTGTCCAAAACAGCTTGCAATCGAATGTTCATGTGAATAGAAAAGGCAGGAGAGTGGTCAGGTACTGTTTTCTCTCACTTGGCAAGCTGCGCACACAATCGCAGTGTTGTACAGCTTGTTTCATCACCTTTGCCAAGTTGCCGCTCTCTCCGGCTCCCGGAGACGAAGAAGCTGCTTCTTCGCGCAAAGACGATTCTGCCGCTCACAGTGCTCTGCGGTGTGCGCCTTCTGCCGAAAGACGCCCGGGAGCGGTGCTTAGCTCTGCAGAGCACCGTACCTTCGTCTTTAGCCTCTCTTCTCGTCTACATCTTAGCAAAAAGCTTTTCCACTCTGTCTGGCAAGGAGAAACTGTGCCAGCACAAAAATCATCTCCCATCGTGTTCTAGAGGCTGCACGGAGGTCTGCCGAGTGTTTTGCAAGAAGAGAAAGTTGTCCAAAACAGCTTGCAATCGAATGTTCATGTGAATAGAAAAGGCAGGAGAGTGGTCAGGTACTGTTTTCTCTCACTTGGCAAGCTGCGCACACAATCGCAGTGTTGTACAGGTTGTTTCATCACCTTTGCAAAGCTGCCGCTCTCTTCGGCTCCCGGAGACGAAGAAGCTGCTTCTTCGCGCAAAGACGATTCTGCCGCTCACAGTGCTCTGCGGTGTGCGGCTTCTGCCGAAAGAAGTCCGGGAGCGATGCTTAGCTCTGCAGAGCACCGTACCTTCGTCTTTAGCCTCTCTTCTCGTCTACATCTTAGCAAAAAGCTTTTCCACTCTGTCTGGCAAGGAGAAACTGTGCCAGCACAAATAACATCTCCCATCGTGTTCTAGAGGCTGCACGGAGGTCTGCCGAGTGTTTTGCAAGAAGAGAAAGAAAGTTGTCCAAAACAGCTTGCAATCGAATGTTCATGTGAATAGAAAAGGCAGGAGAGTGGTCAGGTACTGTTTTCTCTCACTTGGCAAGCTGCGCACACAATCGCAGTGTTGTACAGCTTGTTTCATCACCTTTGCCAAGTTGCCGCTCTCTCCGGCTCCCGGAGACGAAGAAGCTGCTTCTTCGCGCAAAGACGATTCTGCCGCTCACAGTGCTCTGCCGTGTGCGCCTTCTGCCGAAAGAGGTCCGGGAGCGGTGCTTAGCTCTGCAGAGCACCGTACCTTCGTCTTTAGCCTCTCTTCTCGTCTACATCTTAGCAAAAAGCTTTTCCACTCTGTCTCGCAAGGAGAAACTGTGCCAGCACAAAAAATATCTCCCATCGTCTTCTAGAGGCTGCACGGAGGTCTGCCGAGTGTTTTGCAAGAAGAGAAAGAAAGTTGTCCAAAACAGCTTGCAATCGAATATTCATGTGATTACATGAGGCAGGAGAGTGGTCAGGTACTGTTTTCTCTCAGTTGGCAAGCTGCGCACACAATCACAGTGTTGTACAGCTTGTTTCATCACCTTTGCGAAGTTGCCGCTCTCTCCGGCTCCCGGAGACGAAGAAGCTGCTTCTTCGCGCAAAGACGATTCTGCCGCTCACAGTGCTCTGCAGTGTGTGTCTTCTGCCGAAAGAAGCCCGGGAGCTGTGCTCTGCTCTGCAGAGCACCATACCTGCTTCTTTAGCCTCTCTTCTCGTCTACATCTTAGCAAAAAGCTTTTACACTCTGTCTGGCAAGGAGAAACTGTGCCAGCACAGAAAACATCTCCCATCGTGTTCTAGAAGCTGCACGGATGTCTGCCGAGTGTTTTGCAAGAAGAGAAAGAAAGTTGTCCAAAACAGCTTGCAATCGAATGTTCATGTGAATAGAAAATGCAGGAGAGTGGTCAGGTACTGTTTTCTCACAGTTGTCATGCTGCGCACACAATCGCAGTGTTGTACAGCTTGTTTCATCACCTTTGCGAAGTTGCCGCTCTCTCCGGCTCCCGGAGACGAAGAAGCTGCTTCTTCGCGCAAAGACGATTCTGCCGCTCATAGTGCTCTGCGGTGTGCGCCTTCTGCCGAAAGACGCCCGGGAGCGGTGCTTAGCTCTGCAGAGCACCGTACCTTCGTCTTTAGCCTCTCTTCTCGTCTACATCTTAGCAAAAAGCTTTTCCACTCTGTCTGGCAAGGAGAAACTGTGCCAGCACAGAAAACATCTCCCATCGTGTTCTAGAGGCTGCACGGAGGTCTGCCGAGTGTTTTGCAAGAAGAGAAAGAAAGTTGTCCAAAACAGCTTGCAATCGAATGTTCATGTGAATAGAAAAGGCAGGAGAGTGGTCAGGTACTGTTTTCTCTCAGTTGGCAAGCTGCGCACACAATCGCAGTGTTGTACAGCTTGTTTCATCACCTTTGCGAAGTTGCCGCTCTCTCCGGCTCCCGGAGACGAAGAAGCTGCTTCTTCGCGCAAAGACCATTCTGCCGCTCACAGTGCTCTGCAGTGTGTGTCTTCTGCCGAAAGAGGCCCGGGAGCTGTGCTCTGCTCTGCAGAGCACCATACCTGCTTCTTTAGCCTCTCTTCTCGTCTACATCTTAGCAAAAAGCTTTTCCACTCTGTCTGGCAAGGAGAAACTGTGCCAGCACAGAAAACATCTCCCATCGTGTTCTAGAAGCTGCACGGATGTCTGCCGAGTGTTTTGCAAGAAGAGAAAGAAAGTTGTCCAAAACAGCTTGCAATCGAATGTTCATGTGAATAGAAAAGGCAGGAGAGTGGTCAGGTACTGTTTTCTCTCACTTGGCAAGCTGCGCACACAATCGCAGTGTTGTACAGCTTGTTTCAGCACCTTTGCGAAGTTGCCGCTCTATCCGGCTCCCGGAGACGAAGAAGCTGCTTCTTCGCGCAAAGATGATTCTGCCGCTCACAGTGCTCTGCAGTGTGTGTCTTCTGCCGAAAGAGGCCCGGGAGCTGTGCTTAGCTCTGCAGAGCACCATACCTGCTTCTTTAGCCTCTCTTCTCGTCTACATCTTAGCAAAAAGCTTTTCCACTCTGTCTGGCAAGGAGAAACTGTGCCAGCACAGAAAACATCTCCCATCGTGTTCTAGAGGCTGCACGGAGGTCTGCCGAGTGTTTTGCAAGAAGAGAAAGAAAGTTGTCCAAAACAGCTTGCAATCGAATGTTCATGTGAATAGAAAAGGCAGGAGAGTGGTCAGGTACTGTTTTCTCTCACTTGGCAAGCTGCGCACACAATCGCAGTGTTGTACAGCTTGTTTCATCACCTTTGCGAAGTTGCCGCTCTCTCCGGCTCCCGGAGACGAAGAAGCTGCTTCTTCGCGCAAAGACGATTCTGCCGCTCACAGTGCTCTGCGGTGTGCGCCTTCTGCCGAAAGACGCCCGGGAGCGGTGCTTAGCTCTGCAGAGCACCGTACCTTCGTCTTTAGCCTCTCTTCTCGTCTACATCTTAGCAAAAAGCTTTTCCACTCTGTCTCGCAAGGAGAAACTGTGCCAGCACAAAAATCATCTCCCATCGTGTTCTAGAGGCTGCACGGAGGTCTGCCGAGTGTTTTGCAAGAAGAGAAAGAAAGTTGTCCAAAACAGCTTGCAATCGAATGTTCATGTGAATAGAAAAGGCAGGAGAGTGGTCAGGTACTGTTTTCTCTCAGTTGGCAAGCTGCGCACACAATCGCAGTGTTGTACAGGTTGTTTCATCACCTTTGCAAAGCTGCCGCTCTCTTCGGCTCCCGGAGACGAAGAAGCAGCTTCTTTGCGCAAAGACGATTCTGCCGCTCACAGTGCTCTGCGGTGTGCGCCTTCTGCCGAAAGACGCCCGGGAGCGGTGCTTAGCTCTGCAGAGCACCGTACCTTCGTCTTTAGCCTCTCTTCTCGTCTACATCTTAGCAAAAAGCTTTTCCACTCTGTCTGGCAAGGAGAAACTGTGCCAGCACAGAAAACATCTCCCATCGTGTTCTAGAGGCTGCACGGAGGTCTGCCGAGTGATTTGCAAGAAGAGAAAGAAAGTTGTCCAAAACAGCTTGCAATCGAATGTTCATGTGAATAGAAAAGGCAGGAGAGTGGTCAGGTACTGTTTTCTCTCAGTTGGCAAGCTGCGCACACAATCGCAGTGTTGTACAGCTTGTTTCATCACCTTTGCGAAGTTGCCGCTCTCTCCGGCTCCCGGAGACGAAGAAGCTGCTTCTTCGCGCAAAGACGATTCTGCCGCTCACAGTGCTCTGCGGTGTGCGCCTTCTGCCGAAAGACGCCCGGGAGCGGTCCTTAGCTCTGCAGAGCACCGTACCTTCGTCTTTAGCCTCTCTTCTCGTCTACATCTTAGCAAAAAGCTTTTCCACTCTGTCTGGCAAGGAGAAACTGTGCCAGCACAGAAAACATCTCCCATCGTGTTCTAGAGGCTGCACGCAGGTCTGCCGAGTGTTTTGCAAGAAGAGAAAGAAAGTTGTCCAAAACAGCTTGCAATCGAATGTTCATGTGAATAGAAAAGGCAGGAGAGTGGTCAGGTACTGTTTTCTCTCACTTGGCAAGCTGCGCACACAATCGCAGTGTTGTACAGCTTGTTTCATCACCTTTGCGAAGTTGCCGCTCTCTCCGGCTCCCGGAGACGAAGAAGCTGCTTCTTCGCGCAAAGACGATTCTGCCGCTCACAGTGCTCTGCAGTGTGTGTCTTCTGCCGAAAGAAGCCGGGGAGCTGTGCTTAGCTCTGCAGAGCACCATACCTGCTTCTTTAGCCTCTCTTCTCGTCTACATCTTAGCAAAAAGCTTTTCCACTCTGTCTGGCAAGGAGAAACTGTGCCAGCACAGAAAACATCTCCCATCGTGTTCTAGAAGCTGCACGGATGTCTGCCGAGTGTTTTGCAAGAAGAGAAAGAAAGTTGTCCAAAACAGCTTGCAATCGAATGTTCATGTGAATAGAAAAGGCAGGAGAGTGGTCAGGTACTGTTTTCTCTCAGTTGGCAAGCTGCGCACACAATCGCAGTGTTGTACAGCTTGTTTCATCACGTTTGAAGCTGCCGCTCTCTCCGGCTCCCGGAGACGAAGAAGCTGCTTCTTCGCGCAAAGATGATTCTGCCGCTCACTGTGCTCTGCAGTGTGCGCCTTCTGCCGAAAGAGGCCGGGGAGCGGTGCTTAGCTCTGCAGAGCACCGGACCTTCGTCTTTAGCCTCTCTTCTCGTCTACATCTTAGCAAAAAGCTTTTCCACTCTGTCTGGCAAGGAGAAACTGTGCCAGCACAGAAAACATCTCCCATCGTGTTCTAGAAGCTGCACGGATGTCTGCCGAGTGTTTTGCAAGAAGAGAAAGAAAGTTGTCCAAAACAGCTTGCAATCGAATGTTCATGTGAATAGAAAAGGCAGGAGAGTGGTCAGGTACTGTTTTCTCTCACTTGGCAAGCTGCGCACACAATCGCAGTGTTGTACAGCTTGTTTCAGCACCTTTGCGAAGCTGCCGCTCTCTCCGGCTCCCGGAGACGAAGAAGCTGCTTCTTCGCGCAAAGACGATTCTGCCGCTCACTGTGCTCTGCAGTGTGCGCCTCCTGCCGAAAGACGCCCGGGAGCGGTGCTTAGCTCTGCAGAGCACCGTACCTTCGTCTTTAGCCTCTCTTCTCGTCTACATCTTAGCAAAAAGCTTTTCCACTCTGTCTGGCAAGGAGAAACTGTGCCAGCACAGAAAACATCTCCCATCGTGTTCTAGAAGCTGCACGGAGGTCTGCCGAGTGTTTTGCAAGAAGAGAAAGAAAGTTGTCCAAAACAGCTTGCAATCGAATGTTCATGTGAATAGAAAAGGCAGGAGAGTGGTCAGGTACTGTTTTCTCTCAGTTGGCAAGCTGCGCACACAATCGCAGTGTTGTACAGCTTGTTTCATCACCTTTGCGAAGTTGCCACTCTCTCCGGCTCCCGGAGACGAAGAAGCTGCTTCTTCGCGCAAAGATGATTCTGCCGCTCACAGTGCTCTGCAGTGTGTGTCTTCTGCCGAAAGAGGCCCGGGAGCTGTGCTTAGCTCTGCAGAGCACCATACCTGCTTCTTTAGCCTCTCTTCTCGTCTACATCTTAGCAAAAAGCTTTTCCACTCTGTCTGGCAAGGAGAAACTGTGCCAGCACAGAAAACATCTCCCATCGTGTTCTAGAGGCTGCACGGAGGTCTGCCGAGTGTTTTGCAAGAAGAGAAAGAAAGTTGTCCAAAACAGCTTGCAATCGAATGTTCATGTGAATAGAAAAGGCAGGAGAGTGGTCAGGTACTGTTTTCTCTCACTTGGCAAGCTGCGCACACAATCGCAGTGTTGTACAGCTTGTTTCATCACCTTTGCCAAGTTGCCGCTCTCTCCGGCTCCCGGAGACGAAGAAGCTGCTTCTTCGCGCAAAGACGATTCTGCCGCTCACAGTGCTCTGCGGTGTGCGCCTTCTGCCGAAAGAGGTCCGGGAGCGGTGCTTAGCTCTGCAGAGCACCGTACCTTCGTCTTTAGCCTCTCTTCTCGTCTACATCTTAGCAAAAAGCTTTTCCACTCTGTCTCGCAAGGAGAAACTGTGCCAGCACAAAAATCATCTCCCATCGTGTTCTAGAGGCTGCACGGAGGTCTGCCGAGTGTTTTGCAAGAAGAGAAAGAAAGTTGTCCAAAACAGCTTGCAATCGAATGTTCATGTGAATAGAAAAGGCAGGAGAGTGGTCAGGTACTGTTTTCTCTCACTTGGCAAGCTGCGCACACAATCGCAGTGTTGTACAGGTTGTTTCATCACCTTTGCAAAGCTGCCGCTCTCTTCGGCTCCCGGAGACGAAGAAGCAGCTTCTTTGCGCAAAGACGATTCTGCCGCTCACAGTGCTCTGCGGTGTTTGCCTTCTGCCGAAAGACGCCCGGGAGCGGTGCTTAGCTCTGCAGAGCACCGTACCTTCGTCTTTAGCCTCTCTTCTCGTCTACATCTTAGCAAAAAGCTTTTCCACTCTGTCTGGCAAGGAGAAACTGTGCCAGCACAGAAAACATCTCCCATCGTGTTCTAGAGGCTACACGGAGGTCTGCCGAGTGTTTTGCAAGAAGAGAAAGAAAGTTGTCCAAAACAGCTTGCAATCGAATCTTCATGTTAATAGAAAAGGCAGGAGAATGGTCAGGTACTGTTTTCTCTCAGTTGGCAAACTGCGCACACAATCGCAGTGTTGTACAGCTTGTTTCATCACCTTTGCGAAGTTGCCGCTCTCTCCGGCTCCCGGAGACGAAGAAGCTGCTTCTTCGCGCAAAGACGATTCTGCCGCTCACAGTGCTCTGCGGTGTGCGCCTTCTGCCGAAAGAGGTCCGGGAGCGGTGCTTAGCTCTGCAGAGCACCGTACCTTCGTCTTTAGCCTCTCTTCTCGTCTACATCTTAGCAAAAAGCTTTTCCACTCTGTCTGGCAAGGAGAAACTGTGCCAGCACAGAAAACATCTCCCATCGTGTTCTAGAGGCTGCACGGAGGTCTGCCGAGTGATTTGCAAGAAGAGAAAGAAAGTTGTCCAAAACAGCTTGCAATCGAATGTTCATGTGAATAGAAAAGGCAGGAGAGTGGTCAGGTACTGTTTTCTCTCACTTGGCAAGCTGCGCACACAATCGCAGTGTTGTACAGCTTGTTTCATCACCTTTGCGAAGTTGCCGCTCTCTCCGGCTCCCGGAGACGAAGAAGCTGCTTCTTCGCGCAAAGACGATTCTGCCGCTCACAGTGCTCTGCGGTGTGTGCCTCCTGCCGAAAGACGCCCGGGAGCGGTGCTTAGCTCTGCAGAGCACCGTACCTTCGTCTTTAGCCTCTCTTCTCGTCTACATCTTAGCAAAAAGCTTTTCCACTCTGTCTGGCAAGGAGAAACTGTGCCAGCACAGAAAACATCTCCCATCGTGTTCTAGAGGCTGCACGCAGGTCTGCCGAGTGTTTTGCAAGAAGAGAAAGCAAGTTGTCCAAAACAGCTTGCAATCGAATGTTCATGTGATTACAAAAGGCAGGAGAGTGGTC
The DNA here is from genome assembly GCF_028551555.1 of Melozone crissalis. Taxonomy (NCBI): domain Eukaryota; kingdom Metazoa; phylum Chordata; class Aves; order Passeriformes; family Passerellidae; genus Melozone; species Melozone crissalis. The sequence goes on along the minus strand of NW_026535998.1, from coordinate 64,102 downwards.
AGGTACTGTTTTCTCTCACTTGACAAGCTGCGCACACAATCGCAGTGTTGTACAGCTTGTTTCATCACCTTTGCGAAGTTGCCGCTCTCTCCGGCTCCCGGAGACGAAGAAGCTGCTTCTTCGCGCAAAGACGATTCTGCCGCTCACAGTGCTCTGCGGTGTGTGTCTTCTGCCGAAAGAAGCCGGGGAGCTGTGCTTAGCTCTGCAGAGCACCATACCTGCTTCTTTAGCCTCTCTTCTCGTCTACATCTTAGCAAAAAGCTTTTCCACTCTGTCTGGCAAGGAGAAACTGTGCCAGCACAGAAAACATCTCCCATCGTGTTCTAGAAGCTGCACGGATGTCTGCCGAGTGTTTTGCAAGAAGAGAAAGAAAGTTGTCCAAAACAGCTTGCAATCGAATGTTCATGTGAATAGAAAAGGCAGGAGAGTGGTCAGGTACTGTTTTCTCTCACTTGGCAAGCTGCGCACACAATCGCAGTGTTGTACAGCTTGTTTCATCACGTTTGCGAAGCTGCCGCTCTCTCCGGCTCCCGGAGACGAAGAAGCTGCTTCTTCGCGCAAAGACGATTCTGCCGCTCACTGTGCTCTGCAGTGTGCGCCTTCTGCCGAAAGAGGCCGGGGAGCGGTGCTTAGCTCTGCAGAGCACCGGACCTTCGTCTTTAGCCTCTCTTCTCGTCTACATCTTAGCAAAAAGCTTTTCCACTCTGTCTGGCAAGGAGAAACTGTGCCAGCACAGAAAACATCTCCCATCGTGTTCTAGAGGCTGCACGGAGGTCTGCCGAGTGTTTTGCAAGAAGAGAAAGAAAGTTGTCCAAAACAGCTTGCAATCGAATGTTCATGTGAATAGAAAAGGCAGGAGAGTGGTCAGGTACTGTTTTCTCTCAGTTGGCAAGCTGCGCACACAATCGCAGTGTTGTACAGCTTGTTTCATCACCTTTGCGAAGTTGCCGCTCTCTCCGGCTCCCGGAGACGAAGAAGCTGCTTCTTCGCGCAAAGACGATTCTGCCGCTCACAGTGCTCTGCGGTGTGTGCCTTCTGCCGAAAGACGCCCGGGAGCGGTGCTTAGCTCTGCAGAGCACCGTACCTTCGTCTTTAGCCTCTCTTCTCGTCTACATCTTAGCAAAAAGCTTTTCCACTCTGTCTGGCAAGGAGAAACTGTGCCAGCACAAAAAACATCTCCCATCGTGTTCTAGAGGCTGCACGGAGGTCTGCCGAGTGTTTTGCAAGAAGAGAAAGAAAGTTGTCCAAAACAGCTTGCAATCGAATGTTCATGTGAATAGAAAAGGCAGGAGAGTGGTCAGGTACTGTTTTCTCTCAGTTGGCAAGCTGCGCACACAATCGCAGTGTTGTACAGCTTGTTTCAGCACCTTTGCGAAGCTGCCGCTCTCTCCGGCTCCCGGAGACGAAGAAGCTGCTTCTTCGCGCAAAGACGATTCTGCCGCTCACAGTGCTCTGCGGTGTGTGCCTCCTGCCGAAAGAGGACCGGGAGCGGTGCTTAGCTCTGCAGAGCACCGTACCTTCGTCTTTAGCCTCTCTTCTCGTCTACATCTTAGCAAAAAGCTTTTCCACTCTGTCTGGCAAGGAGAAACTGTGCCAGCACAGAAAACATCTCCCATCGTGTTCTAGAAGCTGCACGGAGGTCTGCCGAGTGTTTTGCAAGAAGAGAAAGAAAGTTGTCCAAAACAGCTTGCAATCGAATGTTCATGTGAATAGAAAAGGCAGGAGAGTGGTCAGGTACTGTTTTCTCTCACTTGGCAAGCTGCGCACACAATCGCAGTGTTGTACAGCTTGTTTTATCACCTTTGCGAAGTTGCCGCTCTATCCGGCTCCCGGAGACGAAGAAGCTGCTTCTTCGCGCAAAGATGATTCTGCCGCTCACAGTGCTCTGCAGTGTGTGTCTTCTGCCGAAAGAGGCCCGGGAGCTGTGCTTAGCTCTGCAGAGCACCATACCTGCTTCTTTAGCCTCTCTTCTCGTCTACATCTTAGCAAAAACCTTTTCCACTCTGTCTGGCAAGGAGAAACTGTGCCAGCACAGAAAACATCTCCCATCGTGTTCTAGAGGCTGCACGGAGGTCTGCCGAGTGTTTTGCAAGAAGAGAAAGAAAGTTGTCCAAAACAGCTTGCAATCGAATGTTCATGTGAATAGAAAAGGCAGGAGAGTGGTCAGGTACTGTTTTCTCTCACTTGGCAAGCTGCGCACACAATCGCAGTGTTGTACAGCTTGTTTCATCACCTTTGCCAAGTTGCCGCTCTATCCGGCTACCGGAGACGAAGAAGCTGCTTCTTCGCGCAAAGATGATTCTGCCGCTCACAGTGCTCTGCAGTGTGTGTCTTCTGCCGAAAGAGGCCCGGGAGCGGTGCTTAGCTCTGCAGAGCACCATACCTACTTCTTTAGCCTCTCTTCTCGTCTACATCTTAGCAAAAAGCTTTTCCACTCTGTCTGGCAAGGAGAAACTGTGCCAGCACAGAAAACATCTCCCATCGTGTTCTAGAGGCTGCACGCAGGTCTGCCGAGTGTTTTGCAAGAAGAGAAAGAAAGTTGTCCAAAACAGCTTGCAATCGAATGTTCATGTGAATAGAAAAGGCAGGAGAGTGGTCAGGTACTGTTTTCTCTCAGTTGGCAAGCTGCGCACACAATCGCAGTGTTGTACAGCTTGTTTCATCACCTTTGCGAAGTTGCCGCTCTCTCCGGCTCCCGGAGACGAAGAAGCTGCTTCTTCGCACAAAGACGATTCTGCCGCTCACAGTGCTCTGCAGTGTGTGTCTTCTGCCGAAAGAGGCCCGGGCGCTGTGCTTAGCTCTGCAGAGCACCATACCTGCTTCTTTAGCCTCTCTTCTCGTCTACATCTTAGCAAAAAGCTTTTCCACTCTGTCTGGCAAGGAGAAACTGTGCCAGCACAGAAAACATCTCCCATCGTGTTCTAGAAGCTGCACGGATGTCTGTCGAGTGTTTTGCAAGAAGAGAAAGAAAGTTGTCCAAAACAGCTTGCAATCGAATGTTCATGTGAATAGAAAAGGCAGGAGAGTGGTCAGGTACTGTTTTCTCTCACTTGGCAAGCTGCGCACACAATCGCAGTGTTGTACAGCTTGTTTCATCACCTTTGCCAAGTTGCCGCTCTCTCCGGCTCCCGGAGACGAAGAAGCTGCTTCTTCGCGCAAAGACGATTCTGCCGCTCACAGTGCTCTGCGGTGTGCGCCTTCTGCCGAAAGAGGTCCGGGAGCGGTGCTTAGCTCTGCAGAGCACCGTACCTTCGTCTTTAGCCTCTCTTCTCGTCTACATCTTAGCAAAAAGCTTTTCCACTCTGTCTCGCAAGGAGAAACTGTGCCAGCACAAAAATCATCTCCCATCGTGTTCTAGAGGCTGCACGGAGGTCTGCCGAGTGTTTTGCAAGAAGAGAAAGAAAGTTGTCCAAAACAGCTTGCAATCGAATGTTCATGTGAATAGAAAAGGCAGGAGAGTGGTCAGGTACTGTTTTCTCTCACTTGGCAAGCTGCGCACACAATCGCAGTGTTGTACAGGTTGTTTCATCACCTTTGCAAAGCTGCCGCTCTCTTCGGCTCCCGGAGACGAAGAAGCAGCTTCTTTGCGCAAAGACGATTCTGCCGCTCACAGTGCTCTGCGGTGTGCGCCTTCTGCCGAAAGACGCCCGGGAGCGGTGCTTAGCTCTGCAGAGCACCGTACCTTCGTCTTTAGCCTCTCTTCTCGTCTACATCTTAGCAAAAAGCTTTTCCACTCTGTCTCGCAAGGAGAAACTGTGCCAGCACAGAAAACATCTCCCATCGTGTTCTAGAGGCTGCACGGAGGTCTGTCGAGTGTTTTGCAAGAAGAGAAAGAAAGTTGTCCAAAACAGCTTGCAATCGAATGTTCATGTTAATAGAAAAGGCAGGAGAGTGGTCAGGTACTGTTTTCTCTCAGTTGGCAAACTGCGCACACAATCGCAGTGTTGTACAGCTTGTTTCAGCACCTTTGCGAAGTTGCCGCTCTCTCCGGCTCCCGGAGACGAAGAAGCTGCTTCTTCGCGCAAAGATGATTCTGCCGCTCACAGTGCTCTGCAGTGTGTGTCTTCTGCCGAAAGAGGCCCGGGAGCTGTGCTTAGCTCTGCAGAGCACCATACCTGCTTCTTTAGCCTCTCTTCTCGTCTACATCTTAGCAAAAAGCTTTTCCACTCTGTCTGGCAAGGAGAAACTGTGCCAGCACAGAAAACATCTCCCATCGTGTTCTAGAGGCTGCACGGAGGTCTGCCGAGTGTTTTGCAAGAAGAGAAAGAAAGTTGTCCAAAACAGCTTGCAATCGAATGTTCATGTGAATAGAAAAGGCAGGAGAGTGGTCAGGTACTGTTTTCTCTCACTTGGCAAGCTGCGCACACAATCGCAGTGTTGTACAGGTTGTTTCATCACCTTTGCCAAGTTGCCGCTCTCTCCGGCTCCCGGAGACGAAGAAGCTGCTTCTTCGCGCAAAGACGATTCTGCCGCTCACAGTGCTCTGCGGTGTGTGCCTCCTGCCGAAAGAGGACCGGGAGCGGTGCTTAGCTCTGCAGAGCACCGTACCTTCGTCTTTAGCCTCTCTTCTCGTCTACATCTTAGCAAAAAGCTTTTCCACTCTGTCTGGCAAGGAGAAACTGTGCCAGCACAGAAAACATCTCCCATCGTGTTCTAGAAGCTGCACGGAGGTCTGCCGAGTGTTTTGCAAGAAGAGAAAGAAAGTTGTCCAAAACAGCTTGCAATCGAATGTTCATGTGAATAGAAAAGGCAGGAGAGTGGTCAGGTACTGTTTTCTCTCACTTGGCAAGCTGCGCACACAATCGCAGTGTTGTACAGCTTGTTTTATCACCTTTGCGAAGTTGCCGCTCTATCCGGCTCCCGGAGACGAAGAAGCTGCTTCTTCGCGCAAAGATGATTCTGCCGCTCACAGTGCTCTGCAGTGTGTGTCTTCTGCCGAAAGAGGCCCGGGAGCTGTGCTTAGCTCTGCAGAGCACCATACCTGCTTCTTTAGCCTCTCTTCTCGTCTACATCTTAGCAAAAACCTTTTCCACTCTGTCTGGCAAGGAGAAACTGTGCCAGCACAGAAAACATCTCCCATCGTGTTCTAGAGGCTGCACGGAGGTCTGCCGAGTGTTTTGCAAGAAGAGAAAGAAAGTTGTCCAAAACAGCTTGCAATCGAATGTTCATGTGAATAGAAAAGGCAGGAGAGTGGTCAGGTACTGTTTTCTCTCACTTGGCAAGCTGCGCACACAATCGCAGTGTTGTACAGCTTGTTTCATCACCTTTGCCAAGTTGCCGCTCTATCCGGCTACCGGAGACGAAGAAGCTGCTTCTTCGCGCAAAGATGATTCTGCCGCTCACAGTGCTCTGCAGTGTGTGTCTTCTGCCGAAAGAGGCCCGGGAGCGGTGCTTAGCTCTGCAGAGCACCATACCTACTTCTTTAGCCTCTCTTCTCGTCTACATCTTAGCAAAAAGCTTTTCCACTCTGTCTGGCAAGGAGAAACTGTGCCAGCACAGAAAACATCTCCCATCGTGTTCTAGAGGCTGCACGGAGGTCTGCCGAGTGTTTTGCAAGAAGAGAAAGAAAGTTGTCCAAAACAGCTTGCAATCGAATGTTCATGTGAATAGAAAAGGCAGGAGAGTGGTCAGGTACTGTTTTCTCTCAGTTGGCAAGCTGCGCACACAATCGCAGTGTTGTACAGCTTGTTTCATCACCTTTGCGAAGTTGCCGCTCTCTCCGGCTCCCGGAGACGAAGAAGCTGCTTCTTCGCACAAAGACGATTCTGCCGCTCACAGTGCTCTGCAGTGTGTGTCTTCTGCCGAAAGAGGCCCGGGCGCTGTGCTTAGCTCTGCAGAGCACCATACCTGCTTCTTTAGCCTCTCTTCTCGTCTACATCTTAGCAAAAAGCTTTTCCACTCTGTCTGGCAAGGAGAAACTGTGCCAGCACAGAAAACATCTCCCATCGTGTTCTAGAAGCTGCACGGATGTCTGTCGAGTGTTTTGCAAGAAGAGAAAGAAAGTTGTCCAAAACAGCTTGCAATCGAATGTTCATGTGAATAGAAAAGGCAGGAGAGTGGTCAGGTACTGTTTTCTCTCACTTGGCAAGCTGCGCACACAATCGCAGTGTTGTACAGCTTGTTTCATCACCTTTGCCAAGTTGCCGCTCTCTCCGGCTCCCGGAGACGAAGAAGCTGCTTCTTCGCGCAAAGACGATTCTGCCGCTCACAGTGCTCTGCGGTGTGCGCCTTCTGCCGAAAGAGGTCCGGGAGCGGTGCTTAGCTCTGCAGAGCACCGTACCTTCGTCTTTAGCCTCTCTTCTCGTCTACATCTTAGCAAAAAGCTTTTCCACTCTGTCTCGCAAGGAGAAACTGTGCCAGCACAAAAATCATCTCCCATCGTGTTCTAGAGGCTGCACGGAGGTCTGCCGAGTGTTTTGCAAGAAGAGAAAGAAAGTTGTCCAAAACAGCTTGCAATCGAATGTTCATGTGAATAGAAAAGGCAGGAGAGTGGTCAGGTACTGTTTTCTCTCACTTGGCAAGCTGCGCACACAATCGCAGTGTTGTACAGGTTGTTTCATCACCTTTGCAAAGCTGCCGCTCTCTTCGGCTCCCGGAGACGAAGAAGCAGCTTCTTTGCGCAAAGACGATTCTGCCGCTCACAGTGCTCTGCGGTGTGCGCCTTCTGCCGAAAGACGCCCGGGAGCGGTGCTTAGCTCTGCAGAGCACCGTACCTTCGTCTTTAGCCTCTCTTCTCGTCTACATCTTAGCAAAAAGCTTTTCCACTCTGTCTCGCAAGGAGAAACTGTGCCAGCACAGAAAACATCTCCCATCGTGTTCTAGAGGCTGCACGGAGGTCTGTCGAGTGTTTTGCAAGAAGAGAAAGAAAGTTGTCCAAAACAGCTTGCAATCGAATGTTCATGTGAATAGAAAAGGCAGGAGAGTGGTCAGGTACTGTTTTCTCTCAGTTGGCAAGCTGCGCACACAATCGCAGTGTTGTACAGCTTGTTTCATCACCTTTGCGAAGTTGCCGCTCTCTCCGGCTCCCGGAGACGAAGAAGCTGCTTCTTCGCACAAAGACGATTCTGCCGCTCACAGTGCTCTGCAGTGTGTGTCTTCTGCCGAAAGAGGCCCGGGCGCTGTGCTTAGCTCTGCAGAGCACCATACCTGCTTCTTTAGCCTCTCTTCTCGTCTACATCTTAGCAAAAAGCTTTTCCACTCTGTCTGGCAAGGAGAAACTGTGCCAGCACAGAAAACATCTCCCATCGTGTTCTAGAAGCTGCACGGATGTCTGTCGAGTGTTTTGCAAGAAGAGAAAGAAAGTTGTCCAAAACAGCTTGCAATCGAATGTTCATGTGAATAGAAAAGGCAGGAGAGTGGTCAGGTACTGTTTTCTCTCACTTGGCAAGCTGCGCACACAATCGCAGTGTTGTACAGCTTGTTTCATCACCTTTGCCAAGTTGCCGCTCTCTCCGGCTCCCGGAGACGAAGAAGCTGCTTCTTCGCGCAAAGACGATTCTGCCGCTCACAGTGCTCTGCGGTGTGCGCCTTCTGCCGAAAGAGGTCCGGGAGCGGTGCTTAGCTCTGCAGAGCACCGTACCTTCGTCTTTAGCCTCTCTTCTCGTCTACATCTTAGCAAAAAGCTTTTCCACTCTGTCTCGCAAGGAGAAACTGTGCCAGCACAAAAATCATCTCCCATCGTGTTCTAGAGGCTGCACGGAGGTCTGCCGAGTGTTTTGCAAGAAGAGAAAGAAAGTTGTCCAAAACAGCTTGCAATCGAATGTTCATGTGAATAGAAAAGGCAGGAGAGTGGTCAGGTACTGTTTTCTCTCACTTGGCAAGCTGCGCACACAATCGCAGTGTTGTACAGGTTGTTTCATCACCTTTGCAAAGCTGCCGCTCTCTTCGGCTCCCGGAGACGAAGAAGCAGCTTCTTTGCGCAAAGACGATTCTGCCGCTCACAGTGCTCTGCGGTGTGCGCCTTCTGCCGAAAGACGCCCGGGAGCGGTGCTTAGCTCTGCAGAGCACCGTACCTTCGTCTTTAGCCTCTCTTCTCGTCTACATCTTAGCAAAAAGCTTTTCCACTCTGTCTCGCAAGGAGAAACTGTGCCAGCACAGAAAACATCTCCCATCGTGTTCTAGAGGCTGCACGGAGGTCTGTCGAGTGTTTTGCAAGAAGAGAAAGAAAGTTGTCCAAAACAGCTTGCAATCGAATGTTCATGTTAATAGAAAAGGCAGGAGAGTGGTCAGGTACTGTTTTCTCTCAGTTGGCAAACTGCGCACACAATCGCAGTGTTGTACAGCTTGTTTCAGCACCTTTGCGAAGTTGCCGCTCTCTCCGGCTCCCGGAGACGAAGAAGCTGCTTCTTCGCGCAAAGATGATTCTGCCGCTCACAGTGCTCTGCAGTGTGTGTCTTCTGCCGAAAGAGGCCCGGGAGCTGTGCTTAGCTCTGCAGAGCACCATACCTGCTTCTTTAGCCTCTCTTCTCGTCTACATCTTAGCAAAAAGCTTTTCCACTCTGTCTGGCAAGGAGAAACTGTGCCAGCACAGAAAACATCTCCCATCGTGTTCTAGAGGCTGCACGGAGGTCTGCCGAGTGTTTTGCAAGAAGAGAAAGAAAGTTGTCCAAAACAGCTTGCAATCGAATGTTCATGTGAATAGAAAAGGCAGGAGAGTGGTCAGGTACTGTTTTCTCTCACTTGGCAAGCTGCGCACACAATCGCAGTGTTGTACAGGTTGTTTCATCACCTTTGCCAAGTTGCCGCTCTCTCCGGCTCCCGGAGACGAAGAAGCTGCTTCTTCGCGCAAAGACGATTCTGCCGCTCACAGTGCTCTGCGGTGTGTGCCTCCTGCCGAAAGAGGACCGGGAGCGGTGCTTAGCTCTGCAGAGCACCGTACCTTCGTCTTTAGCCTCTCTTCTCGTCTACATCTTAGCAAAAAGCTTTTCCACTCTGTCTGGCAAGGAGAAACTGTGCCAGCACAGAAAACATCTCCCATCGTGTTCTAGAAGCTGCACGGAGGTCTGCCGAGTGTTTTGCAAGAAGAGAAAGAAAGTTGTCCAAAACAGCTTGCAATCGAATGTTCATGTGAATAGAAAAGGCAGGAGAGTGGTCAGGTACTGTTTTCTCTCACTTGGCAAGCTGCGCACACAATCGCAGTGTTGTACAGCTTGTTTTATCACCTTTGCGAAGTTGCCGCTCTATCCGGCTCCCGGAGACGAAGAAGCTGCTTCTTCGCGCAAAGATGATTCTGCCGCTCACAGTGCTCTGCAGTGTGTGTCTTCTGCCGAAAGAGGCCCGGGAGCTGTGCTTAGCTCTGCAGAGCACCATACCTGCTTCTTTAGCCTCTCTTCTCGTCTACATCTTAGCAAAAACCTTTTCCACTCTGTCTGGCAAGGAGAAACTGTGCCAGCACAGAAAACATCTCCCATCGTGTTCTAGAGGCTGCACGGAGGTCTGCCGAGTGTTTTGCAAGAAGAGAAAGAAAGTTGTCCAAAACAGCTTGCAATCGAATGTTCATGTGAATAGAAAAGGCAGGAGAGTGGTCAGGTACTGTTTTCTCTCACTTGGCAAGCTGCGCACACAATCGCAGTGTTGTACAGCTTGTTTCATCACCTTTGCCAAGTTGCCGCTCTATCCGGCTACCGGAGACGAAGAAGCTGCTTCTTCGCGCAAAGATGATTCTGCCGCTCACAGTGCTCTGCAGTGTGTGTCTTCTGCCGAAAGAGGCCCGGGAGCGGTGCTTAGCTCTGCAGAGCACCATACCTACTTCTTTAGCCTCTCTTCTCGTCTACATCTTAGCAAAAAGCTTTTCCACTCTGTCTGGCAAGGAGAAACTGTGCCAGCACAGAAAACATCTCCCATCGTGTTCTAGAGGCTGCACGGAGGTCTGCCGAGTGTTTTGCAAGAAGAGAAAGAAAGTTGTCCAAAACAGCTTGCAATCGAATGTTCATGTGAATAGAAAAGGCAGGAGAGTGGTCAGGTACTGTTTTCTCTCAGTTGGCAAGCTGCGCACACAATCGCAGTGTTGTACAGCTTGTTTCATCACCTTTGCGAAGTTGCCGCTCTCTCCGGCTCCCGGAGACGAAGAAGCTGCTTCTTCGCACAAAGACGATTCTGCCGCTCACAGTGCTCTGCAGTGTGTGTCTTCTGCCGAAAGAGGCCCGGGCGCTGTGCTTAGCTCTGCAGAGCACCATACCTGCTTCTTTAGCCTCTCTTCTCGTCTACATCTTAGCAAAAAGCTTTTCCACTCTGTCTGGCAAGGAGAAACTGTGCCAGCACAGAAAACATCTCCCATCGTGTTCTAGAAGCTGCACGGATGTCTGTCGAGTGTTTTGCAAGAAGAGAAAGAAAGTTGTCCAAAACAGCTTGCAATCGAATGTTCATGTGAATAGAAAAGGCAGGAGAGTGGTCAGGTACTGTTTTCTCTCACTTGGCAAGCTGCGCACACAATCGCAGTGTTGTACAGCTTGTTTCATCACCTTTGCCAAGTTGCCGCTCTCTCCGGCTCCCGGAGACGAAGAAGCTGCTTCTTCGCGCAAAGACGATTCTGCCGCTCACAGTGCTCTGCGGTGTGCGCCTTCTGCCGAAAGAGGTCCGGGAGCGGTGCTTAGCTCTGCAGAGCACCGTACCTTCGTCTTTAGCCTCTCTTCTCGTCTACATCTTAGCAAAAAGCTTTTCCACTCTGTCTCGCAAGGAGAAACTGTGCCAGCACAAAAATCATCTCCCATCGTGTTCTAGAGGCTGCACGGAGGTCTGCCGAGTGTTTTGCAAGAAGAGAAAGAAAGTTGTCCAAAACAGCTTGCAATCGAATGTTCATGTGAATAGAAAAGGCAGGAGAGTGGTCAGGTACTGTTTTCTCTCACTTGGCAAGCTGCGCACACAATCGCAGTGTTGTACAGGTTGTTTCATCACCTTTGCAAAGCTGCCGCTCTCTTCGGCTCCCGGAGACGAAGAAGCAGCTTCTTTGCGCAAAGACGATTCTGCCGCTCACAGTGCTCTGCGGTGTGCGCCTTCTGCCGAAAGACGCCCGGGAGCGGTGCTTAGCTCTGCAGAGCACCGTACCTTCGTCTTTAGCCTCTCTTCTCGTCTACATCTTAGCAAAAAGCTTTTCCACTCTGTCTCGCAAGGAGAAACTGTGCCAGCACAGAAAACATCTCCCATCGTGTTCTAGAGGCTGCACGGAGGTCTGTCGAGTGTTTTGCAAGAAGAGAAAGAAAGTTGTCCAAAACAGCTTGCAATCGAATGTTCATGTTAATAGAAAAGGCAGGAGAGTGGTCAGGTACTGTTTTCTCTCAGTTGGCAAACTGCGCACACAATCGCAGTGTTGTACAGCTTGTTTCAGCACCTTTGCGAAGTTGCCGCTCTCTCCGGCTCCCGGAGACGAAGAAGCTGCTTCTTCGCGCAAAGATGATTCTGCCGCTCACAGTGCTCTGCAGTGTGTGTCTTCTGCCGAAAGAGGCCCGGGAGCTGTGCTTAGCTCTGCAGAGCACCATACCTGCTTCTTTAGCCTCTCTTCTCGTCTACATCTTAGCAAAAAGCTTTTCCACTCTGTCTGGCAAGGAGAAACTGTGCCAGCACAAAAAACATCTCCCATCGTGTTCTAGAGGCTGCACGGAGGTCTGCCGAGTGTTTTGCAAGAAGAGAAAGAAAGTTGTCCAAAACAGCTTGCAATCGAATGTTCATGTGAATAGAAAAGGCAGGAGAGTGGTCAGGTACTGTTTTCTCTCACTTGGCAAGCTGCGCACACAATCGCAGTGTTGTACAGGTTGTTTCATCACCTTTGCCAAGTTGCCGCTCTCTCCGGCTCCCGGAGACGAAGAAGCTGCTTCTTCGCGCAAAGACGATTCTGCCGCTCACAGTGCTCTGCGGTGTGCGCCTTCTGCCGAAAGACGCCCGGGAGCGGTGCTTAGCTCTGCAGAGCACCGTACCTTCGTCTTTAGCCTCTCTTCTCGTCTACATCTTAGCAAAAAGCTTTTCCACTCTGTCTCGCAAGGAGAAACTGTGCCAGCACAAAAATCATCTCCCATCGTGTTCTAGAGGCTGCACGGAGGTCTGCCGAGTGTTTTGCAAGAAGAGAAAGAAAGTTGTCCAAAACAGCTTGCAATCGAATGTTCATGTGAATAGAAAAGGCAGGAGAGTGGTCAGGTACTGTTTTCTCTCACTTGGCAAGCTGCGCACACAATCGCAGTGTTGTACAGGTTGTTTCATCACCTTTGCAAAGCTGCCGCTCTCTTCGGCTCCCGGAGACGAAGAAGCAGCTTCTTTGCGCAAAGACGATTCTGCCGCTCACAGTGCTCTGCGGTGTGCGCCTTCTGCCGAAAGACGCCCGGGAGCGGTGCTTAGCTCTGCAGAGCACCGTACCTTTGTCTTTAGCCTCTCTTCTCGTCTACATCTTAGCAAAAAGCTTTTCCACTCTGTCTCGCAAGGAGAAACTGTGCCAGCACAGAAAACATCTCCCATCGTGTTCTAGAGGCTGCACGGAGGTCTGTCGAGTGTTTTGCAAGAAGAGAAAGAAAGTTGTCCAAAACAGCTTGCAATCGAATGTTCATGTTAATAGAAAAGGCAGGAGAGTGGTCAGGTACTGTTTTCTCTCAGTTGGCAAACTGCGCACACAATCGCAGTGTTGTACAGCTTGTTTCAGCACCTTTGCGAAGTTGCCGCTCTCTCCGGCTCCCGGAGACGAAGAAGCTGCTTCTTCGCGCAAAGATGATTCTGCCGCTCACAGTGCTCTGCAGTGTGTGTCTTCTGCCGAAAGAGGCCCGGGAGCTGTGCTTAGCTCTGCAGAGCACCATACCTGCTTCTTTAGCCTCTCTTCTCGTCTACATCTTAGCAAAAACCTTTTACACTCTGTCTGGCAAGGAGAAACTGTGCCAGCACAGAAAACATCTCCCATCGTGTTCTAGAGGCTGCACGGAGGTCTGCCGAGTGTTTTGCAAGAAGAGAAAGAAAGTTGTCCAAAACAGCTTGCAATCGAATGTTCATGTGAATAGAAAAGGCAGGAGAGTGGTCAGGTACTGTTTTCTCTCACTTGGCAAGCTGCGCACACAATCGCAGTGTTGTACAGGTTGTTTCATCACCTTTGCCAAGTTGCCGCTCTCTCCGGCTCCCGGAGACGAAGAAGCTGCTTCTTCGCGCAAAGACGATTCTGCCGCTCACAGTGCTCTGCGGTGTGCGCCTTCTGCCGAAAGACGCCCGGGAGCGGTGCTTAGCTCTGCAGAGCACCGTACCTTCGTCTTTAGCCTCTCTTCTCGTCTACATCTTAGCAAAAAGCTTTTCCACTCTGTCTCGCAAGGAGAAACTGTGCCAGCACAAAAATCATCTCCCATCGTGTTCTAGAGGCTGCACGGAGGTCTGCCGAGTGTTTTGCAAGAAGAGAAAGAAAGTTGTCCAAAACAGCTTGCAATCGAATGTTCATGTGAATAGAAAAGGCAGGAGAGTGGTCAGGTACTGTTTTCTCTCAGTTGGCAAGCTGCGCACACAATCGCAGTGTTGTACAGGTTGTTTCATCACCTTTGCAAAGCTGCCGCTCTCTTCGGCTCCCGGAGACGAAGAAGCAGCTTCTTTGCGCAAAGACGATTCTGCCGCTCACAGTGCTCTGCGGTGTGCGCCTTCTGCCGAAAGACGCCCGGGAGCGGTGCTTAGCTCTGCAGAGCACCGTACCTTCGTCTTTAGCCTCTCTTCTCGTCTACATCTTAGCAAAAAGCTTTTCCACTCTGTCTGGCAAGGAGAAACTGTGCCAGCACAGAAAACATCTCCCATCGTGTTCTAGAGGCTGCACGGAGGTCTGTCGAGTGTTTTGCAAGAAGAGAAAGAAAGTTGTCCAAAACAGCTTGCAATCGAATGTTCATGTGAATAGAAAAGGCAGGAGAGTGGTCAGGTACTGTTTTCTCTCAGTTGGCAAACTGCGCACACAATCGCAGTGTTGTACAGCTTGTTTCATCACCTTTGCGAAGTTGCCGCTCTCTCCGGCTCCCGGAGACGAAGAAGCTGCTTCTTCGCGCAAAGACGATTCTGCCGCTCACAGTGCTCTGCGGTGTGCGCCTTCTGCCGAAAGAGGTCCGGGAGCGGTGCTTAGCTCTGCAGAGCACCGTACCTTCGTCTTTAGCCTCTCTTCTCGTCTACATCTTAGCAAAAAGCTTTTCCACTCTGTCTGGCAAGGAGAAACTGTGCCAGCACAGAAAACATCTCCCATCGTGTTCTAGAGGCTGCACGGAGGTCTGCCGAGTGATTTGCAAGAAGAGAAAGAAAGTTGTCCAAAACAGCTTGCAATCGAATGTTCATGTGAATAGAAAAGGCAGGAGAGTGGTCAGGTACTGTTTTCTCTCAGTTGGCAAGCTGCGCACACAATCGCAGTGTTGTACAGCTTGTTTCATCACCTTTGCGAAGTTGCCGCTCTCTCCGGCTCCCGGAGACGAAGAAGCTGCTTCTTCGCGCAAAGACGATTCTGCCGCTCACAGTGCTCTGCGGTGTGTGCCTTCTGCCGAAAGACGCCCGGGAGCGGTCCTTAGCTCTGCAGAGCACCGTACCTTCGTCTTTAGCCTCTCTTCTCGTCTACATCTTAGCAAAAAGCTTTTCCACTCTGTCTGGCAAGGAGAAACTGTGCCAGCACAGAAAACATCTCCCATCGTGTTCTAGAGGCTTCACGCAGGTCTGCCGAGTGTTTTGCAAGAAGAGAAAGAAAGTTGTCCAAAACAGCTTGCAATCGAATGTTCATGTGAATAGAAAAGGCAGGAGAGTGGTCAGGTACTGTTTTCTCTCACTTGGCAAGCTGCGCACACAATCGCAGTGTTGTACAGCTTGTTTCATCACCTTTGCGAAGTTGCCGCTCTCTCCGGCTCCCGGAGACGAAGAAGCTGCTTCTTCGCGCAAAGACGATTCTGCCGCTCACAGTGCTCTGCAGTGTGTGTCTTCTGCCGAAAGAAGCCGGGGAGCTGTGCTTAGCTCTGCAGAGCACCATACCTGCTTCTTTAGCCTCTCTTCTCGTCTACATCTTAGCAAAAAGCTTTTCCACTCTGTCTGGCAAGGAGAAACTGTGCCAGCACAGAAAACATCTCCCATCGTGTTCTAGAAGCTGCACGGATGTCTGCCGAGTGTTTTGCAAGAAGAGAAAGAAAGTTGTCCAAAACAGCTTGCAATCGAATGTTCATGTGAATAGAAAAGGCAGGAGAGTGGTCAGGTACTGTTTTCTCTCACTTGGCAAGCTGCGCACACAATCGCAGTGTTGTACAGCTTGTTTCATCACGTTTGAAGCTGCCGCTCTCTCCGGCTCCCGGAGACGAAGAAGCTGCTTCTTCGCGCAAAGACGATTCTGCCGCTCACTGTGCTCTGCAGTGTGCGCCTTCTGCCGAAAGAGGCCGGGGAGCGGTGCTTAGCTCTGCAGAGCACCGGACCTTCGTCTTTAGCCTCTCTTCTCGTCTACATCTTAGCAAAAAGCTTTTCCACTCTGTCTGGCAAGGAGAAACTGTGCCAGCACAGAAAACATCTCCCATCGTGTTCTAGAAGCTGCACGGAGGTCTGCCGAGTGTTTTGCAAGAAGAGAAAGAAAGTTGTCCAAAACAGCTTGCAATCGAATGTTCATGTGAATAGAAAAGGCAGGAGAGTGGTCAGGTACTGTTTTCTCTCACTTGGCAAGCTGCGCACACAATCGCAGTGTTGTACAGCTTGTTTCAGCACCTTTGCGAAGCTGCCGCTCTCTCCGGCTCCCGGAGACGAAGAAGCTGCTTCTTCGCGCAAAGACGATTCTGCCGCTCACTGTGCTCTGCAGTGTGCGCCTCCTGCCGAAAGAGGACCGGGAGCGGTGCTTAGCTCTGCAGAGCACCGTACCTTCGTCTTTAGCCTCTCTTCTCGTCTACATCTTAGTAAAAAGCTTTTCCACTCTGTCTGGCAAGGAGAAACTGTGCCAGCACAGAAAACATCTCCCATCGTGTTCTAGAAGCTGCACGGAGGTCTGCCGAGTGTTTTGCAAGAAGAGAAAGAAAGTTGTCCAAAACAGCTTGCAATCGAATGTTCATGTGAATAGAAAAGGCAGGAGAGTGGTCAGGTACTGTTTTCTCTCACTTGGCAAGCTGCGCACACAATCGCAGTGTTGTACAGCTTGTTTCATCACCTTTGCTAAGTTGCCACTCTCTCCGGCTCCCGGAGACGAAGAAGCTGCTTCTTCGCGCAAAGATGATTCTGCCGCTCACAGTGCTCTGCAGTGTGTGTCTTCTGCCGAAAGAGGCCCGGGAGCTGTGCTTAGCTCTGCAGAGCACCATACCTGCTTCTTTAGCCTCTCTTCTCGTCTACATCTTAGCAAAAAGCTTTTCCACTCTGTCTGGCAAGGAGAAACTGTGCCAGCACAGAAAACATCTCCCATCGTGTTCTAGAGGCTGCACGGAGGTCTGCCGAGTGTTTTGCAAGAAGAGAAAGAAAGTTGTCCAAAACAGCTTGCAATCGAATGTTCATGTGAATAGAAAAGGCAGGAGAGTGGTCAGGTACTGTTTTCTCTCACTTGGCAAGCTGCGCACACAATCGCAGTGTTGTACAGCTTGTTTCATCACCTTTGCCAAGTTGCCGCTCTCTCCGGCTCCCGGAGACGAAGAAGCTGCTTCTTCGCGCAAAGACGATTCTGCCGCTCACAGTGCTCTGCGGTGTGCGCCTTCTGCCGAAAGAGGTCCGGGAGCGGTGCTTAGCTCTGCAGAGCACCGTACCTTCGTCTTTAGCCTCTCTTCTCGTCTACATCTTAGCAAAAAGCTTTTCCACTCTGTCTGGCAAGGAGAAACTGTGCCAGCACAAAAATCATCTCCCATCGTGTTCTAGAGGCTGCACGGAGGTCTGCCGAGTGTTTTGCAAGAAGAGAAAGAAAGTTGTCCAAAACAGCTTGCAATCGAATGTTCATGTGAATAGAAAAGGCAGGAGAGTGGTCAGGTACTGTTTTCTCTCACTTGGCAAGCTGCGCACACAATCGCAGTGTTGTACAGCTTGTTTCATCACCTTTGCAAAGCTGCCGCTCTCTTCGGCTCCCGGAGACGAAGAAGCAGCTTCTTTGCGCAAAGACGATTCTGCCGCTCACAGTGCTCTGCGGTGTGCGCCTTCTGCCGAAAGACGCCCGGGAGCGGTGCTTAGCTCTGCAGAGCACCGTACCTTCGTCTTTAGCCTCTCTTCTCGTCTACATCTTAGCAAAAAGCTTTTCCACTCTGTCTGGCAAGGAGAAACTGTGCCAGCACAGAAAACATCTCCCATCGTGTTCTAGAGGCTACACGGAGGTCTGCCGAGTGTTTTGCAAGAAGAGAAAGAAAGTTGTCCAAAACAGCTTGCAATCGAATGTTCATGTGAATAGAAAAGGCAGGAGAGTGGTCAGGTACTGTTTTCTCTCAGTTGGCAAGCTGCGCACACAATCGCAGTGTTGTACAGCTTGTTTCAGCACCTTTGCGAAGCTGCCGCTCTCTCCGGCTCCCGGAGACGAAGAAGCTGCTTCTTCGCGCAAAGACGATTCTGCCGCTCACAGTGCTCTGCGGTGTGTGCCTCCTGCCGAAAGAGGACCGGGAGCGGTGCTTAGCTCTGCAGAGCACCGTACCTTCGTCTTTAGCCTCTCTTCTCGTCTACATCTTAGCAAAAAGCTTTTCCACTCTGTCTGGCAAGGAGAAACTGTGCCAGCACAGAAAACATCTCCCATCGTGTTCTAGAAGCTGCACGGAGGTCTGCCGAGTGTTTTGCAAGAAGAGAAAGAAAGTTGTCCAAAACAGCTTGCAATCGAATGTTCATGTGAATAGAAAAGGCAGGAGAGTGGTCAGGTACTGTTTTCTCTCACTTGGCAAGCTGCGCACACAATCGCAGTGTTGTACAGCTTGTTTTATCACCTTTGCGAAGTTGCCGCTCTATCCGGCTCCCGGAGACGAAGAAGCTGCTTCTTCGCGCAAAGATGATTCTGCCGCTCACAGTGCTCTGCAGTGTGTGTCTTCTGCCGAAAGAGGCCCGGGAGCTGTGCTTAGCTCTGCAGAGCACCATACCTGCTTCTTTAGCCTCTCTTCTCGTCTACATCTTAGCAAAAACCTTTTCCACTCTGTCTGGCAAGGAGAAACTGTGCCAGCACAGAAAACATCTCCCATCGTGTTCTAGAGGCTGCACGGAGGTCTGCCGAGTGTTTTGCAAGAAGAGAAAGAAAGTTGTCCAAAACAGCTTGCAATCGAATGTTCATGTGAATAGAAAAGGCAGGAGAGTGGTCAGGTACTGTTTTCTCTCACTTGGCAAGCTGCGCACACAATCGCAGTGTTGTACAGCTTGTTTCAGCACCTTTGCCAAGTTGCCGCTCTATCCGGCTACCGGAGACGAAGAAGCTGCTTCTTCGCGCAAAGATGATTCTGCCGCTCACAGTGCTCTGCAGTGTGTGTCTTCTGCCGAAAGAGGCCCGGGAGCGGTGCTTAGCTCTGCAGAGCACCATACCTGCTTCTTTAGCCTCTCTTCTCGTCTACATCTTAGCAAAAACCTTTTCCACTCTGTCTGGCAAGGAGAAACTGTGCCAGCACAGAAAACATCTCCCATCGTGTTCTAGAGGCTGCACGGAGGTCTGCCGAGTGTTTTGCAAGAAGAGAAAGAAAGTTGTCCAAAACAGCTTGCAATCGAATGTTCATGTGAATAGAAAAGGCAGGAGAGTGGTCAGGTACTGTTTTCTCTCACTTGGCAAGCTGCGCACACAATCGCAGTGTTGTACAGGTTGTTTCATCACCTTTGCAAAGCTGCCGCTCTCTTCGGCTCCCGGAGACGAAGAAGCAGCTTCTTTGCGCAAAGACGATTCTGCCGCTCACAGTGCTCTGCGGTGTGCGCCTTCTGCCGAAAGACGCCCGGGAGCGGTGCTTAGCTCTGCAGAGCACCGTACCTTCGTCTTTAGCCTCTCTTCTCGTCTACATCTTAGCAAAAAGCTTTTCCACTCTGTCTCGCAAGGAGAAACTGTGCCAGCACAGAAAACATCTCCCATCGTGTTCTAGAGGCTGCACGGAGGTCTGTCGAGTGTTTTGCAAGAAGAGAAAGAAAGTTGTCCAAAACAGCTTGCAATCGAATGTTCATGTTAATAGAAAAGGCAGGAGAGTGGTCAGGTACTGTTTTCTCTCACTTGGCAAACTGCGCACACAATCGCAGTGTTGTACAGCTTGTTTCATCACCTTTGCGAAGTTGCCGCTCTCTCCGGCTCCCGGAGACGAAGAAGCTGCTTCTTCGCGCAAAGACGATTCTGCCGCTCACAGTGCTCTGCGGTGTGCGCCTTCTGCCGAAAGAGGTCCGGGAGCGGTGCTTAGCTCTGCAGAGCACCGTACCTTCGTCTTTAGCCTCTCTTCTCGTCTACATCTTAGCAAAAAGCTTTTCCACTCTGTCTGGCAAGGAGAAACTGTGCCAGCACAGAAAACATCTCCCATCGTGTTCTAGAGGCTGCACGGAGGTCTGCCGAGTGATTTGCAAGAAGAGAAAGAAAGTTGTCCAAAACAGCTTGCAATCGAATGTTCATGTGAATAGAAAAGGCAGGAGAGTGGTCAGGTACTGTTTTCTCTCACTTGGCAAGCTGCGCACACAATCGCAGTGTTGTACAGCTTGTTTCAGCACCTTTGCGAAGCTGCCGCTCTCTCCGGCTCCCGGAGACGAAGAAGCTGCTTCTTCGCGCAAAGACCATTCTGCCGCTCACAGTGCTCTGCGGTGTGTGCCTCCTGCCGAAAGAGGACCGGGAGCGGTGCTTAGCTCTGCAGAGCACCGTACCTTCGTCTTTAGCCTCTCTTCTCGTCTACATCTTAGCAAAAAGCTTTTCCACTCTGTCTGGCAAGGAGAAACTGTGCCAGCACAGAAAACATCTCCCATCGTGTTCTAGAAGCTGCACGGAGGTCTGCCGAGTGTTTTGCAAGAAGAGAAAGAAAGTTGTCCAAAACAGCTTGCAATCGAATGTTCATGTGAATAGAAAAGGCAGGAGAGTGGTCAGGTACTGTTTTCTCTCACTTGGCAAGCTGCGCACACAATCGCAGTGTTGTACAGCTTGTTTCATCACCTTTGCGAAGTTGCCGCTCTATCCGGCTCCCGGAGACGAAGAAGCTGCTTCTTCGCGCAAAGATGATTCTGCCGCTCACAGTGCTCTGCAGTGTGTGTCTTCTGCCGAAAGAGGCCCGGGAGCTGTGCTTAGCTCTGCAGAGCACCATACCTGCTTCTTTAGCCTCTCTTCTCGTCTACATCTTAGCAAAAACCTTTTCCACTCTGTCTGGCAAGGAGAAACTGTGCCAGCACAGAAAACATCTCCCATCGTGTTCTAGAGGCTGCACGGAGGTCTGCCGAGTGTTTTGCAAGAAGAGAAAGAAAGTTGTCCAAAACAGCTTGCAATCGAATGTTCATGTGAATAGAAAAGGCAGGAGAGTGGTCAGGTACTGTTTTCTCTCAGTTGGCAAGCTGCGCACACAATCGCAGTGTTG
The DNA here is from genome assembly GCF_028551555.1 of Melozone crissalis. Taxonomy (NCBI): domain Eukaryota; kingdom Metazoa; phylum Chordata; class Aves; order Passeriformes; family Passerellidae; genus Melozone; species Melozone crissalis. Next base: position 43,703 of record NW_026535998.1, on the reverse strand, counting down.
TACAGCTTGTTTCATCACCTTTGCGAAGTTGCCGCTCTATCCGGCTACCGGAGACGAAGAAGCTGCTTCTTCGCGCAAAGATGATTCTGCCGCTCACAGTGCTCTGCGGTGTGTGCCTCCTGCCGAAAGAGGACCGGGAGCGGTGCTTAGCTCTGCAGAGCACCGTACCTTCGTCTTTAGCCTCTCTTCTCGTCTACATCTTAGCAAAAAGCTTTTCCACTCTGTCTGGCAAGGAGAAACTGTGCCAGCACAGAAAACATCTCCCATCGTGTTCTAGAGGCTGCACGGAGGTCTGCCGAGTGTTTTGCAAGAAGAGAAAGAAAGTTGTCCAAAACAGCTTGCAATCGAATGTTCATGTGAATAGAAAAGGCAGGAGAGTGGTCAGGTACTGTTTTCTCTCACTTGGCAAGCTGCGCACACAATCGCAGTGTTGTACAGCTTGTTTCATCACCTTTGCGAAGTTGCCGCTCTATCCGGCTACCGGAGACGAAGAAGCTGCTTCTTCGCGCAAAGATGATTCTGCCGCTCACAGTGCTCTGCAGTGTGTGTCTTCTGCCGAAAGAGGCCCGGGAGCTGTGCTTAGCTCTGCAGAGCACCATACCTGCTTCTTTAGCCTCTCTTCTCGTCTACATCTTAGCAAAAACCTTTTACACTCTGTCTGGCAAGGAGAAACTGTGCCAGCACAGAAAACATCTCCCATCGTGTTCTAGAGGCTGCACGGAGGTCTGCCGAGTGTTTTGCAAGAAGAGAAAGAAAGTTGTCCAAAACAGCTTGCAATCGAATGTTCATGTGAATAGAAAAGGCAGGAGAGTGGTCAGGTACTGTTTTCTCTCAGTTGGCAAGCTGCGCACACAATCGCAGTGTTGTACAGCTTGTTTCATCACCTTTGCGAAGTTGCCGCTCTCTCCGGCTCCCGGAGACGAAGAAGCTGCTTCTTCGCACAAAGACGATTCTGCCGCTCACTGTGCTCTGCAGTGTGTGTCTTCTGCCGAAAGAGGCCCGGGTGCTGTGCTTAGCTCTGGAGAGCACCATACCTGCTTCTTTAGCCTCTCTTCTCGTCTACATCTTAGCAAAAAGCTTTTCCACTCTGTCTGGCAAGGAGAAACTGTGCCAGCACAGAAAACATCTCCCATCGTGTTCTAGAAGCTGCACGGATGTCTGTCGAGTGTTTTGCAAGAAGAGAAAGAAAGTTGTCCAAAACAGCTTGCAATCGAATGTTCATGTGAATAGAAAAGGCAGGAGAGTGGTCAGGTACTGTTTTCTCTCACTTGGCAAGCTGCGCACACAATCGCAGTGTTGTACAGCTTGTTTCATCACCTTTGCCAAGTTGCCGCTCTCTCCGGCTCCCGGAGACGAAGAAGCTGCTTCTTCGCGCAAAGACGATTCTGCCGCTCACAGTGCTCTGCGGTGTGCGCCTTCTGCCGAAAGAGGTCCGGGAGCGGTGCTTAGCTCTGCAGAGCACCGTACCTTCGTCTATAGCGTCTGCTCTCGTCTACATCTTAGCAAAAAGCTTTTCCACTCTGTCTGGCAAGGAGAAACTGTGCCAGCACAAAAAACATCTCCCATCGTGTTCTAGAAGCTTCACGGAGGTCAGCCGAGTGTTTTACAAGAAGAGAAAGAAAGTTGTCCAAAACAGCTTGCAATCGAATGTTCAAGTGAATAGAAAAGGCAGGAGAGTGGTCAGGTACTGTTTTCTCTCAGTTGGCAAGCTGCGCACACAATCGCAGTGTTGTACAGGTTGTTTCATCACCTTTGCGAAGTTGCCGCTCTCTCCGGCTCCCGGAGACGAAGAAGCTGCTTCTTCGCGCAAAGACGATTCTGCCGCTCACAGTGCTCTGCGGTGTGTGCCTTCTGCCGAAAGACGCCCGGGAGCGGTGCTTAGCTCTGCAGAGCACCGTATCTTCGTCTTTAGCCTCTCTTCTCGTCTACATCTTAGCAAAAAGCTTTTCCACTCTGTCTGGCAAGGAGAAACTGTGCCAGCACAAAAAACATCTCCCATCGTGTTCTAGAGGCTGTACGGAGGTCTGCCGAGTGTTTTGCAAGAAGAGAAAAAAAGTTGTCCAAAACAGCTTGCAATCGAATGTTCATGTGAATAGAAAAGGCAGGAGAGTGGTCAGGTACTGTTTTCTCTCACTTGGCAAGCTGCGCACACAATTGCAGTGTTGTACAGCTTGTTTCATCACCTTTGCGAAGCTGCCGCTCTCTCCGGCTCCCGGAGACGAAGAAGCTGCTTCTTCGCGCAAAGACGATTCTGCCGCTCACAGTGCTCTGCGGTGTGCGCCTTCTGCCGAAAGAGGTCCGGGAGCGGTGCTTAGCTCTGCAGAGCACCGTACCTTCGTCTATAGCGTCTGCTCTCGTCTACATCTTAGCAAAAAGCTTTTCCACTCTGTCTGGCAAGGAGAAACTGTGCCAGCACAGAAAACATCTCCCATCGTGTTCTAGAGGCTGCACGGAGGTCTGCCGAGTGTTTTGCAAGAAGAGAAAGAAAGTTGTCCAAAACAGCTTGCAATCGAATGTTCATGTGAATAGAAAAGGCAGGAGAGTGGTCAGGTACTGTTTTCTCTCAGTTGGCAAGCTGCGCACACAATCGCAGTGTTGTACAGCTTGTTTCATCACCTTTGCGAAGTTGCCGCTCTCTCCGGCTCCCGGAGACGAAGAAGCTGCTTCTTCGCGCAAAGACGATTCTGCCGCTCACAGTGCTCTGCGGTGTGTGCCTTCTGCCGAAAGACGCCCGGGAGCGGTCCTTAGCTCTGCAGAGCACCGTACCTTCGTCTTTAGCCTCTCTTCTCGTCTACATCTTAGCAAAAAGCTTTTCCACTCTGTCTGGCAAGGAGAAACTGTGCCAGCACAGAAAACATCTCCCATCGTGTTCTAGAGGCTGCACGCAGGTCTGCCGAGTGTTTTGCAAGAAGAGAAAGAAAGTTGTCCAAAACAGCTTGCAATCGAATGTTCATGTGAATAGAAAAGGCAGGAGAGTGGTCAGGTACTGTTTTCTCTCACTTGGCAAGCTGCGCACACAATCGCAGTGTTGTACAGCTTGTTTCATCACCTTTGCGAAGTTGCCGCTCTCTCCGGCTCCCGGAGACGAAGAAGCTGCTTCTTCGCGCAAAGACGATTCTGCCGCTCACAGTGCTCTGCAGTGTGTGTCTTCTGCCGAAAGAAGCCGGGGAGCTGTGCTTAGCTCTGCAGAGCACCATACCTGCTTCTTTAGCCTCTCTTCTCGTCTACAGCTTAGCAAAAAGCTTTTCCACTCTGTCTGGCAAGGAGAAACTGTGCCAGCACAGAAAACATCTCCCATCGTGTTCTAGAAGCTGCATGGATGTTTGCCGAGTGTATTGCAAGAAGAGAAAGAAAGTTGTCCAAAACAGCTTGCAATCGAATGTTCATGTGAATAGAAAAGGCAGGAGAGTGGTCAGGTACTGTTTTCTCTCACTTGGCAAGCTGCGCACACAATCGCAGTGTTGTACAGCTTGTTTCATCACGTTTGAAGCTGCCGCTCTCTCCGGCTCCCGGAGACGAAGAAGCTGCTTCTTCGCGCAAAGACGATTCTGCCGCTCACTGTGCTCTGCAGTGTGCGCCTTCTGCCGAAAGAGGCCGGGGAGCGGTGCTTAGCTCTGCAGAGCACCGGACCTTCGTCTTTAGCCTCTCTTCTCGTCTACATCTTAGCAAAAAGCTTTTCCACTCTGTCTGGCAAGGAGAAACTGTGCCAGCACAGAAAACATCTCCCATCGTGTTCTAGAAGCTGCACGGATGTCTGCCGAGTGTTTTGCAAGAAGAGAAAGAAAGTTGTCCAAAACAGCTTGCAATCGAATGTTCATGTGAATAGAAAAGGCAGGAGAGTGGTCAGGTACTGTTTTCTCTCACTTGGCAAGCTGCGCACACAATCGCAGTGTTGTACAGCTTGTTTCAGCACCTTTGCGAAGCTGCCGCTCTCTCCGGCTCCCGGAGACGAAGAAGCTGCTTCTTCGCGCAAAGACGATTCTGCCGCTCACTGTGCTCTGCAGTGTGCGCCTCCTGCCGAAAGAGGACCGGGAGCGGTGCTTAGCTCTGCAGAGCACCGTACCTTCGTCTTTAGCCTCTCTTCTCGTCTACATCTTAGCAAAAAGCTTTTCCACTCTGTCTGGCAAGGAGAAACTGTGCCAGCACAGAAAACATCTCCCATCGTGTTCTAGAAGCTGCACGGAGGTCTGCCGAGTGTTTTGCAAGAAGAGAAAGAAAGTTGTCCAAAACAGCTTGCAATCGAATGTTCATGTGAATAGAAAAGGCAGGAGAGTGGTCAGGTACTGTTTTCTCTCAGTTGGCAAGCTGCGCACACAATCGCAGTGTTGTACAGCTTGTTTCATCACCTTTGCTAAGTTGCCACTCTCTCCGGCTCCCGGAGACGAAGAAGCTGCTTCTTCGCGCAAAGATGATTCTGCCGCTCACAGTGCTCTGCAGTGTGTGTCTTCTGCCGAAAGAGGCCCGGGAGCTGTGCTTAGCTCTGCAGAGCACCATACCTGCTTCTTTAGCCTCTCTTCTCGTCTACATCTTAGCAAAAAGCTTTTCCACTCTGTCTGGCAAGGAGAAACTGTGCCAGCACAGAAAACATCTCCCATCGTGTTCTAGAGGCTGCACGGAGGTCTGCCGAGTGTTTTGCAAGAAGAGAAAGAAAGTTGTCCAAAACAGCTTGCAATCGAATGTTCATGTGAATAGAAAAGGCAGGAGAGTGGTCAGGTACTGTTTTCTCTCACTTGGCAAGCTGCGCACACAATCGCAGTGTTGTACAGCTTGTTTCATCACCTTTGCCAAGTTGCCGCTCTCTCCGGCTCCCGGAGACGAAGAAGCTGCTTCTTCGCGCAAAGACGATTCTGCCGCTCACAGTGCTCTGCGGTGTGCGCCTTCTGCCGAAAGAGGTCCGGGAGCGGTGCTTAGCTCTGCAGAGCACCGTACCTTCGTCTTTAGCCTCTCTTCTCGTCTACATCTTAGCAAAAAGCTTTTCCACTCTGTCTGGCAAGGAGAAACTGTGCCAGCACAAAAATCATCTCCCATCGTGTTCTAGAGGCTGCACGGAGGTCTGCCGAGTGTTTTGCAAGAAGAGAAAGAAAGTTGTCCAAAACAGCTTGCAATCGAATGTTCATGTGAATAGAAAAGGCAGGAGAGTGGTCAGGTACTGTTTTCTCTCACTTGGCAAGCTGCGCACACAATCGCAGTGTTGTACAGGTTGTTTCATCACCTTTGCAAAGCTGCCGCTCTCTTCGGCTCCCGGAGACGAAGAAGCAGCTTCTTTGCGCAAAGACGATTCTGCCGCTCACAGTGCTCTGCGGTGTGCGCCTTCTGCCGAAAGACGCCCGGGAGCGGTGCTTAGCTCTGCAGAGCACCGTACCTTCGTCTTTAGCCTCTCTTCTCGTCTACATCTTAGCAAAAAGCTTTTCCACTCTGTCTGGCAAGGAGAAACTGTGCCAGCACAGAAAACATCTCCCATCGTGTTCTAGAGGCTACACGGAGGTCTGCCGAGTGTTTTGCAAGAAGAGAAAGAAAGTTGTCCAAAACAGCTTGCAATCGAATCTTCATGTTAATAGAAAAGGCAGGAGAGTGGTCAGGTACTGTTTTCTCTCAGTTGGCAAACTGCGCACACAATCGCAGTGTTGTACAGCTTGTTTCATCACCTTTGCGAAGTTGCCGCTCTCTCCGGCTCCCGGAGACGAAGAAGCTGCTTCTTCGCGCAAAGACGATTCTGCCGCTCACAGTGCTCTGCGGTGTGCGCCTTCTGCCGAAAGACGCCCGGGAGCGGTGCTTAGCTCTGCAGAGCACCGTACCTTCGTCTTTAGCCTCTCTTCTCGTCTACATCTTAGCAAAAAGCTTTTCCACTCTGTCTGGCAAGGAGAAACTGTGCCAGCACAGAAAACATCTCCCATCGTGTTCTAGAGGCTGCACGGAGGTCTGCCGAGTGATTTGCAAGAAGAGAAAGAAAGTTGTCCAAAACAGCTTGCAATCGAATGTTCATGTGAATAGAAAAGGCAGGAGAGTGGTCAGGTACTGTTTTCTCTCACTTGGCAAGCTGCGCACACAATCGCAGTGTTGTACAGCTTGTTTCATCACCTTTGCGAAGTTGCCGCTCTCTCCGGCTCCCGGAAACGAAGAAGCTGCTTCTTCGCGCAAAGACGATTCTGCCGCTCACAGTGCTCTGCGGTGTGTGCCTCCTGCCGAAAGACGCCCGGGAGCGGTGCTTAGCTCTGCAGAGCACCGTACCTTCGTCTTTAGCCTCTCTTCTCGTCTACATCTTAGCAAAAAGCTTTTCCACTCTGTCTGGCAAGGAGAAACTGTGCCAGCACAGAAAACATCTCCCATCGTGTTCTAGAGGCTGCACGCAGGTCTGCCGAGTGTTTTGCAAGAAGAGAAAGCAAGTTGTCCAAAACAGCTTGCAATCGAATGTTCATGTGATTACAAAAGGCAGGAGAGTGGTCAGGTACTGTTTTCTCTCACTTGGCAAGCTGCGCACACAATCGCAGTGTTGTACAGCTTGTTTCATCACCTTTGCGAAGTTGCCGCTCTCTCCGGCTCCCGGAGACGAAGAAGCTGCTTCTTCGCGCAAAGACGATTCTGCCGCTCACAGTGCTCTGCGGTGTGTGTCTTCTGCCGAAAGAAGCCGGGGAGCTGTGCTTAGCTCTGCAGAGCACCATACCTGCTTCTTTAGCCTCTCTTCTCGTCTACATCTTAGCAAAAAGCTTTTCCACTCTGTCTGGCAAGGAGAAACTGTGCCAGCACAGAAAACATCTCCCATCGTGTTCTAGAAGCTGCACGGATGTCTGCCGAGTGTTTTGCAAGAAGAGAAAGAAAGTTGTCCAAAACAGCTTGCAATCGAATGTTCATGTGAATAGAAAAGGCAGGAGAGTGGTCAGGTACTGTTTTCTCTCACTTGGCAAGCTGCGCACACAATCGCAGTGTTGTACAGCTTGTTTCATCACGTTTGCGAAGCTGCCGCTCTCTCCGGCTCCCGGAGACGAAGAAGCTGCTTCTTCGCGCAAAGACGATTCTGCCGCTCACTGTGCTCTGCAGTGTGCGCCTTCTGCCGAAAGAGGCCGGGGAGCGGTGCTTAGCTCTGCAGAGCACCGGACCTTCGTCTTTAGCCTCTCTTCTCGTCTACATCTTAGCAAAAAGCTTTTCCACTCTGTCTGGCAAGGAGAAACTGTGCCAGCACAGAAAACATCTCCCATCGTGTTCTAGAGGCTGCACGGAGGTCTGCCGAGTGTTTTGCAAGAAGAGAAAGAAAGTTGTCCAAAACAGCTTGCAATCGAATGTTCATGTGAATAGAAAAGGCAGGAGAGTGGTCAGGTACTGTTTTCTCTCAGTTGGCAAGCTGCGCACACAATCGCAGTGTTGTACAGCTTGTTTCATCACCTTTGCGAAGTTGCCGCTCTCTCCGGCTCCCGGAGACGAAGAAGCTGCTTCTTCGCGCAAAGACGATTCTGCCGCTCACAGTGCTCTGCGGTGTGTGCCTTCTGCCGAAAGACGCCCGGGAGCGGTGCTTAGCTCTGCAGAGCACCGTACCTTCGTCTTTAGCCTCTCTTCTCGTCTACATATTAGCAAAAACCTTTTCCACTCTGTCTGGCAAGGAGAAACTGTGCCAGCACAAAAAACATCTCCCATCGTGTTCTAGAAGCTGCACGGAGGTCTGCCGAGTGTTTTGCAAGAAGAGAAAGAAAGTTGTCCAAAACAGCTTGCAATCGAATGTTCATGTGAATAGAAAAGGCAGGAGAGTGGTCAGGTACTGTTTTCTCTCAGTTGGCAAGCTGCGCACACAATCGCAGTGTTGTACAGCTTGTTTCAGCACCTTTGCGAAGCTGCCGCTCTCTCCGGCTCCCGGAGACGAAGAAGCTGCTTCTTCGCGCAAAGACGATTCTGCCGCTCACAGTGCTCTGCGGTGTGTGCCTCCTGCCGAAAGAGGACCGGGAGCGGTGCTTAGCTCTGCAGAGCACCGTACCTTCGTCTTTAGCCTCTCTTCTCGTCTACATCTTAGCAAAAAGCTTTTCCACTCTGTCTGGCAAGGAGAAACTGTGCCAGCACAGAAAACATCTCCCATCGTGTTCTAGAAGCTGCACGGAGGTCTGCCGAGTGTTTTGCAAGAAGAGAAAGAAAGTTGTCCAAAACAGCTTGCAATCGAATGTTCATGTGAATAGAAAAGGCAGGAGAGTGGTCAGGTACTGTTTTCTCTCAGTTGGCAAGCTGCGCACACAATCGCAGTGTTGTACAGCTTGTTTTATCACCTTTGCGAAGTTGCCGCTCTATCCGGCTCCCGGAGACGAAGAAGCTGCTTCTTCGCGCAAAGATGATTCTGCCGCTCACAGTGTTCTGCAGTGTGTGTCTTCTGCCGAAAGAGGCCCGGGAGCTGTGCTTAGCTCTGCAGAGCACCATACCTGCTTCTTTAGCCTCTCTTCTCGTCTACATCTTAGCAAAAAGCTTTTCCACTCTGTCTGGCAAGGAGAAACTGTGCCAGCACAGAAAACATCTCCCATCGTGTTCTAGAGGCTGCACGGAGGTCTGCCGAGTGTTTTGCAAGAAGAGAAAGAAAGTTGTCCAAAACAGCTTGCAATCGAATGTTCATGTGAATAGAAAAGGCAGGAGAGTGGTCAGGTACTGTTTTCTCTCAGTTGGCAAGCTGCGCACACAATCGCAGTGTTGTACAGCTTGTTTCATCACCTTTGCCAAGTTGCCGCTCTATCCGGCTACCGGAGACGAAGAAGCTGCTTCTTCGCGCAAAGATGATTCTGCCGCTCACAGTGCTCTGCAGTGTGTGTCTTCTGCCGAAAGAGGCCCGGGAGCGGTGCTTAGCTCTGCAGAGCACCATACCTGCTTCTTTAGCCTCTCTTCTCGTCTACATCTTAGCAAAAACCTTTTACACTCTGTCTGGCAAGGAGAAACTGTGCCAGCACAGAAAACATCTCCCATCGTGTTCTAGAGGCTGCACGGAGGTCTGCCGAGTGTTTTGCAAGAAGAGAAAGAAAGTTGTCCAAAACAGCTTGCAATCGAATGTTCATGTGAATAGAAAAGGCAGGAGAGTGGTCAGGTACTGTTTTCTCTCAATTGGCAAGCTGCGCACACAATCGCAGTGTTGTACAGCTTGTTTCATCACCTTTGCGAAGTTGCCGCTCTCTCCGGCTCCCGGAGACGAAGAAGCTGCTTCTTCGCACAAAGACGATTCTGCCGCTCACAGTGCTCTGCAGTGTGTGTCTTCTGCCGAAAGAGGCCCGGGCGCTGTGCTTAGCTCTGCAGAGCACCATACCTGCTTCTTTAGCCTCTCTTCTCGTCTACATCTTAGCAAAAAGCTTTTCCACTCTGTCTGGCAAGGAGAAACTGTGCCAGCACAGAAAACATCTCCCATCGTGTTCTAGAAGCTGCACGGATGTCTGTCGAGTGTTTTGCAAGAAGAGAAAGAAAGTTGTCCAAAACAGCTTGCAATCGAATGTTCATGTGAATAGAAAAGGCAGGAGAGTGGTCAGGTACTGTTTTCTCTCACTTGGCAAGCTGCGCACACAATCGCAGTGTTGTACAGCTTGTTTCATCACCTTTGCCAAGTTGCCGCTCTCTCCGGCTCCCGGAGACGAAGAAGCTGCTTCTTCGCGCAAAGACGATTCTGCCGCTCACAGTGCTCTGCGGTGTGCGCCTTCTGCCGAAAGAGGTCCGGGAGCGGTGCTTAGCTCTGCAGAGCACCGTACCTTCGTCTTTAGCCTCTCTTCTCGTCTACATCTTAGCAAAAAGCTTTTCCACTCTGTCTCGCAAGGAGAAACTGTGCCAGCACAAAAATCATCTCCCATCGTGTTCTAGAGGCTGCACGGAGGTCTGCCGAGTGTTTTGCAAGAAGAGAAAGAAAGTTGTCCAAAACAGCTTGCAATCGAATGTTCATGTGAATAGAAAAGGCAGGAGAGTGGTCAGGTACTGTTTTCTCTCACTTGGCAAGCTGCGCACACAATCGCAGTGTTGTCCAGGTTGTTTCATCACCTTTGCAAAGCTGCCGCTCTCTTCGGCTCCCGGAGACGAAGAAGCAGCTTCTTTGCGCAAAGACGATTCTGCCGCTCACAGTGCTCTGCGGTGTGCGCCTTCTGCCGAAAGACGCCCGGGAGCGGTGCTTAGCTCTGCAGAGCACCGTACCTTCGTCTTTAGCCTCTCTTCTCGTCTACATCTTAGCAAAAAGCTTTTCCACTCTGTCTCGCAAGGAGAAACTGTGCCAGCACAGAAAACATCTCCCATCGTGTTCTAGAGGCTGCACGGAGGTCTGTCGAGTGTTTTGCAAGAAGAGAAAGAAAGTTGTCCAAAACAGCTTGCAATCGAATGTTCATGTTAATAGAAAAGGCAGGAGAGTGGTCAGGTACTGTTTTCTCTCACTTGGCAAACTGCGCACACAATCGCAGTGTTGTACAGCTTGTTTCATCACCTTTGCGAAGTTGCCGCTCTCTCCGGCTCCCGGAGACGAAGAAGCTGCTTCTTCGCGCAAAGACGATTCTGCCGCTCACAGTGCTCTGCGGTGTGCGCCTTCTGCCGAAAGAGGTCCGGGAGCGGTGCTTAGCTCTGCAGAGCACCGTACCTTCGTCTTTAGCCTCTCTTCTCGTCTACATCTTAGCAAAAAGCTTTTCCACTCTGTCTCGCAAGGAGAAACTGTGCCAGCACAGAAAACATCTCCCATCGTGTTCTAGAGGCTGCACGGAGGTCTGCCGAGTGATTTGCAAGAAGAGAAAGAAAGTTGTCCAAAACAGCTTGCAATCGAATGTTCATGTGAATAGAAAAGGCAGGAGAGTGGTCAGGTACTGTTTTCTCTCACTTGGCAAGCTGCGCACACAATCGCAGTGTTGTACAGCTTGTTTCAGCACCTTTGCGAAGCTGCCGCTCTCTCCGGCTCCCGGAGACGAAGAAGCTGCTTCTTCGCGCAAAGACGATTCTGCCGCTCACAGTGCTCTGCGGTGTGTGCCTCCTGCCGAAAGAGGACCGGGAGCGGTGCTTAGCTCTGCAGAGCACCGTACCTTCGTCTTTAGCCTCTCTTCTCGTCTACATCTTAGCAAAAAGCTTTTCCACTCTGTCTGGCAAGGAGAAACTGTGCCAGCACAGAAAACATCTCCCATCGTGTTCTAGAAGCTGCACGGAGGTCTGCCGAGTGTTTTGCAAGAAGAGAAAGAAAGTTGTCCAAAACAGCTTGCAATCGAATGTTCATGTGAATAGAAAAGGCAGGAGAGTGGTCAGGTACTGTTTTCTCTCACTTGGCAAGCTGCGCACACAATCGCAGTGTTGTACAGCTTGTTTCATCACCTTTGCGAAGTTGCCGCTCTATCCGGCTCCCGGAGACGAAGAAGCTGCTTCTTCGCGCAAAGATGATTCTGCCGCTCACAGTGCTCTGCAGTGTGTGTCTTCTGCCGAAAGAGGCCCGGGAGCTGTGCTTATCTCTGCAGAGCACCATACCTGCTTCTTTAGCCTCTCTTCTCGTCTACATCTTAGCAAAAAGCTTTTCCACTCTGTCTGGCAAGGAGAAACTGTGCCAGCACAGAAAACATCTCCCATCGTGTTCTAGAGGCTGCACGGAGGTCTGCCGAGTGTTTTGCAAGAAGAGAAAGAAAGTTGTCCAAAACAGCTTGCAATCGAATGTTCATGTGAATAGAAAAGGCAGGAGAGTGGTCAGGTACTGTTTTCTCTCACTTGGCAAGCTGCGCACACAATCGCAGTGTTGTACAGCTTGTTTCATCACCTTTGCGAAGTTGCCGCTCTCTCCGGCTCCCGGAGACGAAGAAGCTGCTTCTTCGCGCAAAGATGATTCTGCCGCTCACAGTGCTCTGCGGTGTGTGCCTCCTGCCGAAAGAGGACCGGGAGCGGTGCTTAGCTCTGCAGAGCACCGTACCTTCGTCTTTAGCCTCTCTTCTCGTCTACATCTTAGCAAAAAGCTTTTCCACTCTGTCTGGCAAGGAGAAACTGTGCCAGCACAGAAAACATCTCCCATCGTGTTCTAGAGGCTGCACGGAGGTCTGCCGAGTGTTTTGCAAGAAGAGAAAGAAAGTTGTCCAAAACAGCTTGCAATCGAATGTTCATGTGAATAGAAAAGGCAGGAGAGTGGTCAGGTACTGTTTTCTCTCACTTGGCAAGCTGCGCACACAATCGCAGTGTTGTACAGCTTGTTTCATCACCTTTGCGAAGTTGCCGCTCTATCCGGCTACCGGAGACGAAGAAGCTGCTTCTTCGCGCAAAGATGATTCTGCCGCTCACAGTGCTCTGCAGTGTGTGTCTTCTGCCGAAAGAGGCCCGGGAGCTGTGCTTAGCTCTGCAGAGCACCATACCTGCTTCTTTAGCCTCTCTTCTCGTCTACATCTTAGCAAAAACCTTTTACACTCTGTCTGGCAAGGAGAAACTGTGCCAGCACAGAAAACATCTCCCATCGTGTTCTAGAGGCTGCACGGAGGTCTGCCGAGTGTTTTGCAAGAAGAGAAAGAAAGTTGTCCAAAACAGCTTGCAATCGAATGTTCATGTGAATAGAAAAGGCAGGAGAGTGGTCAGGTACTGTTTTCTCTCAGTTGGCAAGCTGCGCACACAATCGCACTGTTGTACAGCTTGTTTCATCACCTTTGCGAAGTTGCCGCTCTCTCCGGCTCCCGGAGACGAAGAAGCTGCTTCTTCGCACAAAGACGATTCTGCCGCTCACAGTGCTCTGCAGTGTGTGTCTTCTGCCGAAAGAGGCCCGGGTGCTGTGCTTAGCTCTGCAGAGCACCATACCTGCTTCTTTAGCCTCTCTTCTCGTCTACATCTTAGCAAAAAGATTTTCCACTCTGTCTGGCAAGGAGAAACTGTGCCAGCACAGAAAACATCTCCCATCGTGTTCTAGAAGCTGCACGGATGTCTGTCGAGTGTTTTGCAAGAAGAGAAAGAAAGTTGTCCAAAACAGCTTGCAATCGAATGTTCATGTGAATAGAAAAGGCAGGAGAGTGGTCAGGTACTGTTTTCTCTCACTTGGCAAGCTGCGCACACAATCGCAGTGTTGTACAGCTTGTTTCATCACCTTTGCCAAGTTGCCGCTCTCTCCGGCTCCCGGAGACGAAGAAGCTGCTTCTTCGCGCAAAGACGATTCTGCCGCTCACAGTGCTCTGCGGTGTGCGCCTTCTGCCGAAAGAGGTCCGGGAGCGGTGCTTAGCTCTGCAGAGCACCGTACCTTCGTCTATAGCGTCTGCTCTCGTCTACATCTTAGCAAAAAGCTTTTCCACTCTGTCTGGCAAGGAGAAACTGTGCCAGCACAAAAAACATCTCCCATCGTGTTCTAGAAGCTTCACGGAGGTCAGCCGAGTGTTTTACAAGAAGAGAAAGAAAGTTGTCCAAAACAGCTTGCAATCGAATGTTCAAGTGAATAGAAAAGGCAGGAGAGTGGTCAGGTACTGTTTTCTCTCAGTTGGCAAGCTGCGCACACAATCGCAGTGTTGTACAGCTTGTTTCATCACCTTTGCGAAGTTGCCGCTCTCTCCGGCTCCCGGAGACGAAGAAGCTGCTTCTTCGCGCAAAGACGATTCTGCCGCTCACAGTGCTCTGCGGTGTGTGCCTTCTGCCGAAAGACGCCCGGGAGCGGTGCTTAGCTCTGCAGAGCACCGTATCTTCGTCTTTAGCCTCTCTTCTCGTCTACATCTTAGCAAAAAGCTTTTCCACTCTGTCTGGCAAGGAGAAACTGTGCCAGCACAAAAAACATCTCCCATCGTGTTCTGGAGGCTGTACGGAGGTCTGCCGAGTGTTTTGCAAGAAGAGAAAAAAAGTTGTCCAAAACAGCTTGCAATCGAATGTTCATGTGAATAGAAAAGGCAGGAGAGTGGTCAGGTACTGTTTTCTCTCACTTGGCAAGCTGCGCACACAATCGCAGTGTTGTACAGCTTGTTTCATCACCTTTGCGAAGCTGCCGCTCTCTCCGGCTCCCGGAGACGAAGAAGCTGCTTCTTCGCGCAAAGACGATTCTGCCGCTCACAGTGCTCTGCGGTGTGCGCCTTCTGCCGAAAGAGGTCCGGGAGCGGTGCTTAGCTCTGCAGAGCACCGTACCTTCGTCTATAGCGTCTGCTCTCGTCTACATCTTAGCAAAAAGCTTTTCCACTCTGTCTGGCAAGGAGAAACTGTGCCAGCACAAAAAACATCTCCCATCGTGTTCTAGAAGCTTGACGGAGGTCAGCCGAGTGTTTTACAAGAAGAGAAAAAAAGTTGTCCAAAACAGCTTGCAATCGAATGTTCATGTGAATAGAAAAGGCAGGAGAGTGGTCAGGTACTGTTTTCTCTCAGTTGGCAAGCTGCGCACACAATCGCAGTGTTGTACAGCTTGTTTCATCACCTTTGCCAAGTTGCCGCTCTCTCCGGCTCCCGGAGACGAAGAAGCTGCTTCTTCGCGCAAAGACGATTCTGCCGCTCACAGTGTTCTGCGGTGTGTGCCTTCTGCCGAAAGAGGCCCGGGAGCGGTGCTTAGCTCTGCAGAGCACCGTACCTTCGTCTTTAGCCTCTCTTCTCGTCTACATCTTAGCAAAAAGCTTTTCCACTCTGTCTGGCAAGGAGAAACTGTGCCAGCACAAAAAACATCTCCCATCGTGTTCTAGAGGCTGTACGGAGGTCTGCCGAGTGTTTTGCAAGAAGAGAAAGAAAGTTGTCCAAAACAGCTTGCAATCGAATGTTCATGTGAATAGAAAAGGCAGGAGAGTGGTCAGGTACTGTTTTCTCTCACTTGGCAAGCTGCGCACACAATTGCAGTGTTGTACAGCTTGTTTCATCACCTTTGCGAAGCTGCCGCTCTCTCCGGCTCCCGGAGACGAAGAAGCTGCTTCTTCGCGCAAAGACGATTCTGCCGCTCACAGTGCTCTGCGGTGTGTGCCTCCTGCCGAAAGAGGCCCGGGAGCGGTGCTTAGCTCTGCAGAGCACCGTACCTTCGTCTTTAGCCTCTCTTCTCGTCTACATCTTAGCAAAAAGCTTTTCCACTCTGTCTGGCAAGGAGAAACTGTGCCAGCACAAAAAACATCTCCCATCGTGTTCTAGAAGCTGCACGGATGTCTGTCGAGTGTTTTGCAAGAAGAGAAAGAAAGTTGTCCAAAACAGCTTGCAATCGAATGTTCATGTGAATAGAAAAGGCAGGAGAGTGGTCAGGTACTGTTTTCTCTCACTTGGCAAGCTGCGCACACAATCGCAGTGTTGTACAGCTTGTTTCATCACCTTTGCCAAGTTGCCGCTCTCTCCGGCTCCCGGAGACGAGGAAGCTGCTTCTTCGCGCAAAGACGATTCTGCCGCTCACAGTGCTCTGCGGTGTGCGCCTTCTGCCGAACGACGCCCGGGAGCGGTGCTTAGCTCTGCAGAGCACCGTACCTTCGTCTTTACCCTCTCTTCTCGTCTACATCTTAGCAAAAAGCTTTTCCACTCTGTCTGGCAAGGAGAAACTGTGCCAGCACAGAAAACATCTCCCATCGTGTTCTAGAGGCTGCACGGAGGTCTGCCGAGTGTTTTGCAAGAAGAAAGAAAGTTGTCCAAAACAGCTTGCAATCGAATGTTCATGTGAATAGAAAAGGCAGGAGAGTGGTCAGGTACTGTTTTCTCTCAGTTGGAAAGCTGCGCACACAATCGCAGTGTTGTACAGCTTGTTTCATCACCTTTGCGAAGTTGCCGCTCTCTCCGGCTCACGGAGACGAAGAAGCTGCTTCTTCGCGCAAAGACCATTCTGCCGCTCACAGTGCTCTGCGGTGTGCGCCTTCTGCCGAAAGACGCCGGGGAGCGGTGCTTAGCTCTGCAGAGCACCGTACCTTCGTCTTTAGCCTCTCTTCTCGTCTACATCTTAGCAAAAAGCTTTTCCACTCTGTCTGGCAAGGAGAAACTGTGCCAGCACAGAAAACATCTCCCATCGTGTTCTAGAGGCTGCACGGAGGTCTGCCGAGTGTTTTGCAAGAAGAGAAAGAAAGTTGTCCAAAACAGCTTGCAATCGAATGTTCATGTGAATAGAAAAGGCAGGAGAGTGGTCAGGTACTGTTTTCTCTCAGGTGGCAAGCTGCGCACACAATCGCAGTGTTGTATAGGTTGTTTCAGCACCTTTGCGAAGCTGCCGCTCTCTCCGGCTCCCGGAGACGAAGAAGCTGCTTCTTCGCGCAAAGACGATTCTGCCGCTCACAGTGCTCTGCGGTGTGTGCCTTCTGCCGAAAGACGCCCGGGAGCTGTACTTAGCTCTGCAGAGCACCGTACCTTCGTCTTTAGCCTCTCTTCTCGTCTACATCTTAGCAAAAAGCTTTTCCACTCTGTCTGGCAAGGAGAAACTGTGCCAGCACAGAAAACATCTCCCATCGTGTTCTAGAGGCTGCACGGAGGTCTGCCGAGTGTTTTGCAAGAAGAGAAAGAAAGTTGTCCAAAACAGCTTGCAATCGAATGTTCATGTGAATAGAAAAGGCAGGAGAGTGGTCAGGTACTGTTTTCTCTCAGTTGGCAAACTGCGCACACAATCGCAGTGTTTTACAGCTTGTTTCATCACCTTTGCGAAGTTGCCGCTCTCTCCGGCTCCCGGAGACGAAGAAGCTGCTTCTTCGCGCAAAGACGATTCTGCCGCTCACAGTGCTCTGCGGTGTGTGCCTTCTGCCGAAAGAGGTCCGGGAGCGGTGCTTAGCTCTGCAGAGCACCGTACCTTCGTCTTTAGCCTCTCTTCTCGTCTACATCTTAGCAAAAAGCTTTTCCACTCTGTCTGGCAAGGAGAAACTGTGCCAGCACAGAAAACATCTCCCATCGTGTTCTAGAGGCTGCACGGAGGTCTGCCGAGTGATTTGCAAGAAGAGAAAGAAAGTTGTCCAAAACAGCTTGCAATCGAATGTTCATATGAATAGAAAAGGCAGGAGAGTGGTCAGGTACTGTTTTCTCTCAGTTGGCAAGCTGCGCACACAATCGCAGTGTTTTACAGCTTGTTTCATCACCTTTGCGAAGTTGCCGCACTCTCCGGCTCCCGGAGACGAAGAAGCTGCTTCTTTGCGCAAAGACGATTCTGCCGCTCACAGTGCTCTGCGGTGTGCGCCTTCTGCCGAAAGAAGCCCGGGAGCGGTGCTTAGCTCTGCAGAGCACCGGACCTTCGTCTTTAGCCTCTCTTCTCGTCTACATCTTAGCAAAAAGCTTTTCCACTCTGTCTGGCAAGGAGAAACTGTGCCAGCACAAAAAACATCTCCCATCGTGTTCTAGAGGCTGCACGGAGGTCTGCCGAGTGTTTTGCAAGAAGAGAAAAAAAGTTGTCCAAAACAGCTTGCAATCGAATGTTCATGTGAATAGAAAAGGCAGGAGAGTGGTCAGGTACTGTTTTCTCTCACTTGGCAAGCTGCGCACACAATCGCAGTGTTGTACAGCTTGTTTCATCACCTTTGCCAAGTTGCCGCTCTCTCCGGCTCCCGGAGACGAAGAAGCTGCTTCTTCGCGCAAAGACGATTCTGCCGCTCACAGTGCTCTGCGGTGTGCGCCTTCTGCCGAACGACGCCCGGGAGCGGTGCTTAGCTCTGCAGAGCACCGTACCTTCGTCTTTACCCTCTCTTCTCGTCTACATCTTAGCAAAAAGCTTTTCCACTCTGTCTGGCAAGGAGAAACTGTGCCAGCACAGAAAACATCTCCCATCGTGTTCTAGAGGCTGCACGGAGGTCTGCCGAGTGTTTTGCAAGAAGAAAGAAAGTTGTCCAAAACAGCTTGCAATCGAATGTTCATGTGAATAGAAAAGGCAGGAGAGTGGTCAGGTACTGTTTTCTCTCAGTTGGAAAGCTGCGCACACAATCGCAGTGTTGTACAGCTTGTTTCATCACCTTTGCGAAGTTGCCGCTCTCTCCGGCTCACGGAGACGAAGAAGCTGCTTCTTCGCGCAAAGACGATTCTGCCGCTCACAGTGCTCTGCGGTGTGCGACTTCTGCCGAAAGACGCCGGGGAGCGGTGCTTAGCTCTGCAGAGCACCGTACCTTCGTCTTTAGCCTCTCTTCTCGTCTACATCTTAGCAAAAAGCTTTTCCACTCTGTCTGGCAAGGAGAAACTGTGCCAGCACAGAAAACATCTCCCATCGTGTTCTAGAGGCTGCACGGAGGTCTGCCGAGTGTTTTGCAAGAAGAGAAAGAAAGTTGTCCAAAACAGCTTGCAATCGAAAGTTCATGTGAATAGAAAAGGCAGGAGAGTGGTCAGGTACTGTTTTCTCTCACTTGGCAAGCTGCGCACACAATCGCAGTGTTGTACAGGTTGTTTCAGCACCTTTGCGAAGCTGCCGCTCTCTCCGGCTCCCGGAGACGAAGAAGCTGCTTCTTCGCGCAAAGACGATTCTGCCGCTCACAGTGCTCTGCGGTGTGTGCCTTCTGCCGAAAGACGCCCGGGAGCTGTACTTAGCTCTGCAGAGCACCGTACCTTCGTCTTTAGCCTCTCTTCTCGTCTACATCTTAGCAAAAAGCTTTTCCACTCTGTCTGGCAAGGAGAAACTTTGCCAGCACAGAAAACATCTCCCATCGTGTTCTAGAGGCTGCACGGAGGTCTGCCGAGTGTTTTGCAAGAAGAGAAAGAAAGTTGTCCAAAACAGCTTGCAATCGAATGTTCATGTTAATAGAAAAGGCAGGAGAGTGGTCAGGTACTGTTTTCTCTCAGTTGGCAAACTGCGCACACAATCGCAGTGTTTTACAGCTTGTTTCATCACCTTTGCGAAGTTGCCGCTCTCTCCGGCTCCCGGAGACGAAGAAGCTGCTTCTTCGCGCAAAGACGATTCTGCCGCTCACAGTGCTCTGCGGTGTGTGCCTTCTGCCGAAAGAGGTCCGGGAGCGGTGCTTAGCTCTGCAGAGCACCGTACCTTCGTCTTTAGCCCCTCTTCTCGTCTACATCTTAGCAAAAAGCTTTTCCACTCTGTCTGGCAAGGAGAAACTGTGCCAGCACAGAAAACATCTCCCATCGTGTTCTAGAGGCTGCACGGAGGTCTGCCGAGTGATTTGCAAGAAGAGAAAGAAAGTTGTCCAAAACAGCTTGCAATCGAATGTTCATGTGAATAGAAAAGGCAGGAGAGTGGTCAGGTACTGTTTTCTCTCACTTGGCAAGCTGCGCACACAATCGCAGTGTTGTACAGCTTGTTTCAGCACCTTTGCGAAGCTGCCGCTCTCTCCGGCTCCCGGAGACGAAGAAGCTGCTTCTTCGCGCAAAGACGATTCTGCCGCTCACAGTGCTCTGCGGTGTGTGCCTCCTGCCGAAAGAGGCCCGGGAGCGGTGCTTAGCTCTGCAGAGCACCGTACCTTCGTCTTTAGCCTCTCTTCTCGTCTACATCTTAGCAAAAAGCTTTTCCACTCTGTCTGGCAAGGAGAAACTGTGCCAGCACAGAAAACATCTCCCATCGTGTTCTAGACGCTGCACGGAGGTCTGCCGAGTGTTTTGCAAGAAGAGAAAGAAAGTTGTCCAAAACAGCTTGCAATCGAATGTTCATGTGAATAGAAAAGGCAGGAGAGTGGTCAGGTACTGTTTTCTCTCACTTGGCAAGCTGCGCACACAATCGCAGTGTTGTACAGCTTGTTTCATCACCTTTGCCAAGTTGCCGCTCTCTCCGGCTCCCGGAGACGGAGAAGCTGCTTCTTCGCGCAAAGACGATTCTGCCGCTCACAGTGCTCTGCAGTGTGTGTCTTCTGCCGAAAGAGGCCCGGGAGCTGTGCTCTGCTCTGCAGAGCACCATACCTGCTTCTTTAGCCTCTCTTCTCGTCTACATCTTAGCAAAAACCTTTTCCACTCTGTCTGGCAAGCAGAAACTGTGCCAGCACAGAAAACATCTCCCATCGTGTTCTAGAGGCTGCACGGAGGTCTGCCGAGTGTTTTGCAAGAAGAGAAAGAAAGTTGTCCAAAACAGCTTGCAATCGAATGTTCATGTGAATAGAAAAGGCAGGAGAGTGGTCAGGTACTGTTTTCTCTCAGTTGGCAAGCTGCGCACACAATCGCAGTGTTGTACAGCTTGTTTCATCACCTTTGCGAAGTTGCCGCTCTCTCCGGCTCCCGGAGACGAAGAAGCTGCTTCTTCGCGCAAAGACGATTCTGCCGCTCACAGTGCTCTGCGGTGTGCGCCTTCTGCCGAAAGAGGTCCGGGAGCGGTGCTTAGCTCTGCAGAGCACCGTACCTTCGTCTTTAGCCTCTCTTCTCGTCTACATCTTAGCAAAAAGCTTTTCCACTCTGTCTGGCAAGGAGAAACTGTGCCAGCACAGAAAACATCTCCCATCGTCTTCTAGAGGCTGCACGGAGGTCTGCCGAGTGTTTTGCAAGAAGAGAAAGAAAGTTGTCCAAAAGAGCTTGCAATCGAATGTTCATGTGAATAGAAAAGGCAGGAGAGTGGTCAGGTACTGTTTTCTCTCAGTTGGCAAGCTGCGCACACAATCGCAGTGTTGTACAGGTTGTTTCATCACCTTTGCGAAGTTGCCGCTCTCTCCGGCTCCCGGAGACGAAGAAGCTGCTTCTTCGCGCAAAGACGATTCTGCCG
Organism: Melozone crissalis; assembly: GCF_028551555.1. Lineage (NCBI taxonomy): Eukaryota > Metazoa > Chordata > Aves > Passeriformes > Passerellidae > Melozone > Melozone crissalis. Next base: position 23,266 of record NW_026535998.1, on the reverse strand, counting down.
CTCACAGTGCTCTGCGGTGTGTGCCTTCTGCCGAAAGACGCCCGGGAGCGGTGCTTAGCTCTGCAGAGCACCGTACCTTCGTCTTTAGCCTCTCTTCTCGTGTACATCTTAGCAAAAAGCTTTTCCACTCTGTCTGGCAAGGAGAAACTGTGCCAGCACAAAAAACATCTCCCATCGTGTTCTAGAGGCTGTACGGAGGTCTGCCGAGTGTTTTGCAAGAAGAGAAAAAAAGTTGTCCAAAACAGCTTGCAATCGAATGTTCATGTGAATAGAAAAGGCAGGAGAGTGGTCAGGTACTGTTTTCTCTCACTTGGCAAGCTGCGCACACAATTGCAGTGTTGTACAGCTTGTTTCATCACCTTTGCGAAGCTGCCGCTCTCTCCGGCTCCCGGAGACGAAGAAGCTGCTTCTTCGCGCAAAGACGATTCTGCCGCTCACAGTGCTCTGCGGTGTGTGCCTCCTGCCGAAAGAGGCCCGGGAGCGGTGCTTAGCTCTGCAGAGCACCGGACCTTCGTCTTTAGCCTCTCTTCTCGTCTACATCTTAGCAAAAAGCTTTTCCACTCTGTCTGGCAAGGAGAAACTGTGCCAGCACAAAAAACATCTCCCATCGTGTTCTAGAGGCTGTACGGAGGTCTGCCGAGTGTTTTGCAAGAAGAGAAAGAAAGTTGTCCAAAACAGCTTGCAATCGAATGTTCATGTGAATAGAAAAGGCAGGAGAGTGGTCAGGTACTGTTTTCTCTCACTTGGCAAGCTGCGCACACAATTGCAGTGTTGTACAGCTTGTTTCATCACCTTTGCGAAGCTGCCGCTCTCTCCGGCTCCCGGAGACGAAGAAGCTGCTTCTTCGCGCAAAGACGATTCTGCCGCTCACAGTGCTCTGCGGTGTGTGCCTCCTGCCGAAAGAGGCCCGGGAGCGGTGCTTAGCTCTGCAGAGCACCGGACCTTCGTCTTTAGCCTCTCTTCTCGTCTACATCTTAGCAAAAACCTTTTCCACTCTGTCTGGCAAGGAGAAACTGTGCCAGCACAAAAAACATCTCCCATCGTGTTCTAGAAGCTGCACGGATGTCTGTCGAGTGTTTTGCAAGAAGAGAAAGAAAGTTGTCCAAAACAGCTTGCAATCGAATGTTCATGTGAATAGAAAAGGCAGGAGAGTGGTCAGGTACTGTTTTCTCTCACTTGGCAAGCTGCGCACACAATCGCAGTGTTGTACAGCTTGTTTCATCACCTTTGCGAAGTTGCCGCTCTCTCCGGCTCCCGGAGACGAGGAAGCTGCTTCTTCGCGCAAAGACGATTCTGCCGCTCACAGTGCTCTGCGGTGTGCGCCTTCTGCCGAACGACGCCCGGGAGCGGTGCTTAGCTCTGCAGAGCACCGTACCTTCGTCTTTACCCTCTCTTCTCGTCTACATCTTAGCAAAAAGCTTTTCCACTCTGTCTGGCAAGGAGAAACTGTGCCAGCACAGAAAACATCTCCCATCGTGTTCTAGAGGCTGCACGGAGGTCTGCCGAGTGTTTTGCAAGAAGAAAGAAAGTTGTCCAAAACAGCTTGCAATCGAATGTTCATGTGAATAGAAAAGGCAGGAGAGTGGTCAGGTACTGTTTTCTCTCAGTTGGAAAGCTGCGCACACAATCGCAGTGTTGTACAGCTTGTTTCATCACCTTTGCGAAGTTGCCGCTCTCTCCGGCTCACGGAGACGAAGAAGCTGCTTCTTCGCGCAAAGACGATTCTGCCGCTCACAGTGCTCTGCGGTGTGCGCCTTCTTCCGAAAGACGCCGGGGGCGGTGCTTAGCTCTGCAGAGCACCGTACCTTCGTCTTTAGCCTCTCTTCTCGTCTACATCTTAGCAAAAAGCTTTTCCACTCTGTCTGGCAAGGAGAAACTGTGCCAGCACAGAAAACATCTCCCATCGTGTTCTAGAGGCTGCACGGAGGTCTGCCGAGTGTTTTGCAAGAAGAGAAAGAAAGTTGTCCAAAACAGCTTGCAATCGAAAGTTCATGTGAATAGAAAAGGCAGGAGAGTGGTCAGGTACTGTTTTCTCTCACTTGGCAAGCTGCGCACACAATCGCAGTGTTGTACAGCTTTTTTCATCGCCTTTGCGAAGCTGCCGCTCTCTCCGGCTCCCGGAGACGAAGAAGCTGCTTCTTCGCGCAAAGACGATTCTGCCGCTCACAGTGCTCTGCGGTGTGTGCCTTCTGCCGAAAGACGCCCGGGAGCTGTACTTAGCTCTGCAGAGCACCGTACCTTCGTCTTTAGCCTCTCTTCTCGTCTACATCTTAGCAAAAAGCTTTTCCACTCTGTCTGGCAAGGAGAAACTGTGCCAGCACAGAAAACATCTCCCATCGTGTTCTAGAAGCTGCACGGATGTCTGCCGAGTGTTTTGCAAGAAGAGAAAGAAAGTTGTCCAAAACAGCTTGCAATCGAATGTTCATGTGAATAGAAAAGGCAGGAGAGTGGTCAGGTACTGTTTTCTCTCACTTGGCAAGCTGCGCACACAATCGCAGTGTTGTACAGCTTGTTTCAGCACCTTTGCGAACCTGCCGCTCTCACCGGCTCCCGGAGACGAAGAAGCTGCTTCTTCGCGCAAAGACGATTCTGCCGCTCACAGTGCTCTGCGGTGTGTGCCTCCTGCCGAAAGAGGCCCGGGAGCGGTGCTTAGCTCTGCAGAGCACCGTACCTTCGTCTTTAGCCTCTCTTCTCGTCTACATCTTAGCAAAAAGCTTTTCCACTCTGTCTGGCAAGGAGAAACTGTGCCAGCACAGAAAACATCTCCCATCGTGTTCTAGAGGCTGCACGCAAGTCTGCCGAGTGTTTTGCAAGAAGAGAAAGAAAGTTGTCCAAAACAGCTTGCAATCGAATGTTCATGTGAATAGAAAAGGCAGGAGAGTGGTCAGGTACTGTTTTCTCTCACTTGGCAAGCTGCGCACACAATCGCAGTGTTGTACAGCTTGTTTCATCACCTTTGCCAAGTTGCCGCTCTCTCCGGCTCCCGGAGACGAAGAAGCTGCTTCTTCGCGCAAAGACGATTCTGCCGCTCACAGTGCTCTGCGGTGTGCGCCTTCTGCCGAAAGAGGTCCGGGAGCGGTGCTTAGCTCTGCAGAGCACCGTACCTTCGTCTTTAGCCTCTCTTCTCGTCTACATCTTAGCAAAAAGCTTTTCCACTCTGTCTGGCAAGGAGAAACTGTGCCAGCACAGAAAACATCTCCCATCGTGTTCTAGAGGCTGCACGGAGGTGTGCCGAGTGTTTTGCAAGAAGAGAAAGAAAGTTGTCCAAAACAGCTTGCAATCGAATGTTCATGTGATTACAAAAGGCAGGAGAGTGGTCAGGTACTGTTTTCTCTCACTTGGCAAGCTGCGCACACAATCGCAGTGTTGTACAGCTTGTTTCATCACCTTTGCGAAGTTGCCGCTCTCTCCGGCTCCCGGAGACGAAGAAGCTGCTTCTTCGCGCAAAGACGATTCTGCCGCTCACAGTGCTCTGCAGTGTGTGTCTTCTGCCGAAAGAAGCCCGGGAGCTGTGCTCTGCTCTGCAGAGCACCATACCTGCTTCTTTAGCCTCTCTTCTCGTCTACATCTTAGCAAAAAGCTTTTCCACTCTGTCTGGCAAGGAGAAACTGTGCCAGCACAGAAAACATCTCCCATCGTGTTCTAGAAGCTGCACGGAGGTCTGCCGAGTGTTTTGCAAGAAGAGAAAGAAAGTTGTCCAAAACAGCTTGCAATCGAATGTTCATGTGAATAGAAAATGCAGGAGAGTGGTCAGGTACTGTTTTCTCACAGTTGTCATGCTGCGCACACAATCGCAGTGTTGTACAGCTTGTTTCATCACCTTTGCGAAGTTGCCGCTCTCTCCGGCTCCCGGAGACGAAGAAGCTGCTTCTTCGCGCAAAGACGATTCTGCCGCTCATAGTGCTCTGCGGTGTGCGCCTTCTGCCGAAAGACGCCCGGGAGCGGTGCTTAGCTCTGCAGAGCACCGTACCTTCGTCTTTAGCCTCTCTTCTCGTCTACATCTTAGCAAAAAGCTTTTCCACTCTGTCTGGCAAGGAGAAACTGTGCCAGCACAGAAAACATCTCCCATCGTGTTCTAGAAGCTGCACGGAGGTCTGCCGAGTGTTTTGCAAGAAGAGAAAGAAAGTTGTCCAAAACAGCTTGCAATCGAATGTTCATGTGAATAGAAAAGGCAGGAGAGTGGTCAGGTACTGTTTTCTCTCAGTTGGAAAGCTGCGCACACAATCGCAGTGTTGTACAGCTTGTTTCATCACCTTTGCGAAGTTGCCGCTCTCTCCGGCTCCCGGAGACGAAGAAGCTGCTTCTTCGCGCAAAGACGATTCTGCCGCTCACAGTGCTCTGCAGTGTGTGTCTTCTGCCGAAAGAGGCCCGGGAGCTGTGCTCTGCTCTGCAGAGCACCATACCTGCTTCTTTAGCCTCTCTTCTCGTCTACATCTTAGCAAAAAGCTTTTCCACTCTGTCTGGCAAGGAGAAACTGTGCCAGCACAGAAAACATCTCCCATCGTGTTCTAGAAGCTGCACGGATGTCTGCCGAGTGTTTTGCAAGAAGAGAAAGAAAGTTGTCCAAAACAGCTTGCAATCGAATGTTCATGTGAATAGAAAAGGCAGGAGAGTGGTCAGGTACTGTTTTCTCTCAGTTGACAAGCTGCGCACACAATCGCAGTGTTGTACAGCTTGTTTCAGCACCTTTGCGAAGCTGCCGCTCTCTCCGGCTCCCGGAGACGAAGAAGCTGCTTCTTCGCGCAAAGACGATTCTGCCGCTCACAGTGCTCTGCGGTGTGTGCCTCCTGCCGAAAGAGGACCGGGAGCGGTGCTTAGCTCTGCAGAGCACCGTACCTTCGTCTTTAGCCTCTCTTCTCGTCTACATCTTAGCAAAAAGCTTTTCCACTCTGTCTGGCAAGGAGAAACTGTGCCAGCACAGAAAACATCTCCCATCGTGTTCTAGAAGCTGCACGGAGGTCTGCCGAGTGTTTTGCAAGAAGAGAAAGAAAGTTGTCCAAAACAGCTTGCAATCGAATGTTCATGTGAATAGAAAAGGCAGGAGAGTGGTCAGGTACTGTTTTCTCTCTTGGCAAGCTGCGCACACAATCGCAGTGTTGTACAGCTTGTTTCATCACCTTTGCGAAGCTGCCGCTCTATCCGGCTCCCGGAGACGAAGAAGCTGCTTCTTCGCGCAAAGATGATTCTGCCGCTCACAGTGCTCTGCAGTGTGTGTCTTCTGCCGAAAGAGGCCCGGGAGCTGTGCTTAGCTCTGCAGAGCACCATACCTGCTTCTTTAGCCTCTCTTCTCGTCTACATCTTAGCAAAAAGCTTTTCCACTCTGTCTGGCAAGGAGAAACTGTGCCAGCACAGAAAACATCTCCCATCGTGTTCTAGAGGCTGCACGGAGGTCTGCCGAGTGTTTTGCAAGAAGAGAAAGAAAGTTGTCCAAAACAGCTTGCAATCGAATGTTCATGTGAATAGAAAAGGCAGGAGAGTGGTCAGGTACTGTTTTCTCTCACTTGGCAAGCTGCGCACACAATCGCAGTGTTGTACAGCTTGTTTCATCACCTTTGCCAAGTTGCCGCTCTCTCCGGCTCCCGGAGACGAAGAAGCTGCTTCTTCGCGCAAAGACGATTCTGCCGCTCACAGTGCTCTGCGGTGTGCGCCTTCTGCCGAAAGAGGTCCGGGAGCGGTGCTTAGCTCTGCAGAGCACCGTACCTTCGTCTTTAGCCTCTCTTCTCGTCTACATCTTAGCAAAAAGCTTTTCCACTCTGTCTCGCAAGGAGAAACTGTGCCAGCACAAAAATCATCTCCCATCGTGTTCTAGAGGCTGCACGGAGGTCTGCCGAGTGTTTTGCAAGAAGAGAAAGAAAGTTGTCCAAAACAGCTTGCAATCGAATGTTCATGTGAATAGAAAAGGCAGGAGAGTGGTCAGGTACTGTTTTCTCTCACTTGGCAAGCTGCGCACACAATCGCAGTGTTGTACAGCTTGTTTCATCACCTTTGCGAAGTTGCCGCTCTCTCCGGCTCCCGGAGACGAAGAAGCTGCTTCTTCGCGCAAAGACGATTCTGCCGCTCACAGTGCTCTGCGGTGTGCGCCTTCTGCCGAAAGAGGTCCGGGAGCGGTGCTTAGCTCTGCAGAGCACCGTACCTTCGTCTTTAGCCTCTCTTCTCGTCTACATCTTAGCAAAAAGCTTTTCCACTCTGTCTGGCAAGGAGAAACTGTGCCAGCACAGAAAACATCTCCCATCGTGTTCTAGAGGCTGCACGGAGGTCTGCCGAGTGATTTGCAAGAAGAGAAAGAAAGTTGTCCAAAACAGCTTGCAATCGAATGTTCATGTGAATAGAAAAGGCAGGAGAGTGGTCAGGTACTGTTTTCTCTCAGTTGGCAAGCTGCGCACACAATCGCAGTGTTGTACAGCTTGTTTCATCACCTTTGCGAAGTTGCCGCTCTCTCCGGCTCCCGGAGACGAAAAAGCTGCTTCTTCGCGCAAAGACGATTCTGCCGCTCACAGTGCTCTGCGGCGTGTGCCTCCTGCCGAAACACGCCCGGGAGCGGTGCTTAGCTCTGCAGAGCACCGGACCTTCATCTTTAGCCTCTCTTCTCGTCTACATCTTAGCAAAAAGCTTTTCCACTCTGTCTGGCAAGGAGAAACTGTGCCAGCACAGAAAACATCTCCCATCGTGTTCTAGAGGCTGCACGCAGGTCTGCCGAGTGTTTTGCAAGAAGAGAAAGAAAGTTGTCCAAAACAGCTTGCAATCGAATGTTCATGTGAATAGAAAAGGCAGGAGAGTGGTCAGGTACTGTTTTCTCTCACTTGGCAAGCTGCGCACACAATCGCAGTGTTGTACAGCTTGTTTCAGCACCTTTGCGAACCTGCCGCTCTCTCCGGCTCCCGGAGACGAAGAAGCTGCTTCTTCGCGCAAAGACGATTCTGCCGCTCACAGTGCTCTGCGGTGTGTGCCTCCTGCCGAAAGAGGCCCGGGAGCGGTGCTTAGCTCTGCAGAGCACCGTACCTTCGTCTTTAGCCTCTCTTCTCGTCTACATCTTAGCAAAAAGCTTTTCCACTCTGTCTGGCAAGGAGAAACTGTGCCAGCACAGAAAACATCTCCCATCGTGTTCTAGAGGCTGCACGGAGGTCTGCCGAGTGTTTTGCAAGAAGAGAAAGAAAGTTGTCCAAAACAGCTTGCAATCGAATGTTCATGTGAATAGAAAAGGCAGGAGAGTGGTCAGGTACTGTTTTCTCTCACTTGGCAAGCTGCGCACACAATCGCAGTGTTGTACAGCTTGTTTCATCACCTTTGCCAAGTTGCCGCTCTCTCCGGCTCCCGGAGACGAAGAAGCTGCTTCTTCGCGCAAAGACGATTCTGCCGCTCACAGTGCTCTGCGGTGTGCGCCTTCTGCCGAAAGAGGTCCGGGAGCGGTGCTTAGCTCTGCAGAGCACCGTACCTTCGTCTTTAGCCTCTCTTCTCGTCTACATCTTAGCAAAAAGCTTTTCCACTCTGTCTGGCAAGGAGAAACTGTGCCAGCACAGAAAACATCTCCCATCGTGTTCTAGAGGCTGCACGGAGGTGTGCCGAGTGTTTTGCAAGAAGAGAAAGAAAGTTGTCCAAAACAGCTTGCAATCGAATGTTCATGTGATTACAAAAGGCAGGAGAGTGGTCAGGTACTGTTTTCTCTCACTTGGCAAGCTGCGCACACAATCGCAGTGTTGTACAGCTTGTTTCATCACCTTTGCGAAGTTGCCGCTCTCTCCGGCTCCCGGAGACGAAGAAGCTGCTTCTTCGCGCAAAGACGATTCTGCCGCTCCCAGTGCTCTGCAGTGTGTGTCTTCTGCCGAAAGAGGCCCGGGAGCTGTGCTCTGCTCTGCAGAGCACCATACCTGCTTCTTTAGCCTCTCTTCTCGTCTACATCTTAGCAAAAAGCTTTTCCACTCTGTCTGGCAAGGAGAAACTGTGCCAGCACAGAAAACATCTCCCATCGTGTTCTAGAAGCTGCACGGAGGTCTGCCGAGTGTTTTGCAAGAAGAGAAAGAAAGTTGTCCAAAACAGCTTGCAATCGAATGTTCATGTGAATAGAAAAGGCAGGAGAGTGGTCAGGTACTGTTTTCTCTCACTTGGCAAGCTGCGCACACAATCGCAGTGTTGTACAGCTTGTTTCAGCACCTTTGCGAAGCTGCCGCTCTCTCCGGCTCCCGGAGACGAAGAAGCTGCTTCTTCGCGTAAAGACGATTCTGCCGCTCACAGTGCTCTGCGGTGTGTGCCTCCTGCCGAAAGAGGACCGGGAGCGGTGCTTAGCTCTGCAGAGCACCGTACCTTCGTCTTTAGCCTCTCTTCTCGTCTACATCTTAGCAAAAAGCTTTTCCACTCTGTCTGGCAAGGAGAAACTGTGCCAGCACAGAAAACATCTCCCATCGTGTTCTAGAGGCTGCACGGAGGTCTGCCGAGTGTTTTGCAAGAAGAGAAAGAAAGTTGTCCAAAACAGCTTGCAATCGAATGTTCATGTGAATAGAAAAGGCAGGAGAGTGGTCAGGTACTGTTTTCTCTCACTTGGCAAGCTGCGCACACAATCGCAGTGTTGTACAGGTTGTTTCATCACCTTTGCAAAGCTGCCGCTCTCTTCGGCTCCCGGAGACGAAGAAGCTGCTTCTTCGCGCAAAGACGATTCTGCCGCTCACAGTGCTCTGCGGTGTGCGCCTTCTGCCGAAAGAAGTCCGGGAGCGATGCTTAGCTCTGCAGAGCACCGTACCTTCGTCTTTAGCCTCTCTTCTCGTCTACATCTTAGCAAAAAGCTTTTCCACTCTGTCTGGCAAGGAGAAACTGTGCCAGCACAGAAAACATCTCCCATCGTCTTCTAGAGGCTGCACGGAGGTCTGCCGAGTGTTTTGCAAGAAGAGAAAGAAAGTTGTCCAAAACAGCTTGCAATCGAATGTTCATGTGAATAGAAAAGGCAGGAGAGTGGTCAGGTACTGTTTTCTCTCACTTGGCAAGCTGCGCACACAATCGCAGTGTTGTACAGCTTGTTTCATCACCTTTGCCAAGTTGCCGCTCTCTCCGGCTCCCGGAGACGAAGAAGCTGCTTCTTCGCGCAAAGATGATTCTGCCGCTCACAGTGCTCTGCGGTGTGCGCCTTCTGCCGAAAGAGGTCCGGGAGCGGTGCTTAGCTCTGCAGAGCACCGTACCTTCGTCTTTAGCCTCTCTTCTCGTCTACATCTTAGCAAAAAGCTTTTCCACTCTGTCTGGCAAGGAGAAACTGTGCCAGCACAGAAAACATCTCCCATCGTGTTCTAGAGGCTGCACGGAGGTGTGCCGAGTGTTTTGCAAGAAGAGAAAGAAAGTTGTCCAAAACAGCTTGCAATCGAATGTTCATGTGATTACAAAATGCAGGAGAGTGGTCAGGTACTGTTTTCTCTCAGTTGGAAAGCTGCGCACACAATCGCAGTGTTGTACAGCTTGTTTCATCACCTTTGCGAAGTTGCCGCTCTCTCCGGCTCCCGGAGACGAAGAAGCTGCTTCTTCGCGCAAAGACGATTCTGCCGCTCACAGTGCTCTGCAGTGTGGGTCTTCTGCCGAAAGAAGCCCGGGAGCTGTGCTCTGCTCTGCAGAGCACCATACCTGCTTCTTTAGCCTCTCTTCTCGTCTACATCTTAGCAAAAAGCTTTTACACTCTGTCTGGCAAGGAGAAACTGTGCCAGCACAGAAAACATCTCCCATCGTGTTCTAGAAGCTGCACGGATGTCTGCCGAGTGTTTTGCAAGAAGAGAAAGAAAGTTGTCCAAAACAGCTTGCAATCGAATGTTCATGTGAATAGAAAATGCAGGAGAGTGGTCAGGTACTGTTTTCTCACAGTTGTCATGCTGCGCACACAATCGCAGTGTTGTACAGCTTGTTTCATCACCTTTGCGAAGTTGCCGCTCTCTCCGGCTCACGGAGACGAAGAAGCTGCTTCTTCGCGCAAAGACGATTCTGCCGCTCATAGTGCTCTGCGGTGTGCGCCTTCTGCCGAAAGACGCCCGGGAGCGGTGCTTAGCTCTGCAGAGCACCGTACCTTCGTCTTTAGCCTCTCTTCTCGTCTACATCTTAGCAAAAAGCTTTTCCACTCTGTCTGGCAAGGAGAAACTGTGCCAGCACAGAAAACATCTCCCATCGTGTTCTAGAGGCTGCACGGAGGTCTGCCGAGTGTTTTGCAAGAAGAGAAAGAAAGTTGTCCAAAACAGCTTGCAATCGAATGTTCATGTGAATAGAAAAGGCAGGAGAGTGGTCAGGTACTGTTTTCTCTCACTTGGCAAGCTGCGCACACAATCGCAGTGTTGTACAGCTTGTTTCATCACCTTTGCCAAGTTGCCGCTCTCTCCGGCTCCCGGAGACGAAGAAGCTGCTTCTTCGCGCAAAGACGATTCTGCCGCTCACAGTGCTCTGCAGTGTGTGTCTTCTGCCGAAAGAGGCCCGGGAGCTGTGCTCTGGTCTGCAGAGCACCGGACCTTCGTCTTTAGCCTCTCTTCTCGTCTACATCTTAGCAAAAAGCTTTTCCACTCTGTCTGGCAAGGAGAAACTGTGCCAGCACAGAAAACATCTCCCATCGTGTTCTAGAAGCTGCACGGAGGTCTGCCGAGTGTTTTGCAAGAAGAGAAAGAAAGTTGTCCAAAACAGCTTGCAATCGAATGTTCATGTGAATAGAAAAGGCAGGAGAGTGGTCAGGTACTGTTTTCTCTCACTTGGCAAGCTGCGCACACAATCGCAGTGTTGTACAGCTTGTTTCAGCACCTTTGCGAAGCTGCCGCTCTCTCCGGCTCCCGGAGACGAAGAAGCTGCTTCTTCGCGCAAAGACGATTCTGCCGCTCACTGTGCTCTGCAGTGTGCGCCTCCTGCCGAAAGAGGACCGGGAGCGGTGCTTAGCTCTGCAGAGCACCGTACCTTCGTCTTTAGCCTCTCTTCTCGTCTACATCTTAGCAAAAACCTTTTCCACTCTGTCTGGCAAGGAGAAACTGTGCCAGCACAGAAAACATCTCCCATCGTGTTCTAGAAGCTGCACGGAGGTCTGCCGAGTGTTTTGCAAGAAGAGAAAGAAAGTTGTCCAAAACAGCTTGCAATCGAATGTTCATGTGAATAGAAAAGGCAGGAGAGTGGTCAGGTACTGTTTTCTCTCACTTGGCAAGCTGCGCACACAATCGCAGTGTTGTACAGCTTGTTTCATCACCTTTGCTAAGTTGCCACTCTCTCCGGCTCCCGGAGACGAAGAAGCTGCTTCTTCGCGCAAAGATGATTCTGCCGCTCACAGTGCTCTGCAGTGTGTGTCTTCTGCCGAAAGAGGCCCGGGAGCTGTGCTTAGCTCTGCAGAGCACCATACCTGCTTCTTTAGCCTCTCTTCTCGTCTACATCTTAGCAAAAAGCTTTTCCACTCTGTCTGGCAAGGAGAAACTGTGCCAGCACAGAAAACATCTCCCATCGTGTTCTAGAGGCTGCACGGAGGTCTGCCGAGTGTTTTGCAAGAAGAGAAAGAAAGTTGTCCAAAACAGCTTGCAATCGAATGTTCATGTGAATAGAAAAGGCAGGAGAGTGGTCAGGTACTGTTTTCTCTCACTTGGCAAGCTGCGCACACAATCGCAGTGTTGTACAGCTTGTTTCATCACCTTTGCGAAGTTGCCGCTCTCTCCGGCTCCCGGAGACGAAGAAGCTGCTTCTTCGCGCAAAGACGATTCTGCCGCTCACAGTGCTCTGCGGTGTGCGCCTTCTGCCGAAAGACGCCCGGGAGCGGTGCTTAGCTCTGCAGAGCACCGTACCTTCGTCTTTAGCCTCTCTTCTCGTCTACATCTTAGCAAAAAGCTTTTCCACTCTGTCTGGCAAGGAGAAACTGTGCCAGCACAGAAAACATCTCCCATCGTGTTCTAGAGGCTGCACGCAGGTCTGCCGAGTGTTTTGCAAGAAGAGAAAGCAAGTTGTCCAAAACAGCTTGCAATCGAATGTTCATGTGAATAGAAAAGGCAGGAGAGTGGTCAGGTACTGTTTTCTCTCAGTTGGCAAGCTGCGCACACAATCGCAGTGTTGTACAGCTTGTTTCATCACCTTTGCGAAGTTGCCGCTCTCTCCGGCTCCCGGAGACGAAGAAGCTGCTTCTTCGCGCAAAGACGATTCTGCCGCTCACAGTGATCTGCGGTGTGTGTCTTCTGCCGAAAGAAGCCGGGGAGCTGTGCTTAGCTCTGCAGAGCACCATACCTGCTTCTTTAGCCTCTCTTCTCGTCTACATCTTAGCAAAAAGCTTTTCCACTCTGTCTGGCAAGGAGAAACTGTGCCAGCACAGAAAACATCTCCCATCGTGTTCTAGAAGCTGCACGGAGGTCTGCCGAGTGTTTTGCAAGAAGAGAAAGAAAGTTGTCCAAAACAGCTTGCAATCGAATGTTCATGTGAATAGAAAAGGCAGGAGAGTGGTCAGGTACTGTTTTCTCTCACTTGGCAAGCTGCGCACACAATCGCAGTGTTGTACAGCTTGTTTCATCACGTTTGCGAAGCTGCCGCTCTCTCCGGCTCCCGGAGACGAAGAAGCTGCTTCTTCGCGCAAAGACGATTCTGCCGCTCACTGTGCTCTGCAGTGTGCGCCTTCTGCCGAAAGAGGCCGGGGAGCGGTGCTTAGCTCTGCAGAGCACCGGACCTTCGTCTTTAGCCTCTCTTCTCGTCTACATCTTAGCAAAAAGCTTTTCCACTCTGTCTGGCAAGGAGAAACTGTGCCAGCACAGAAAACATCTCCCATCGTGTTCTAGAGGCTGCACGGAGGTCTGCCGAGTGTTTTGCAAGAAGAGAAAGAAAGTTGTCCAAAACAGCTTGCAATCGAATGTTCATGTGAATAGAAAAGGCAGGAGAGTGGTCAGGTACTGTTTTCTCTCAGTTGGCAAGCTGCGCACACAATCGCAGTGTTGTACAGCTTGTTTCATCACCTTTGCGAAGTTGCCGCTCTCTCCGGCTCCCGGAGACGAAGAAGCTGCTTCTTCGCGCAAAGACGATTCTGCCGCTCACAGTGCTCTGCGGTGTGTGCCTTCTGCCGAAAGACGCCCGGGAGCGGTGCTTAGCTCTGCAGAGCACCGTACCTTCGTCTTTAGCCTCTCTTCTCGTCTACATCTTAGCAAAAAGCTTTTCCACTCTGTCTGGCAAGGAGAAACTGTGCCAGCACAAAAAACATCTCCCATCGTGTTCTAGAAGCTGCACGGAGGTCTGCCGAGTGTTTTGCAAGAAGAGAAAGAAAGTTGTCCAAAACAGCTTGCAATCGAATGTTCATGTGAATAGAAAAGGCAGGAGAGTGGTCAGGTACTGTTTTCTCTCACTTGGCAAGCTGCGCACACAATCGCAGTGTTGTACAGCTTGTTTCAGCACCTTTGCGAAGCTGCCGCTCTCTCCGGCTCCCGGAGACGAGGAAGCTGCTTCTTCGCGCAAAGACGATTCTGCCGCTCACTGTGCTCTGCAGTGTGCGCCTCCTGCCGAAAGAGGACCGGGAGCGGTGCTTAGCTCTGCAGAGCACCGTACCTTCGTCTTTAGCCTCTCTTCTCGTCTACATCTTAGCAAAAAGCTTTTCCACTCTGTCTGGCAAGGAGAAACTGTGCCAGCACAGAAAACATCTCCCATCGTGTTCTAGAAGCTGCACGGAGGTCTGCCGAGTGTTTTGCAAGAAGAGAAAGAAAGTTGTCCAAAACAGCTTGCAATCGAATGTTCATGTGAATAGAAAAGGCAGGAGAGGTGGTCAGGTACTGTTTTCTCTCAGTTGGCAAGCTGCGCACACAATCGCAGTGTTGTACAGCTTGTTTCATCACCTTTGCTAAGTTGCCACTCTCTCCGGCTCCCGGAGACGAAGAAGCTGCTTCTTCGCGCAAAGATGATTCTGCGCTCACAGTGCTCTGCAGTGTGTGTCTTCTGCCGAAAGAGGCCCGGGAGCTGTGCTTAGCTCTGCAGAGCACCATACCTGCTTCTTTAGCCTCTCTTCTCGTCTACATCTTAGCAAAAAGCTTTTCCACTCTGTCTGGCAAGGAGAAACTGTGCCAGCACAGAAAACATCTCCCATCGTGTTCTAGAGGCTGCACGGAGGTCTGCCGAGTGTTTTGCAAGAAGAGAAAGAAAGTTGTCCAAAACAGCTTGCAATCGAATGTTCATGTGAATAGAAAAGGCAGGAGAGTGGTCAGGTACTGTTTTCTCTCACTTGGCAAGCTGCGCACACAATCGCAGTGTTGTACAGCTTGTTTTCATCACCTTTGCCAAGTTGCCGCTCTCTCCGGCTCCCGGAGACGAAGAAGCTGCTTCTTCGCGCAAAGACGATTCTGCCGCTCACAGTGCTCTGCGGTGTGCGCCTTCTGCCGAAAGAGGTCCGGGAGCGGTGCTTAGCTCTGCAGAGCACCGTACCTTCGTCTTTAGCCTCTCTTCTCGTCTACATCTTAGCAAAAAGCTTTTCCACTCTGTCTGGCAAGGAGAAACTGTGCCAGCACAAAAATCATCTCCCATCGTGTTCTAGAGGCTGCACGGAGGTCTGCCGTCCGAGTGTTTTGCAAGAAGAGAAAGAAAGTTGTCCAAAACAGCTTGCAATCGAATGTTCATGTGAATAGAAAAGGCAGGAGAGTGGTCAGGTACTGTTTTCTCTCACTTGGCAAGCTGCGCACACAATCGCAGTGTTGTACAGGTTGTTTCATCACCTTTGCAAAGCTGCCGCTCTCTTCGGCTCCCGGAGACGAAGAAGCAGCTTCTTTGCGCAAAGACGATTCTGCCGCTCACAGTGCTCTGCGGTGTGCGCCTTCTGCCGAAAGACGCCCGGGAGCGGTGCTTTAGCTCTGCAGAGCACCGTACCTTCGTCTTTAGCCTCTCTTCTCGTCTACATCTTAGCAAAAAGCTTTTCCACTCTGTCTGGCAAGGAGAAACTGTGCCAGCACAGAAAACATCTCCCATCGTGTTCTAGAGGCTACACGGAGGTCTGCCGAGTGTTTTGCAAGAAGAGAAAGAAAGTTGTCCAAAACAGCTTGCAATCGAATCTTCATGTTAATAGAAAAGGCAGGAGAGTGGTCAGGTACTGTTTTCTCTCAGTTGGCAAACTGCGCACACAATCGCAGTGTTGTACAGCTTGTTTCATCACCTTTGCGAAGTTGCCGCTCTCTCCGGCTCCCGGAGACGAAGAAGCTGCTTCTTCGCGCAAAGACGATTCTGCCGCTCACAGTGCTCTGCGGTGTGCGCCTTCTGCCGAAAGAGGTCCGGGAGCGGTGCTTAGCTCTGCAGAGCACCGTACCTTCGTCTTTAGCCTCTCTTCTCGTCTACATCTTAGCAAAAAGCTTTTCCACTCTGTCTGGCAAGGAGAAACTGTGCCAGCACAGAAAACATCTCCCATCGTGTTCTAGAGGCTGCACGGAGGTCTGCCGAGTGATTTGCAAGAAGAGAAAGAAAGTTGTCCAAAACAGCTTGCAATCGAATGTTCATGTGAATAGAAAAGGCAGGAGAGTGGTCAGGTACTGTTTTCTCTCACTTGGCAAGCTGCGCACACAATCGCAGTGTTGTACAGCTTGTTTCATCACCTTTGCCAAGTTGCCGCTCTCTCCGGCTCCCGGAGACGAAGAAGCTGCTTCTTCGCGCAAAGACGATTCTGCCGCTCACATTGCTCTGCGGTGTGTGCCTCCTGCCGAAAGACGCCCGGGAGCGGTGCTTAGCTCTGCAGAGCACCGTACCTTCGTCTTTAGCCTCTCTTCTCGTCTACATCTTAGCAAAAAGCTTTTCCACTCTGTCTGGCAAGGAGAAACTGTGCCAGCACAGAAAACATCTCCCATCGTGTTCTAGAGGCTGCACGCAGGTCTGCCGAGTGTTTTGCAAGAAGAGAAAGCAAGTTGTCCAAAACAGCTTGCAATCGAATGTTCATGTGATTACAAAAGGCAGGAGAGTGGTCAGGTACTGTTTTCTCTCACTTGGCAAGCTGCGCACACAATCGCAGTGTTGTACAGCTTGTTTCATCACCTTTGCGAAGTTGCCGCTCTCTCCGGCTCCCGGAGACGAAGAAGCTGCTTCTTCGCGCAAAGACGATTCTGCCGCTCACAGTGCTCTGCGGTGTGTGTCTTCTGCCGAAAGAAGCCGGGGAGCTGTGCTTAGCTCTGCAGAGCACCATACCTGCTTCTTTAGCCTCTCTTCTCGTCTACATCTTAGCAAAAAGCTTTTCCACTCTGTCTGGCAAGGAGAAACTGTGCCAGCACAGAAAACATCTCCCATCGTGTTCTAGAAGCTGCACGGAGGTCTGCCGAGTGTTTTGCAAGAAGAGAAAGAAAGTTGTCCAAAACAGCTTGCAATCGAATGTTCATGTGAATAGAAAAGGCAGGAGAGTGGTCAGGTACTGTTTTCTCTCACTTGGCAAGCTGCGCACACAATCGCAGTGTTGTACAGCTTGTTTCATCACGTTTGCGAAGCTGCCGCTCTCTCCGGCTCCCGGAGACGAAGAAGCTGCTTCTTCGCGCAAAGACGATTCTGCCGCTCACTGTGCTCTGCAGTGTGCGCCTTCTGCCGAAAGAGGCCGGGGAGCGGTGCTTAGCTCTGCAGAGCACCGTACCTTCGTCTTTAGCCTCTCTTCTCGTCTACATCTTAGCAAAAAGCTTTTCCACTCTGTCTGGCAAGGAGAAACTGTGCCAGCACAGAAAACATCTCCCATCGTGTTCTAGAGGCTGCACGGAGGTCTGCCGAGTGTTTTGCAAGAAGAGAAAGAAAGTTGTCCAAAACAGCTTGCAATCGAATGTTCATGTGAATAGAAAAGGCAGGAGAGTGGTCAGGTACTGTTTTCTCTCAGTTGGCAAGCTGCGCACACAATCGCAGTGTTGTACAGCTTGTTTCAGCACCTTTGCGAAGCTGCCGCTCTCTCCGGCTCCCGGAGACGAAGAAGCTGCTTCTTCGCGCAAAGACGATTCTGTCGCACACAGTGCTCTGCGGTGTGTGCCTCCTGCCGAAAGAGGACCGGGAGCGGTGCTTAGCTCTGCAGAGCACCGTACCTTCGTCTTTAGCCTCTCTTCTCGTCTACATCTTAGCAAAAAGCTTTTCCACTCTGTCTGGCAAGGAGAAACTGTGCCAGCACAGAAAACATCTCCCATCGTGTTCTAGAAGCTGCACGGAGGTCTGCCGAGTGTTTTGCAAGAAGAGAAAGAAAGTTGTCCAAAACAGCTTGCAATCGAATGTTCAAGTGAATAGAAAAGGCAGGAGAGTGGTCAGGTACTGTTTTCTCTCACTTGGCAAGCTGCGCACACAATCGCAGTGTTGTACAGCTTGTTTTATCACCTTTGCGAAGTTGCCGCTCTATCCGGCTCCCGGAGACGAAGAAGCTGCTTCTTCGCGCAAAGATGATTCTGCCGCTCACAGTGCTCTGCAGTGTGTGTCTTCTGCCGAAAGAGGCCCGGGAGCTGTGCTTAGCTCTGCAGAGCACCATACCTGCTTCTTTAGCCTCTCTTCTCGTCTACATCTTAGCAAAAACCTTTTCCACTCTGTCTGGCAAGGAGAAACTGTGCCAGCACAGAAAACATCTCCCATCGTGTTCTAGAGGCTGCACGGAGGTCTGCCGAGTGTTTTGCAAGAAGAGAAAGAAAGTTGTCCAAAACAGCTTGCAATCGAATGTTCATGTGAATAGAAAAGGCAGGAGAGTGGTCAGGTACTGTTTTCTCTCATTTTGCAAGCTGCGCACACAATCGCAGTGTTGTACAGCTTGTTTCATCACCTTTGCCAAGTTGCCGCTCTATCCGGCTACCGGAGACGAAGAAGCTGCTTCTTCGCGCAAAGATGATTCTGCCGCTCACAGTGCTCTGCAGTGTGTGTCTTCTGCCGAAAGAGGCCCGGGAGCGGTGCTTAGCTCTGCAGAGCACCATACCTGCTTCTTTAGCCTCTCTTCTCGTCTACATCTTAGCAAAAACCTTTTACACTCTGTCTGGCAAGGAGAAACTGTGCCAGCACAGAAAACATCTCCCATCGTGTTCTAGAGGCTGCACGGAGGTCTGTCGAGTGTTTTGCAAGAAGAGAAAGAAAGTTGTCCAAAACAGCTTGCAATCGAATGTTCATGTGAATAGAAAAGGCAGGAGAGTGGTCAGGTACTGTTTTCTCTCACTTGGCAAGCTGCGCACACAATCGCAGTGTTGTACAGCTTGTTTCATCACCTTTGCCAAGTTGCCGCTCTCTCCGGCTCCCGGAGACGAAGAAGCTGCTTCTTCGCGCAAAGACGATTCTGCCGCTCACAGTGCTCTGCGGTGTGCGCCTTCTGCCGAAAGAGGTCCGGGAGCGGTGCTTAGCTCTGCAGAGCACCGTACCTTCGTCTTTAGCCTCTCTTCTCGTCTACATCTTAGCAAAAAGCTTTTCCACTCTGTCTGGCAAGGAGAAACTGTGCCAGCACAAAAATCATCTCCCATCGTGTTCTAGAGGCTGCACGGAGGTCTGCCGAGTGTTTTGCAAGAAGAGAAAGAAAGTTGTCCAAAACAGCTTGCAATCGAATGTTCATGTGAATAGAAAAGGCAGGAGAGTGGTCAGGTACTGTTTTCTCTCACTTGGCAAGCTGCGCACACAATCGCAGTGTTGTACAGGTTGTTTCATCACCTTTGCAAAGCTGCCGCTCTCTTCGGCTCCCGGAGACGAAGAAGCAGCTTCTTTGCGCAAAGACGATTCTGCCGCTCACAGTGCTCTGCGGTGTGCGCCTTCTGCCGAAAGACGCCCGGGAGCGGTGCTTAGCTCTGCAGAGCACCGTACCTTCGTCTTTAGCCTCTCTTCTCGTCTACATCTTAGCAAAAAGCTTTTCCACTCTGTCTGGCAAGGAGAAACTGTGCCAGCACAGAAAACATCTCCCATCGTGTTCTAGAGGCTGCACGGAGGTCTGTCGAGTGTTTTGCAAGAAGAGAAAGAAAGTTTTCCAAAACAGCTTGCAATCGAATGTTCATGTTAATAGAAAAGGCAGGAGAGTGGTCAGGTACTGTTTTCTCTCACTTGGCAAACTGCGCACACAATCGCAGTGTTGTACAGCTTGTTTCATCACCTTTGCGAAGTTGCCGCTCTCTCCGGCTCCCGGAGACGAAGAAGCTGCTTCTTCGCGCAAAGACGATTCTGCCGCTCACAGTGCTCTGCGGTGTGCGCCTTCTGCCGAAAGAGGTCCGGGAGCTGTGCTTAGCTCTGCAGAGCACCGTACCTTCGTCTTTAGCCTCTCTTCTCGTCTACATCTTAGCAAAAAGCTTTTCCACTCTGTCTGGCAAGGAGAAACTGTGCCAGCACAGAAAACATCTCCCATCGTGTTCTAGAGGCTGCACGGAGGTCTGCCGAGTGATTTGCAAGAAGAGAAAGAAAGTTGTCCAAAACAGCTTGCAATCGAATGTTCATGTGAATAGAAAAGGCAGGAGAGTGGTCAGGTACTGTTTTCTCTCACTTGGCAAGCTGCGCACACAATCGCAGTGTTGTACAGCTTGTTTCAGCACCTTTGCGAAGCTGCCGCTCTCTCCGGCTCCCGGAGACGAAGAAGCTGCTTCTTCGCGCAAAGACGATTCTGCCGCTCACAGTGCTCTGCGGTGTGTGCCTCCTGCCGAAAGAGGACCGGGAGCGGTGCTTAGCTCTGCAGAGCACCGTACCTTCGTCTTTAGCCTCTCTTCTCGTCTACATCTTAGCAAAAAGCTTTTCCACTCTGTCTGGCAAGGAGAAACTGTGCCAGCACAGAAAACATCTCCCATCGTGTTCTAGAAGCTGCACGGAGGTCTGCCGAGTGTTTTGCAAGAAGAGAAAGAAAGTTGTCCAAAACAGCTTGCAATCGAATGTTCATGTGAATAGAAAAGGCAGGAGAGTGGTCAGGTACTGTTTTCTCTCACTTGGCAAGCTGCGCACACAATCGCAGTGTTGTACAGCTTGTTTCAGCACCTTTGCCAAGTTGCCGCTCTATCCGGCTCCCGGAGACGAAGAAGCTGCTTCTTCGCGCAAAGATGATTCTGCCGCTCACAGTGCTCTGCAGTGTGTGTCTTCTGCCGAAAGAGGCCCGGGAGCTGTGCTTAGCTCTGCAGAGCACCATACCTGCTTCTTTAGCCTCTCTTCTCGTCTACATCTTAGCAAAAACCTTTTCCACTCTGTCTGGCAAGGAGAAACTGTGCCAGCACAGAAAACATCTCCCATCGTGTTCTAGAGGCTGCACGGAGGTCTGCCGAGTGTTTTGCAAGAAGAGAAAGAAAGTTGTCCAAAACAGCTTGCAATCGAATGTTCATGTGAATAGAAAAGGCAGGAGAGTGGTCAGGTACTGTTTTCTCTCAGTTGGCAAGCTGCGCACACAATCGCAGTGTTGTACAGCTTGTTTCATCACCTTTGCGAAGTTGCCGCTCTATCCGGCTACCGGAGACGAAGAAGCTGCTTCTTCGCGCAAAGATGATTCTGCCGCTCACAGTGCTCTGCGGTGTGTGCCTCCTGCCGAAAGAGGACCGGGAGCGGTGCTTAGCTCTGCAGAGCACCGTACCTTCGTCTTTAGCCTCTCTTCTCGTCTACATCTTAGCAAAAAGCTTTTCCACTCTGTCTGGCAAGGAGAAACTGTGCCAGCACAGAAAACATCTCCCATCGTGTTCTAGAGGCTGCACGGAGGTCTGCCGAGTGTTTTGCAAGAAGAGAAAGAAAGTTGTCCAAAACAGCTTGCAATCGAATGTTCATGTGAATAGAAAAGGCAGGAGAGTGGTCAGGTACTGTTTTCTCTCACTTGGCAAGCTGCGCACACAATCGCAGTGTTGTACAGCTTGTTTCATCACCTTTGCGAAGTTGCCGCTCTATCCGGCTACCGGAGACGAAGAAGCTGCTTCTTCGCGCAAAGATGATTCTGCCGCTCACAGTGCTCTGCAGTGTGTGTCTTCTGCCGAAAGAGGCCCGGGTGCTGTGCTTAGCTCTGCAGAGCACCATACCTGCTTCTTTAGCCTCTCTTCTCGTCTACATCTTAGCAAAAACCTTTTACACTCTGTCTGGCAAGGAGAAACTGTGCCAGCACAGAAAACATCTCCCATCGTGTTCTAGAGGCTGCACGGAGGTCTGCCGAGTGTTTTGCAAGAAGAGAAAGAAAGTTGTCCAAAACAGCTTGCAATCGAATGTTCATGTGAATAGAAAAGGCAGGAGAGTGGTCAGGTACTGTTTTCTCTCAGTTGGCAAGCTGCGCACACAATCGCAGTGTTGTACAGCTTGTTTCATCACCTTTGCGAAGTTGCCGCTCTCTCCGGCTCCCGGAGACGAAGAAGCTGCTTCTTCGCACAAAGACGATTCTGCCGCTCACAGTGCTCTGCAGTGTGTGTCTTCTGCCGAAAGAGGCCCGAGGTGCTGTGCTTAGCTCTGCAGAGCACCATACCTGCTTCTTTAGCCTCTCTTCTCGTCTACATCTTAGCAAAAACCTTTTCCACTCTGTCTGGCAAGGAGAAACTGTGCCAGCACAGAAAACATCTCCCATCGTGTTCTAGAAGCTGCACGGATGTCTGTCGAGTGTTTTGCAAGAAGAGAAAGAAAGTTGTCCAAAACAGCTTGCAATCGAATGTTCATGTGAATAGAAAAGGCAGGAGAGTGGTCAGGTACTGTTTTCTCTCACTTGGCAAGCTGCGCACACAATCGCAGTGTTGTACAGCTTGTTTCATCACCTTTGCCAAGTTGCCGCTCTCTCCGGCTCCCGGAGACGAAGAAGCTGCTTCTTCGCGCAAAGACGATTCTGCCGCTCACAGTGCTCTGCGGTGTGCGCCTTCTGCCGAAAGAGGTCCGGGAGCGGTGCTTAGCTCTGCAGAGCACCGTACCTTCGTCTATAGCGTCTGCTCTCGTCTACATCTTAGAAAAAAGCTTTTCCACTCTGTCTGGCAAGGAGAAACTGTGCCAGCACAAAAAACATCTCCCATCGTGTTCTAGAAGCTTCACGGAGGTCAGCCGAGTGTTTTACAAGAAGAGAAAGAAAGTTGTCCAAAACAGCTTGCAATCGAATGTTCAAGTGAATAGAAAAGGCAGGAGAGTGGTCAGGTACTGTTTTCTCTCACTTGGCAAGCTGCGCACACAATCGCAGTGTTGTACAGCTTGTTTCATCACCTTTGCGAAGTTGCCGCTCTCTCCGGCTCCCGGAGACGAAGAAGCTGCTTCTTCGCGCAAAGACGATTCTGCCGCTCACAGTGCTCTGCGGTGTGTGCCTTCTGCCGAAAGACGCCCGGGAGCGGTGCTTAGCTCTGCAGAGCACCGTATCGTCGTCTTTAGCCTCTCTTCTCGTCTACATCTTAGCAAAAAGCTTTTCCACTCTGTCTGGCAAGGAGAAACTGTGCCAGCACAAAAAACATCTCCCATCGTGTTCTAGAGGCTGTACGGAGGTCTGCCGAGTGTTTTGCAAGAAGAGAAAAAAAGTTGTTCAAAACAGCTTGCAATCGAATGTTCATGTGAATAGAAAAGGCAGGAGAGTGGTCAGGTACTGTTTTCTCTCAGTTGGCAAGCTGCGCACACAATTGCAGTGTTGTACAGCTTGTTTCATCACCTTTGCGAAGCTGCCGCTCTCTCCGGCTCCCGGAGACGAAGAAGCTGCTTCTTCGCGCAAAGACGATTCTGCCGCTCACAGTGCTCTGCGGTGTGCGCCTTCTGCCGAAAGAGGTCCGGGAGCGGTGCTTAGCTCTGCAGAGCACCGTACCTTCGTCTATAGCGTCTGCTCTCGTCTACATCTTAGCAAAAAGCTTTTCCACTCTGTCTGGCAAGGAGAAACTGTGCCAGCACAAAAAACATCTCCCATCGTGTTCTAGAAGCTTGACGGAGGTCAGCCGAGTGTTTTACAAGAAGAGAAAAAAAGTTGTCCAAAACAGCTTGCAATCGAACGTTCATGTGAATAGAAAAGGCAGGAGAGTGGTCAGGTACTGTTTTCTCTCAGTTGGCAAGCTGCGCACACAATCGCAGTGTTGTACAGCTTGTTTCATCACCTTTGCCAAGGTGCCGCTCTCTCCGGCTCCCGGAGACGAAGAAGCTGCTTCTTCGCGCAAAGACGATTCTGCCGCTCACAGTGCTCTGCGGTGTGTGCCTTCTGCCGAAAGACGCCCGGGAGCGGTGCTTAGCTCTGCAGAGCACCGTACCTTCGTCTTTAGCCTCTCTTCTCGTCTACATCTTAGCAAAAAGCTTTTCCACTCTGTCTGGCAAGGAGAAACTGTGCCAGCACAAAAAACATCTCCCATCGTGTTCTAGAGGCTGTACGGAGGTCTGCCGAGTGTTTTGCAAGAAGAGAAAGAAAGTTGTCCAAAACAGCTTGCAATCGAATGTTCATGTGAATAGAAAAGGCAGGAGAGTGGTCAGGTACTGTTTTCTCTCACTTGGC